>NC_086288.1:72409689-73139509 GCF_963924245.1 Chroicocephalus ridibundus
ACATAACATATCACACTTTAGTCTTGTGGTAGACATTTGTACGTTTGCCTGTAAGAGAAGAAAAACCATCAAAACGTGACTCTGGAGGAACAAGCATGTTCCTCATTAGAGCCTAGTGAAGTTTTTGTTTGCTCTATAAGCTGCTCTAAATCTTCCCCTCTCTTCCAACCTTCTGCTCTGCCCTCCTACGTTCTCTAATGCAGTCTCCATTATCACCACAACCTGGACTTTAATATCTCATTTTACATGCCAGAGAGTTCAGGAGAACATTGTTTTATTAGATTTCATGATAAATAAGTCTGGACTAAACCAATACAAACCTTTTTTCTGTCTATGATTCAGATACAGCTTTTGTTTTCTATTTTAACTTTTACTTAAAAGACTCTCCAAATGTTGAAGATTGAACAGACATAAAGTACACTCCTCAGTAGTAATACATTCTATTTAGAAACTGTACAAACAAAAAGGATTTGGGATACAGTATTTTACAGCTATTATTTATTTCTTACTATATTTTTTTCTCAAGCACATTGTTATAACAGACCTGTGAAATGATGACAGTAAGGTATCTATTAGAATGTGTCCTCCATACTGTGAGAAAGTTAGAGTTAATCTGGCCATTTCTTAAAGCAGTCACTTATTCTTTACAATGGTTCGGTAGGAAGTTTTTCATTTTTCATGTGTCCACATGATTTTGAATAAAGAATGTAAATGAAATATTAACAGAGAGAGCAGAAATATAAAATTAAAATAAGTATTTAATTCAACAAGAACCAACTCTTAGGTACCCCAGAATTACATGAACACATGGAAAGGCTGTAATGTTTGTGAAAACATGAACCAATGCAATTAAACCTTTCTCCTTGATATAGAAAAGTCAGATGTCAGAGGCTGCTCAAAGGGAGCCGCAGGACTGTCACACTGTCAGTCATTAAGGAAGAACTGCATGATGCAAGGAATTTTATATGAGCTGAACTTGCACGTCTTTGGGAATTTTTACTATGTTATAAGCTTAGTAGTAAAAATGCATTGCATTTATTTCAGAGGAGCTAGGTTTAGTCACTGTAGTGACTCATGGTTTGTGAGAAGGAAGGATTTGTTTGTTTCTGATAGTGCCAAATTCAGTGGAACCAGCAGTGGTAATACCACAAGAGAAATGGCAGCTGCAACTTCATGATCCGGACAGTCTGCAAAATGTTCCAGGAAAATTGTATCCCAGTTTTTAAATATGTGGGGAAACTGAGGAAAAAAGCTTATGTCTCCACCGAATTCTCTCAGGATCTACAACAGCCACACACTATGCAGGTTTGCTTCACAAGATGGGGTTTTTTCTCCCCACAAAGTTTTGTAACTTGAGGCAGCGGGGACGGAGCTGGGAGAGCTGTGCTGCAGCACCATCTCCTTCAAGGAGGATCACAAGGTGTGCAGGCAGCTTCCCCAAGTTCCCCACGAGCCCCCGTAGCCACTTCTTCGATTAATGAGGCCCAACTTTATCCTGCCTTTATTCTCCAAAACCTAGTGCCCTGAAGAGACACGGGAAGCAAACCATTCCTTCGCTCCAGTTCTTTAAAATAACAGTTGTACTGCCCATACCGACAAATTAAAATTCCCAAATTAGTTGGCCAGCTTTTATAAAGAAACAGAGTTACGCTATTTGAAAACCAGCCAGAAATGGCAGGAGGAAAGTAAACTGAGAAGAAGTGTTTGGTCAAATTTTTGTCAAAAGCAAGCAATAGACAGGTCGCTGTCTATGTTTGCTATGTTTATTGTTTACACAGTTTACAGACTATGTTTACTGTTAACAGCTGTAAAAACAAACTACCACCACTGGCATGGAATTAGGTTTTAAATCAAGACACCCATTAGAAACCTGTTTTTGTTTAGCTTACACAGTACGTGCTAATACAGGGATATACTGATTACATTTCTAGCCCTTTTTAAATGTTTAATTTAATTTAGTACCTAACATTATAGGGATCAAGAGTAATATGAAATTCTGTAGAAAAAAAAAATACGTTGTTCCATTAATCTGCAAAAGAAAAATACATGTTCAGATAAATACAAAAACCTTTCACCGGTGACACAACTGACACCTTCACGATGCAGAATCAGAATTTAAGAATGGGTATTTTCACTTTAACAAAGCACATGATTTCTAGATTTCAGCAAAATCAATCACTTGTTACAGTATACAGGTCCTACGTCAGAACTAGCAACTTAGATTTGGTATCCAAGACAAATAGTTAAAAGAACTTAAAAGACTACAGGAAACGCACCTGTAGTGCATTTGTTTCTCTTCAATGTCTGACCCTTCTGTCTTTGCATCCAAATTTGCAATACATTAAGCATTTTCAGCACTTACACATGCCAACGGGCAAGACTGCAGAGATAATGCCAATGAAACCACTCAAGTTTAAAGCAAACACTACAAGAAATCAAGGACTATGTCTATTTCTGAGAATCAAATTCCCTCATGTTCTGGAGAACAAAAAGACACTACTTAACACTGCTACTCAGCCCTTCAGCGTTGAAGACTGAAAGCCACGGGAACCTTATTAATTATTATTACGAGTACAATTTTACCTTTTACACTTTGGGACTTGTTAAAGTGTGAGGTTTAGTGATGAAACCTGGTTCCTTTGAAGAACAACGTGGAGTTAGATGTATCCTCTTCTGCAGAAAAGCATTAAATTCTGAACTGTAAAAATATAAAAAAAAGAGAATTTTGTAATCAAGGAGTTTTACAACAATCACTTATTTTTTTTAATAAAAGAGAAGTAATCATTCCAAGAGTAATTTATAAATGTAATATTCTGCGTACTAAAAATACCCCAAGTATTTCACTATCTGAATTCACCTTGCTTTAAAGCTCCTCTTCATAAAATGGATATTCTGAAACAATTTCATTCTGCTTTAAGCTATCACTTTATGCCAATCGTTAATCTTGATGTCATTTTTACCATTGAGTTCAGTATCTCCCACGCCATCTACATCTTCACTTCCACTTGCTACCTTCAAAGTATATCGTTATGCCATTATTTCAACACCTTTTCTATTGAAACTCTTACTTGGGCCTCCACTGGCTTTTTCAGTTATGTCTTTTCCTCTCACAGTCTCCAAAATTGCCACCTTCAGGACTCCAGAATGCGTAAAATGCTGCTACTGGCAAGTACCAAAGTTGCCCAGCTACATTATTGCTGCTCCCTCAGACACAGTCATTAACCCCTTCTTTCAAAACCCACTTCAAAAACACTTTCGAGAATGTATTCCAAACCTACCTCACAAATGCACTTTTTCCATAAAAAAACCTCAGCAGTAGTATAAGTGATCACCAGCTTCCAGTCTCTTTATACCATTACTTTTCATTTATACAGTTTGTTCCCTTGAACCATGCCATTTTCTACATTTTTTAAGCTACACGAAATCGTTTTTTCTCCCTTCTTTATCCCGTTTCTCTCTGCCTTGCTTACTGTTCTTAAAATAAAACGTATTCACTATACAATGTACATGTAGTACTTCCAGAAAATTTAATTTAAAGCCTGTTAAACTCTAAAAAGGAGGCTGGGATCTAAAAACTAAGCTTATGCTACTCCTAAATTCATTAACGGATTTTATGGAAAACACCAGAATTTTCTCTTATTTGACTAGAGAAGTTTCGTTTCTCCTTCCCCTGCACCTAGCAGAGGCTCTTAAGCGGTTAAAATAGAGATGCAAATATTAACATAGGCAGTTAAAGCCCAGCAGAACAATCTGCCAACAGGAGAAAAACAATTACAGCATGATTCAATGAAGCCACTCGCTCTTTTCTGGCCAAATAACCTGCTGGCCCATTGACCTACTTTTTTAGGTGCTTACAGCCTCCTCTCCTATTCTGTTTTGTTCCGTTTGACAAGTGCAAACATTAATAGTGACAGAGAGTCCCATGGAAGTCTAGGTTACAGAGACTGCAACATGAAACCCGTGTTTTTAAACTGCTTGGAGTCCAACAACTCTGCCAACTCTCACCCAGCTCCTAACAGAGTTCCGAGGCGGAAAATTTTAGACCTCATCTCTGCAGTAGTGCATTTAAAAAGAATAATAAATCACAACTAAACACTTAAGACAAACACCACAGGACTTAAGCACAGAACCGTACTTGATAATGTCTAAAAGAGAAGGAAAAATTAAAAAAAAAGGGAAGTTTTTAAGGATATTTCAAAAAGGGATTTTAAGACGAGGAGGAAAGGAATATGTTTATGTCATAAATGAAAATAAGCAAGCTTAAACCAGACCAAAAGGAAAGCTCATCGCAGTGGAAAAGCTTCTGTAACCAAAACCACGCAGATCTCTAACTCAGTAGAAATGGCATGCCTGTGAAAGCCAGCAGAAAGGTTAAGACGCCCACACGCCAGCGTGGTCAGCCTCAAATGTCCAAAGGTCATGGGTCCATCTCCACAATTCATGAAGTTTTTTTAAATACAATGAATTATGTGTATTTGTCTCCAGATACTATGTCTTTTGTACATGTTCAGTGCATGTTTTTAAACTTTTCTGCAACCCGGAAGGCTAGAAACTTACTATTTTTAAGAAAGTTGAGGTCCTCAATCAAAAACCTTAGCTGCTACCATGGATATACAAACTATTAATACACAACATTGCTCAATCCTTAGCAAAATCACAAAAACTAGCAAGACTGCAACTTCTGCGCTATGCTGACTTACCGCTCACGGAGAGGCAAGGAGTCACTGGGTGCCAAGTTATTGCTTGGCCAAAGAAACAAGGTTCTGAGAAAGTCATGGGGTAAAAAGCCACAATCCAAGCGAAGGTAATAGTGAAAAGTTCACACCATCTGATAAACACATTCCATGTTTTAGACTGAAACAACTTCAGTAACTTCAATTTTATCGTTAATACTGGCATGCACGTTGGCTATATTAAATCTTAGAAACAAATTCAAAGATTGAACAAAATGTGAAATTACGCTACAGTCTTGCTCATGACAGATGTTCTGTCGGGACTGGACTAAAAAATGGCTGGGACAATAGTCAATGTGTTGCTTGTACTTCATTTTGTATGTAGTCAGTGACTGAAATCCTTTCGCTTCCAGCACTTCACCGTAACGGTAACATCGCTAAATAGTTTTGAGGAAGAATCAGTATTACCCTTACATTGTAAAAAAGACTCTTATATAAATATCTTGATTTTATAAGTAATGTTTTTGTGACTTTACAGATTACAGTCCTCAGACAGAATTAATGCGAGGTGACATATATTATTAAGACAAATACTTTCACCCAGGAAAGATCACAGGAAAAATATAGGAAACAATTCAGTTTTCCAACACTAGAGTTTCTGCAAACAGAAAGAGATTAACTTCTTTAATACAACCTGATCTCTGTGCCGTAATCCTATTTTGTCGAGGGAGCAAACTAGTTATTATAATCACTGAGGATTAGCTTGAGAGAAGATCTCGTTTAGAGAAGCAAAATCACAGCACGCTGGTCTGCGCTCGTGATGGCCCAGCAGAGCTCCACCACTGGTTCCATACCAGGGTCAGCCAGCCAAGGAGCAGAAACAACACACTGTGAGCAAAAAGCAGGGCCAGAACCCAACTCCCAGTGTAAGCACAGCACCAAAAGCCCTATTCCTTATCACAGAATTGTAGGGTCTGGAAGGGACCGCTGGAGACCATCTCATCCAACCCCCCTGCCAGAGCAGGGTCACCCAGAGCAGTCTGGCCAGGAACGCATCCAGGCGGGTTTTGAACGTCTCCAGAGAAGGAGACGCTACAGCCTCTCTGGGCAGCCTGTGCCAGCACTCTGCCACCCTCAAAGTAAAGTTTTATCTAATGTTGAGATGGAATTTCCTGTGTTCCAGTTTGTGTCCATTGCCCCTTGTCCTGTCACTGGGCACCACTAAGAAGAGCCTGACCCCATCTTCTTGACACCCATCATCATACAGATTCTGAGGATAATTATAAACCTTCTTGATACTCCTTGCCAGGAGCAAAGAAGCATTTGCTTCTGGTAACTTGGATTATGAACTTCCGTGGTTTTATTCTGGGACGTGCCACTGTAATGCACAAGCAGAGATACGTCCATTATCTCACGTCCAGAATAGCGTGTCACCATCACACAGGTTTTCCACTTAGCTCTTTGCTCCGTAGGTTTCCCGCTCCCCTCCCAGACCAACCATTTTTCTCTTTAGCTCTTTTAGAGGGGAGGAAAAGGGGAAGAATTTGCTTTGGTTTAGTTCCTCTCTAGTAACCATAAACTTTTGGAGAGAGTGAGAGATCTTTAGACAGGTAAACCATAACCTGCTTTCTAATCAGATAGTTTGACCTAACAGAACAAGCTGGCAGGTTTTGAGGTACTCGCTCCTTTGCTTGCAATGGTATATACACCAACCGAAAGCAAATTAGGGTAATGACTGATTGATCCCTTCTCACAGGCTATCAAAGGCTCTGTTAAAATACTATGTTTTTATGTCTCTCATTTCCTACCTCAAAATAAAAGAAAAAAAAAAAGCAGAACAAACCAACAAACAAAAATATCAGACGATAGGGCCAAAAGGAATTTCAAGAAATGTTGTCCAAACTTTGCAGCTGAAAAGGTTATTCCAGCAGCCAGGAATAGTCATACAGCGCAAACTTTTCTCTACCGTGTCAACAAACCAACAGTAATCTTGGTCTGGACTTGTGCAAAGAGCTGACCCATCCCAGAAATGTCATCTTCTGTAGATACAGAAAAACAGAGTAGGAGAGTGCTGTTTCTAGCACAGACATCCACACAGCTTGAGCCCAGATGGCCTTTTAATAGGAAAATTTGTGAGTGGACACCAGTGGAGAGAGGAATGATGAACAGGCGTGTTTCCTCTAACCATGAGCTAGAAAAAAAATGGAAATCGCAAACTGCATTCAGTCCCAAGTTACAGAGGAAAGCTCTCTCCTGACAGTGGGACAGACTAATATGCGATGAAGGCAGGAGAGAACTGCTTTTTTTCCTCAAATCCTCATCATCCATCTGTCTATGAGGATATTGCTTACAGGGACTTTTAGCCAGACTTGTGACAGCAGCTTGCTTAGGTCCATTACCTTTGCAGGGAGTAGACAAGCATAAAGGATAATCAAGAAGTAGTACAAACCTAACCAAATTTATAAGAAAAATTTGAAAGGCAGCGTTTAATGACCTGTCCATCGATTGTTATTCTACTTTATTCTCATTTAAAATATTTTCCTCAGTTCTTTGCATTCTCAGTTCCTTACTGGAGAACTCCTTCCTCCAATAACAAAACCGTAAGTGTGGCAGAAATAATGCTTATAAATCCTGTGTGACTAGTCTGTACAAGAGAAAGTCTGCGGCTACGTTACAATTCTACTTGCACTCGCTTTTATTTATGAGGCTCCACCCTGCTTCTTGCCACCCTTCCACGGCTTTTACTGGAGGAGCACACCACTTCAGCTCTGGAGGCACACTGAAGCTGATTTGTGAAATGATGTGTCTAAAAGAACCCACATATCACACAGTTTTAAATATAATATTTATTATCATGTTCTTATTAAAAAGTGTGGCTTCATGTACCTTTGGTAATTGGCACAGCTGAGGAACAGTACCCCTCGACAAGGAGGGGGAGGAACCTCTCAACTACGTCTGCCACTGCTGGATCTGGAACAGGGAGCCACGGGTTAGACTTCAGAGAATACACTGTGTGTGCGCACCTAAAATACCATTTAGCTCATCATCAAGCCTGGCTGAAAAGTACACCTACTGCCTCCCCTTTAAATGGGGCTTAACAAAAAAAACAATGCTTCACAAGGTGAGCTTTAATCAAGAGAAGCTAACATGTTAGTGTTATAATTCAAAACTGAAAATCTTCACCTCTCTCTAAATCTCCATTTCCTTTACTGGGATTCTGAGCAGCAACAACCTGCGGGCAGCCAGCTCAAGAATGGATTCTAAGTTCATGTTCACTGCGCTGCAGAAAAAGCGCTGTAGATGGTGTAAAATCTGGAGATTCTGCTATTCTCTCTCACAGCATCTAAACTTGGACTATTTCACAGCCAACAAATAAAATCCCAGCTTCCTTCTTCCAGTCTCTTAAAGGGAACTAGGAAGGTAGGCAATTGGCAGGGTTTTTTCAGAAATTGAAAAGGGAAAAAAAATACTACACACATGCTCAAAAGTTTAAATTCCTACTGAATAGTAGTAATTATCCCAGAAAACTATTTGCTACATACAAAACAACTCTCTACAGAATAACATTACTAGACGAAAAAAAATAAAAGTCTTCACTTGATGATTTCTCAATATTAATAGAATTTTAAGAAAAAAAATAAAATTAAAATATGGTACCAAGATATTTATCCTGGAGTTAACACCACTTTGAAATGATTCATCCAATTACAAATGTGCATATTTATGAAACAGACCATTAGCAATTTTAAATGTTTTGTATCAGATACAGATGTTAAACAATTGGTCTAAAGCAGTTTGTCTCATTTTCCTCAGAGCATAAATAATACCAAGAATACTAATAAACCTAACCAAAGAGGAAAAATGTATTAAACACTTTATTCCTACACTGGAAAATATATATGAAAATTCAACTGAAAAATGAGACAGACCAAGAAGAGTTAAAACGTTGTTTTTCCTCTACCCCAATAACAAGAGGAAAGAGTGTCTAGATATAGAAAGTAAGCTAATTTTTGAGAACTGTAATGGAGAAAATTAATTACCAAATTCAACAGACATAATTATTACACATTCAAAGCAAGATAAGGCAAATTCTTCGATTCCATACAAAATCTCTGCTCAATGTTGACAAACTCATGTTTAAATTTAGAAAGTGAGACTTTACAACTATCATTACTGTGACAAAAACAAACACTCAGCTATCCACTACAATTAATCTTGCAGAAAAACATGAACCTACGTGTTAGGCGAGGACCTTAACTGCCAGACTTTTAGTATGCATATGTGTGTTGTGAGGTGGGAAAGGCAGCTAAAAAGCAGGTTTTGAAATTCACACTGATGAATCGTTCCAAAATTCTATCCTACACCAGAAAAATCTACCCAATGAATATTTATTAGCTTTTATGTCCAAATGAACACAGCTATACTTTTTTTTTTTTTTTTTTTTTTTTTTTTTTTACACACACATCTTACTACTACATTCTAAAATCTTCAGAAATTCAAGAAGTCAACAGATGGCCAAGATGGTCTGTAAGAAGTTAAGGTACACAAGTTATTTCTGCACCCAACGCTTTTACAGTCTATTTAGGAGAAATTTTAAGGATCTAGCTATAAGTCTTAAATCAGTTTTGCTTGGTTTATAATCCACCTTACCTTTTAAAAGGCAACCAACTATTTCATATCAATAACTTTAGGAAGTTCCACCTAAACATAAGAAGGAACTTCTTTACTCTGAGGGTGGCAGAGCACTGGCACGGGCTGCCCAGAGAGGTGGTGGAGTCTCCGTCTCTGGAGACATTCCAAACCCGCCTGGACGCGTTCCTGTGCAACCTGCTCTGGGTGACCCTGCTCTGGCAGGGGGCTGGACTAGATGATCTCCAGAGGTCCCTTCCAACCTTATGATTCTATGATTCTGTTCCTTTAAGATACTATTTTCTAGCACATCCCTATATCCAGAAACATCTTACCCTTTCTGTTACACATACATTAAAAAGGGGTGGAGGGGACAGAGGGAAAGTGGCATGAAATAAATGCAATTTCTTTTTTTTTTTTTTTTTTAAACAGGAGACTTATTCCTAACTGGTAGACAGGGTACTCACCTAGGATGTGGGAGAAACAGTCTAACTACTTCCTCTGAATCAGTCCACAGGTGAAGAATTACCATATGTAAGACAGCAAAACCAATATATACATAGACCATGGAGGTAACTACATGGCTACAGATGAGGCACTTCACACTGTAATAGTTATTTATATTTTTATGAACTCTTTGGTCAACCTGCAACTTTTCATGTTAGCCTTTGATCATTACTTTGACCACTCATTTCCACACCCATATTGAATTCCCTCTCTTCTGCTAGCATTAGTATCTCTGACCACACATTTGACACAGTCGAAAACTGGTCCAGCCTAAAACTAACTGAAATATTATTTCATTCAGCTAAATCAACTAAATTTGTTTCGCCATATGGCTGCTCAAAAGCTGTGCTGGCACAGGGGAAGGGGAAGCAGTGAATCACCAGGTTAGACATCTTTTGGCAGCAATGCTGTTTCATGCTGACCTACACCGTGTGTTAAATTACAACCAAAGAACAAAATTAGGAAAAATGAGATTCCAATTTGTGCTCAAAGAAAAAAGAGTAGTGTAGCTACTACTTGAGAAGTCTGCTTTATATTTAAATGAAACATCTGTACTCTCCCAAGCATTGCTGCATCTCACATGGCAACCCATCACAAATTAAGTTTCTGGACAGAACAAGGTTTGTTTATATACACTGATCCATCAGCTTCTGGATATGAAAATGAATCCAGAACTCAGCCTTAGAGTCAATGGGAAACTCAAGCAAAATGTAAAGCACAAGAGTTTATATACCTGATGTGTTGCTAAGTCGTTATCAACCTGTCTATCAAATAGGATGTTAATTAGCATGAACTGTGACTGTTTTAAGATGAACCTCAGTACAGACACTTACACAAGGGTATTCACCAAAATGAACGATATGAAACTGAGAAAATTTAATGAAAGAATGATTTGTACCAAGAGTGGCTATTTGTAACTCTTAGAGTTGTATAAAAAGAGATTGGGACAGCCTGCAAACAGCAACACCCAAAAACATGGCACCCAAGAAGTAACAGGTGTTTCAGAAAGTCAATATTTAATCTGAAACATAATTATCCATCTCATGCAGAAATGCGAACACTTAAATAAAGCATTTTAAAAATATTTAGCGATGGGCATAATTTTTTTTTTCCAAGTTGATTGCACAATCCTCGATTTGTGCAGCTGTGGAAGTGCTCTGATGCCTGGATTTCCCAGCGCGGGTGACTCATGCACAGCTAAATTATTCTGTGAAGCTTTTGTGAAGAGTGGACTGTTTGACTGCCTGAAGAATGGAGTAGGCAGTGCACTTCGTCGGAAAGCGTCTTCAAAAAGAAAGAAGTGAGATTTCACGTTCACATTTCCATAAAACGAGAGAGTAGGAACGCTTTAAGCTCCAACACTAAAGCACAGTCCAAGTCAAAAATTACCGATTTAAAAAATTAGCAATTTTTACCAATTACTAATAGCTCCTCCTCCCTGCCTCCCCCACCCCTTTCCCCTAGAAGTCCTCTACATCATCCTGGAGACCGGGAAGCGATAACAAAAGAAAAAAGAATGAGGCAGAACAAAACCAGAACAAAATGAAACACGGCAAACACCGGGGGATGCTAACTTCAGTGTATTCCAAAGTAATTTGTCAAAATACGGTCAGCGTGCTACTACAGAAGCATTATATTCATAAGATTAACAAGATACAACAAAAGTAAAGACTTACTTTACTAAAATTCTGGTGTCTGACAGTGGATCCTTCAGTTATTCCCCCAATACAGCTGCCTGTTGTAGAAAGAGCAAGGTTATTCACTACATAAAAACTAAATGCTACAATTACAGAATTCCTAACCCCTGCATTGCGCTACACCTTACTTTCATGAAACGAAACACTACAGTTGCTCTTTTGTCAGAACTTTAAATGTAACAATCCAGGCTCAACTGGAATTGCAGTGATTGCAAAACCTGAGATACAGTCCTTCACATCACATAGGCAAGAAGTGCCTTAAAAGGAAAGGGAAAAAATAAAACAAAATAAAAAGGTTTTGCAATTGCAGAGAGGAAACGTCTTGGCTAAAGAATGGACAAAACCAAGGCAGAAAGACTTGACTCTTCTTGTCTTACTCTTTGCAAAACACTTTGTAACCACTTTGGGGACAGGTATGCTTTTGCCACCCTGCTATAAGCAAGAATCAAAAAAAAAAAAAAAAAAGAAACAGCCAACATTTAGTCAGTAACTGGACTTGCTCAGGCAGGAAAGATGGTGAGTTATTTGGGGGGGGGGGGGGGGGGGGAATACATTGTATGAACTAAGCAGAAACAGCAACGCAGCGATAGCAAAAAGCCTATAAAGTCAACTCTGAAGTTAATATAATTTTGCTGCACTCCTCCCTCCCTTGTGGCCTGCTGGTGACATGAGCAGAAACTTTCAGAGCTTGTGCCAAATAAGCGAGTCCAGAAAACCCACCGAATTCACCTTCTGAGGGTCACCAGAGAAGCAGCGAAAGCAGACCAACAAATTCCTTTTTTCCATAGATCAGTACGATCTTCAAAATATTGGGCCCAGACAATTTAATTACAAATTAAGTTGATTAATTATGACGACAATATTACTCTTCAAGCATTGGGAATTTTTTAAAAGGAAGGCTTTCTGGACCTTGCAGACTAATTCACCACTCAGCAAAAATTCTGTCAACTATTTCCCATTCCCCTAGCTCTTTCAAAAATATTTTAAGATCACAATATTGATTGAAAGACATAAAACATAATATAACTGAGGAATTTCTAGGCCACACCTTTTTAAGCTTTGCTCCTACCATATTTGAGGTAAGAATTTTCAAGATTAGGTATGGGGAAAAAAAAGAGAGGTCACAAATTCATCTCCTTTTTGTATTTGTGGAAAATCAGGTTCTGTCCTGATACTTACCTATAAACTTTAAAACATTTCAAATAAGTCCTCAAAGTTATTTACGTGAGAACTATTAGTCCCTTTTACCATCTACAATACTCAACACAAAATCATATCAACTACTTGAGACTATACTCACTACATTTGCATGACTTTAAACTCTTCAGCTTTTTTTTTTTTTTGCGCTTTTACCACTTTTCAAGCTTTTCTTTCACAGAATGATCAGACGACACTATTTCTAACTACCAAAACACGTGTCTCAGTCTGCTTACTTCTCGCTCCTCAAAGCTTTCTCTGCGCTCTCAAGTTCTCAACACCTCCCAAATTAGCATCACCATATTTCATTTGCAAACATTTAAAACCTTCCTTTCCAGGTCACTACTGAAGATGCTGAAATTAGCACTGCTTAGAAGACTGCCATCTCCACATCAAGTAGGATCTAGTTAAAAAAAATCACGTTGCATTAGATATATTTTACAATATTTTAGATCAAAGCAAATGCAGTAATCCACCCTTATAGGCTCTTTTCCCACTTTATTAACAGAACCTGACTTAGATCATCCAATTAAGTACTGAAAAGTAACATTATGAAAGCATTTATAAAGGCATTATAGCCATTCCAATTTTCAATTAATATATCAGTTATCAAAAAGTAAAACTATACTCAGATTTTATTTTAAATGGCAATTCTCTTCTGCTCCGAACATTGTGAATGTGGTTTCAATGACCTAGGATCTTGCTAGTAGCCTATTTAACAGTGGCCATCGAGGAACGGGATTCCAAAAGCTGTCAATATTCACAGGAAATCCTGAAATTAATACAAATTGTATGTTGAAGCCACATGCTAAGAGGCTAGTGAAAACAGCTGTACTGTATTTAAGTGCACATTAAGGCATGAAACCTTTTAGTTATGCCTAACACATTAACAAATACGCAAATAGAATAAGAATGAAATACGCACTTCAACATAATATTGCACTATTTGTAAAACAAGATTATCTTGCCGGCTTACAATTCTGATGTTTTGACTCTCGACATTTTTCTTCATTTTAAAATGAGGCTTGAAACTGCCTCCTCCCAAAGCTGCTATATGAAGCAGCTAAGTACTAAATTTTGATTTTTTACTTAACACATTGGTTTTTTTGCTAGCTAAAGTGCTACATACACACATGGCAGTAATAAACGCTCTAGTAGAAAGGATTATACAAATTGAATGGAGAGATGCTTAAGCCTAAGAGAATAAAATATACTTTTATAATACGTTGATGCTAGTTACAACATGAGGGAATAGACTGAATAAAAGCAACTTAAATTACACTGCAAATAACACGATTTGAAAAAAGTATCTGGCTTCATTAAAAAAATGAAAAATGCTGATTCTTGTGCTGCTACAACATTAGATTTTTTTTTAATTATTATATTATAGGGCTGTCCTTTTAAACGTCTCTGTCAATAGAAATCTTACTTGAATCTTGAAAATTTTATGGAAAACAGTCAAAGCTAAGGCCTAGATTCTGCAAAGATCTAATAAACAAGAAGTATCACTGAGTTTAGTCCTAATAGAATCATAGAATCATTTAGGCTGGAAAAGACCCTTGGGATCATCGAGTCCAACCATCAACTCCACTCTACAAAGTTCTCCCCTACACCATATCCCTTAACACCACATCTAAACGACTCTCAAATACATTCAGGGATGGTGACTCCACCACCTCCCTGGGCAGCCTATTCCAGTGTCTGACCACTCTTTCCGTGAAAAATTCTTTCCTTATGTCCAGCCTGAACCTACCCTGCTGCAGCCTGAACCCATTCCCTCTTGTACTATTGCTAATTACCTGTGAGAAGAGACCAGCACCAACCTCTCTACAATGTCCTTTCAAGTAGTTGTAGAAAGTGATGAGGTCTCCCCTCGGCCTCCTCTTCCTCAAGCTAAACAGTCCCAGCTCCTTCAATCGCTCCTCATAAGATTTATTCTCCAGGCCCTTCACCAGCTTCGTTGCCCTCCTCTGCACTCGCTCCAGCACCTCCATATCTCTCTGGTATTGAGGTGCCCAGAACTGGACACAATACTCAAGGGGTGGCCTCACCAGTGCTGAGTACAGGGGGACAATCACCTCCCTCCTTCTGCTGGTCACACTATTTCTAATACAAGCCAGGATGGCATTGGCTTTCTTGGCCACCTGGGCACACTGCTGGCTCATGTTCAGCCGCTTGTCAATTAGAACCCCCAGGTCCTTTTCTGCCAGGCAGCTCTCCAGCCACACTGCCCCAAGCCTGTAGCGATGCATGGGGTTGTTGTGGCCCAAGTGCAGGACCTGGCACTTGGCCTTGTTGAAGCTCGTACCGTTAGCACTGGCCCGTCGGTCCAATCTATCCAAGTCTCTCTGTAGAGCCTCCCTATCCTCATGTAGATCAACACTCCCGCTTAGCTTCGTGTCATATGCAAACTTGCTGATGATACACTCTATGTCCTTATCAAGGTCATCAATAAAGATGTTAAACAGAAATGGTCCCAACACTGAGCCCTGAGGGACACCACTTGTGACCGGCTGCCAGCTGGATTTAACTCCATTGACCACCACTCTTTGGGATCGCCCATCCAGCCAGTGCTTGATCCAGCAGATCGTATGCTCATCCAGGCCATGAGCCGCCAGTTTTTCCATGAGAATTCTATGGGGGACAGTGTCAAATGCTTTTCGAAAATCTAGGTAGACAATGTCCACAGCCTTTCCCTTATCCAATAATCGGGTCATCTTGTCATAGAAGGAGATCAGGTTTGTCAGGCAGGACCTGCCTTTCAATCATTGGCTTAGACATGTGAGATATTACACTAGCAGTAAGTGTGCAAAATTCTTGGGAATCTCCATACTTAAAATTATACGGGACAGACAGGGAGAACTCTTACAAGTATTACTTCAAGGTAAAATGATTTAACATTGGCAACTAATATTACTTAAATTTTTGAAACCTTAACAACTGCCATCTACAACCTCAAATTAAGGAATTCAGTCCAGGAAAAAAAAAAAAATCTGTCTTGATCCATGAAAGCTCAATGCACAGAAAGATGGTAATAAACGCAAACACCTGTGAAGAACACACCTCCATTTTTTGTCTTGATCCTACTTAATGACTGCAATAAAACACTGGACTTTTTTTTTTTTTTCATTGCAGATGAGTGACTCAAGCAAAACACTTAGGATGAGAACTATACAAGTTTTATAATTCTATATGAAAATTATGAAATTAAAGAAATCAGAAGACTGCTATTTTTGACAATTTAACAATATAAGCAGGGAAGAAAAAACAGACTAAACGACCAAAATTTCAAAAAGCAGTTACGATTTAGTCATTTGATTTACTGTCACTTGTAGTATTTGTCTGTTTCCTTGACAGTTTGTATTAACAAAAGTTACAAAAAAACCACCCACCATTAATGACACTTTAAAAGTTGTAAATATTAGCACCAAAACTTGTAACTGGATTTGTAGAATAGACACATGTCACAGATGTTCATTGCCCTCATCTACTGACCTATAACCAAAGTGAACAATTTTGGCTATGTCTCCACTAGCAAGTAATGTGGAGCAGTAGAAATGGATCAGTAGATCAAAGCAGCTGGTGCTGGCACTTCTATGCTAGCTGTTCAAGAGGGTTTAGTTTGGATTAGATTTCACCTGGTGTCCAGAAGCAAATATCACCATCACACAGGCCATTCAAAGTTTTCCCGGGTTTTAATAATCAATTCAGACCCGTATGTCCCCAATAGAGACAGAAGAGCCCTTTGCACCCACAGCAGAACTTACATACTAGTTTTCTGGGACAGGAATGTTGTTCAGACACACTGAGCAAGTATGCGACAAGGGGAGATAATCGAAAGATTTTCTCCAAATCAGTATTAATGATCCAAATCAAAATGGTAATGCATACACCAGAATGACATCCTACCTTCCCAAACCAGACTAATCAAAGCAGGTGTCATCTCACCAAAACAGAATACTTGAGGCAACTGAAAGACTGTACCATGGCAATCTGCTGGCTACCATAAAAAGAATTTATTTCCCCTATTCCACAATTCAGCAGAAGACACAAAACCAGATATCCCTCTCATTTTGGCTGCATTTCTCTTTTCTTCCTTTCTTCACTCAATCTTTTACATCCTTTTTTTTTCCCCACTTTAAATATTTCACTTCTTTTCTTGTCTCCCCTTTATTTCTCTCAGATTTTTCTCACATTTATTTATTTCCTCCTATTACCTGTGCTATTAAATACAGCAAGAGAAAACCAAAGATTCTGGCAACTCTGAACTTTCAGATAGAGCTGTCAGTGCTGGTTTTTATTTGGAAATTCAGGTAGTGTAGACTGAGACAGGTGTGTAAGCACTACTACTGTGATTTAACTTGCCCTAACTCAAACAAAATTCAAAAGATGAGCACGTGTTTGCTTCAATCATTCAAACTGATCTCTAAATGCAGTGCTAAGCAACTACGTGAATTGAGAAAAATCAGATTAATGACAGAGGAATATTAGCCTACTGAAATTAGCCTGGCTGTAAACAACATCTCAAAGAACAGCCACAGAAACACCATGACAGAAATGCAGAGAGAAACTAATCAAGCAAGTTACGTTACAGAAGAACTTCATTACAGAAACACTAGATAAAAATATATTTGGCATACATACAGCTTTTTACCTTAGGAGTAAAGCCAGGAATATATTGCTTAATCTTTGCCCTTTTTTTTTTTTTTAAATTTCTTTCTGAGCTATGTCATTTGTTTATATAATAATTGAATCTTCTACATTTTAGGTTAAATGCCAGACTTTCTCTTAGCATTGGAAGTTATAAACAGGACTTTGCCACACACGATTAACTCATTAGTTGCCTAGAATAATCAAAATATTCAGACACTCACCTAGTTTCACTGACATTCAATATACAACATCCAAGTAATCTTCCAGAAGGTTTTTGCAAATGAAAGAACGGGATTCACTCTGCATTTGCTACAATTTAGATGAAAAGAAAATTAGATCTCTTTAAAGCAATTCCTAAAGAAAAAATTTTTCAAAAAAAAAAAAAACAAACCACAGAACAACACCATACAGTACTATACAAACTTTCACATGTACATAATTTGAAAATTTTAAGTATAATGACAATCCTTTTAATTCCAGAACCTTCCTTTTGTGTGGACCTGGGCTTCAATGCAAAACACCGAGAGTTTTAATGGTTTTAATTCTGCTAATTCTGGTTTTAATAACAAAAATTAGTTGGCAGCAGTTTTCATCAACATTAAAAACAACTTATTCCATTGATTTTTTTAAAAGCCTATTAAACAATTACAGAATTCTAATGTAAGTATTATATTCAGATAATATATTATGTATATTATAATATAACCATTAAAAAATTCTGGTTTTAATAACAGAAAAATCAGAAACAATCTCTTTTTTCCCCTTAAATCTCAGTTAGGAACCAAGAGACCATCTTCAGATCATTAGTTCTTTATACACTATTAAACAAATTTTGATTTAATGACTCACAATTTTTCTTCACTGTGGCAGACAGAGCAGCCCCAGTAATTTTGACCAAGATAACGAACCACCCTACGATACTACATTTCCCATTCCTTGTGGATGGGCTCTGATTGTGCTGCTGCTACTCCTTATTCATTGCCCTTTTACAGCAGGTGTATAAGAACAAATCGGAGTAAGACCGGTTTGATTTCACTGTTCTCCTAAGTAAACGTGTTTTTACATAAGTAGTGATGTGGGCACGTTTCCAGAGAAGCACAGAGGCACTACTGCAAGCACTCACAGCGCCCCACAAGTCAGTGAGAAAGAGCATAACAGCTTTCGAATCTTTCTTCTATTTCTACAAATCAGTGCCAAAAGTATTTTCTCTATATTTAGTGATTTGCTTTTCACACTTCTATGAAAAACATTAAGAAAAACATATAAAAGCCATTTTTTATAAGTAAATACAAAAGTTCTGTAACTTAACAGTTTTAAAATGAGGATTTTCAGCACAAGTTAGAAAAAAAAAAAAGCTCTGAGGAAGAAAGACAAGTAAAAGGACTAATGAAAACATAAATGTGGAGGAAAACAGCCCATGGAGAGACAAGCAGGAAAGAAACTGAAGTACACCCTGGAAAACAAAAATTGTTAATAAAGCAAAGTAAGACTTCGTGGTCTAAAAAGGTTACTTGAAAAGCAACACCAAAGGTGCACAGCATGCCTAAGTTTTCAGGATGCTCAAAACGAAGTTTTTCATAATTTTAACCACACACAGTATGCATTGTTCAAATCAATCTATTTTATTATAGGCTGTTCTGAACACAAGAACAGCAATGAAGAAGAAAAAAAATAAAAATCAAAGAATGTAGAAAAGTTGAATCAAAAATGCACAACAGTTATGGAAATTACTACTGAAGCAGCACTTGACAGACAGAATCAAGAGTAGACGGAGGATGTTGTTAAGGAAAAGTACAAGGAGTGCAGAAGAAAGTCTCCTTATTCAGTGTTTGTACTTGACATTACAATGGAGTAGAGGAGATTAGGCCTGTTTACTTCTCACAGCCCAGCTCGAACATGCTCAGTAGCTCTGTCCGGTTATGACTAAAAGGATTTGGAATATATCTACCTCATCTGAGTTGGACAGATGAAATGGATTTACGTAAATCACTGAACTGGTACAAACCATATTTTCAGAATGTATCATGCCACCTAATGCAAGAGTTTGGGACGGCACAAAACCAAAAACAACCAAAAAAAAGGCAAAAAAAGAGTGCCTGATATTGCAGCATAACAGTTTAAGTTTTCTCCTAAAACCTCGAGTGCTTGCTCTAACATATGGAGGTGCTTTATCTTTCCAGTGGCAAGATTTTCGTTGCATTTTGAATCAAGAAAACAGTACATTCCTTCCCCTCATCCCATTCTCAGACACAGGCTGACTTACTGCTCAATGATTTAAGTCTTGCTAAATTATAATCAACTAAAAGCAGGGTCTTAGAATAGAAAGCGTCAAGCATCATTAACTACAAGCACTTCTACATGTAACTCCATTCACTTTCCTTCACGCACGACCAAACATCTCCAATGCACGAGAAGTCATTAGGAATATAGGAAGGGTTTCTGCCAGCAAGACAAAAATCATCCAGTTTCAGCAATGGCACAGCGTCTGATCTACCCAAATACATCAGTTTCTTGAACCCAGTCAAAAAAACAACGGAACATCTGTAAAAGTTTAACAATAATATCTACTTACAAAGAGAAAACATATGAACACCTACATGAAGGCGAGAGGGGGCCATGGCCATGACCCTCATGATACATTGAATCCAAACCCTTTTGTCACTCCTAAGTCAAACCGCGCTGTCTGTCGTGCATTTCCCTTTGTGTGACCATGGATGTACAAAGCAATTAGTAACCTTACTGCAAGATAAGACAAATCTTGCAAAGATGAAAATCTGCGTTTCCCTGGCCCATCTTCAGCTGGACAGTACATAGTGCCCAATCAAGGAAGCGGGGAGATGCCACCCTTTCAGAAATAAGATGACATGTGAACAGAGATATTGCTACTTGAACCCGTTAAGATGCATTATTTTGCTTTCTATATATTCTTACATTAATAGGGTATTAAGCTCATCTCCACTTTAACAAGAGCATCTGGAAAAAAAAAAAAAAAAAAAGCAACCACCAACACCCAAAAAAGCTGCGAGCACAGCGATAGATATGCCCATTCACTGCAACACATCCCTGGGAGAGAGATTAATTCAGTCTCCAGAAACCACCGGGCCACATCAGCACACTGCACTGCTGGGGGCAGTGCCATCGTGAGGTCTTGGGGTTTTTTTTCCTTCTAGCTTCCAAGGCAGCTCAGGTACAGTTAGTTCAATTGTTTCACTCTGTGTTCCAGTGTACAGGATGAAAGCTTATTAAAAGCTCATTAGAAGTTTATTCTTGCCCCCACACAACATTAATTTCAATCTCAAACTGAAGTGTAATGTCTACCTTGCCTGAGGTTGAAAAAGAGATGCTTCGTTTAAAGCATTACTGTTCTAGTAGCAATAAAAATCTACATACTTACTTAAATTATCTAGAAATGCATTGTGCCTTGTAGAGTGGGTGGGTAGCATTAGTAGTCCAAATGTGATGTCATCTGAGCAAAAGTCTTCTTTGGCACAGTCTTCTGAAAAACAACAACAACAAAAAACCCCACAGTTCTATAAAGGTGAATCCATGCAAAACAACTTTTAGACCTGAGCCCTTGGTTCCTGCTCTTTGCTTTCTCTCCTGCCATTTCAGTCACTTTATTTCCATCCCTAAACTGTCCACGGCTTCACTTTCCAATTCCTCTATCCACCATAATGAAGTAAATACACATGAAGGAGAACTTCAAAATTGTGTACCACCTTTTACGTAGCTTTGGCACTGCCCAAAATCCAGATCCGCGAGACAAATGCAACAGCCTAATGGTAACACTAAAGTTACGGTTCTGACATTGCCTACAAAACATTAATATTACAATTATTATATTACAATTGCTTTGGGGTGTATTGTGACCTTGCAGAACACCAACAATACACCAGGCAAATTTCTGGAAAGACAATACATCAGTACAATCTTAACTCTGTGTGTGTGTGTATATGATGGTTCAAACAGGAGATGAGATCCACCTCAGAACACAGTTTAAAACTCTCCGAGAACATGGCACACAACAGTGTAAGAAAAACTCAAACATCTTCTCCTCACTAATGAAAACTAATTTCACTAAGCTGTACTGAGCAAAAGCTAACTATACAATAGGTATTTCTATTCACAAACACTCTCCTTATTCCACAAAGAAATACCTCCCCATCTACTACAGATCATAAGTTCCACATTCCTACATACAGTGCTGTGTTTTAAATACGCAGGCACCAATTTGGTAATAAAATCTTACCGCTGACAAAACTACTGCTAGTTATTGCTATTGATGCTTTATACTCAGCACTCCCACGTGGCAGGGCACATCCTTTAAGGTATACATAAATCTATTTCCTTCCATCGTATGCAAGGATAGGCAGATTTCCTTTGACACACAAAAAAAAAAAAGGAACATCAAACGCCCTGTTCTTTACCACCTTGTCCCCAGTACATACAACATAGAAAGAAGCAGCTAGGGAGGAAGAATGCCAATATTTGAAGAAGGTCTACTGGTCCAGTCTAATGGGATAAGCAAGGCAGGCCATTATCATTTACTTCTCTACTTTTCTATGCAGTAAAATGAAATATTCTGTTAGAAATCAACGTTTCTAATCAAATACCAGTATAATAAGAAATGCCAAACTGTACCCTACGGTGCAGGAAAAGTGCCTAAGTGCCATTTTAAAAAACAACATATACAGAAGTTTATGAGAGGTTATTTTTCATTTCTTACGCCAGCAATACAAAGACTAACATAATTCAATATAAATCAACCGTAAATTTTATCATCTGTATAAAGGTAGTACCAGTTTAACTAAAATAATTTTGAAAAGCAGTTTCAGTTATTTTAATGAAAAAAAGTTTGCGATCCATTTGACTTCATAAGTGGTAGTGCCTCAATTACCTTTGATGTTAGAAGCTTGTATAGCCTCACCTGAATTGCGCCGAAACTCATAAAAATTCCTCAGCTTATACAGAAACTGGGTGTAATAGGAGATAGTGACAGAGCAACACAAACACCTGAGATTGAATTTTCAGGCACAGTTGCCTGTTGTTTTCCTACTCACTTTAACAGCGAGTTAAATTGACAGCTAAATTTCTGAAGGGGTTAAAAAAAAAAAACCTAAGTACTAGAATTTGCGTCCTGACTTTCCTGCCAAACCCATCAAACCAGCACATGCTCAAATCCTTTTCCTTTCTCATCTTTTTTTTTTTCCCCCAATAAAATCCAAATCCATCAACATAATTTATAAGTTTTTAAATATCTTTTTCCTGCCCCATTTCCTAACATCTAGTTACTTCTCATCTTGATTCAGACTGCTCTTCTGATTTTATTATGCTTTCCAGATCCTGCAAAAAACACAGATTTTCCCTCTTTTCCTTCAAATCCCTATAATATTTGGACTTGCTTTATGCTGTCTCTTGCTTCTGTATTCTCATGTTCCTCCTTGCTGATGTACCTTATTCTGTTCTTAGAAACGACAACTTGTTTAATTCACTCACTATGACTCACTTATTCATTTGAATCCTTGTCCCCATTTCTGAGGTCATTCTCCTCATTTTCTATGTCAGTGCAATTAAGATCACAAGCTCTCCAAGGCTGGAACTGTATCTTACTATCTATGAAACATCATGCAAAGCTTTAGTGCAGCACAAAATGTTTAGCTAATGCTTCTGAGCTGGAAAAAAAAACAAAAAACAACAGTTTGAAAAAAACCAAACCCTGAAGTACAGTATTTTAACAAAAAAAAAAAATTTTTTTCAGAAAACATATTTTAAGCAAAACTGCTGAGATGTTAGAGAGTTATCATTGGAACTACTACATTAGTTTCATCCTCAACCACACAACTGCTAGTAGTAGCTTGATTATATATAATGAATGTTGCTGCCGTTGATGGCAAGAAAAAATTTATTAAATCACATTACTACATTAAAATTTGACAGCAAGAAAAGTGTGTGAGTGGGGGGGACACACAACCTGCATTCCTATTCCGACAGTTCTTGGAAGCCGTGATTCATGCTGCTACTTGCTTTTCTAATCACAGTCAGAGGAAAATCCTGTTTCCTTTAGAATATTTGTTGTTACTATGAAAACTACTTGAAAATAAGCACAAATCAAAGTCACCTAACTATTGTGCAGTCCACTAAGATATTTTAAAACTGACGCATTTTAATACTTGAAATTAATGAATTAAAATTTGTGAATTGAGCAGCGAATTCTCTAGGAAATGAAAGTAGCAAGCTAATAGAATTTTCTTCACTCTCACTAAGTCTATCAGAAGTTTCTCTAAGCCTATGAGTAGGACAGACTAAAATTCTCCACTGAGACTTGATAAAAATCTTATAGGTTGAAAATAATGAGGTAAATTTCAGTCTGCTGTTTATCATGGTTAATAGGTAACGCGAACATAGGCAAGATAGGAAAGAACCAGAAATGTCATTCTAGACAGAAGTCCAGCTCCTTCTGCTTTTCAACTAATAACTCCATGTTACAAGACAGCGGAGTGGGTTTATGGGAAACCCTATTTGGGAGGTACTACCTTTTTTTCCTATGCTGAGAGAAAAATATTAGTCTTTGGCTATTAATGGACATATTCCATACAGTAACTGGTACAAACAGACATCTTTAGACGGCACCCTATCAGTTTTATCTCTCTACTATTAAAAGCACTTATTCCTTACGGCCTTTAGATGGAAAAGTCCTATTCCTTAAGGTCAAGTTACACTTTCTTTTCCTTTTTACTACTGAAAGCGAAGTCTAAGTTCTGGTCTTTTCAAAGAAATACACCAAAACCATTTTTTGCCCCTGAAACAATGGGAAAATATGAATTTAATCACACCTTAAAGCTATTCTGTTTATTTCAGAAGGATTTATTTTACATACTAAACCAAACCCTGCAGTCAGTGAAATATTGTACCATCTAATTCTGATCAGGACAATAATTCCGTGGCTGATGGTCAAAATACCTTTTATCAGCTCAACATTAAGCAAGTTTTTCGGTGGGCAGTAAAGCACCGTTCTGATAGCTCTCCTCTCCCCCAGTACGAGGAGCCA
The DNA here is from genome assembly GCF_963924245.1 of Chroicocephalus ridibundus. Lineage (NCBI taxonomy): Eukaryota > Metazoa > Chordata > Aves > Charadriiformes > Laridae > Chroicocephalus > Chroicocephalus ridibundus. The sequence continues at coordinate 72,434,094 of NC_086288.1, forward strand.
GCTTCCCCTGCCATCGCCCCTCTGACGCACCACCAGATCCTCAGTCCCCATCCCCTTCCAAAACAGCCCCATGTTCTCCTCAAGCCCCGCTGGAACATACAACCCTCTCCGGTTCCTCTATCCAATGCAGAGCCAGCGCTTGCTGAAAAAAAGCAGGTCAGAGCCAAACCCGCATTGCATTATCTCTGTCTCAAGAGAGGGCAGCGACGTGTGTTCCTCTCTACCCAGTTTGCCTGTTTTCCCAAAACCTGTAGGAACATCATGGGCTTTGAGATTTCTCTCTCTCCTACAAACATGGTTGCAATTGGTCAACGATTTCAAAAGCTATTGTTGAATATGTAAGGAAAGAATGAGTGAAAACCAGGAAAAAACATAAATTACATTTCCTTAGGAAATTGGGCTTAAAAAAAGAGGCAACTCCCTACAGCTTTTAATGGAGAAAATTTCTTGGTTGTTTACTGAGACAAGGGAAGTAAGCAGATTTTGGCAAAATGTATCCTGATTTCTTTGGCTTTTCATAACTTCACACTTAGGTTCAAACTATACCTTTAGCGGACTAAGGACTGGGAAAGTCACTCCACGTAACAAACACTTTTTCCCTAATATATCTTGAAGCTTTTGGATGATTGATGAAAACTCAGAAGATCCAAAGCTTTGGAATTTCTCTGACAAGATCCATCTGAAAAATAACAAACCACTACCTTACCACACCAGCAGGAGTCTACCCTCTCTGAATTCACAACCACCTACTCGCCAGCAGCCACCACCAAACTGACAGAATATTGCTCTGTCAGGGTGCACGTCAGTAAGAGCCACAACCAAAAAGGCAAAACCAGCCTCTCACATTACACTAAATATGCAATGAAACAGATAAACACACACATCAAATGCTCCTAAATGCCAGAAACTAATATTTACTATGACATTAAGAACTTTAGTCAAATGTAAAAATAGTCACTTATGTTTTATTTACAACAGCAGCACATTCTCAGAATTGGAAATATGACATTAGCTATATTAATACAGTTTATTTTGAAGTATCCTTTTTTTATTAGGCGCCTTAGTATCTCATACTCTCATTCTCTAAGATCATAATTTAGTATGCGAAAATATGTATTTCCTCAAGATTTCTAATGCACGTTAGGAAATTCTCCTTCCTACAACAGCCACTTGTTACAGGTCTGCCTCCTCTACGGTCACAAACACTTGCCTTGATAGTGTTTAAAAATGTCCTGGAACTTTCTGGATACCCTACCAGTTCAGCAGATAACGAGACGTTTACAGAATCTGAGATCATCCTTCTTCAAGCAATTGAGACATACTCACAAACTTGTGGAGCTACAAGCTAAAAACTCTTGTAGATGATGTTGTTAGCGATACTAAAACCTACTATAAAGTACTTAAAATTCAGGTATCATGCTGGATGATCAGCCCATTCCCAGATACTCCGCCTCTTCTCTGTGTCCCAAAGCAACACCACTACCATGTGACGAGGTAGCAATTAAGCTGTGCTGCCTGCTCTGTCTGTAATAGGCAACACTACCCTAAACTATAGCCTTCACTAAAAGAGATTATTAGCAGGGCACAAAAAGGGGATTTCATACAACAGGATCCACAATTCTGAAGTACCAAAACCAAGGAGAGTTGCATCACTCAGAAAGACTTTTGAAAAAGTTAGTAGGGATGCAAACCATAAAGGTAACCAGTGAACACAATATTATGCCTTCACCTTCACCTGTTTCTGAAGGCCTAGGGCACAGGTAAGGTTAGTACTCACAATCCTGGTCCCTGTCCTTGACAAGCATAGCTAAGCTTTTCATAGAATAGAATCATAGAATCGCCTAGGTTGGAAGGAACCTTTCAGATCATCGAGTCCAACCGTCAATCCAACTCTGACAAAAACCATCACTAAGCCATATCTCTAAGCACTACGTCTACCCGTCTTTTAAATACCTCCAGGGATGGTGCCTCAACCACTTCCCTGGGCAGCCTGTTCCGATGCTTAATAACCCTTTCGGTGAAGAAATTTTTCTTAATATCCAATCTAAACCTCCCCTGGCACAACTTGAAGCTGTTTCCTCTTGTCCTATCACCTGTCCAACCCTCACCTGGCTACAGCCTCCTTTCAGGTAGTTGCAGAGAGCGAGAAGGTCTCCCCTCAGCCTCCTTTTCTCCAGGCTGAACAACCCCAGGTCCCTCAGCTGCTCCTCATAAGACTTATGCTCCAGACCCCTCAGCAGCTTTGTTACCCTTCTCTGAACCCCCTCCAGCACCTCAGCAAAAGGTGCTCCCATCAAAACAGGAGTAATATATTCTTTGAACATGCCAGCAGGTGGAAAAAGATGCCCTCTCATTTTGTCCAGTAGCATGGGTTACAGCACAGTAACCTGCAACAGAAAAGTCTGAAAGCCAATCTCTGTCAGAAGGGGTTCAAACCGTAATCTCTCAGCAGGTGGATCAACTCGCAACTTCTCATTGTGGCAGCAATCTTCACAACATGGAAGAAAAAATAAAAAGGAAAGCTTTGCTGGACAAAACAGAACCAGCAGTGTGCAACGCCTCTCTAGAGAGAGGGGCACCCAAATTAAGAGAGACGAGTCCTGGTTACCAGTTCCTAATGGCATTAAAATTTTAAATGGAAGCAAATACAAAATAGGCTTTGGAACACAGGCCAGAACACAAGTTCTCCCCTCCTTTTTCTCCAACAAAACAAGTGGCCTAGTATCTCTCTTTGGCCCAATTAGACTTTAGTCATCTTATACACAAGCAAAAGTGGATTTTTAGGGTTTGGAGTTTTGTTGGTTTGTTGTTTGTTTGTTGATTAAAGAGACATCAACAAAACCTCTTCCTCCTCCCCCTCTTTGTGTTTCTGAACAAAAGAGAGAGTCACCACAGGGTTTTGGTCTGAGTCCAATCCCGTAGGTGTGCCTGAGGTGTGGTTTGAACATGCCTTTGGACAAGTGAATGCCTAATTTACAGATTGCCTAATTTATGAATAGTAAACAGATTTAGATGCCAAGATGCTCAGTTGTGACAAGATTATGGATGATCTGAGCGAGAACAAAACTTCAAGGTGTTTGGAAGACTTTACTAGTGAAAACTTAGGGACCTGTAAAGTTTAGCCAACACATGGCTACAATTTTATTTGGGCTAGACACCCAAAATCCATCTAAATCACAGTTTTGATTCCTGTATATTATTTTATGGATCTGGCCATATACCAAAGTAACATACATCAAAAACCTTTTCAGGCATACCTGTAAATATCCTTTTTAATGGAACTCTAAAAGGACCTCTACAGAGGAGCAAGGCCACATATATTTAGTTTTTAAATCCACTTTAAATGGATCTGTCTTACTCCACGAACTGTTTTCTTCTATTTTAACATAAGCATAGTATTCTAGTGCCGTTTATCTTGTGGTACCAGGCTGTCATTATAGGTAAAGTAATATTAGCTTCAACACTGAAGCTTTCTCACATACTAAGATTATTAAATTCAGTTATAAGGATGAAGCATTTAAGTAGGTACATTTATGCCTAATTTGGCTACATTTCTATCATGAAGATGAGAAATGCCCATACTATCTACTAAGCTTCATAAGATTCACTCTCTAAATAGAGGTTTTTATCAGTCTTGAATCTCGTGGGTATATCTAATTTTTAAGGATCTATATTTAATAAAATATTAATACTACTAATGATGATTTTGTAATATACTCAGCAACGCTCCTCAGAACATTTAGTGATTTTAATGACAAAATGTAACAGTTGGAAAGAGTCCAAAGCGTGCAACACTAAACTACTGAAAGAATCTGAGAAGCCTTGTTGCTTCCACATAATATTAAATATATAACAACCGCAGAGCACTGAAACTTTTTACATATATGATTATATATTCTGAAAGCAGCTATAATTAAGAATTTATATTATACATAAAAAGTATGGCAAGAGAATATTAAGGCTATAAAATTAAACACTCAGGCATGAGGTATGCCAAAATTAAAGTGGCTTTTGCATTACAAAGGAATTTTGTGGCAGCAGTAGGGTTGAGAATTCAATCCTTCAGGGCAGCACACAGCTGCATTAACCATGAGTCTCCCTCCTCTTCCGTGATTTTGCATTTCACATCTTTCACTCCTGCAACAAACGAGCAGGGAAACAACCAACAAACAGTTTCAAATTATTACAAACCACCATCAACCCAGTTAACAAAATAACTAACTGCAATAGTAACCTTTTTCCCCCAGGTGGACCACCCACAACACTGAATGAGATACCTTCCCATTAGATACAGCCAAATTTGCTTGTGCCAGAGTTACAATGAGACACTGGAACTTTTCATTTCAGACTCTGCAACCTGACTGAAGGCGTGCTTCCTACACCTTTTTCTATTCTGAAAGACCACTAAATTCAAAATACTAATACCAATACCACTACTAATAACTCAGTACTAGTAGAAGGTGAGAGAGACCATTGAATGGTTTGGCTGCGTATCTGAGACCACAGACAGACGTTTTTTTCCCCTCCAGAGACAAAGCCACCTTAAACGAGCTACTGCTTTCCCAGCAGCCTGGCGACTCTCTCCTGTTGTTCTGCCATCCCTTCAGTGGTGCCAGTAGAGCTTTCTACAGGGTGAACCATCTCAATTAACATAGAAAGGTTAAAAATATGCTGCAAAATGAATAAAGAGAAGGCAAGACCAGCAGGAACAACTACTGATGTCTTTGCTATGCAACTATCTACTAATACCTTCTATCCTCGGAAACATTTCTAGATCTGCTTTATCATCCAGCCTTGATAATTTCTAGGATTCATTTGGAAATGAGTACTTTAAAAAGGCTGAAACACTAAAATGCACTTTTCTTTACTTCAAATATCTACCAAAGTCTTTTCCTCAAGAAAAACAAACTCATTACAATGTGATGAAAAGGAAAGCACCTTAGCTGTAATTCTGCTTCTTCCTAATTATATGGAGTGTTTTGTACTAAAAACTATATTAGAGTACTAATTTTCTATTCTGAGAGGAGAACTATCCATATTATTAATCTACAAAACTAGGCTGAAGCAGTGAGGCTTTAGACAGCAAATTATAGATCTCTCCTGAAGGGGTGCATAGCTAAAAAAGGAGCTGTTTTGAAATTATGAAATTACCTGGAGAATAAAATTGCGTTTTTGATTCACAACTATTTTCAACAAAAATCTATTATTTTTAGTATATACAGAAAAAATCACAACTTTTCAATTTGATAAAAACATTTCATATAAAGAACACGTGGGGAGTATGGGGGTCAGTAACTCTACTACTAATTTGTATCTTCAACTTTTTGCACAAATTTAGAATAGGGTCAAAAAAAAAATAGCAAAAGCTCAAAGCTCTTGAAAGCCGCAGTTTCCTTGGCAAGACCAATCCATCCATGAAGATTCATGACTTCATTGAAATTCTATACTAACAAGATAATTAACCAACACTACAAATTAAATTTAAAGTAATTACCATGCAGTTTTTAAATTGCTGAGTACAAAAAGTGTAAAGTTAGCTACAACAGAGAGTCTATGGGGTCCTTAGAGCATTAATAAAGACATTCTCTGCTTTCCTCACATCCTTTTATTTTACCTGTATGTTACCTACAAAACTTTCCCATGTAAGAACATGAAGCGGAAGAAATAAAAACCAAACATGGCTGAATGACATCCTAAACTATTAAATATCAACCCGGGAGATTTTTTTTTTTTTTTCCCTGTTTGGACTGTTTGTTAAGAAGAGGTAACTCTTGCCTTGCCAGCAAATTTCTCAGACCTTAAAAATGCTAGCGCCCACATTCAACCAAAAACTCTAACCCGAACGTGTAATGTTTGGTAATATGAAAGCAGCATCTCTAACACTTTTGAGAAAGTATCTTAAATGGATATGTATGAAAATCAACAGTTTATTAACAAAAATAATCGCAAAGTTACTAGTCCTGTCAAGTAGAATTCCTCTATTATAACAGTCAAATACTGGCCACCTGCAGGTATTCATAGACAAAATCAATTTTATTCCTGTAAGATTGAACAGGGTGAAACAACTGCAACTACTCATATTGAACTTTGCCTGGACTACCAGAGTTGAGGTGTATTTTTCTCAAGTTCTTCTTCCACTAGGGTATTTGCTTAAACAATCCTCTTGCCTTCTGGCACACCTGTCACCCAGAGAAATGCGCTAGGTTAAATATAACCACATTAAAAGGGGAAAAAAAAAAGTAGTTAATTTTAACCTGGATCATTTCCCCAACCCAGTTACAGGCCAGAGTTCCAGGAACCGTTGTGCTGAGGGGGGCAGCAACGAGGTGGAGGGCTGGGAGCAAGGCACAGACAGGCCTGTTTAAGTCAACAACGCCACCAAAAACGCCGCTTGTTAAACTATGTCATCAAAAAAAGATACTTACTTGAAGGATTTAGAGGATCAGGATCTATTATCAGCCATTCTGCCTCTACATGACACTTCATATCCCAGTTACAGCTATACCTGACTTTCCTTGTGCCTCTTAGTAGGTCAACTTTTAACGTGTACATGAAAACAACGGTCTTATAAAAATCTCACTGCAAATATGTTTGATTAGTTTACAAGCATGCCTCATAATGAAAAAAAAATAACAAGATTTCGAACTTATATCCAGGCCTAAAGCACCAGGAATTTGAAAGCGAAGCCAACCACAAATCCAAATCTACCTTAAGAGAAACACAAAAATGAGGTACCAGGGATTTCCAGTCCCTCGCTGGTCGCGTTTCACACAGGCTCAGAGTATCTGACACACCGATTTTTAAGGATACACCTCAGTCGGGAGGGGACCGGGGGTGGGCCACCACAAAGCCCTCACGTTTGAGGGCACGAACACGTTGTAAACACCCCAATAAAGTTAGCAGAGGGGAAACAAATCAGCCCGTACTAAGCCCCGCGGCTCTAGCCCCGCGGCCGCCGGGCCCCCTCCAACCCCCCACCGCCCCAGGCCCCGCCACCCCGTCCCGCCGCGGGGAGGGCCCGGAGGCCCCGCCACGGCCGGCTACCCCTCGCCGTGCAACCACCCCCCCCATCCTCCTCCGGCTCACCGCGGTGCGGCTGGGCTCGGTTCGGCGGGGGATGCCGGGGAGCCCCACGGCGGCGCAGCCCGGGCAGCGGAAGGTTGGGGGGGGATAAGGAGATGGTGGCGGTGGCGGGAGCGGCCCGGTCGGGCGCCGGGCCAGGCGGGCAGGGCTCCAAACGTGCCCGGGAGTTGTGACAGGAGCAAAGTGGGTCACCGGGCCTAGCGGCTGCCCCGCCAGCGCCCCCCGCCCCCGCCGCCGCCCACGCCCTGACCAAGGGCAGCCGCTTCCCTCCCCGACCGCCGCCGCTGCCCCCGAGGCGGAGGGGGACCTGCCGCCACTGTCAAACTTTAACGTCTCCCCTCCGCCTTTCCCCCGCCGCCGCCTCAGCCGGGCCCCGCCAGAGCCTCCCACGCCGCCCCACAGCTCCTCACCGGGCCCAGCACACCGCCCGACCTCTCCCGGCGATCAGCCTCTCCCCGCGCCGCAGCCCCGAGCCCGCCGGCACAGAGCTCTCTCCTCCAGCAGCCAGGCCCGGCAGTATCGTTCCCCCCCCCCAGTTCGGCCCCCCCCCGTTCCCCGCTCCTCCGTCGCCACAGCGCCTGCGCCGCCGAGCCCCACCGCCGGCAGCCGCGGCGCCTCGCGCCACCGCGCGTGCGCCCGGGCGCACTGCAAGCAGCCGCTGCTCCAGCCCCGGGGCCGCCGCCGCGCATGCGCGGGCCCGGCCGACAGCCCGTCTGCGCCTGCGCGCCCGGCGGGGGGGGGGAGAGGGGAGGGGGGCCGCGCGTGCGCAGTGAGGCGCCGCGCCGCCCTGACCTGGGCTCACCTCGCCTCACCTCACCCCGCGCCGCGCCGCTGAGGGGAAATGGCGGCCGCGGGGGCGGCCCGGCCGCTCGCTGGGCTGACGGTAGCCGGGCTGGCAGGTGGGGGGACCTGGAGCGCCGACGGTGCCGCCACGCGTTATTTGGGGGTACAAGAGACCCGGCCTGGCGGTATCTTTTATCGGTGTGTGCAGACTTAATGGAGCGGCAGGGAACGGGCTTGTCTTTCTCGGCCCTTCGTACAAGGTTCTTCATACCGGTTTTATAAAATAGTCTTACTTAGCGTTAAAAATAAGAAACGACCCTAGCCGAGTTTAAAATCTCTACGTTTGATGAAATCCTGTAACTTTTAAAATGCCGTGCTAATATGGCACGGTTTGTGCAGTCTGCGCTGTGCGGCGCTGACATTGGCTGCCGGGGTCTGGGGGATTTCTGGAGCAGCAAACTGTGGCAAGGCCCACAGCAAGTCAGTTTCCCGCTTTCCAGCTTGAAAAGCAGCAGTTTAAGTCCCTTATTCTGGTTTGCCAGCCCTTACGGTTTGGTTTGGGTTTTTTTATGTGGCTGTAAGGTAAAAGAGTAACTGCGAACTTGATAAACTGAAGTGCCCTGTATGGGTTTTAGTGTAAGGGCTGAAGTATTTGGTTAGGCAGAGCACACAGGAGGTGTAGATTTCTTAAGAAAATGTATCATTTTGGCACAGGAAGACACAGCTGTCACGGGGCTTTGCAGGGCTATCTCATAATAAAATTAGGCATTCTTGTGTTTGTGTTGGTAAAACTTATAAAAGCTGTAAGATGTGCCTGTGCTATTGACTGCAGGGAAAGTTGTGAAACAGCACAGCTAATAAATACAGAGAGCATCAGGTGTCAGGGTTAATCGGAGATGACTGACTGATACTGCACGGTCTTTATGTACAACTATAATGGATTCCAGCTGCCTGCAGGACTGGAATATGCTTAAATGTGCAGTGATTATGTTAGCATAAACCTGTTCCTGCAAAATAAAACATTGCTCAGTGCTAATAGTATGTAAATACTCCCTGCTTTCTTTCTCAGTTACAAGGATGTTTATTTTTAAGTTGATCCCCTAAACAGCAATATATCTAAAAACATAATTACAAATGTGTATCTGTAGGAGCTTAATTAGTGTTTGTGTCTGGAATGAAATAAGGAATTTGTCTTGGCTGCACAATCTCATGGATTTTTCTTTCTGGTTTACTTTTTGGGTAGATCACTTTCCCATTTTGATTCACCTTGTGACCAAAGTCATCTGCAAAGGTTTTCTAGGGGCAGGAACCTCTTTAGCAGTAATGCTGCTAAAGAGCTAACCATGAGCTCAGTTTTTCCACTGGAAGAATTTTAAAAAGCATTAGCAAGAACGCTTATTTTTGTTACTTGCTGATTCATAATACTCTATTTCTACCTTTCAATTGAGGAAAATGTGATATAAACAAAATTAATCATTACAATAATACTCCTGTGATAAAATGTAATAAAGATAACAGGATATAGCAGGAATGGAAAATCCAGGAGAAAATGCAGGGATATTTTGCAACAAAAATGCATAATTACCAGAACTAGAATATAGCCAAGAAATCAGGAGACTAAAAATAGCATCAAGCTGTATGTATGAAATTTGCTGCGAGATCTTTAGTAACCACTAGTAATTCTTCAGTAAAAGAAGGCAGAGATACTGTACTGTCTGACTCCACACCTTGCATGGATGGGAGCATAACCTCTACCTACTGCAGTGTCACAGTAGCAAATTACTCTCTGGTATTTGACAAGATCAAAACAGGCAATGTAGCTGTGGAAATCACACATATTTGCATTTTTCCACCAAGGTTGTGGCCTAACCAAGGTAATTTTTTAACTAAGGTAATTTTTTTAATGCTGCTTCTCTTTTGAAAGTATTTTAAAGGATCCTGCAGGAACAGGACAGAAAGCTTAGAAATGGTGTGGGTTTATGAAACTATTCTCCACCTAGAAATACTGTTTTTCTGGCTCTTACTGTCAACATGAGTTTGCTCTGGTGTGTAATGATAGTTTTGTTTCACTCACAAAGGTTACATGAGAGCCAACATAATTTTCAGACGTTGCCAAATTACAAGCAGGAAATCTTCTGAGAATTACTGAACGATGGGACTAAACTGGGTCAGAAATGCAGAAATTTCCAGTTTACTTCCATTAACTATAGCCATGTTTCCTGCGGAACGGTCATCGCCATCTTGTGCATGATATGCTTCAGAGCCATAGAACAATCCTCTGCTCAGAATGTTCCTTTTTGATCCTCACTGGCATATTCAGAACAGGATCTCCTTGAGGAAGCTTCTTTTGAAACTAAATTTCGCATCACTCCAGAATACTAAAATCAGGGGATTTAACAAAGGTGCAGACTTTAAAGCCTGTTACAATCTACATAATCCTTGTAAAGCAAGGTTTACTAATGTTCATTCCTAGACCCTTTTCCTACAAATGGTGTAACCGGCTAAGAACCAGAAACATCTCCTTTTAACCTGCAGATTCCCTTGGATTTTGCTTTGTCGGATGTGATGGCTGTAATCGTGATTGCAGGGTCACTTCACTTGGATGAAGTCAGGGTCACCAAAGGGGAGATTCATCCCTTTCCTGTCATGTCTAGTGACACATTCCTATTGCCTCCAGTGTGACAAAGCGAGCACTTGCAGAGTTGCACATTGTGCCGATGTACCTCACGGCAGCCACAGTAGCAGGAGGGAGCTTCACCGCTAAGAGGAAGCGGGTGGTAGTACTCCTTTTACAGCAGCCGACACTGATGTTCACCTGACATGGCTGTGGAATCATATCTGAAGTCACTGATGACCTATTTACATTTAAAACTACTAGTTCGCTTTAGTTTGAACCGGCAGATAAGCCATTATCTCTGAAATGCATCTACTCGTTATCTCTTTGAATCTGCAAAATAAAAGTTTCTAGGAGAGGTATCTGCTGTTTGGTATCTACTAATACCGCAGCTGTATCCTAGTGGGTGGAAAAAAACAGTGATGTTAATTTTCTTGCTCTTCTGAGGTATCAATGTGTGAACTGTTAAGTGGACTGTTTCTGTTTCATTTTTCTTTCTGCATCCTGATGCTATAAACCATGTCAGCTGTATATAACTAAATCTTCATTAGCACATTGAGATTGGGGTTTTTTTTAGGATGAGTCACTGGGAAAATAACGTTCGTACTGTACAATTTCATTCACTACTCATAATAAAAATGCTGAGTCGGGAGTGTGGTCTCTTCATTTGTGTAATTTTGCTTACCTACAGTTGTACCGTAAACTGTTTTGTTAAGGATGTACTTATTTTTCTTAGGAAGGAACAACTGATCCAACTGTCAGTATTCTAAACGAGTGGGAAGATTATCCTTGACACTGGAGAAAATTCCTGAACACCTGTCAAACAAACGGAACTGTTAGTCAATGGATTCAGGGCTGAATCCTGATTTTGTGTCACTGTACACATAATTGTCTTTGGGTCACCTTTTCAGGGGGGGCACTGACAAGGCACGTAGCAGAGCAGAGTTCCACTATGGTCACATCGCTGAGAGTTAAAGGAGTATCTGGCACGCACGCTGGATAAAAGGAGGAAGAAAGTACGGATTAGAGCCCACCAGCCAATACCCTCCCCTTCCATCGAAGCAGAGTTTGTATGAAAGGGAGAATGCAGGCGCTCGGTGTCAGTGACAGGCATCTATACGTATCCAAAGGTAAGTATTGCTTTCATTTACTACGTCAGTTTTCTTCCACAGATCAAAACGAGAAAAACTTCTTCTTTTAATCGTTTCAGGCTTAGCAAAGGAGTAAAAAAAATACATTTGAGCTAATTTATATCAGAACAGATGATCTGCATTAGAATTTTTTCAAGTAATACGTGGTTTCATCGCATCACTTTTTTGTATCAGTGTCTTCACAAGCAGAAATATTTTGCGCTGACAGTGTCATCATATTCATAATGTCCTTTTGGGGGTTTTCTTCTAAGTCAGTTTCTATTGCTCCAACTTTGCTAGTTTGCATTCAAGCTCTGTAAAAACAAATTACAATTTATTCTAATAATTGCAATAAATTCCTCACTTCAGAGGAAAAGGACTTTTACTAAAGATCAAGCTCTATCTCAACAACAAGAAAAAATAGAACCATCCTTGCAGCAACCCAACTTTATCCCAGTGAAATAGCTAACCATGAAATTGCAAAATATCTATGCTTATCCAATAGTTTTACCACAGAATTAGATAAATTAATTCTTTGCTTTTTGCAGACTTTTTTTCCTACAAAAATAATCCAAACCCTTTTCTGCCTTTAAGCAGCGATCTTTAGATCTAACAGTTACAGACAACATAAAATTTTGTATAATGTGAATTATTTAAAAATATTTCTCATACCTTCCACTTTAAGATATATTCCCCCACATTCAGCTACTCCAATGAACCTGCCTTTTATTTCACCAGTTTTATATACAAGTATTGTGGGTAAGTATCTGTCATGGTAACTCTGAATGCAGCTGTTTACAACGGCTTTGAGAAACTTGACTTCTGGAAACTTCCTGGCCAGCAGGCTGAGATGGTCATTAACCAGTAAACACAGTGGGATGCTAGAAAAGAATAAGGAAGTATGACAATAGCGGTGTAAATGATTTGTAAAATAACTGAAGTTATTAAAAATAAAGCCTTTGAAGAATAAATGTATGTTTTCTTATAGTCTGCTTCTACTGTAGTTTGTTATAAGAATTGCACCACAAATTTTACTTAACTGCTTCTAAGATCATTGTGATTTAAAGAGCTGTCCAAGTTAAAATACATAATAGGCACAGTTTATACAACATGTCAGGAAAGCCAGACGCTTCAAGCATCGTGCCTCAATTTTGTTCTCCGTGAAGATTTTAAAGCTCATTTTGTCCACTTATTCTAGACTTTAAATGAGATTTTTTTAATCTGTAATATACGTTTTACTTTAATTTATTTGAATTGGCTTTCAGTTTGACATTTAATTACTCGTTCAATTCTTGTAGTAAAATCTAAGTAACGTCAGGAAAACCTTTGTAAAGGTTTGATGTTTTTCTGTTGTTCCGCTCTAGCCCGTTAACCTTTCAGAAGTGAGCATCTTTGTTGGAACTGCCAGAAGTTCCAGAAGCCGGTTTAAGCCTATGGACCCTCGACGAGTTCCAGCAGCACCCTCTCGTGGCCAAAGACCGGTGAGGCGGTTTTGTTACTAGCCAGGAGAGACTCCGGAGATCTCGTATTCCTTCCTAAGGAATTAGGAGTTTCCTCACAGACTCGTATTTATGCAATGGTAAAGTGCAGAATTGCTTCACCAGTAAACAAAAAACAATGAAAATCCAGAAAAGCTGCTGTTTTCTTTCTTCAAATCTGTAAATTTAAAGTATTGCAATTTGAACAATTTCATGTGATCGACCTATTCCTATTGCTCCTGGAAATAATACTCAATTCATGAAAACTGAGAAGAATCAAAGAAGCTTCCTCCCAACAGGCTTGAAAGAGAAACAGAAGAGAAAACTCGTCTGAATGTAAAAAATGCATTAAATGTTCTAATTCTTGGTGCTTTTGAAAAACATCTAATAGAGTCGCTAACATATGCTGAACTAATCATGGGAGTCCTTTGACATTTCTGCTGGATCCTGTCACGACTTCTGCTACCATTAGAGAATTTATTGGAAAACTAATAAACCAACAAATTCCCTAGCATTCGTCAGTTTTCACAGCTGAGACTTTTCCTATTGGACTTTTGATCTGTTCAAGTTAAAGGGGAAATAAAGGTAGAATAATCCTGGAAGAGCACTGCTGCAAACGAACTCCTTTAACACAGACAGCGGACACCACTTTCTCAGTGAAACTCAGAAATCTCAGTGAGGTTCAGTAGGTGGTGGTAAGCATAGAGAGCAAAAGAAATCTTTCATATAATTGAACAAAAGTGAAGTGATTCACTCCCACAAAGTGAATTAACAAACCAAGGAGGTCCCATGCTCTATGATTCCATCGCTTCCAAACAATAGCTATTTCATTAGTCTATTGCATTTCATTTTTCTTGGTATTGCTTTTTAATTATCAGTTCAGTTCTCTTTATTGAAGTATTTAACATCTTAAGCAAGAATGTAGTTACCTTGCCCGATAAAGATGAATTATAACTCAAACATCCTCTGGAGCATTTGTAACTTCCTCTACATACTGCTCTCCACCAATTTCTCTTAGCTCCCCATACTTTTGCCTCCTCTGAAGACATTTCCATTCTTGCAAGCGTTGCTGCCTAATTAAAAAGTAATAATAAAATATGCACTTTAAAATAATATCTATTGCATTTATCTAATTACCTTTAAAAATGCTTTGAGTAACCCTTTAGCTCAAGGTCTTCTAATGTAATTTCAGAGCTAGAATGGCTTCCATGCTACTTTTTATTCAATAAGATAACATTAAAATACGGGAAATGGGTAACAAACATGTTGCACAAGGGTTTATCATTTGAGACAAACCAAGAAAAAATTAAAGCAGGTACTAATTGTTTTTATGATTCTGAAAATGAGATTAGTTTGAGGAAGAACTACCAGTACTTATACAAGTATTTACGAGACAATTTTAAAATAATTCATGAAAATGGGAATGTAAAAACAGTAGATGGCAGTCTTCATCTATAAAAATCCTTGCAAATTGGAAAAGGAAGATGCCTCACTGAGATTTGTTGAACTAAAAGCAGAGATTAATTTTACTAACTGAAAGCCACTATAGAAGTGGCTTTTTCAAAAAAGATTATATATCTGCAATGTTATTATACTCTAGCAAAAATGCATGATAATTTAGGTTCCCAACTTCCACATAATTATGTGAATTATTATGTTATGAGAATACAGTACTAGTTACACAGTGTTAGCACTAGAATAATTTTAACAATGCAAAAGCAGTAAGTACAGAATGTAGACAGAGGAAATTTTTGATCATATTAGCATTTTTATTCTGTGTAAAAGCTCTGTGTGCAGAGCTCTGCAGAAGTCAGCAGAGTACTTTGTAAAATGCCTACAAAAATATACATGTGGATGTCCAGTATAGCTATCATTACTAAGTCTGCATAAAAGTTGCCAAAGTTTTCTGAACCTGAATGCATAAAACATGCTGGCTCTGCATGATATTGTGAGTAAAATGATTGGTGTACTCCTATTAAATAGCTGAATAAGGTCCTGGGTTGTGCCACAGTTATGCCTAAGAACAGTACATGGTATGTCACAGAATTGCAGGATGGCTGAAGTTGGGAGGCAGCTCTGGAGATCATCAGGCCCAACCCCTCTGCTCAAGGAGGGTCAGCCTTGAGCAGGTTGTCCAGACGGCTTCTGAACATCTCCGAGTACGGAGAGTCCACCCACAACCTCCCTGGGCAGCCCGTGCCAGTGTCAGTCATCCTCAGAGTAAAAAAAGGTTTTCCTAATGTTCAGAGGGAACCTCCTGTGTTTCAGTCTGTGCCCACTGACTCTTGTCCTGCCACTGGGCACCACTGGAAACCCTCTGTCTCTGTCTGCTTTATATCCTCCCTTCAGATATTTAAAGACATTGATTAGATCTTTCCTGAGCCTTCATTCAATATGAACTTCAAATGAAGTAAGAAATAAAAAAGCCATTAAAATTAGTCTTGGACAAGAAGCAAAATAAACACAATAGTTGTGTATTAGGGGTCCACAGTTGACTTGATAACCATCTTTCAAAACCACACAAGTTTATCAACTATCACCATTCCAGCATCGCAACTGCAGCGTACGATACAGTGAAACTGTAGTTTATAATACATTTTACATTGCATTTTTATTTCAATAATATATTTAGAAAGCATGCTGTACCAGAAATGAGTGCTATCCAAAAGGCAGAAATGTATTTTGTTCCTAATACTCAGATTAATTATTTAATTATCAATTAAAAATACTAAACAGTTTGATTTCAGCACTGAAATACAGTTTTCTTCTTTAATGGCACTGCATCCTGATATAGCTGGCACACAGTCCATATGCACAAACTCAGTATCTTTCACAAAGGTGGGGCCATGTATGTTGGGACCTTGTTTTTCCTAATGTTCCTGTGCAACACGCTAGAAAAGGGATACCCACGACTTACTGTCTGTCCGTTTCCTCCTGCCTTGAAATCCATGGAAATTGCTAAGAGAGAAAACGGAATACAGAACTTCTCCTTTCTTTGAATATTTATCACCATTTCTCTGACTTCTAAGGACTGGAATAAAGTATCTTTGGAGTGGCAGAGTGAGGGATACAGTTTAATCAGGCAAACAGAGAATGAGCTACTTGTGTAGCTCAGGTAAACGCTGAGTACAGAACACTTCAAACATAAAATGCACCTCTACATACAGTAGCACGGTATTTCTTCAGCTGAACTGGGATTGTATAACAGTGGTTTCCACTGTGGCCCTTTCTATTCTTTTTCTTTTAAATATCCGGCTTTGGGACTAAATTAAGTATTTTAAAAGGGGAATAATTTTGTTCTAACAAAATGTAGAAGTAAAATATGGTGTAAACTGCTTCTCTTTGCCACTGGTAATCAGGGAGAAGTAGGACGGTACAGTGAGTGCTGTCTGTCTGCTGGCAAAGGAGTAGAAGATGAAAAAGGGCAGTTGTGTCCGTCAGCAGACATTGCTGTTCAAAAGATTCTGAGTTTATTTTTCAGGGGCATGTACAAGTACAATAGTAACATGTACACTGTTTATCTGGGTAGAAATATTTCACTTTACCTGTACATTTCAATAGCTTTCCTATCAGCCTCATCAAAGTCATCTTCAGCTTTCTTCAGTTTTTCAAGATTCGTTCTTTCATATGGTTTCACTAGAAACAACAAACAAAAAATTAGTTACCCTTTGTTCTCCAAAGTGTCTGCAAACATTTTTAATGTATGAGAAGTATTACACAGGCATGGAACTAATGAAAGAAAAAGAAGTACTATTTCAGAAATTAGTCAACTTTGGCATAACTCTGGGTAAGAGAGAGGAAAAAAAGAAATGTATTTAACTATAACTATAGCGGAAAATACAGAAATACAGGAGCGGATTACTACCAGTTTCTCAGAATGTGAATCTTCCTTTATGAAGTTATGAAACTTAAGTTATCCATACATGTTACATGCCATAATGTTTGTCACTAACTGTGTTGTATGTTTAATTCAGAATCCTTTTTAAAATAACCAAGCGAAAGTAATTAAAATAAAAATATAATTATCGTACATTTACGTTACAAAAAGCATTATTGAAAATACCTCCACTTTAAAAATTTTGTTATACAAATGGCATGTATTTTTAATTTTACTTGCCTTCTGCTTCTTTCTGCAAGTGTAAAACCATTTCTTCAGTTTCATCTTTCAGTTTTTCTTTTGGAGGAAGTATTCTAAAATCTCTCTCTGTGTCATTCCATTCAGTAAATTCGTTTGGATCCTGGTTTGATATTATGAAACAAAACTAAATCAACAAATCAATCTTGTGTGCCTTTTTTTTAAACCAAAACCAGGCCTTTTTCACTTTGGCATATATTAAGGATGTAACAAAAGGAAACCATTACTTAAAGGCTGCAGTATCTTCATGGACCATTCTCTATCATGAACATTTGTCATTTTTCACTTCTGAACAGAAAACGGCAAGGAAAAAAGGTAGAAAGAAAACTCAAAATTTAAGCATAGATAAAACAATTAGTCTCCAAATTATCAGCTAAACAATTGTCTAAAAGATATATGGAAACCTACTTCAGAAACCCCAAACTATACACAGCTTACTTAAACACACTTAAAGAAATAGAGCTTTATACAAGCAAGATTTTTGTATCTTATTTATGTTTTTTTATGTTATTAATAAGGTGTGAATAAACATGTAATAAGGTGTGAATAAACATGTAAAAGCATGCCTAGAATCAGAAGAAAAAGACCTTTTTATTTTAAGTTAATGATTAATATTAATGTGTCAACCTAAGTTACTTCGTAGACCATGTTAATAACACAGGTCTTCTGTAGGTGTTAAGTCTACCTTTGTGGTAATTTTAATTAAATGGTTAAGATAAAGGAACTGTACACTATTTATAAGGCTACATTTCTACGGAAATTATCACATTAAAAGAATCTGTTTATTGTAACTGGACTACTGTTGGAATGGTAGAACGGCAACACATTAGGAGGCCTCGAATATGGATAAGAAGTAGTAAAGCAGATTTTAAAACAGGTTAATCAAAAAGTGTGGGGTTTATGGCCCTGAAATAATGTCTTGTTTGAAAATGTCCATAAAGAAATCTCTATAAATATGTATATATCAGAAACATTTAGCGATATTTATGATTCATTAATAAAGTAGCATCAAATGAACAAAAAGTACATGACAAAAATGTTACCTGAGGAAACATCCAGGATTTCCACTGGATTACTACCATGCCATGAGTACATACATTAGCCATGAAACCATACTTGAGAAACGCACACAGAGAGTAAACAGAATAGTGCTGTTGCTCACAAGGAAGGTAAGTACAGCGGGTTCAGGAGAAGACTCTTACCTCCCCCAGTTTCTTCTGGCATGAGTGAGGAAGCAAGACTTTGGAGGGTTTGGAGTGGAAAGGAAGTGGGAGTAGTTCGTGAGAGTTCCTCGAACACTCATGGAGCATGGGCTGAGCAGACTGCAGGCAAGGGTACTGCTGCCAATAGTCACTACTACTGGAGCATTCTGGCTTTGCAAACATCTAGTGCCTTATTGCTAAGATAAAGAAGAGATTTCATACCTGAATACTTTAATTGATTCCTTCTGCAAAGCTCCTGTATCCAGATTTTGGACTCCATTGTAGTTAGTTATAATATTTGGAAAATTATTTCCTGTAACAGTCTGCCTCTAAGAACATGGTAGTTACATCACCATGTCTTTCAAATATACTAGCAAACTTACTTTAACTTTATCCGCATATGAAAACGTAGATACAGAATTAAGAATAAGTGATGTTTTCTCCTTCTTTGATTGAAAAGTAATTGGTATAATCCATTGGAAAAAATAAAAGAGAAGCTCCATATACAATCTGATGAATTAGATGGTCTCTAATAGGTCTGGAATAGGAAAAACCCAAATGAAGATTTTGCTGCAGTGTAATTCCCCAGGGTTTACTTCCATAAAGAAGTCCTGCAGTCAGTGTTACTGCAAGTTTTCAAGCCTTTACCAACGCAGAATTTTGACTTAGGTACAGCCAGGATATCAAAAAATCCACAGAACCAAGAGGGCTACTCCTCCAAGGGAGCCACTGAAGAAACATGCGTGATGGTGCACGTGCACTTTGGCCTCCACACAAGTGTACGTTTTCCTGTCTTAATTCAGGATCAGATTTCCCCACTGCACAGAAAGCAAATCCTTCTCCATAGCAGAAGGATTACGAAGAATCAGGAGGCATTAAAAACAATAATAAAAATCATCAATCGTAACTGCACAAATAATTTTGAAACCACGCAACAAAAAGGACTACTGAAACAGAATTGGAATGTAGGTAACAAAAGATAAGCTCTGGCCTGTTTTTGTCAGGAAAGATTTTGGCATATTGTGTTTTTTCTGTAAATTTAGGTCCTACCTAAAATCTTTCCATAGTATTTTACTGAAATGGTGTATTTTATACTATTTCTATTTAATGTTTGTAGCACTCAATATGTTTGTGTAACCAGTTGTACATTGGACGTTTTCTAGGTGTTGTTACATCTCAAAATGTAAAAGGAAAAAAAAAACAACTGGATCAGGAGTCCTAGATCACAGTAAACATAACAGAAACAGGTGTCTCTGACCAATCTGAACTCCGGTCTCAAGGAAGAAAAGATCAGAAGCTAGCAGACCTTTAACAATCTTTTAACAAATTGAGTTAAATCAATGTTTTAAAAGTTAATCTTAACATTAGTTCAAGGTTGCAGTAATATGCACAGACCAAATAAATGAAAGTGTGCCAAAAACTTGAGAAGATATTTGAGGGTAAGAGTGCAAAGGAGGCAAGCGATGGCAAAAGTGATCCAACATAAATTGGTTTTGGAGTATGAAGCTAGACCGTTTGAAGCAGTATTACTCTACTAGCAGGCCACAATCCCAAGTGAAAATCTCATAACACTTCTCACTGCTGCTAATGACAGTGTTAATTACCACCAGCTTTGCCAGGGTGATGCATATATCAGGTTTGGGAGCCCAAAGGCTGGGTGACTTCAATCCTCTTGGCCCCAACCACCGCTCCCCCCCAGCCTCCGCCATTTCCTTGGCATCCCAGCACCAACTCCCTCATTGCCCTCCATCTCAGCTGCCGCCCCGCCAGGACAGCTCAGGGCTGGGGTGACCCTCTTTGCCCACCTGCATGGCTCCCCCCAGGCTCTGCCTCTCCTCAGAATGGCCACCAAGCCAACGGTGGCAGGATGGTGGTGGCTGTTGGTGCAGGGCTGCCCTGCCCTCACTGGGTCTAATGATGGCGGCATGAGGCAGGTGGGCAGCAAGGTGGCAGCTGGCCCCAGTCATTTGTCCTGTTGGTTGTCAGTTACTGCTGACAAAACAGTTTCAGAAGAAAAAAAAAGCAGAAAACAAGCAAGAATAAACAAAAACCAACCAAACAAACCCATCAAACAGGGGGTAGTTTCAGCCTGGGCCACCGTAGGCTGGGGGTGCGACTGAAGGAGGCAGCCCTGCTTCCCTGCCCGCCATTCGGCCACGGCCTGCTCCTCCCACGGCCTGCTTGGGTGGAAGCTGTCGGTGGTGTGGTGTAAGGCAGCGTGGGGGGAAAACCGAAACAAATAACCTAACTTAATACAATACAATATAACAAGCGTTTTGTGGCAGAAGGCCACACGTCAGTTCCGACCAGGGGTCATATAAAACGGGGTCCTCAGTTCACAAATAATGGCACCAGCTCGGCTGGAGGCAGAGCACACTGCAGAGTGAAAACCAGTGGGTAAGAAGTGGAAAAGGACTTTTTTAACCCGCCTTCCACCTCGGAGGCTTCCACCTTGTTTTCCCAGCTACCTTCTGGAGCTCAGCGGCTCGTCCAAGCTTGCAGGAGCAGGAGCAGTAATGCTGAGGTGAGTTCAAACGATGTTCAGAACAAGAATCTGCTGCTACACTGAATTAGTCACTTTAAACATAATTACAACCTCAACATCATATTTTAACTCAACCATGGTGTGAAAACAAATTCAGAAGGAGAAGCTAGGAAGAGTGTTAGGCTAACTTGTTCTTTTTGAGTGGAATTTCTTTAATTCTACATCAAAAACACTTGAGTTTTCAAACGGATCCTAATTCTGGAAGAATTTAATTAATGCAGTTAATTCTTCTAAATGAGAACCATACTGCTTCTGTGTTCTTAATAGCTAAAAAAAAGACACAGCTAAAAAAGTGATGTCGTATTTTAGTTGAAAGAAGTAAAGATATTTCTTCAAAACAGGCAACTTATTCACTTTCCCTTAGTTAAGGGAATAGAGATTCTAATTTTTTTCAGCCAGTGAAGCACTATTAACCTGAAGGCTTATTGAGGACTGCCAACTCCTCTGTCATCAACATAGTTGTGTAGACCACCTGCAGAGCACTTATCTCGACCCTGCAGACTGCCGGGAGTCCGCAGGCTACAGCGAAGCCAGTGGAGGGATGGAGAACATCATCTTGAAAAGCCAACCACACCTTTTGTTTGGCCTGCCTCGATAAGCTGGGATTTCAAAGGCTGCACAAACCACTTACGATATCTTCCGAAAAAAAAAAATCGGTAGTCTACATCGCAAACATCCTCATTAAAACAACCCTCTAACTGAGTGCTTTTATTTATAAGGGAAAATAAATGTACATAACTGTTATTAGAGGCAATGTTGCATGCATACTCTGTGACTTTTTTACAGTTGCATTACACACAGCTGTAAACATCATAACACTAGGAAACAAATAATTTTAATATGCTTTTAATATAATCAACAAAGTAAAGAAACATTTGAATCCTAACGGAATCTAATTTAAGAACATTTACATTCTAGTCATTTTTAATTGTACATTGGTAACGAATAATTTTTGTAAGGAAAACGGTATGTCCATGTTCTCAGCATTCCTGCAGCATTCGTTCTAGGTCAGGAATCTAAAATCCTGAAAAATAAGAACGAAGCTTTAGCTGTTGGTACAATATAACACTAAATACTTAAAATATGATGGAGATGTAAGACAGTTGTATAAGTAACTGTTAACTGTTGTATAAGTGCTGGAGCGTGTCCAGAGGAGAGCTACCAGGTTGGTGAGGGGTCTGGAGACCAGGTCACATGAGGAGAGGCTGAGGGAGCTGGGCATGTTTAGCTTGGAGAAGAGGAGGCTGAGGGGAGACCTCATTGCCCTCTACAACTCCCTGAAAGGAGGTTGGAGAGAGGTGGGTGTTGGCCTCTTCTCCCAGGTGAATAATGACAGGACCAGAGGAAATGGTCTGAAGCTGTGGCAGGGGGGGTTTAGATTAGATATTAGGAGGAATTACTTTACTGCAAGAGCGGTCAGGCACTGGAACAGCCTGCCCAGGGAGGTGGTTGAGTCACCATCCCTGGAGGTGTTTAAGAAACGTGTAGATGTGGCGCTTCAGGGCATGCTTTAGTGGCACAGATTGTAGAGGTTTGGTTTTTTGGTTTTTTTTTTTTTGTGTGTGTATGGTTGGACTCAATGATCTCAAAGGTCCTTTCCAACCATGAAGCTTCTATGATTCTATGATTCTACATAAGAAAACAGAGCATTATAATATTGGCATAGGGAAACTTTTTTATATTGCTCCAAAGAGGTGAATGATTTGAAATTAAATCCTGAAGCCGGTACTTAGTTTCAGTGTGAGGTTTTTTGCTGTGTAAGAACAGGAGAATTGCCCACAGGATGTCAGTATATGTTCAATAGCCAGTTGTATCAGTTCTTCCTGACACCATTGTTAACTTTCCAAATTGCTTACAGATCTGGGATATTTTCTATTTCTTGCTGCCTGAAACAGCTGTATGTTCTCAGTTGTAGGAACTCAGTACCTACAGCTTTTATTTACTTCACCTGAACGTACATGAATTGAGCACATCTGGGAAAAGCTTGCCTGGAGAAATCTAAGTTGGCCAAACAATTAAAGGCTTTCTGAGACTACTCCTCAACATAAATATTGTGCTCTATTTGTATAAAAATAAACTAATTTAAATATAGATTGTGATTAAAAGCATTAAATACATACCTCCTTAGCGAAAATCCACTGATCTCCTTCCGTTGCGTGGCTGAAAGACAAATATCCAATAAGCCTTCCATAAAACTGACTGGTTTGAGTAACAAAGCGCCACCCAATTTGGTATGTATAGAAATTGGGAAATTTCTCAGTTCTGTCAATGTGATCATCATTAAAGATAAACCTAAGACCAGTTATTGCTTAATATCCACTTCTGGAGGAGAATTATAAAATAAAAATTACTGTATACAGAGTGAAGAATGAATTATACCCATCTTGTATGATTTTATAGGGGGAGAAAGCCACAAGAAGTCACTCTAAGAGACCATTATCCCTAAATTCTTTTTGCATTTTCTTAAGATGTGCTTCCAGATTGTTGTTATTATTGCAGTGTAAGTGTTGTAATTAACAAAGAAATACATGTCACTCAATGATTTTATTTTTAGACTGTTCTTTAATATAGGCAAAGAGTTTTTCACTTTTCACCATGGTCATTTCAGAAATATTTGCACTACAAAGGAACGTGATACAATGTCTTCTAAAGCTGATAGAAAATCTCTGGCTGAGCTTAATAAGAATTTGCTTTGCACTCTGGCATCATGAATGCATCGGTGTTAATATCACCAATAACTTTGGCCTGTTGTAAGAACTCTGCAGATCCAATCCTGATACATAAGAAATACAACTATACAAACTTGCCCTCTTTTCATTAGCCACTTTCTTATTTAAACAGAAAAAAAGATTAACCAAAACCAAGAGAATTATTGTTAAGTTTGACTTGCCATCTTTAACTTGCTCAATATTGCAAAAATGGAGTAAAAAGGCTCTATGGCACCAAAGATGAACAGAATAGTTTCATTCTCATGAGAATTCTGTATCTAGTTTCTGATCTTACTGGTCAAAACACAAGGAAAATGGTAAAGTATCTGTTTCAGTACATCACAAAACGAAAAGAAAAAAAGTCAAACAAACCATACCCTGTAGAAAAAGTAGCCTCTACTTTGAATCCCTCCAGGTCCTTGAAGTTCTTCCTGAAAAAAAAAAAGTATTTCAAATCATATCTACTCTTGTACGTGAATCCATATAGAGAGGTTGTTTATGTACATATTAAAAGCATTTCTTCAGTACTACTACACAGCCTTGCCCCTTAAGGCATGCTTTATATATATCTCTCCATGCCAGTAACAAGAAGTCCATGCTGTCATGTAGAAATAGCAGAGAACACATGAATGAGGGCCAAATTCCACCTCAAGTTTTGGCTCAGTTCAGATTGCTTTAGAACGGTACTAGTAATGATGAGCAGCCCTTGCCTTCCACTTTCCAGGTTTCACTACCCAGACACAACCAGTGCCTTCATGGTAACGGAGTCTCTATAGACAAAATCAAGTTGGTCTTTGCACCTTGCAGACAGACAACAAGGCAAAGCTTAAAACCCACAAATACTCAGGCTCCAGCCCAGGAATGAGATCGCAGACTGTTTACAGAGGTGTGTCTTCATCACCCCACTCAGATTAACCCCCAAAGAAAAGACCAGTGCTTATGATATTCTTCCCTGTCTGCGCTGCGCACATCGAGAAACAATTGTCTACTAATCCATACAGCAAGGCAGGGGAAACTAACAATGAAGAAAACAGAAATTCCAGTTAAATGTAACAAATACAAAGCATGAAGTATCCAGTTATTTTAATGAGACCTTCATGATCAGAGAACACATAAGCTTAATGACAGGATTCTTATTGCTTGTGCTAATATCCGCTATATGAGTGAGGTGTCGGTCCTGCAGGTGGAGAGACAGGCCAACTCAGAAACAAAATAGTTCGAATCTTGTGCTTAGCAGAATGTAAAATCTAGATGGAATTTATTTAGCAATGATGGTATTTCTCAATTAAGAACTGAGATCATGTGATCTCTCGGGCTATGATCATAACCAGAGTTGTTATAGAAAGCAATCACTCCATTTGCAATTTGAATGTGCTAAGAATCGTGTAAAACAGGATGGCTCCCATCATTTCCTAACACAGGAGTATCTTCAATCCAAGGAAGCTTTCAAATGAAGTAGGGTTTAAGCTATACACTATTTTTTGAGTCTTGGTTTTAATTTCAACTTCAGTTCATCGGGTATACCATTACACCCAGTTTCGTTGCTGTAGGTAAAACATGTGTCTGATTTTTATTCCTGTTGTCCACCTCATCCTAGCATTACCTGGGTTTGAAATACCCATCTCAGATCTATCATCCATTCAACACTAGAGGGAGTTTATAACTGGAAAAAGCTAAAAATTCACCTGTTAGTAGAGTTTTGTGCATTGCCATTGGAGTGTCTAATGGTATTTGTATTTCATTATTTTTCTACTATTTCTATTCAATGTGTGAACAAACATAAAAACAGAAAAAAAACCAGGCAACTGTTGCAAGTTAAAGAAATTAATCTAGAACATTAAAGGACTCAAGAGTACAATTACTAATATGGAATTATGATTTATTTTATGGACATTTAACATACTAATATGCCATTCTCTACTTAGAACCAGACACCTCTTAAAGAAGATTACATCATATCCTGGTTTGATTTCATGTCAGGAGGTTGATATTAGAAAATAACTGAAGCTAAAATCTGTCTTCATTATACGCTTGCCGCGTACTTTTCAAGGGTTTGGAGATGTTAAAAAAACCAACACCCTAATACGTTCTATAGCATACATGCATGTATATTCATAAACCTGCATGTATATATGTATACAGAAACATATGTATTCATGAAGAACTGTACTTATTTAGAGTTTAGTGTCTGCCCTCCAAAAGTTATCTTGTTCAATCTCTTCAATTGACTTGTGAACAAAATGCTTTTGTGTCTTCTGCCTTAGATCATATTATGTCAGTCAAGATGGAGCTCAAGAGGAATCAAATTGGTGACAAAATCTGGTATCACTCCAAACTGGGAAGAAAGAATAAAGTTAATAGAGTATGTTTTCTCCTTCACTCATCCACCATTTCAATTCCTTGCCTGGTCGGGGAGAGAGGTGGGTGTGTTTGTGTACAGCAAGTTTTGGTTTTCTTCCCAGTATGAGGAGAGAAAAAAAAAAAAATCATCAGCAAGCTAACCCTTCCTGAAGCACAGCCTGTGACACCAGAGCCACATAGTCCAACCAAAGGTGGGCAGCCTGTAGGAACTGCACCGTGGGGTCAGAGTTCCTCTGCACATCTTAGAAAGAGTTGCTTTGATTCTCTACTGGTTTTAGGATTTACTGATGCCATTTCCCCATCGGCCCATCTGGTAGAGTCTATGGGAAAGGGAGACTTATAGATTTTTCATAGTCAGAGAATACTTGCCCTACTTTTATTATTGATGGCAGATTTTTTCCGTATTTTCTTCATTTTCTTGTAAACTGCTCTGACCCTTAGCAATAACATTTAGAGAGGATTTTAAACTCTTTTACTAAAATGCACTGAAATCTGCCACATAAACAAATATGATAGGCACAATATACATGAATTTCAAAGGTTTATTATGACATTAAAATAGATAAGGTGCATGCAAAAATACCAAACCCAAAAGCATCTGCAGACAAAATTGATTCCAGAAGATGATAGCATTTTGTAAATGTCCGGTGTTTATGCACTGCACACCAGTAAATAACACCTTTAACAAGAGGACTGGTATTCACAGCAGGAATTGACAACAGGAAAACAAAAAAGTTGCTTTCTATAAAATGCAATTCGATTTAGAATTTCAATTGCTTCCTTAGATTTTGTGTTGGGTTTATGAATATTTTAAAATGGCTATATTCTGTATGTGTTGGCCATGTCACTGCTTCTCTTGGCCTCAGCCTTACAGAAGAAAATGTATTCAAGTGCATATTTAGTATTAGACATTTTCCTTGGGATTTAATGATCTCCTCACTTTATAGGCCTAAATGCCAAACGATAAAACATCACAAAATAATAATTTAAAACAGATAGGGAGAAATCAAAGGTGGTTAAATCCATTAATGACTATTTTACATAACGGTCCAGATGAAGCCTTCAGCTCGGAAGGTCTCTAGGAGGTGCCTGACAAGCTAGAGAGTACACCAGAGGACTGATGGCTCCAAACTTCCTCTGGTCCTTCTACGTTTCTCCTGTCTATGCACAGCAAGATACTGTTGGACACAGGATATTGGACTGGTGAAAATACAGTCTCAACTAGTGTGGTGTTTTTTCTGTCACTGGATAAGAAAAACGTGATTCAGGGAATATAGTTGGGACTATGCTGTGATCCGAAGAGAGGGCTAGATAGTATTGCCGACCACAACCATGACTAGATGAAAGCTGATGTACATAATCATAGGATTAAGAGTTCATTGAAAATTTGGCAATTAGCAACACAGCCTTTATCCGGATTAATAAAGGAAAAGTCCTACTTATGGGGATGCCACTACCTGAGTATTAAATACTATACATTCGTACACTAATTTAACTTGTGTATCAGTGACTATGAGGAATCATATCAGTGAATCTAAGGAATAACCAAGCTGAAGTCAATGTAAACCAAGAAGAATCTGCATCTTAGGTTTTGGTATACTCTATTATAGTTGAATCTTTAGCATTCTTGTAAAGAAAGATTCTTATACATCAGCCTGAATTTTTCTCTTCTCTCCATAGCCACACTAAAGATATGGACATTAATAGCCATCTGCCTTTTGATTTTTGAAATTGCATTTGCAACAAATATACACAAATTTTATGATATTTTGGAAACAGCTGGGCTATTTGAAACTATTGTGAAACTTTTGTTCCAAAACACACTGCTTTTCTATGGAAAATTAGTTCCATAGAGAACTTCCTTATCTGCTCCTTAAGTTAAACAGTAAAATCATCTATAAATTACTTGGAAATTCTTAGTGCTAAAAGTCATAAATAGTATATATTTAAGGAATAGATATGTTTTGAATTCCAAACGGGGGGAAAAAAAGACACCCCCCTAGAAAATATGACTCAACTGCAATTAATGGTGCAGATAACTGAAAGTATTTTTCTTTTTATAAAAGAACTATCAGATCCATTTTGATACACAAGCTCTGTGTTCTACCACTGTTCTGTTAAGCATATATTACTTCAGTATTTTTTGTTTTAAACGTTAAATATCAGCAGCATTATTTTTCACTAATTAATGAATAGAAAAACCTCACATTTCTGATGAAAATACACTACTGTGTTATTAAATCATGAAAATAAAAATGTTATGAGCAGAAAGGTGTACAAGGACATTTTTAGAAGAACTAATAAATCACGAGTGTGAGAACACAAACATGCAGAGTTTAAGATTACATACGTCCACTTTGTATCTCTTCATTCTTCTCTCATTAAGCTGGGGAACGAGTTGCAGCAAAGGATGCAGGACAGACGACTGAGAGGACACGAACACAGACACATGAGCAACAATGAAATTCGGACCATATTATGCAAAAAACGTCTCTTCCTGCAGCATTGCCTTATGGACCAAACATGCACCAAAAAAGGACTGAAGATGTTAGTTGAGAAACTTATTTTTTTGAGCTTTCGGACTTGACAGCAAACAGGTACCAACATTTATATTTACACTAGGACTGTGACTCACACAGCGATGGAGGGAAAAGCTATGCGCCCTCACCATTACTCATTGAAAGTTCAGAACGGCAAATGCAATTATTCAGACTTTAATCAGCCTCTGTGAGTGGTACAGAGAACATTTCCATACACTACTCCTACTAACATTTCTACCATTATCTGCTGTGGAAGTTAGCAGCTTCAATCTCCTTTGTACTGAAAAGTTCATTTTACTCAACGTAACTTAAATTGCAGCAAGAAAAATATTTTTTTGTTAGAAAACAGTGTGCAGGAGGGATCCATTCTCAGGGAAAATTTGTAACCATGGCACTGGTGGCTGTAACATGGCCACTGCACAAGCTCCAATCGTGAAATTCCTTGTGTCCAGCAAGACTTTATGCTTGCAGAGATCCTGGTTGAGCACGGTGGCATTGTGTGCAGTTTAAGTGTCCCCCTCGCAAAACACAACCACGTGGGCTTGTGGAGAGAAGTCCACCGTGGAAGATCAGGTAGAAACCCCATGTTCTGTCAACGACTTTCAACCTTAAACTCATGTAAACATAATTTTAAAAATATTGTATTTTTTAACATTACTTCTTAGAAAAGTGATACAAGAAAGAGAAATACAATTTATGGAATAACTAGAGTTACCAAAGTGATACTCTAGTTAATAGGTAAAATGAACTTGCCTACTTGGAGCCAATTTTGCCTACCTAATGAAGGCAATGTGGCATCATAATAGCTAAAACGGTAGAGGCCTGACATGTCGCGGAGGAGTTAAAGGGCATCCCAGCTGCCCACTTGGGCTCTGTCTTGCAGTCATAGAATCACAGAATCATAGACTCGCCTAGGTTGGAATGGAGCTTTCAGATCATCGAGTCCAACCATCAACCCAACTCTGACAAAAACCATCACTAAACCATATCTCTAAGCACTACGTCTACCCGTCTTTTAAATACCTCCAAGGAAGGTGGAGAGAAGTTAATAAAGCCAAAGAATGATGGATCTCACCTAAGTCAGTATCTCTGAGAACTGGGCTAGAAAGAGTCACTTGAACAGCTAAACCAGGAGAAGTGAGAAAGCGGCAATGCCTGGGAGCAGGCAGGGGCAAAGGCATTCAGGATGGGGACGAAGGGGGATGCAGTAATCTCTGAAGCAGAAATAGCTCATTTCACTGTGCCCGCATTACCATCAAAACCTCCAGAGCAGTTCTATCACAAGAATACTGACCCCGATGTCAGCAATATCACTTTCTAGGAAATATACTGCATATTTCTGAAGAAAAGTAAAGAACAAGGCAAAAATGGACATTAACATATCAGATAATCGTTAAGACGTGAGAAAAAAAATGAATAGGTTGAACTTTCTCAAAATCCTATCATGCACAGAAAAGACACATAGATGCACAGAAAAAACAGACCATGTTTGCACTTTAAAAGCAAGAATGGATCGCGTGTAGTTTTGCTTATGTTGCTGGATTATGAGAATATTTTTATATCAACAATACGAGGCTGGTCTTAAAATCATGTTTTTCATTTAAAATATAAACCAAAATCTGAGTGATACTTAAATACTATTTTGCCTGATGCATATTTACGACATGCACAAATAAATGCATACAATTTAATTAATAATGAATAAAAATTCATTAAGTGTTCTTGACATTTATGGTCATGTTCTCAGCTTCTATAAATCCACATTGTTTCACTACATATGTTATGTTCCAGTACCAGAAACAAGCATTTGGTCTTATTCTTAAATGTCATAACTACAAGATTAAGATGCAATTGGGATTCTGTGAGTGTTTGGTTGTTTTTTTACACTCTTGGACTGTATTGATGATCGTCTTCCATGTTATTAAAGTGTATTCTATATCTTAAACACAAAGCTCCCAGTTCAGAGCTTGCTATGCAGTTGGAGAGACCACTGCAAAAAGGAACGTTACCTTGTTTTTACATACAAGCACACACGTACTCACAAGGAAGTGCTACGCCACTTACCGTGATGTCTGAGTTGCCTGAGTCATGAGTCTTAGAATAATGAAATAAGAACTGTTCAAAAAAATTAAAAGTGGGGTTTTACTACAAAACAGGGCAAGGGTGTTATGATTTTCTCGACAATTTTAGTGTGATCATAAAACATACATAGAAATCTTACCCTTTTGGTGTTGTCTTTTTCATCTAAACCCTGTAGGAATAATAATTGGTAGAGAAGCTTTTATTTGTTAAAAAAAAAAAAAAGCGCAATGGGTAATTTTGGTTACATTATAAACTTTTCAGTACCGCATTGGAATATCATCCTTCCTTGACAGATACATTACATGTCTTTGCTTATCAATGTAACTACTCTTTTTAAACTCTGTAGGGAGCATTGATTACTTTCCAGTAGAAGAGTAGATGGGTTTAGCGGATGCTCCTTTGTATGTCCCTATGCTCTTACAGGTAAATTTCTTTCTCCATAGAGAGCTCATCATTTTTCTAATCTAGAGCAATAAAAACATCTGAAACCTTGTATTCAACCTGAAGATTATTTTCCAAACATTGTAGTCTCCCTGTAGTCTTTAACAGGCATTGAGTTAGGACACATAGCATTTCAGAGTGAGAACTGATAGTATTACTTCCAGCACTGAGGGACACTTCAGACACTGGGTCCTCAGAATTCATTGCAGACATTGGCACACTGAGCTATCAGGCTTCAGAAATGCTACGTAGCCTTTCGTGTGCGTTACCTGTGGTTTCTGGAGAAAACCCACGACCAGAAAACAAAGTTCCTCCAGCGCACTGGACGCCTAATGTAAAGAAAACATGAACTCAGGTATTAGACTTCCAATCCTACTGCGTACAACAAACAGTATCAAAATAATAAAGTAACCTCTTTCTGACTCACCTGAGGCTGGGAATCTCTGGACAGGTAGGCAGAACACGCATCATCTATCTGTAAAATTTCACACCACACAGTTCTTTTTTAAGAAGTCAGGTTAATAAAAACCAGTGAAATACATGTAATTTCAAAAACAGTTCAGTGCAGCCAAAGGTATGGCAAGCTTGTCCACCATCAGGAATTCCTATAGGTACCTTCATAAAATATTTTGTATTCAAGGGGGAAAAAAAGCCCTTGACCAAATAAATTTATACTTGTTTGATCACAACAAACACATACATATCTGGGTCCTTTATTCTCTAACTCCACGCACATCCCTCCTCTTTGTAGCCTTCTCAGACTAAGTCATATTTTAAACTATGATTTTAAGCATCTGGGGTATGGACTATGAGCTTACATCTCTTCTGTGATATCTTTGGATTATACAAAACTACGAAACAAATGACAAAGCAAGTGACTCAAAGAGCAGTCCTCAAACACCACTCTTGCGATTGGATTCCAGCCTCCCTGCAGGCTTATGACACACGCATCTTCTTGAACGATTATGATATGTGCCAGCACGACTTATGCATGCCAGTTAACTTGTGTGAGTCACCAAGCAGCCAATACCCAAGGTTCGCGCTGTTTTCTTTGGCAAATGAGGACCCTCACAAGATTTTGTTTAAAGGACATGGTTCCCAAATCCCAGTGCCGGTAAGAGATATATTCAATGTATTTCAAGAGATCTAAACTCAAAGAGCACCGTGGAAGAAGTCATTGCAATTGAACTTGGATACGTCAGCACAGAACGGAATGTTACACACATAGACACAAAAGAAAACAAAATCCAAAAATAAATCCACAAACCAAAACAAGAAGCCCCAAACCCAATCAGCCATTTCACCTGGATCAAAATAAATGTCTGTTTGGCTCTGCATCTCCAAAACTGGCCATACATTGGCACCCAGGGAAGTGCCTAGGAAGAGACCAGTGCTCTAGTAAAACCCATGCTCTCCAATCACAGTGGGTTTCTGTGCCTTGAATTTAACCAATCTCTCTCTGAACCATCATAAACTTTTAGCATCCCCAATGTCCTGTGGTTTCCTACACAGTGCACTTCCATTTGTCTTGATCAGTCTTTTAAAAGCCAGCTTCATTCAGTGCTGTCACGATCTTGTCTTGGAAGAGGTAATGAACAAGCGATCCCTACCCATCGTTTCCCTAC
This sequence comes from Chroicocephalus ridibundus, assembly GCF_963924245.1. NCBI lineage: Eukaryota > Metazoa > Chordata > Aves > Charadriiformes > Laridae > Chroicocephalus > Chroicocephalus ridibundus. Next base: position 72,466,821 of record NC_086288.1, read on the forward strand.
TGTTCATTACCTTGTGTAGACAATTAATCACATCCTCTTTCTATTGTGTCTTTGCCAAGACAAAAGAATTCCATACTCCTGAATCAATTTTAGCAGAGTTGTCAATCAAGAAGGGAGAAGAAATGGAATTAAGAGCATTGGAATTAATGGAAATAATGTTACCAGTGCTGAAAGCTCTAAGTCTTCTGTAAGGAAAAGAAAAAAATCTCAAGTTAACTTTAAAGTTAACTTTAAAGGTTAACTTTTCAGTATATAACTTTAAAATGGTATCAATATCAAGCTGCATTGGTATGCAACATTTCTTGCATTGAATATTTGATACTGTTTGTCTAGATGCCAAAAAGCTTTGCTAGTCATCTAGTTCATAGATGGCATTAAAATTTTTTTTTTTTTAAATAAAGAGTAGGTAATGCAATGGGTCTTACGATTTTATTATATGTAAAAAGCCCTAAACAACACTCTTTAGCAATGAAAACATTAAGTGAAGAAAGCAATAAACAAATAATGCATATCTGAGCGCTTCAAGACAAGAGATGATTCATTTCTCTGGAGACAATCTACGAGGAAGCATTAGCAGAGATACTGGGAAAGCTAATAGCTCACAGAATTCCCCTTTCAAGTAGTTTTTGTTGGTAACAGATCCTCCCCGTTCTCTTTTCCCTTCATCACGCATTTGTTTGTCTCCGGGTATATCAGTTCAGCTTCACCACTTTCAGAGTAAGAAAACGTAGAGGGAGAAATGAGCAGCGAATGAGAGAAACTAAACTGAAGTCATCGTGGAAGCCTCCGCTAAAAATCTGCTGTTTCTTCTTGGTGAGGGATTTTGTTGTTGTTTTTTTGTTTGTTTGTTTATTCTCTTGTTTTGTAGTTGGAGGTGACTATTAGAGAACTACCATAATTCAGTAGCAGGACAAGATACTGTGCCTTCCACTGTGTCAAACACAAATCAGTATCTCTCAGCCAAAACCTGCATGGACAAAACAAAGGCTGAGGAAATGCCATTTTCTGTTAATTCCTTTTAAAAAAAAATAATTAATAGTTCGCATCATCTTTGATGTGCTGGTGTTGGTTAAATAACATAAAGAAATGAAAGTATGTGAGAGACGAGTAGAGGAACACAATACTTAGTTACAAAGTTCCCATATTTATAAACTGGGAGTCATTTACCAAGTTAATGTAGAGGCAAGGCTTCTCCTGAATGATCCACTAATAAAGTAACAAACGGGGAAGAACTGATTCTTTTCATTCCAGAAAACTCTGGTGAATTAGTGTGATTCTGTAGCCATGTTGATTTAGGGTATAACCCTATGCATCTAATTCTCTTTCCTTAGAACCTCTCAACTCCTGCATTATTCTTGCTATAATAGTAAGTATTAGAACAGTTAAGTTGCATAATTTTACCCAGAATTTAGTATTTTATGCATACTTTTTTGTTTGCTGATATCAATGGAAACTTTGCCTTTGCTTCCAGTTGGTGTAGGGACAAATACTGTGTTACAAATAGCAAATCTTAGCAATAAATGCAGAAATGTGTAAAGCAGCAGTTTCAATCCAGAATGTCTCATTTTCATATACTCCTTAGAGCTGTCAGGGCCTTACTTCCCAAGAGACCACTTTCTTCTAGGAGAAAAAGACCACCAGGGCTTGTTCAAGTGCCAGCCTAGGAATATGTTGGTGTTTGAGTCAACACTACCGAAACGTTTTAAGGGGAGCTGGCAGCAAGGGAAGTGTCTCCTGTAAAGCCCACAGTAAGATGAAAGTTACTCTCTGCCTCTATAATCCTGGTGAGTCATTTGCTTTCCAGTGTTATCAGAAGCTACAAAATTAAATGTCAATGGAGTACTTGAAGGTTACAGCCACGCCAGGGCACGTGAGTTGCCGGCTAAACCCTCTCTGCGTGTCGTGCCCTGCCACTCCATCAGTTCCAAAAGGGCAGGGAAGAGCCAAAACACACTTTCGTTTCAAAGATGAGAGTGGAAGTAATGATAGCGATCAGTAGCAAAATGTTAGAGGGGCTAATTGACACGGTACATTACCCTTTACCTAGCAAATTGAGAGGCCAGGATAGGATTAAATACAGTGTCCCAGCCCTGGGAGTGGAACAGAAGAAGTAAGAGGAAAGACTGGATGAGTTGAAACAATTGTGTACAGACTATAAAAATACTAGATGGGACGCTGTGTTTCTCGCAGGGACAGTGACTGCCTGGTCATGGACAGTTAGATGACAACTGTTATCAAACGTAGCTCTCCGTTGAGCCAAGACAGTCTTTTCCCCAAACAACATCTCAACACCCAGCCTCAACATTCTTCCGGAGCAACTATTCAGAAAATCTTTGAAAACAAGATGTTTCACTTCTTCGCTGATGTCAGGATAGGAGATGTACAGAAGAAGCAGGGCTGGAAAAAGAAGGACCTGAACTCCATGCAAGAGAAACACTGGAGAGTGAGGTGTGACCATGGCAAGGATGGGCATAGAAGAAATGGAGTATACCATACCGCAGTGCGCAGATGTTGCTTACCTCTTTCCACAGCTGCAAATCCTGATCTGCCTCGAGTGGTTGGGATGGCATCGGTGCCCCTGGAAGCACAAACCACACTTGGCAGTGCTGTACAGCAAAGGTCGTTTGTATAAGTATCCCGTATCGGTGATTTCAATAAAAACTCCAAACACAAGATGATACCTAGCACACTCATCATTGTCCATCAGTTTCTGCCTGTTCTATGTCAGCAACACGGGAGGCTTCTTCACAAGTTCATAGCAGATATGGACACTCAGATCTCATAGCAAGAGACAGTGTGGAAGTCACTCAGCTTTCACCAGGGGTCAGGCTGGCATTAGTCCGTTCTCAGCAATAAGTAGCAGGCAATAAAATTTGCATGGCAACTCTTGAACGCCAAGATCTGCTCAGGAAAACACATTCCAGCATCTACAACCTCGAGCTTTCTGAGGACTGAGCTCACCTCCAGCATGTTTGCATCGCAAGGTGAGAATTTGGATCCTACCTCTTGCTTTGTTGCATGTCACAGTTAAACAATTAAAGATGTGCTATGTAACGTACTCTTGCATATTAATAATACCTGTGACATGAGGTGACAGACAGTACATGTGTAACTAGCTTTGTTTCCTCTCTGTGGCGTATGTGATGTGGACAAGCTCAGTCCCTTAGAAAACTGAACGCGTTCTTGATTCCATAATGCTGCAGCGATGCTGTGCTTGGCTTGAGGGCAGCTCCTTTCTCCACCTCTGCCCATCCAGGCTACAAACCAGGAATTCACTGTCTCTGGGTCCCTCCTGGCCCAGCACCCAGAATATCCACCTTTCCATACTATTATTTTATCTGTCCGTATCTTTCTAATAATAATACTGCATTATCAGAGTCTCTGTAAATAATAGAAATGAACATCACTGAACTGTGGGCACACTAGAGACCACACAAGTGTATCGATGTGGGGATGTGTTCATAGAATCATAGAATGTGTTGGGTTGGAAGGGACCTTTAAAGGCCATCTAGTCCAACCCCCCTGCAGTAAGCGGGGACACCTTTAACTAGATCAGGTTGCTCAGAGCCTCATCAAGCCTGGCCTTGAATGTCTCCAGGGATGGCGTTGTAACTCACCTGGGAAGGAGGTTGGTTCTGGAGAGGGTGGTGCTTTATCTGTACTGTCCTAGGACTGCAGGAAACCCTACGAAGTCATCTAATTTATCCCCCTGCCCAAAGCTGCTGCCCATGAGCCATGCCTGACCAGTTTATGCACTGTTCTTGCAGTCTTCAGAGTATTAGAGATTTTATAACCTCCAAGTCTATAATTACCTGTGGTCACATTTTTTTTCCAAACAGTTGGACCAAAGTAAACACAAAAGAGGTGATGGTAGATTTAGCTAGAATGGCCAGGTGAGCAGGGTATGAACGTACGTCACCTCCATTTGTTTTACAAGTACCACTAATAACAATAATTGCAACAGCGTTTAGTTCCAGGCATTAAAGGGCAGATTTCAAAACCGTAATTTGGTACCGGTACAGACTTAAGGTGGCTAATTATTCTCGATGCTTATTTTCTGGAAAAAAAAAAAAAAAATTAGAAGGGGTCTTAATTTCACCCTGTGTAGAAGTGGGATATTTCTGAAATCTCTAGGAGGTTCACATAATAGGAAAACTGCTTTCTGATGAAAATTTGCTTTTTTTTTCTTTTTGATGTTTGTTTTAGTTCGAGGAATAACTCCAAATAAATGAAAGGTGCTACAATTCTCTTACTTTGTTTTCTGTTCTTAAATTTCTGTATTCCAATTGCAGTATTGCCTGGGACTGGTATCCTGGTTGTAGAACTGGGCAGCACCTCAAATCAATGCACTTTCCCCATTAAACCTTTGCCTGCCTGTCACTGAACGCTGTTTCTACCATTGCCTGGTTCCCAAGGCTTTCCAGAGGGAGCAGAAGAAATCCAATAGCCTGTAAAGCTTAGGACAGCAGGCAAGAAAGCCTGAATATTACAGCTTACTTTTATTTTTTACTTTTTTTTTTTTTTTTGCCTGGAGCATAAACTTTTGGACAGAGGAGATGCAATTATTTCACCACCTCCTAAGTTTCCTTAACCCTTCTCCACTTATTCACAAAACTCTTATTTTGCGTGCAGTCCCATCTGCTTTGTGCTCACACCCGGGACTATGTGTCCCCCCCGCACAGGTCTTCATCCATTTATACACATACACAATGGCACACGCAGGGAAACAATAAGTTATTTTGAAATATACACAAAATAACGGCGGGGGTGGGGGGGGAGGGTGGTCAAGTGCTATTGAGGAAAGCAATCCTATTCAAAAGGAACATATAAGAGGAAATCCTCCAACAAAATTGATGCTATCCGTGATATATTTGTTCTCTTATCCTTCAATTTTGCCAAATTCTGAAAACTCAGCTTCTCCCAAGGCAGCAGAATGGCAGCTGCACAGTGTCAGTCACTTTTCAACCTGGGATTCACTTCTTACATCTCCTCTTCCCTCCACGGCTCTCCCTACACGAACTCCTGGCAATCATATCTGTGAGAACAATGATCAAATACCTTCCTTGCCCTCCTTTTCCTTCCCTCTCTTCTTCCATGTCTCCGGAATTTATTTTTAACGGAATATTCAGTATACTGCACTCGGATTTCTTTGATTCTTGATATTAAAAAAACCCACATCAAACCAGAACAAAAATTCCTGGTGAAAGTAACTCACACACATATAATACAAACAAAACTGAACTGTTCCTTGCATAGCAACTTATTTTGTAATGTTACTTTACTCCGCAAGGTATATGTAGTTAATCTGTCTGTAGTGGGAAAATAGAATAGAAAGGAGTACATTTTGTTAAAAAGCCCATTAGCTGTGCTTGTCAAACAAGCACTCCCTGTTAGAAAAAATAGCAACTTTCAGGTTTAAGACAACATTTCAAATTAAATCAAGATAATCGAGCTCTCTGCTTAAAGCAGCTCTATCCTTTCCCACTTAACCCCACCCCCAGAGACTCCTCATGCAATGAATATTGCTTCAGGTTAGGCTAAGTGCCTTCCAGAGGGTCCGAATTTTCCCTACAACTCTGCGATACATCGCAGAATTAGCTTTTAAATCCGAGTAAGATATACTTAAAACGAAATTGCTTTTAACAAAAGCCACTTCTCCAAGTTGCTGGCGTGTAGTTTTGCCGAGACAGGCTAATCCTGCCGGGGTACAGGAGGAAAAACCCCCCCAAAACCAACCCCTGAAACCGTGCCCAGCATCTCCAGCCTCCCGCGCATCCCTGCGTCTGCCCCGGCCTCGCGTCCCGTCCCAGCCCGGCGGCGAGCAGGCGGCTCGGCTTCGCAGCCCCCTCGCCAGGCTGGCAACCTGCTGGGGTCACCTCCCCCCCCCCCCCCCCCCCAAAAAAAAAAATATATCGCAGGGATTGCCAAAGGGATGCTCCTCACCTTCGCAAGCAGGCATCGAGGAGGCGAGGAGGAGGAGGAGGAGGAGCGGGGACCCCGGCGGCGCCGCGCCGTCCCCTGCCTTCCTCCGGCAGCGCTGCGGGGGCTGCTGGTGGCAGGGGTGTCCCATGGCCGCGGTGTCCCCCTGCGCTGCCTCCCTGCCGGCCGCTCCTCTGGCCGTGCCCTCCCTCCCCAAACTTTTTAAATCTCCCTGACACGTGGACGAGCATCAGGCTGAGTCCTGCCCACCCGCCCCCCCCCCGCCCCGCCGCTCCCCCTGCCCCTGCTCGCCCAGCCTGGCGGGGAAAAGCCATGGAGGAGGTGGGTGGATGGGATGGCGGGGGGAGGCTCTGAGGATACGCACCCACCTGTCCCCTAGGACCCGCCGGTCGCTGGATTTTCTGGAGGACCCCCGTGCTGCAAAGGGGGTGTGATGGGCTCCTGACTCTCCCCATGCCTTAAATACACACAAAATCACAGAATCATAGAATGGTTTTGAGTTAGAAGGGACCTTAAAGATCATCTAGTTCTAGCCCCCCTGTGGAACAGAACTCAGTAATGTGGTGACATTTGGGGATTAAAATCCTAATTCTGTGTTTAGCAAGGCGTTTTACTCACAACACAGCTGCAGACCTTGTTCTTAGGTGGTATTTATACCTGTAGACAGCTGACACAGCTCCATTATAACATATTCAAAAGCACACAGACCCCAGATCTGTAGAGACACTTCTGCAGCTTAGTCCAGCTGCCCCTGAATCGCCACAAGCCCCATTTTACCAGACATGCCACCCCGAACCACCAGAGTGTGCTCAGTCCCGGCAGGATGCTGGTGCTGGTGCTGAGCTGCTCCTGCTGCCCAGCCCGGCGGCAGGGCCTGGCTTCCTCCAAAGGCACATGCCTGACAGTCCCAGTTCGCTCCGGGATGATCCTGCCCAGCTGAGGTGCGGCTCCAACCCCAAGATGCCACAGAGAGCATTTCAGGGCAGCATCTCCCAATTTACAGTCTATCCTTATGATTTATCTCCACTTTTTCTCTTTTCCCATTCACTCCTATTTTTTAGCTTGGCTGCTTTTTTCTGACTTTTAAAGGAAATATTACATCATGGTCCAGCTGTGAGACAGTGGTAAAATATCAGAGATTGTTCTTAAACAATGTGTACTTCCTTTCGACCATGTCAGTGGATTTTGACTCGGAGATGAATGGGGGGTGGTGGAGTAAAGATGCTTGACAAGAGCGGTGCGTGTCACTGCGAAGCAAAAGGTAACTCAAATTTATAATCATAGCATTGCCCCTTCCATGGAAATGTCCAAGGCCAGGCTGGATGGGGCTTTGAGCAGCCTGGTCTAGTGGGAGGTGTCCCTGCCCAGGGCAGGGGGTTGGAACTAGATGATTTTTAATGTCCCTCCCAACCCAAACCATCCTGTGATTCTACGATTGCTGTCTGCTCTTTGCCCTTACCCTTATTAGTCGTATGTGCTACAAATTGTGCTCTGCCACCATGGCCGCTTTGACGAGCCATCAACATTTCAAAAGCTTTGCCAAGCAGCACGCTGAGATGCCATAAAATTCTCATAGTAAGAGAAGTATCTTCTCTCTCAGATCCGGTGGCAAAGCTTCCCTTAATAGGACTGGGGACACAATTAATCCTTGTGTCAATGGAAAGCCAGTACATAAATTAAAAAGCTTGTATTTTATATGTATTTATATCTACCTAATTAAAAGAGTTGCTTTAAAACAATCCAAATTGAGGAATTGCACTTGGTTCTGGCGTCTGTTAATAAAACCAGAAGACATTTATTCAGAAAACATTATAATAAACGGGAAGTCATCAGCGCTGAAAGGTTATCTTCCTAATCTATCTGAATTCAAATACATGAATCAGTGTCCTGAGCCTTGGCCCGGGGAAGGATTTAATTTGTTATGCATTTTAATTAATACATTCTTGTTAAATATTTAATAGATTGTGAAAGAAAATACAGTATTTTATAATTGGAGAGTTAAATACCTGTAAACATTCTACACCCATGAACGGTGCAGAGTGTTTTAAGAACAGTGAAAAAAAGAGTGAAAGACCTCTGATTAGCCCAGAAACTGCATTTTTGTGATAGCTGGTTTAATACTGCAGACTGGAAAATGTTGCTGAGTCCACTTGCACAAAAACACGTTAAAAGAGATTTTGAAGATGGTGGGAAAAATTTCCAGATGGAAAGATTTAGCTCTTCCATTTACTGGGAAAAAAAAAAAAAAACAACACTTAAGACTTATTTCTATGCTTGGATTTGCATTGCTCCATAATCTTTCACCTGCAAAAGCAGTAACCGTTACGCATGCAATCCGATTTGCACCCCGAGTTACGTCATCTGCATCCGAGCAGGCTACAGTCTTCCAGTTCTTCCAACCCTTCCGTTTTAGACTCTGCCTTTTTGCTAAAAGCAGCAATATAGTTTTGCATTTCCTGATACACGGGTCAGGTAAACTGATTTGGGCATAACTGTAATCCTCCTAATCGCACACTAGAAAAAAAAAAACAATATAACTTTTAGCAAAAATGTATATTTGCATTAAGCCCAAACTGAAGCTTATACGGAGACAATATTTCCACTGAAAACTCTGCGAATTTTGACAGAGCAAGTTCTCCAAGCTTGAAACTCAGTTTATAGGAGGTTTACATAGCTTACGATTGTCATCTTTATGCAAGGAACTCACTGAAATGCAAGTGAGCATCCTTGTAAACAGGAGAAAAAAACACATCTTTTTCTATGGTGTCTGGTTTTGTTTTTTTTTAATTGCTTGATGAAATTAATGTTACACTCCTGCAGGAACAAAGCACATCCTCATTAAACGAATAGCTTGGAGGATGTTTTGGACGCTGTAATTAGCTTCTTTGAAATATTTATGTTCTTCCTAATGTTGCTTGAATAAATGTTAATTATGGCTAGTGGAAAGGAAATCACACAGCTGAGTATGTGAAACCATCATCGTCTTCTGCATCTTCAGAGAAGGCAAGGTCGGGAGGTACGTCACTGCCTCCCTGCGAGCACACACGCAGCCTGCGAGGAGGGCAGCGCGTACTGGGTTTTTTTCTACGACTTTGATAAAAATGATGAGAGATCATTCCACCTACATTCTGAACTTAAGCACTAAGAGAGTTTTTTATCGGTGCTGCACTCCCTTCACCAAAATATTCCAAACTTACTGGAGAGTGTTAGAGATGGGTCCGTGCGTGCGAGCTCACGGGTGTCTCTCACAACTTCAGACGGGTCCGTTAATATCATTCCTCCTTCTGGGGAATGAACAAGTTGCATACATGGATTTTCTTCTTAATTGTTTACCTTCTAGGGAATTAAAATTTGGGGAGGCATGTCTCAATAATCAACTAATGCCTGCTCAGATATTGCACTTCTTCAAGGTATTCTCTCTATATATAGGGCCACAAAGATGATCAAAAGTCTGGAGCACCTCTCCTACGAAAACAGGCTGAGCGAGCTGGGGTTGTTCAGCCTGGAGAAGAGAAGGCTCCGGGGAGACCTTAGAGCCCCTTCCAGTACCTGAAGGGGCCCACAAGAAAGCTGGGGAGGGGCTGTCTGCAAGGGCATGTAGCAATAGGACGAGGGACAATGGTTTTAAACTAGAGCAGGGCAGGTTTAGATTAGACATTGGGAAGAAGTTCTTTACCCTGAGGGTGGTGAGACACTGGCCCAGGTTGCCCAGAGAGGTGGTGGAGGCCCCATCCCTGGAGACATTCAAGGCCAGGTGTGATGAGGCTCTGAGCAACATGATCTAGCTGAAGATGTCCCTGCTTACTGCAGGGGGGTTGGACTAGATGGCCTTTAAAGGTCCCTTCCAACCCAACACATTCTATGATTCTGTGATTGATTCTATGATTCTATGATATTACTAACTAATAATGCACAGGAAGCTTGTATCAGAACAGAAAAAGATCCATGAAGAACAGTCCCTCAATTCAAGAACCAGCATCTCTGAATGGGCTTTTATTAGCGTTGACTTAACTCAAAAAGAGATTCACTTAGTAGAAGTCTTCAGGGACATCTCCCTGTAAATAGGAAACAAACAACAACAAAACCCAAAGGCATGACAGGCCCTGTATTTTCTCAGAATGTTATTTTATTATTTTATCCAAGACGATGCCTCAGTTCTTCCTTTATGAATTAGTAAAATTTAAATGATCTCAGGAGCCTCTAATGAAGGAGTGAGGGGAACTTGGCTGAACTACTGGAAATCAGCACAGAAACAGCAGCCCCTGGGCTGAGAGAGACGCCACTGGGGAGCTGATGGCAGCAAATGTTCAGGGCTCTCCTCAGAAGTCCGAGAACATTTTGTATAAAAGGTCCTTGCATAAAAGAGACATGGCTGAGCTCTTTAAATGACTAAAGAAAATTTGCTCAACAGACAGCAGTGGCCAAATTCAGCAAAAAACATAATAATCTTTCCCAAATAGTGGGTACATATTTAAATTAGGGCTGAATTTGTCTCAATGTGTACAGTGAGGCTGAAACCTCCTCTTCACAGATGCACAGCAAGGGCTCAAACTGCGTAATTCCTCGTTCCTTCAACATCCAAGGAATCCTTAGAGGTAGAATAGGAGATCTCTGGATTTCATCTCTGCGTTGTTCGTAGTCTCAGCAGACAGATCAACGTTCCTATGTGAAAAGTAAGGCATGTGGAGAAAAAGAACCCTCATGGTACGTATGCAGCACCAGGCAGTATGCCAGCTACCATCCCATAGAGAAGAGATACCAGATCCACCATGGATATTTCTACATGGACACCAGCTCACTTCCCAGTGAAGTTAAAAAACGTGAAATAGGATGTTGTGAATCCCTAGGAAAGAAGTACTATCGCTACTAATATAATTATAAAGACATGGCCAAAAAAAAAAAAAAAAAGAAGAGAAAGCCTCAAGATAAAAACCATTGCACAAGCCCCTACTGCTTCCACATATGGATTACTGCAACTATGATCCCACCGTCCCTTCCAGATGAAAAATGGAGAGGACTGTAGTGAGTTCAGTGCTGGGTAAGTTTGACAAGACTGGGGCTCTTCAGTGTGGAAGTTTTATAGCTAAAAAGACCTTAAGGAAGAAAGAAAAGAACTGAAGGTGGACGGCTGCTGACACTTAGGAAATGTCGTTCTGCCTTCCACGTGCCTGTGAGCTGCGCTGCTTTTACAATGGGATCATTTCTCTCTTAAAAAGAGACGAACTAATGCTGTGACTTAGCAATGGTTTAGTGTAATTTATTCCCAAGAGGTACATAAATCCAGTGGGAAGGAAGGCATCCTGGAAGTTTTGCTTATAAAACTCCAGTGTATTTTGCCAAAAGTTTTGAACTCCCATTGGCTTCAGCAAAAATTATAATCCAGGGCTGAATTTGAGCTTCGTCTAAATTCTCTGTTTCTCAAGTCCTTCTCGGCAGGGCTGCTCTCAACCCCTTCATCCCCCAGCCTGTATCGATGCCGGAGTTGCCCCAGCCCAGGTGCAGGACCCTGCACTTGGCCTGGATGAACTTCATGAGGTTCACACGGCCCCACTTCTCGAGCCTGTCCAGGTCCCTCTGGATGGCATCCCATCCCTCCAGCGTGTCGACTGCTCCACACAGCTTGGCGTCATCGGCAAACTTGCCGAGGGTGCGCTCGATCCACCGTCTATGTCACGACAAAGATGTTAAATAGCGCTTGTCCCAATACCGACCCCTGAGGAACGCCACCCGGGTTCCAGCTTTTCCAGTCAGCTCTGTCAGTTTGTCAGGCTGAGTCCAATTCAGCAAGACGGTGTCTGCCACCAGCTTTACTTCCCAGATGTGCAACCTCAAAAATCACACCCGTCTGCCCTCCATCGACGGGTGTTGCACCCATTCTGTACTTAAGTCACCCTCATTTCTCTATAGATAAATGGGAGAAGGTACTGCTGGTTAGTTTATTGACAACCGAACCCAGGATGGGCAGAAGCAGTAGGAGAGACTCATGGACGGTTAATCAAGGCTGCAGGCAGAGCTCTTCCAGCTGCAGCTCTGCCCAAGGGGAGGACTGGATTTCAGGTAATAAAGGGCACCATGCTATCACCTAAAAATTAAGAGCTGCTCTCTGGCAAAGCTAAGGAATGAAGCAGCATAAGGCAGATCAACATATTTTAATAGGTTAAAAATGACAAAAAATGACAGCCGGGAGAAAGGCATGCTTTTTTTTCTGTTTTCTTTAAGTGCACTCAGAAATCTAAGACAAAAAAGTTTTAGCTGCCAGAAAGAGCATGAAGGTGTCATGCCCTTCAGGGAAAAATCAATCCAATCTACATTAATGAGATTTTTCCTTCCTAAATTCTTTGACTTTTGATTTTATATTGTTGTCTTCTCAGGCAAAAGGACTCCTCAAATACACGCACAATCTATGCAAAAAAACCCAGTTTTACCGGTGACGTGAGATTTGTAAAAGGTTATTATTTGTTTCTGCTGGTGAGTATCAGAAATGAAGACTGCAGAAACCCAGGATGTCAGAACGACTCCAACCGAACTGTGACATTGGGAACTCCACGACAAAATATCAAATTAATTCAAGCAGTACATGCTTAAAAATGCAAACTTATTTCTTTTCAAACGGGCTGCAAACTGACAGGAACTTATCAAAAGAAAGACTATGAACGCAAAGTGCAGCAGCTGAGAGGGAAGCAGGCTACAATACTACATAATACTATATAATAGGCTCTAATATATATTAGGTCAAATTCTTGAGAAGACTTAAGGAAATTCTCAGCAAGGATTATTTAACAAATATTACTAGTTGGTGGGCTATGAAGGGATTAAAAGGGCTAGAGCTCAATTGTCTCTCCAGGACACATTTTACCACTTCTGGGTACACGGGCAGAAAGGGGAGATGTAAAGGTTACTTCCAAATTTGCGCTGGGCTGAGCAGAGTTTTACAGAATAACATGACGCAGCCTTTCCCGGGCGAAAAGTGAATGCAAAGCACTGCTAAATCAAAATGGAATCTCTATGTAATTTTTCTTCGGTAAGAAAATTGGGTCAGAAAACAACCGACTTTTTGAATCGGGCTCAAATCTACTTTTAAATTACTGTGCTATGGTTTTACATTCTGCAGACGGCAGCGTTACAGAGCACCTGCCTTTGAGCTGAAAGTCCTCAACGTTGCTCTCCTGTGGAACAACCACCCATAAAAAGACCTTAAAAATTGCAGTCAGGAAAGTTCAACCTAACATATGCAGCCTGAAATCTATTTATACTCACCAAGGAACCAAAGACGTCTTTACAGCAGTTTCTGACGTGACATTGTTTATGGTTAAAACAAAGCAAAGTCTGCTTGAGTTTGAATCACTGTGTGAATGAACAGGATGCTTGATAACACAGGTTCAAATAACAACAGCACTCAGCGACATATAATCATGTTTCTTTTGTCCTTTCTGGGCAATCTTTAATAACATGGAGAACACGGGCAGCCATCAGCCCTATCGGGAGCAACCATGAGTCGACGCTTCGGAGCTTTGCTTTTGTTTTCAGTCGTGGCAGATTTTCACTGACAGATCAGGCGAACCTCATTACTTCGAGGAGTCATGCTTCAGGAAGTGAACACCTTGAAATGTCATGCCCTTTCCACGACAAGAAAAAATGTCACCAAAGGAAAGGGGATAGGAGTGGGAGAAAGGGACTGTGGATTGCAATTAATGAACGTATATTTATTTCACTCTAATATAGTAGTAGGCTTTTTAATGAAAGTGCAATGTCCACCTGAATAGTTAAATTTCTAAGCAGACAGACACAGAATACATGCCCCAGTTTATCAGTCAGTCAGTCCCTGTTGAAAGAGCATCTGCTGCTCTGTTCCTCTGGTTTGACACAGGGGAAGCATTGAAACAACGGAGCTACACCAACTTTAAACTGATATAACACATGATGACACCCAATCAGTCGTTAACGTATTCTGTTCTGGAAATTCTTATTTTAAAGCTACCACTTCGGTGTGTGTCTGGGTTGGAGAGGTAACATTTCACTAGACATTTCAGTAGACATATAGGACCTGACAGCTCCTGACGGTAGTCCCTTGTGAGGAACGCTCCAAATCTAGAGACAGCTTCTGACTTCTGGAAATATTTAAATGAGAAAAACTGTTCAGGGCTTTTGTTGGCATGAACCACACAGTTATGCTGAGGAGAGGTACTGGTGGAGTTACCTGCATTTACGCCAGCTGAAGTTTTGCTCCAGACGATCTTAATGTCTTAGGGCTGAGAGTTATATACAATAATCTATACAGAATTTTTCTCTATGTGCATATACAATATTAGAGTTTTTCGCCATATGTATATACAATATTTTATGCTGCATACAGAGGTCTTGTACAGTTCTTTTTGTACAATAGAGAATTTGTAGAATTTTGTACACAAATATTCGATATACAATATTCTATGCTGCTTATAGAACTTTTCTCCATCTTCCTCCCAAGTAGCTGCAAAAATCTTTAGGCTGAATTCCCCGTTTCCCTGATTATCAAATGGGGTTATTACAGTGGTGTTGTGGTTTAACCCCAGCCAGCAACTAGGACCAAGCAGTTGGTTGGTTCACTCCCCCTGCTTCTCCCCATAGGGTAGGGAGAAGAGGGAGAAAAAGAGGGGAAAGGGAAAAAAAGCCTCATGGGCTGAGATAAAGACAGTTTAATAGAACAGTAATGGAAGAGGAAAATAGCAATAATAATAATAATAATAATAATAATGGTAAAAGAATATACAAAATAAAGTGACACAGCGCAAGTCATTCTCACCACCCGATGATCAGTTGCCCAGCCTGTCCCAAGCAGTGATTGTGGATTCTCGGCCCCTGGCCGAGCCCCGTTTATATCCTGAGCATGACTTCTGTGGTATGGAATATCCCCCTGGCCAGCTTGTCCTGTTTACGTTCCCTCTCAGCTTCTATGGGAAGCTGATAAAGTCCTTGGCTAATGTAAACATTATCTAGCAACAAATAAAACAATATGCGTTAGCAACATTACTCTCATACCAAACCCAAAACACGGCAGCTACTAGGAAGAGAATTAACTCTGAGTTATCTATAATACCTACATATCTTTATATAGATATTATATATATATAATATAATATCTACCTAGCTGAAACCAGGACAAGTGGTTTCTGTGCTCGGCAGCCTGCCCTGCTTGTCTTTTAAAGCTTCACCCTCCACCACAGGGATGGTCCAAGTTCTTCATGAACCAGTGGGTTCGTCAGCCAGGTACAGCCGGGTGCAGGAAAGCAAAGGAGTACGAGCACTGACTTTCCTTAGCGTCCAGCACCAGCTCCTATGTCTTGGGCTGGAATTTGCTGCAGGTGACTCAAAGCTGACTGAGGTGTTGGGCAGATAGCTTGGGGCAAGGGCAGCTACAGGGTGAACTGCCCTGTATTGTGAAATCAGCCCTGAGTTACGCATTCATCACTGTGTACTAGAATGATAGAACATGACAATGACCCAAACTTGTGAAGCTGAAATTTAAATTGTTATTTTTCACCTACAAAACTATCAGTGAAATGCCACAGAGGCTGCATGGAAATATTCCTTAGTCTAATTTCCCGGACAACTATCTGTCGTCATTAAATTCTTGTTCATTTGTAAATCTAATCTTTTAATTAAAAGATCACAAATACAGTTAAGACCCAAATAATTCTAATGCACTGGCTGAAGCAGCTCCAGGGATATGTACAGCGCTGTCTACCCACAGGCTGGTGTTCAGGCCCCAGAGGAGGACACAGAGCAGAAAGTCAAGTGGTGTCCCGTCTCCTGTGCGCTCATCCCGCGCACTGGTGGAGCACAGGGCCATAGAGTGCGGTGTCAAGGCTCCGCTTTTCCTCCACCCTCCAAGCTGGTAGGGGTCCCTGGCGGGAAGGTGCAGGTTAATTCCTCCTACCTTTCCAACAGAGATGTAGTTAAACTCTACCTGAAGCAGAAGAAAGTCGGGATCTGCCTACAAAGAGCGGCCAAGCATGGGGAACAGGCTTCGGTAAAGATGATGGTATGCAGCTGAGGGAAGACTAAGAGCAGGCCTTTGTAAAGGAATCACGGTTACACATTTGGTGAGTTTATAAGCTTTATTGACAACATATTTTTTTAAACCGCAGTGCTGTTTTATCCCAATCACGCTCAAGGAAAGGGTAAGGACACACCGCCATGCCCTGCTTCCTTTTCTTGACTATGTTTTTCAGAAAGTTTGTGTGTGCTTTCTGGTCCCATGGACAAACACTTTTGAACAGAATAGTACTTTTACAGCAACAGATACTTAAAAAAGTTAATTATTGCCATCCTCCCCCAAAAGGAAGGTAAACAGAGTATGTATTACCTACTTTTCTCAAATATGGAGACCGAAGCTAGAAAGTATTCATCAAAGGCCAACAAGGACAGCCATGTCAGGTTTGAATTCCTTGGTTCTTTTTTGAAAACGTGCAAGCATATATCTTTCCCCCAGAAGATAAAAAGAGAAGACATAAACCACAATGCACGCTCCACGTTAGTTAGCTATATCTCACAGGCAGGAAAAAAAGAGAGAAGGGATGAAAACCTTCCACTGGTACAAGGCTCATAATCGGGAGGCTCCTACGTTGGAAAGCAGAGTGGACCCTTCTCTTTGCTGCTTCCAAGAGTGTTTGAAGGACAGGCAGCACTTGTGAGAAACTCCCAGTACCATTAAGTGATTAATACGCCTTGGTTGCATCTGCAAAACGACTGATCACTGTCATTTGCAATTTTCCCCTTTCGGAGGGCATGATTTCACGACTGTCACTCTTAATCTTTTGGTCTGTTTTAGGATTGAAGTGCTACTTTTTATATATTTTTGAAGTTTGATTCAGAAGTGGCAGCTGGGATATTTATCTTCCACAAAAATTGACACATTCCAGTCATTTTGAATTGATTTATACCACATTGCACATTTCCAGATTAAAGTTCTGAAAAATTGTAAGTGCTTCTGTATAATAGACAGACTTAAAACCTTTTCTAGCTGAAGGACACTTAGAAAGTCTTAATGCTCAAATGGGCTTAAATCCATATACTGTGGATGACACAAACTCTTACTCTTTTTTTCTTTTTTTTAAAATCTATGTATTGGTGACTGTCATAAAGCAACTGCAATATTTGTGTTATACCTGTGCAACAGGTAAAGTATCTACAACTGGGAATAGTATTTTATGATACATTCCTTCTTTGAGAGTGGAAGTTCCTTACTTAGATTCTTTTTTTATTCCCATCTTTTCCCCTATTTTGGCAGCATCCTCTTCAGCAGTCCCAAGCATGTGAGTTTTCTCTTTGAGATTCCTTGATATGTCCCCAGAGATTTACAAATCCTTGATATGTCCCCAGCTACAGTCTATTGTAGCTGCAAACCATTTCCCATTTGTCATAGGTAGTAGCTTTAAGAGATTTGTGCAGCCTCTTTATCTGTTTCAGTTTACTAATTCATCCCAAATTATAACACATAGAACCATAGAATGGTTGGAAGGGACTTTAAACATTATCCAGTTCCAAGCCCCTGCCATGGGCAGGGACACCTCCCACTAGACCAGGCTGCTCAAAGCCCCATCCAGCCTGGCCTTGAACACCTCCAGGGATGGGGCAGCCACAGCTTCTCTGGGCAACCTGTTCCAGTGCCTCACCACCCTCACTGTAAAGAATTTCTTCCTGATATCTAATCTACATCTCCCCTCTTTCAGTTTGAAGCCGTTACCCTTCCTCCTATCACTGCACTCCCTGATCCAGAGTCCCTCCGCATCTCTCCTGTAGCCCCTTCAGGTACTGGAAGGGGCTCTAAGGTCTCCCCTGTTCTCTTCTCCAGGCTGAACAGCCCCAACTCTCTCAGCCTGTCTTCAAATCCTACAATATCAGCCTGCAATAGGCATTAAAAAAACATCCTGCAATAGACATTACCTAAAGATTTTCATTATCTGAAGACAAGTTTTGTTTAGCAAAACAACAGTCTTAGAATTAAGTGTACCCAGGAATCTGAAAAATTAGGTTAGGTTCTCTAACAAGTCTATTACTTTCTCACCATCTCTAATTACTCATGAGCATTTCTTGATCTCGCAGTACCAATTTAAAAGCCCATCTTTCTTCTTTTGCTACTGCAGACGTGTGGGGCCATCAGGTTACTTGTGCGTCATCTCCATCCCACAAGAAAAAGAAAGGTTTAAAAAATAATGCCCCTGAATTGAAAGTCCTGATCCTGAAAGTCAAGCATGAGTTGACGTCACTTCTCTGGGCAGATCTAAGTCTTTGAAATGCCTTTTATAAGGGCTGCAGCCTCTGGCACTGTGGTCCTCCTTTCTGGATGCAGGACACTGCTTAGCACTGCTCGTGTCATCAAGGAGACAGTGGGACCTTAACAGTCCAAACCCAGTGAAACGGAGCATAATGCTGTGTTCAGACCATTTAAAAAGCGAGGTCCGTAGGCTCGTGATGTGCACTAGGGCTCTAAATTGGGCTTTTCAGCTCCAGTTGTATTTTCAGATATGTGAGTAATACCCGTGGGGGGAAGAAGTTGCAAATTGGGGTTATGATGATGCGCACTGATACTTCGCATTAAAGAGTCCTTTCACCCCACAGACCTATTACAAACAAAAAGCTCTTTTCTTTCATATTCTCAATATAGTCCTAAGGTAGCAGTTCAGTGAGCTTTCAAAAAATAATATGGTTGATGAGGTTTTTTATTGCTAATATGTTAAAATCAAGCTTATTTTCTTTTGCCTAAAAAGCAAATGAATTTTAAGAAATATGAACCATTTTGGGGGAGAAAGAAAATGAGAGAAAACATTCTCAACTTTTGCAAAAATCTGTGAACTTGAATTAATTGTACAGGCTTCCCTGATGCTCCCTCCAAAATCAGGTGGATGTTGGAAAACCTCAGCACTTTGCCCATCTTTACTGAGGTACATATGTTGAAATAACCAATAAATGTTCAAGACATGAAGAAAAAAGTTTTTAGGCAACAACGTTTATGACAGCAGGGTATGAAAGCCGCTGACACCAAGGAAGCTGCACTGTTATCAGAGAGAAAAATATTATTGAAAAGGAAAAGATTATAATAAGAAAATACTTGAGCCGTTGGTCTAACTTTGTGCATGGAGTAAGTGTGGATACCCCAATATTTGTTTTTTTACATCTTTATACCAGATCCAAATGTAGTTCTTTGTCAAAACGAAATCTTTTTTTATTAATACTGCCCTCTAATCTTGCACTTTCGCACCAGGTCGTTTCCAAGGACACCAGCTGGGGCGATGCCAGCAACAGGGGCCAGTGCTCTGGACTGCAGAAGGTCAAATAAAACAAACCGGAACTGGATAGCGCAGGTACACGCGATCTGGCTTTTGTGCTGTTAGACACAGTGAGCGATGCGGCATCTCTGCGATTCGAGGAGTAAAATTGTTGTTCAATAACTATCTGACTTCAAAATCGCGCATTTTGGGAGCTGCTGTCAGGCTACCAAAACAGAGGCAGAGGAAGCTGGGAGGTGAGCCCCTCTCCCTCTCTCTGCTAAGGAACGAAACGCTCATCCTGGTCACCAGTGCAAGGCCAACGTGCTCCAGCTCTGACCGTGCAGCAGAGACGAGGCTACCGCACTGTTTGCTGGTACCTCGGGA
Organism: Chroicocephalus ridibundus; assembly: GCF_963924245.1. NCBI lineage: Eukaryota > Metazoa > Chordata > Aves > Charadriiformes > Laridae > Chroicocephalus > Chroicocephalus ridibundus. The sequence continues at coordinate 72,486,395 of NC_086288.1, forward strand.
CTGCAGAGGTTACCCCACGTTAATCAGCGTGTAGACGGGGGGATGCGGAAGACCATCAACCCACACCGCTTACACCGTGCTGACAAAAGGCACTTTCAAGGCGAGTAACTGCTTGTTGCTGGGACAGCTTTCCTCGTTCCCCAGCAAACCTTGCCTTCCCTCTCGTTTCTCACCACGTGTCACACAAGGATGTGCTGCAAGCGAGAATTATCCATCACAAGGCTTCGTGCTGGCTTTCGGTTAACTTCCGAGGAGAGGGAAGGTACAAGTGCTCTACCTCGCTTCGTTAGGGGAAGATTTACAAAGCAGGTATGGCAGCACCAACACTGAAATGGCTGCCAGTGGGGCTGTTTGTAGGATTTAGTAGTGCTAATAACGGATATAAATAGAAGTAATAACCATTTTCAGCCTGCTGTGAATTCCTTTCTTTCATAATACCGACAACGCATTTAAATTTTAACAATAACCCATTTGCACTTGCAACGATTGAAGTTGTTGGAGCTGGAGCTGCAGGACACTAAAGAACAGCTCAAAACTACCATCCTGGTTCCCCAGACTAATGTTCTCCCTTTTTATGACACCTAACCAAACTGCTAAATATTTAACAGTATAATGACTAGGACTATAGAATGGGTCAATTTAATTTCTCTTTGCTTGGCTAAGATGGCTTTTGTGTTGTCCTGCGTACGTGGCGGTAGGAGTTGTGTATCATTAACAAGAACAGCAGTTAACAATTTCATCTGCACGGTAACTCCAATAGCGGGTTTTCATGCAGCTCTGAAGGCCAAGTTTCTTTCAGATGATAGTTTTCTCAAATGGAGGACAACAGATGTCAGGTTGGCTTAAGAGTTGTAATTTTCTTGACTTTCTTTGTGATGATTTTTTTTTTTCCCCAGCTAGGTAAGCACAATTTGGTTTCAAAGATAGTTAGATTATTATAAACCATCTTCCTGCAATTCGCTGTGCCACAAGCATCTCACACCCAGGTTTTCAAGATTAGCCAGTCCTTTAATTTTGCCTCCCCTAAACTGCCTGGTGTGAGCCATTGAGTTTACTAATAAATCACTTCAAGCACTCTAACCATGATGTATATGAAGGGGTGACACTACAAGTGACGCCTAATACCCTGAGCATCCCCCAGACCCTTTTGGATCAAGTAATCTTTTTGGACCAAGCTCATTACCTAGCATTTGACCTTGTACTCCTCTTTCCAAGTAAGAGAACAAATTGACTGCGCTCACCCGCAAACGATACGCAGCTGGGTGCAGCAACAAGCCGTTTGGTCCTAAGGCGACACAGGGCTCTGGCACACCGGGAGGTGTGATGCTCCAACTGGTTCTGACGGGCGTCTCTTTCACACCTCCTCCCCTCTGCCCTGGAGATGGCGAGCGGTTAAAAAGGAACAGAAATGGGGCGCTGCTTGGTTTATGAGGGGAACAGAAGGAATTTTCCATCCTACAAATATAATCCCACGCCGAAACTTGTAAATAAATTATGCCGTATTCAGACATGTTTTTAATGATGGTGAGAATCTTCTAAATTATAGATGATGGAATGAACTCCAGATTTACACAGAGAGAAGTGTAATAAATTCTCATTCCCCAACAGGCCCAGGGAAAACTTGATATACTAACTGAGAGGAGGCAAACTGTCCATTGAACATCCTGAGATGCTTTATAAGGCCTCCTCAATTCTATACGTAATACTTCGCCGATGGCAGTCTGCAATAGATACTAATTCCCCCTAAAACTTCAGGCTTTGCTGTGAGATCACTGCCAGGCTGCAAAAGTAATCTTAAAACGGTAATGGTAAATCCTAAATCTGCCCCTATACCTCACCAGACAGCCTGAAAAACAGATATTTGTGGGATGGCGACGACCCTGGAGGCAGCGAGCAGAGACGCTGGGGCAAAGCAGCTGGAAATAGCTCATGTGCTGCGAGGGGCACAGGAGCCCTGGTAACGTAGGAGATCACCATCCATGGTGCACTGCTGGACATGTCTGCAGGGCCGATGTCTCTTAGCAAGGTTTTGGCTCAGGGTTCAAAGATTCCGGGCCAGACTCCCTGGAAAAGCGACTGGGTTTGGAGAATTTAGCAAAGGCTGTGGTACAACTGGGATAGAAATCAGTGATAGAAGGACCTGACCAGGGCTGCAGCTCGGAGGATAATCCTGGAGTGTCCCCACACATGCGTGCCCATCTGGTTAACGTGCCACAACTCTGAAAGAGTGCCTTGCCTGTGAAACGAAGCCCCTTGAACCACAAACAGCCAGTTTCTGCTGAATTACACCCGAACCCCGGGTCAAATCACAGCACGGAGAATCCAGAGCAAACCATCCGTCTTCAGTTCAGACCACATTTGGTTCAGCGATTTTTTTTTTAATTATATTTTATTTTTTCCCCTGCTACAGCTGAGAGCAGAACGTGGCCCTCAGCCTGCTGAATAATAAAAATCAGAAAGATGACAAAGGAGAAAGCAGAGTTTAGCTCATACCAGAGTCTGAAAGTTGTCCTGAACTATTTGCCCTTGCAGCTTTTCCTTCACTGCTGTTGTTGCTCCCCCGTGTTCACACTGTGTCACTTCTAATAAACTAACCTCCAGTAAACAAGCAAAACATAAATGATCTACGCTCCCTGACACCAGCAGCGAAGTGTTCAAGTTCAAAAAGCTTTCTCCCAATGCCTGTGTTTCCATACTACCCAGCCACCTGCCTGTTGTTCAGAGGTCCCAGGGACCTGTTTTACTGCTGGATTTCCATTTGCCCGGCCTGGGAAAGCTGCTTCCATCCTTTCCTGGGAAAGCTGCTTCCATCCTTTCCCGTATGCTATGTCCATGCTGGGAGCGATTCTCCGGGTGGGAGCACCACTGTGGGGTGCCAGAAGAACAACCCTCAGCTCCCTTCATGGCAGGAGCCCAGAAACAAGACCTGCAGCATGAAGTCTTCACGTGGGGACCTCTTTACTGCCCACCCCTTCAATAGCTCTGCTGGCACGAACTTTTACTAATTACACAAACTTGAGCATAGGAAGTTCCACCTAAACATGAGGAGGAACTTCTTTACTCTGAGGGTGGCAGAGCCCTGGCACAGGCTGCCCAGAGAGGTGGTGGAGTCTCCGTCTCTGGAGACATTCCAAACCCGCCTGGACGCGTTCCTGTGCAACCTGCTGTGGGTGACCCTGCTCTGGCAGGGGGTTGGACTAGATGATCTCCAGAGGTCCCTTCCAGCCCCTGCCATTCTGTGATTCTGTCATTCTGTGATACATGAATACTAATTGCAGCATTACATGCAAAATAATTGAAGTTCCTGCCATGCTTCCCCACTGCTCCAGCTTTGCCCTGGAGCTCAGAAAGCCTCACCGTGGCAGCTCGCTGTCGCAGGGCTCCCCTGCCTGCCTGCTCAGCGTCCTTCTGGCCCTGCGTAAAATTGGTTTCGCATAATGAACACACTCAAGCACGGCCATGGAGTTGTTAGCTTTACTTCAGCAGTGCTTTTTAATACTCTTTAAAAATTAACTACTGTGTAATCACTATCCTAAGGTCAAATCTTAGAGGTCTTATTAGCATTGGCTGAGTAAAAAGGTGCAGCTAGCTGTTGGGAGAATTTCCCCAGGGAGATCTGGGGACATCTGAATTGTGTAAGGCTGTCTCTATCCCACTGGGCACTGGAGTCCTGGTCCTGGCTATGGGGCCCGGCTCCCATCTCCCAGCCCAGGCTTCACTCAGCTCACAGCTCTTAGGCAGCAGAAACAAAGGATCGGTGCAGGGTCAGCTTCCCTTGAGGGTTCAAGACAGCTGAGGTACATGTGGGAGCTGGGAAGGACTAGAGACATGAACTTAAAATGTAATTCTCCTCATAGTACCATGGTGGTACAATAACTCACAGTACCTTGTGCAGCATCTTGTTTAAAGATCTTGTTCATCTTCTGTTAATATTCCCTTACTGAAGACAGCTAACTGAAAGGTCTGCCTTAAAAGCACAAACAGGACAGTCTAAGGACATGCTGTATTTGACTGGGTATGATGTCCCTGGAAACCATACATGTTACAGAAACTCTTACTGTCATCATCCTTTGCAGTGGAACCGAGCAGGCATAAGATTTTTTGGGGGGGCCAGATCTTTTTTTTGTCAAGAAAGACATTGAGGTGCTGGAGTGCATCCAAAGAAGGGCAACGGAGCTGGTGAGGGGTCTGGAGCACAAGTCTTATGAGGAGTGGCTGAGGGAGCTGGGGGTGTTCAGCCTGGAGAAAAGGAGGCTGAGGGGAGACCTTCTCGCTCTCTACAGCTCCCTGAAAGGAGGGTGTAGCCAGGTGGGGGTCAGTCTCTTCTCTCAAGTAACAGGTGATAGGACAAGAGGAAATGGCCTCAAGTTGTGCCAGGGGAGGTTTAGGTTGGATATTAGGGAAAATTTCTTCACTGAAAGGGTTATCAAACATTGGAACAGGCTGCCCAGGGAAGTGGTTGAATCGCCATTGCTGGAAGTATTTAAAAGACGGGTAGACATGATGCTGAGGGACATGATTCGGTGGTGGACTTGGCAGTGTTAGGTTTGCAGTTTCTCCAGGTTCTTCTTCTCTACAGGTGCCTGTGGACATTACACATACAGAGCAAGTATAGTAGCTATAGAACTAATCATAGAATCATAGAATCTTCATGGCTGGAAAGGACCTTTGAGATCATCGAGTCCAACCAAACAACCTACAATCTCTGCCACTAGAGCATGCCCTGAAGTGCCACATCTAGACGTTTCTTAAACACCTCCAGGGATGGTGACTCAACCACCTCCCTGGGCAGGCCGTTCCAGTGCCTGACCACTCTTGCAGTAAAGTAATTCCTCCTAATATCTAATCTAAACCTCCCCTGCCGCAACTTCAGACCATTTCCTCTGGTCCTGTCATTGTTCACCTGGGAGAAGAGGCCAACACCCACCTCTCTCCAGCCTCCTTTCAGGTAGTTGTAGAGGGCAATGAGGTCTCCCCTCAGCCTCCTCTTCTCCAAGCTAAACATGCCCAGTTCCCTCAGCCTCTCCTCACAGGACTTGTTCTCCAGACCCCTCACCAGCCTGGTAGCTCTCCTCTGGACACGCTCCAGCACTTCAGTGTCTTTCGTGTAGTGAGGGGCCCAAAACTGAACACTGTACTAGAGGTGAGGCCTCACCAGTGCCGAGTACAGAGGCACAATGACTTCCCTACTCCTGCTGGCCACACTATTCCTGATACAAGCCAGGATGCTGCTGGCCTTCTCGGCCACCTGGGCACACTGCTGGCTCATGTTAAGATGGCCACCACCATCAATCAGTCTTTCCTGATTGTTATTCCAGACATGATCCTGTGGGATGTTTTAATGGTAAGAATAATTTTTTTAAATTATACAAGTCTCAAGAGGCACCTTCTACTTCTAGAGGCACATTGTAAGAGAATTAGACTCCTTAAGTCTATTTCTTCAAGTGCCTCATTAAAGGCCTCATCGGAAAAAAATTATTTGACTTTATTTAGTTCTCTCTTTTTCAGTGGTAGTGTTATCTTTGGGGGCACATTAATGGATCTTGAATGTAACTTTTCTCTTGCCCTGGCTCTGATGGTGGGTTTGCCGAAAAAACCTGAAACTGCAGCTCAGTATTCTTTGAATCATGAGGGAAGGGAATCTGCATTTCCAGCCTCTGTAGTCCTCGTATCATGACATAAGAGATGACAATAAAGTTGTTGTTAATGGCAACACATTGTTAAGAGGTTCACTCACCTTCCTCGAGGGGTAATAGCCTTTAGAGACTGATCCACAGTGAAGAAAATTGATTTTTTCTCTTCCAGGGTCTGTCCTGCCTCTCGTAAAAAAGCCTTGGTTTCACACGATTCCTATCTCCAGGGTAGCAGTTTATCTCACTCTTTCTGAGGATATTAGAAAACTGGAAGTTGTGGAAAGATCTTTATGTACATGCCTTTGAGATCAAGCCATAGCCCTTGAGGCCATTTTTTTCGAGAGTGTGTTTCAGAAAGGGTGTAATTGTGCAGACAACCTGCAAACGTTATGTCAACACGTGCTTCCAAATCATCGGTTGGCTTAAAATTAATAACTGAAAAAAAATCTATTGTTTTTAGCTCCGAAAAGAGGCCCTATTCAGCTTAAGCATGCCATGCTTTAAGTTGAATATGACGGTCTACTAACTATATCTTGGTTTACCATAAATTGTATTTCATATACATGCACCCACAGGAGTTCATTACATCTGAAAAATTAAGATTCTCTTCAAAAAGGCATACGTGTGGTACTTGGGCAGTTTATAGAGAGCACACATACAAGTTTTATAAAATAACAGCTTATGCAAAACGTATTAGAAGAATCCCACACAGCTTCTTTGCTGATGATTTACGAGGATATACTTTCACCTTACTAGAAACATAATCCACATATTACATTGAATATATATGTATATACAACTGCCAGGTATGGGAATTTTTGTACTCCAATTCAAGCTGCTGATAATAGGAAGAACCAGCTGCAGGTGGTTTGCTGAAAAAAGACAGTAAAGCAAACAATCCCCCCTTCCCCCGACATATATAGGCCATGAAAATAGCATAAACAGACAATAAAATAGGAGTACACACAAATTTCTAGTGTATCTAAATTATACAACAAATTCTAATCACAGCACTACTTCATTTGTGTGACAACAGAGATTAATATAAAGGTCTGATTTCCTGTTCTGGAAAAAGAGGGGATACCTTTGATTCATTGTGTTTCTACCTTCCCCATGTCCTTCAAACCTAAAAACACAGAATATCTGATTGTCCTTTGAAGCATAATTAAAATAAAAATATCCTTCTGGAAATACCCGAGACTAAATAGTGCTGTATCAAGTCCTTCCAAGTTACAACTAGAGCACGTATGTGACTTTTGTTCTTTTCTCTCCTGCAAATTTAATCTGTTTCGCTACATCCTTCCCAGATATAATGTCTCTAAAAACATTCACCTCTGGCCTTAGCAGAAATGAAGGAGAGAAATTTCCTCCAAAATCAAAACTTAGTTCAAACTGTGACTGGCAGTACATGAAGACAAACAATTTCATTTACCCAGTACCTTTACTCTTTGGATCTGCAGTACTGCGTCTCAAGAGAGACAAAAAATATTTTGCAGCAAATTGAACAGACAGATTGGTTTTCCAAGACCAATGACAAGACAAATGTAATTTTGAGAGCTATGGTTGCTATATAATTCCTTAGCAAATCAGTACTTCTATCGACCGTGGCTTGGGGCAGGGTTTGGACTGCTGCAGTGAAGGACTCAGCCCTCCTCCATGGCGAGCCTAAGGCTCACCTTCACCGTGATGGACCAGAAACCTCTCTCACCCTGAAGATGCCTTCTCCTTATTTAAAGCCAAGCTCGCAAACGCAACCTTAACCTACAGACTGCAGCCGAGCTATAAGAAGGGCAAGAAGCCACCAAATGAAGGAAAGACACATTTGCTTGAGCATACAGAACAAGTCCCATATTTTACACATTTCAGCAAATAACAGGGAAAGCAAGGCCAGGCTTTGCTCACAAATGAGCCAACACCACTCGATTGCATTTTGTTTCCAGGATTACCTACAAGAAGCTCTGGACTCTGTCGGGTTCTGGGGCAGCACGCCACAAATCCGGTGCTGTAGCCATCAGAAGATGGTTGTTCAGCATCTTGTTCTGTCATTCTTCAAGCCAATTATATCGGCCAGCTCTTGGGATACATGACAATTATGTGACATGTGGGAACTGTTGGTGTTCTGTTGTGGAGTGGGTTTTTTTAAATCGTCTCTGACCTCTTCTTGAATTATGTATCAGTTGTCTCTACAGTGATCAATCCCATGGGGCAGCCCGAGGGAAAGACGCCTGTAGGAACCAGGACCTGCTTCACAGACTTTCCTTTTATCGGTTCTTGGCTTACGCAGGAGACAAGTGAACATTCCCTCCAATTGCAGGGTTGCCACAGCTATGGGGAAAAAAGATTCCTGTCCTCGCCCTAAAGGTTTGGAAAATATTTGTCATTCTATGAAACCCTTTTTTATTCACTCTGGATAATCGTTAAAGCCTAATCCATGGTATTAATACAGATGAGAGCTGGAGTGGGCTCACCATAGGCTCAATATGAGAAGGAAAAGGGCATCTCTGCAGAGTGGTGCATAAACTCCTTGGTTACCCCTCATATCTTTCAACATGAAGTGCTTTATACAGCCAAGGTGCACAAACAAAATGAATCAAAGCATTTTTCCACCTAGAACAAGAAAAGTCAGAATCTGTACTCGAGGGAAAAAGATGGCTAAAGCACACACCTCACGGGTCAACTCTCCACCGAGTCTGGCACCCATTTATTACAAGGCCTTACAAAGCCCCATTTCGGTCACCCCATGGCAGTCCAGGCCAGTGTGCAAACACTAGTGGGTATGTTCGTGTTCTGCCTTTGTTTCCACGCTCAAATGCAGAAGGATTTCGGATCATCTGTTGCAAGGTCTCCTGCCTGACCTGCAAGATGCAGGATGGCTTGGTAGAGCTCGCCAACTCTAAAAATGTAACATTTACGTGCATTTTGTTACGATTTCCATTTTCACTGTATTATTATTGGGACTGCTAGTATTACTAATGTCAAACTCCAAGCCTCTTCAGTTTTCTTTGTGTTCCCCCAGAAAACCACACAAGTCTTGTCTTTTTTTTTTTTTTTCTTTTCAGAAATATTCACTTCTTATATATTGGAAAAAATTGCTTCTGTTTCCAGTTACTGACATTTTATGAGCTTTTTCACCTAGCATGGATATTCTGGGACAAAATCTACTCTTCTACTCATATTTCATACATACACGTCACAATTTACAACTTCTATGCTTCTATAGGTCCATTTACAGTAACTCCAGCAAACTATTTCTAGTCAAATTCTGATCTGCCTCAAACGTTGCTGATCTCAGCAAGTCAGATTCACCCCCAATTAACGGTGACAATTTGCTCTGGCAGGACAGCCCAGCGCTGGCCTGAAGCGGATTCCCACGGTACTGCTTTGAAGTAAGTTATAACATATAGAGTCTGAACCTAAGGATACAGCCCGAGGATGCTGGAGTCAGTGAAGACAGAGGCTACAACGCACTTAAATGATGTTTTACATCTGACAATGCAAAATAGTAAACAGGATACAATTGCAAAATAATTTTTACCTGCCAAGTAGCAAGTAACTCAGAAATCCAGTGCACAGCATTCCAGAAATCTCAGACTGCACGTGGAACACCTGAGATGTTAAACCAGCACCGCAAGGGACTTTAAGCGTTGTGGTTGGGGAGGCACTACAGCTCCCTGCAGAGGTAGGCTAAGATAATGCTAGATGGAGTTGGAAACAAAGAAAGTGTTGTTTTGAAGTCGGATGGTTCCTAATTTCCCTTCCCACGTTAATTGGTTGAGCGGTTATTGATCCACAGGGCAGAGGAGGAAAAAAGAGCCTTGAAGGCGCATGAAGATACGTCGACTGGTACGACAGGAATCCAGAAGTCAGGATTCACGGCTGGTTTGTCGTTGCTGGGCTGTGCGAGCCTCCAGACAGACTCACCTGGACACGTACGGACTGAGAGCAACCAGCCAGGCCAGGCAGCAACCTCTTAGTCCACTCTGCAACCTCCTCCAGCTGCAGGGCTGTGGAATAATTACTAAATTGGCCAAGAATACAAAAATACAGCATTGTTCACACATTAAGGAAAGTCATAAAATCAAGAGGCTTCTGAGGCAGAATACAGCCGCAGGTAGCACACGAAGAATGCAACATCTGTGATTCCCTGTACAAGGTTGTTTGTGAAACTACACGAGGGATGGAACGGAACGCGCTTGTTCCGTGGCCTTCCCTTGTGACGAATAGCAGATATGGGGACGAGATGGTACTACGGAACTGATAAGCAGCCTACACGCTACCCAAGCCAACATTTCGTCAAATGTTGATGAAATGCTGTCCTTTTGTGCGAACTTTGCTCACCACAATGTACCAAAACACACCTCCATCCCGGAGGCTATCCGCCCCCGAGGTGTGAACACTCCTCCTTGAATACATTAATCATAATAAAAGTACGTATGACTAAAGTCACTCAAACTCCACTTTGAAGATAAAAAAATAATATAAAAATAGCCCAAGAGAGAGGGGATGTCGGGGAAGACACCATCGCGAAGAATTCCACTGCTGATTTCCGGGATCAGTCGACGGGCTGAGCCCTTCTTCCCCCCAATAGGGACGCCTTTGGGTAAGACTTCGATTACACCGAGCGCTTTCTCGGGGACTTAGAAATTTCTCTAGAGAATCTCTACCCTACATTTATAGCCAGGCTGTATCGTTTATAATTTTGTCGTGCGTTTGTATACTTACCAATATTTTTATTTGCACGTGCTTTGCAGACAGTGTATTTATCACCGGCAATCCTAAAGAACCTGTATATCTGTTGTTTAAATAAACTGCACTGTTTAAGTAGCTAGCCGTTTCGCTTTCTCACTGAACGCGACCAAAGACTCGAGAGTGGCCGTGCTAGTTCAGGAGCACGACTAGACTGAAGGTGCAGTCCACTATTAGTGTATCCAAATCGTAGTAGTTTAATACATATTAAACGCGATTGGACTGATAGTGCTGAATTGGGCATCACTCAGAATTTAAACCTAGCCGCACCTGGCCTCCCACCTCGGTGAGGAGCGTTAGAACGCAGGGGGGTTTATCTTCTGCCAAAACCGCTTGGCCCCGTTTCACGCAACAAGGGCTGGGAGGGTTACAATTGTGCCGGGAATTGCTGGTTTCAGAAATCTGCTTCCTGCTTATTCTTTCACTTGTTGCAATTGTGAATCCCTAGGAACCACTAGCACAGGCGGACCCGCCGTGTCTCAGAGAACGACAGCCACCAGATAATTAACCCCTTTGACCTCTGCTGTTCGGCCCGTGTCTGCCACTACTTTAATTATTTATGTAGCCTACACTAACCACGCAGATGTCAGCACCGCTCGATGTAACGCATCGCGTCTTACCACTTCCACAGAGGGCAGAAGCACCAGGGCTTGAACCCACGGGTGGGGGGACAACCTTCAACCCTGGTGAACTGCTGAGGCAAGGAAATGGAATCGTTCTTAAAGGGAAAAAAAAAGGAATTAAAGTGACTTTTCAGGGAAAAAGCTGCTATTCAAGCCCTGCCGTGCTGCAAGCTCAGAGAAACACAGGATCTGGTACATGTCTCAGATGGTCGGCTCCTGCCTTCTGATGTGTGCACAGCTACCAGCTGGCACCAGTAAGCAGCACGTGTGTGGTCAATCCTTTGTTCTACTGCCCATAAAGCCTTTATAATATTAACATGAAGGAATGCAGTAATGATTTCATAATAATATTTTCCATAAATATTTTGTGGTTAATTTAAGAGCTAACTCTCTAGACAAAACCTGTCTTTAAACTTCTATTAAAGTTGTATTTTAAAATTGTCTTGTGCTAATTTGCTAATGCCTGCCTTGTTTGGAACGGTGGGAATGTTGAAAATACTGCAACTGTTTTATTTTCCAGGAAGTTATACTGAACACATTTGTTAGCTAGAACCAAAACCAAAAGACATGGTATTTTTATTAGATTAGTGCTTTTGGATTGTTTGCAAAACTTGGGTTTGGCAATTTAGCACAAGCTGTCGTAATGATATATTGAACTGAGACACGTAGCAATGCAAGTTTGATGTCGGTGACTTATGTGGTCAATAAGAATCCGACTCTCAAAAGTATTAATCAGCAGAGTCAGTAAATGTATAGAAAAAGCATAAAGCAGATAAATGACTTTTAAAGATACATGAACAGTTGGGAACATTTCCCCAAGAGGAACTTCTGAGTGCCATACCGTCTTCATTTTGCTATTGCTCTGCTAGGATGAATGAAGTCAAAACAACTTTGATTTTAGCAATAATAAGTATTAGGGAAAAAAAAGTAAGATGAAGAATGAAAAAAGTAAGATGAAGTTCCTATAAAATCATCTGCGGGATTTCAGTATTAAATCCAGCAAAAATAGCAAGTTCCAGTTCAGATCTATTGGGTCTTACTTGAACAGGCGAGCTCTGACGTTTGAAGATCAGCCGCCCATAACTTCCCCAGGGTACTTGGTGGAGTGGGACCACCATCTGCAGAATCATCTGCATTCACGTGTGCGTTGTGCGTCTCCATGGTCCTGCACGTCCGCAAGTAAATGATTTCCCATGAGCGCACGCCAGAGTATCATCACCCTTTCACTCACCGAAAGTGAAAACATCTATTTGCCAAGTAAGTAATCACCACACAGGGCTTCCAAAAACAAAATTGAGGTGAAAAAGGCCTTGTGCAACTCTCTAGCTGTTCAATGATGAGTTTGGTCTTTAACACGCTCCCAACCTTCAGGCTAGCGTGCTCCTCACTAATCGTGCTCTCTGTTGGGTGGCCGTTTGCCAGGGCAAGTGCCACTTGTCTGGACTTGATAGTCCTTTTCTAAGGATTCTTTTTTTTTAGGAACAAAGGTGCACTCAGTTGCCTCACTAATGTGTAGAAGACTTAAAGAAAAGATCCACCCAAAACAAGCCTGGTTTCTAAGCAATACAAAAATCTTTTCCTAGATACTCCCACGCTCTGTTGATGCCTGCTTAAATTTGCATGTGCATTTACCACCACGTGATCTGCATTTACCACAAATATCAGATCCAGAATTATAACTAAATCCAACCAGAGAACTGACAAGGTGCAAGAACTAACAATTTCGCATTACATATCTATAGACGAGAGGTAGGAAAGGTGAAGTACCCTACCATTCAGAATAATATTTTCTTCTGTCTGGAAAATGATGGGTTCGTTTTGATCTTAATGAAATCTGCAAAGAACAAGTATGCATTTAGAGACAGGTTAAAGTAAAACTGAATGAGATTATCATCCATATTCTGGGCAGACATTTTGCTGATATGATTAGGGCAATTGCTTTGGTTTGAAATGATAGAAAAATTAAATATATTCTCCTGAGCAGACAGATTTCAGACCACATCAGTTTTGCTAGCCAAACTTATGCGGGGTTTAAAGAGAAGCTACTGTAGCTTCAACTGCAGTTAATTGCAGAGGAGAATGATCGGTTTTCCAAAGCCTCTATTTGATTTAATGCATGTAGTGGCATGGCATTTCTCAAATATCGGCAAGAAACCCGGCACTTGGGAGGAGCGAGCGCAGCACATGTGGAAAGGTGCCAGAGCTGGCTGCACCTCCGGCTGCCGTGTGGCATATCCTCACATTTCAAATTTTAAGGAGCGTGGCTTTGTAGGGTAGAAGTGTCGGAGAATCTCCTCCTTAAGTGAGACAAAAAGGCTAACGTTACGGAATTTTGTGCGGCCCCAAGCAAGCTGTCTGCAGGGTTTGCCAGCCAGGGGCTGTGGACACTAACTCGCATCTGGAATAATATGACGCAAAGCATCATCTGCTGATAGAACTGGTAGCAGAAGCCGTGGTGAAGAGCTGAAGAAGTCACTTCAGGAGGACCTGGGAGAGCGTCTCAAAGCGCTCTAATTCTCAAGCCTGCAGTGATTTTTGTCCATGAGGCATCAATTCTCCAAGACCTGGTACAAGCACCAAACAAACAAGGTCCGTAGTTGAAACGTTCACAATCAGAAAGGCAGCAATTTCTTTATTTTATTCTATTTTATTTTTTGGCTGGACGATTTATTTTGATTGGAAAGGGCTGATTTGTCGCAAGTGACACACTTCCACTCTGAAAGTGAAAAATCGCAAACAAACGGAACAAAAAAAGGCTCAGGGAGAGCAAGGGAGCTGATGCGGCAGTTATAATAATGTAAGCCTGGCACCGAGTTATTTTCTAGACTACTATACATGCAATGTTAATCATTTAATGAACATTGTTTACAGTTTTTGTCCCTAGTTAACATGACAGTTCTCCACTCTTTTATACTTATTAAAAGAAGGAATATATTATCAGCCTTTACTTCACACTTCGCTCTGTAAATTGAGCCTATTAGCGTGTGTGTGCTTGTGCGTAGGTACGAATGCTATGAAGAGCCCACATTTTCGTTAGTAAATAGTAAGACCCCCCCAGACTCATTTCTTTACTTTCCCACAGAAAGTCTCCGAAGCTGGATGAAGCAGAGTCTCAGCTATTCCGAGCAGCCACATTTCCATTTAAAGCCACTGGGGACTGTGTATAGACAACATCTCTACAAATCCTGTCCATCAAGCTGGTATTTGTTTTCGTGAAAGCAGTCATGATGACATGAAAAAAAAACATTCCCCAGATTAATGAAAAGCTGAGCACTTAAAAACAATTTTTTTCCATTCCATTAATGAGCAAAGAAGTTTCCAAAGTAATTTGCCTAAATGTATGTTGACCAGCTTCACGGGAAAAAAGCATTTTATTATTTTACTCCTCAATAAAACAAAATTGCTTTCAACCTAAAAATCCCAAAAGTTCTGGCTTACAGCAATCTTGCTGACATTCTGGAGGCTTACAAAATGCTGCGCAGCGGAATATAGAAAGTTAGTAGGGCAGAAACTACGGCTTTCAGAAACCAATGACTAAACACAGAAACAGGTCGTGATCCACTTTGTCGTTCACGCGGCACCAGCAGCAGACCCGGAATGCTCCTGCAGATCAAGCCCTACCTCTGCAGTGCTGGCAGGCTCTCGGGGGAGCGCAGAGCCAGTGTGGCGATCGCTGGCAGGGCAAAGCCTGACCGGGTGCCGCTCTTGGCTTTGGAAGGCGTGCTCTCGACTTCTTCATTCAGAGCACAAGACCAGCTACACCTCTGACTGTAACTTCTAGGTTTATCTGGTGAGACAAAATAAAAAGGGTCAAGTTACTTTAATTTGCCAGACACTTCCATGCTCCAGCGGCTTCAGATCCCATACACTATTGCATTTTACTTACATCGTGAGGATATCCTCCCTGTCCTCCATTCACCTTCTTCCTCCAAGACTTTCTTTATAATGGCCAAATTTTCTCTTTTTTAACATGTAACAGCTATACTAATTTGTTGTTATTATCTCGAAAATGAAGAACCTATACTGCTCTGTTTTATATTAGGCTGTTCTCTTAAACCTCCGCTTCACTACACGTTCACACACACGTACAAAATTTTACGGTGAGATCTCCACCAGTTAAAACCATTACAGTCAGCGTCAATGGAGACATTTGATGAAAAGACTGAAGATGGAAGGCATATGGTATAGAAATAACCTCTCAGCTCTTCTAGGAACATAAAATATTGTGAAGAACATCTTCAATTTGACCATCAGGCTCAAAATAATATCCAGTCTTTTTTAACAATGGTTCAGGAGGCAGTAAGCAATACCTGAGGAGAGAGGGGTTGCATGACTTTATTTTTATTTTGGGGAAGAAGAGTAAGCAACGAAGGAGAAGAAGGGAATAGCAGTAGAATGTGCTTTTAAATTACTGTAGAAATGTAATAAAAGGAAAGTCTGTTTTAACAGTTGCATTATTTCTACATGACTACACTACAACACTAGAGATGAGATCTTGCTAGTCACACATATTTTTTTGTGGTTTTAAAGAAGTTTAAATACGTGAAAATGACCACGTAGAGAGTTTATCAAAGTAAAATCTCCACCTACATTGCTAACAAAACATCCCAAAGGAGAACGTATGCTTTGACAGGTGAAAGAAATATTTTATAAGGCAATCGGAGAGCACGGGGCTGGGCACAGGAGAGGAACGTGTTTCCCGTGTGAAAACACGCCTGTTGAAAGTGTTGCTGGCAGCAGAGCAAATCCTCCAACAAGAACATTTTATGTAGGGAAGCAGGGAGACTTTTACTATTTCCATAGCTTCATGATTGCCTTTAAGCTAGTAGACTTATAATAAGTCTCTGTCTTCAGCCACGTGCCGATGATGAGGAAGGTCTGCCTTCCCTCAGAAGTTCTGCCTTCATGCTTCGGCTTCCCGACAGAGCTGTCGCTTCCCAGAAGGGCTGCCTGCCCCTGGATCTGCCCTCAGTGCCTCATCAGCGCTCCGACGGGTCACCGAAGGCTCCTCTGGCCAGCAGAGAATGACACGAGGCCGCTGGCGTCTGTTAAACCAATTGAGGAAGATGTTAGAGGAACAAAGTGCTTAAAATATTCATTAGTTTTTAGAAGCACATATATCTTCTTAATTAGCTTTGTCACTGGATCAAAATTAACAAGGTTTTAATGACAGTTAGTAAGTGATATATTAATTAATTTAGGAAATGATTCATTTTCTCTGACTTTTTTAATTCCCTTCTAATAAAATAAATTCTGGCATGAGTTTTTCAATTAGGCATGATGTCTTTATTTCACGTGGTGTAATATTGCAGCTTGAACACCAAGATAGGATGAGTACATTCAAGAAAAAAAATAAAAAAAATATTGTGATTAATTCCAAAGAATTGTGGGACTTCTGAAGTCAAGTTTTTCTTTTCCAAAAATGTGTGTTTGTTCAGTTTTGGCTAAAGATTTATTAGCAGCTTTAGCATACTTACAATTCTTCCACACCGGCCTAAAATACGCTTAAGTACCTCTTGATTAATGTTATTTCTTAGGCATTTTCACTATCTGGCCACATGCACAACATCAGTGCTACATGGCTAAAGGAAGAAATAAAAAGCAGTCGTTGTGATAAAGAGCCATTATTTCAGCAATGCCTAACAAGACCAGCTCCTGTCCAAATCAATCAGACCGCTCACGTTAGTACCAGGCCAGACCTTAGTAAAACATATTTATTATAATTATGCCTTTTATCAGTATTTCTGCAGCGACACGCGAGAAGGTCAAGCTAACTCTCTACTAGTAATTTTAACAACACAAAACTTTCTGATTTGTCTTTGAGTTTCCAGTCTAAAACATTGCACGCGAGAGTCTGCTCCGTGAGGTGTAGGAATTCACCTGGTGACTGCAGGTGTCCGTACAGTTTTGCTTTAATGAATATAATTATTTTTTTCCCAACAAATTAAATGAAGAAGAAAATAAAGGTACAGTATTAGTTACATTATTAGCATGCAAATACCAACGATTTATTCTGAAATTGTTCTGATTACCCAGGACATTTATGTTGGAGGAAGACGCTCTCCCTTTCACATCTTCCGGGCTCTTTAATCAGCCTTTAATCAAAATATGAAATGTTAGCCGTAAGTCTTGGCTCTAGAAATCTACAGTGCTTCCCAGATGGCTCTTGAGGTAACATCAATCATCTTTCCAGCCTTGAAAGACTCTTCATAGTTAACAAACCTCTGTTGATTGATTACTGAGATGTTAAATCTACTTCCAGCTTTCAGGGAGTGCGTCAGGTCTAAGCAGCAAGACGTAGCCATGCACTGACACTTCTCCTTAGTACCTGTGGTTTGGCTTTTGGACAGATGAGCAAAAAACCTGCATCCTGACTGCACAGAGCTACGCAGGGGCTGCTTTATGTGCAAGCACCAACATGGAAATGGGGGACATCATTTCAGTCTAAGAAACTTGAAACCTGTATCTCGTACTGTCTGGGAGAGCATCCAAATAACGGTTCATAGGGTCTGACTGAAGGACTCACACAGATTATATGGGCCAAAATCTATGTATTCCTCGCAATAGCAGCGATGCAATTAATTGTGCAGGGGAGAAAGGAGAGACAAAAGGGAGGGGAACGTCCAATCACCATGGATACACACACCGTGGACCATAAATATTCCTCATACCTGCAGGAGCTTTAGGTCTACTGTAAAACAAAAGCCACAACTTAAGAAGTCCACCCAGGAACAGCACAGGTGAGGACAGGCTTTGCTGAGTCTCTCGTGCCTTAAAACAGTGGGTAATTCATGATCAGGCCCGAAAGGTGAGCAGCAAACTCACCACACTTCTCCTCTCCCTGTTCACTCCTGCCCTGTTCCCAGTCCGGGGCCCTCCAGTTGTGTTTGGGTATTAAATTCCACGGTGTGTGGAGGGTTGAGCATCCTGCCCTGGGGCTGCACTTCACAGAAGGCACCCAAAGGCTAAGTAAAGGGGTGCTTCGCACCACTTTGATAGCGAGATGAAAGGTTGCCCTGAAAATCACCCTCCTCATACCCAGAACGTGAAAACCTCCAGCTCACAGCCCCTCCTCAGAGCCCGAACTCCAGAACAAGCACACAACGCTTTCTCACCGGTTTCCAAGCAGAAGCAAAGCTCTTCCAGGAGGACTGTGGTGTCATCTGAAATACGCAACTCTTCTGCTGCTTGCTGCATTCACACTTTTTCCCTTGCAGTTTCACGGCTGCCAGACTTTTCGTTAGCGTCCTCATGGCAGCTTTCAGCGCCATGCCTTATAAGAGCTTAAATGTACCTCCTGGAAAGCAGGTATCTCTAATATACTTACCGATATTACAGTGACCATACTGGGATAACTCCTGCTCCTGTCCTAAAGAAAGCAGAGAAAATACAAATTCTTGGAAGCAAATCTCTGAAATTTCTTAGGGCGATGGCCATGCCATGGAAGTGGAGGGAATCTGTGCTTTGCAAGCTGCAAAAAGCTGTCTTGAAAACTATGTTTTTCAACATATTTTCCAGTCTGTGGAGAAATTTGGAGCCTTACGAGTAGAAGCACGCCACTGTTCACTTCAGTGGCAGTGTTAGAAGCCGTGTGTTACACTGTTTAGTTATAGGTGGAGTTTTTAAGAACCTATTCTCCAGTCACTAGGAACAATGTAAATCCGGAGCAGCTCCACTGCATTTGGAAAGCTAGAACCTGCAGTACAAATCCAGGGAAATGCTGGCAATATAATGGTGGCAGACCGAGGCAGATAAATACAGTGATAATGCTGCAAAGCAATGGTTTCCTGAGCTATTAGAACTGGCTACATTTGCACCTAGTTATTAACAAATTCTCCCTACTGTTCTGAGAAAAAGTATTCTTTTTTAATATTTGGTTATGTTATGTTTTACTAGCGAGAGTCTGTAATATCTCCACAGGGAGCAGTGGGCGAGAAAGCCACTTTTTTTTCTGAAAAGGGCACCGCGAGTCTCCCGTTGAAAAACAAAACAGGGTTTTATGCTTGTTAATAAACCTCCCACTCTGCTCTGAGGTGTTCGGATGCAATTATATTTTTACTGAAATAGAACGGAATTACTCTTTTTAATTGGGATCTACAGGTCCTTCCATAATCCATAAAGCAGGTAACAACAAAAACGGGGCTTGAAAGGCAGAGGCAGTGCCGTGCCTCTCACCGCACCTTCGGTTTGCCGTCGCTCAGAGATGTGAGAGGTGTTTGCACCGACCTCCAGACACCCCGGCTTTGTCCGGACTCATCTCGGCCCACCCGGGGCTCTGTTTTAACTCATCTAGCTATAGCGGCAATTCTCTAATGAGCTTCGTTTAGGCTTTTGCTTCATTTTGCATGACTGTGTGGTGCAAGACGTAGGTATTTCTGTAACTAACAGGCAGTGACAGCGAGGGGTTATTCTGTGCAGAGCGAGCTGTCTGTGACTGTAGGATAAAAGCGCAGCCTGGAGATGGGAGACCAAGCACCCAACTCATAAACCACAACATATATAGCTAATTCAGATGTAAATTAGCCTTGTGAACTGATGAAAAAAGAGCAAGGTGTTCAGCATGTACAGAAGCGTTGCCAAGCAGATCCTAATGTGAGAAGGAAGAAACCACCACCAACGTACTCCTCTCCGCACAGGACTCATAGAACAGAATGACAGAATAGTTTGGGTTGGAAGGGACCTTTAAAAGTCATCTGGTCCAGCTCTCCTGCAATAAACAGGGACATCTTCAACTAGATGAGGTTGCTCAGAGCCCCATCCAACCTGACCTGGAATGCTTCCAGCGACGGGGCACCTACCACCTCTCCGGGCAACCCAGGCCAGTGTTCACCACACTCATTGTGAAAAAATTTCTTCCTTATATCTAGTCTAGATCTTCCCCCTTTTAGTTTAAAACCATTACGCCTTGTCCTATCACAACAGACCCTGCTAAAAAGTTTCTCCCCATCTTTCCTGTAGGCCCCTTTTAGATACTGGAAGGGGCTACAAGGTCTCCCTGGAGCCTTCTCTTCTCCAGGCTGAACAACCCCAACCCTCTCAGCCTGTCCCCATGGCAGAGGTGCTCCAGCCCTCGGATCATCTTCGTGGCCTCCAGAGGCCCACAGAGGACCCACTCCAACAGGTCCATGACTTTCCTGTGCTGAGGGCCCCAGACCTGGACGCAGGACTCCAGTGGGGTCTCACCAGAGCACAGCAGAGGGGCAGAATCCCCTCCCTCGCCCTGCTGGCCACGCTGCTTTTGATGCAACCTGGGATGCGGTTGGCTTTCTGGGCTGCGAGCGCACATTGCTGGCTCATGTCCGGCTTCTCATCCCCCAGTAACTCCAAGTCCTTGTCGGCAGGGCTGCTCTCCATCCCTTCATCCCGCAGCCTGTACT
This sequence comes from Chroicocephalus ridibundus, assembly GCF_963924245.1. Lineage (NCBI taxonomy): Eukaryota > Metazoa > Chordata > Aves > Charadriiformes > Laridae > Chroicocephalus > Chroicocephalus ridibundus. Next base: position 72,506,774 of record NC_086288.1, read on the forward strand.
GATCCCCAGGGGTTGCCCTGACTCAGGAGCAGGACCTGCAGGTGCAGGACTCAGGATGCTGACGACTCTCTGCTACTGAAACCAGCCACGTCAGGATGAAGCGGGGCAGTGGGAAGACGAGACTGGGAAAGGGGGAGATGACAGCAGAAAGTTTGTGTGCATAACACAATACATTCTACTGTCTGCATTTGCTAAACCTATCCATTTTAATATAATGAAAGTTTTATAATGGTTTCACGGTAAAATACTGTATGTTAATAATTATATCTATGTTGATTTTCCATGGGATCTACTCTTTTCCGACCAAGCAGCAGTATCTGGAAATTATACTGTCATATGGCAAATTTAAGGAGATCTGCAGAGGAAGGACCAATGTGCTCATAAGGTGCTTGATTCAATTTTTTTTAATATCCAGAAGCCATAAAAAATTTAATTTTTTAGGGCTTCTGTCCTGCAAAATCCAGACTATTTTTGTTCTAAATTAAATTGGACCCAGGGAAAGGAAGAAAATCTCCCTGTAAAGATTAGTCGAATATGGAACAACATTAGAAATGACCTGCTAAATGCTTTATGAAGTCTAATTTCATGATACATCTGCTGATTAACTAAACAAAACTGTATTACATTGCAAAGCGATAACAACTCCATCTGATAATTTTCCTGGTGTCACTCCTCACAAGCGACTTCATTCTCGTGGCAGTATGTAAGGGTCTTTAAACAAAAAGGAATCAGCAAAGGCTGACGCCATGGCAATCCCTTCCCCATATATGAGGGTAAAAAGGGACACTTGGCGGGTAACAGTGGCAAGTGGAGGAAGAGGAGGGAGCCTGTAAGGTTTTTCAAGGTGTCACCACCAGAAACTCAGAAATGCTGGGTGAGAAAAGCTCCCCTCTCTTCCAGTCCGTCTGTTTTCTCCCAAAAGTGAGATAAAATACAGGGGAGAGTAGGAACGGACAACAGGGAAGCTTCTTGCTTTGGCACAAAGAATGGAGAAGGCTTTCCAGATAGTGCGCAGAGAGAGGGTGGCCCTTCACAGGCTGTGGAAATGGGATGCAGAGCCAGCCCTGGAGGCAGACGTTCTGTCTGCAAGACTTCTGAATTTAAGTAATTTTGTGTTTTGACTTTCATGGACAGTTTGGTAGTAAGTGGACCAGGGGAATTTAAAGTGCCTGCTGTGGAAGAACAGCGCAAGGCATACCTTTGCTGCAAAAGTCATTTTCTTTCTCACACACATAGACAAACACGTGCTTACCCCCAGTTTCTTCTGTAATACAGAAATGAAATAACACCTGTTTTATTCAATTAGGTGCATAACTGCACCTATTTGGAGGTTTGCACATCCCTGATATGAGTTTACCCTGAAAGAGCTTCCTAACGTCCAGCAAGACAATAGGATGCTCAAAGCCCGTGTTTGATCATGCAGCAGGGAGTCAGTGACGTACACTGGTGACATCCCAAACACCACGGCTTTCTTCTCACTGTATTTGAACGCACTGACTTTGGCTACATCGTAGGAACAAATTCTGTAGGACAGAAGACAGGGGACGTCTTCCATTGTCAAGATCAGGAAGTGATATCCAGTCATCAGCTCAACAAGTTTCGTACAAACCAGAGCAAAGTCAGATGTTCTGGGGGGGTCCTGGCCACACTTGTTGCTGCTGGAAAGGCCGTTCTGGTGCCTCCCCTCTCGGTACCACAGGGCGTATCTATCCAGATGGGTGCAACTGTGCGTTCACTCTGCCCATGCTTCAAGCCAGCTGCCTGCAAACTGCAGTCCAGAAGCCACGTAACCACATTAGCGCCGACGGTGCCTGCAGGGGAGAGATGGACTCCAGCCCAGGGCTGTGCTGTCACGGGCAGCCACCATCCTTCAGAGGAAGATCATATTAGAGCAGCGCCGAGGGTGTGTTGGGTTGAAAGTACAACAGGTCCTACGTCGGTTCCTCTCGACAAGCTCATTATTCACTAAGGCTAAATGTGCCAGATGTCGTAAACTTTTCATAAAAATGGTTATCATGAACGCTTCAAAGTGATCCACATGCATTCAAACATTGAGGTTCTTTCCAAATAAAATGTAGTCGATGGCTGTACATTTATCAGGGAATGACGCTTGGCCTGGGTCAGTTTTCATGCATGGGTAGATTTCTGCCTGTGCATACAATCAAGGATTTCTACACTTAAAGTTATCCCATCTTTTTAAATAATAAACCGTCTTGTCCAAATTGCTAAAAATAAATGGACAAGACAATATAGCAATCATATGGCATATTGGTTTCTCAGTTAAATATTTCTAAAGTTGTTAAATATGCTATTACATGAAGCCTTGCACTTTAATATATAGAAATAACACAGTGGAATGAGCATTAATTCATTCTGCCAGTGTTGGGTTGATGGTTGGACTAGATGATCTGAAAGGTCCCTTCCAACCTAGGCAAGTGTATGACTCTATGTTTCTAAAAATCTTAGCATAAACACAGTAGAATAAATTTAATGCTAAACAGACATTGTGTTGAGAATATAACTGTCTACTTTTTTTACTCATTGCTTGTATCTATAAAGCAATAACCATACTAATTTTCTGAAAGCAAAGGCTTTTTCATTTAGAAATGAATTACAGAGCAAATATTTAAAATTTTCAAATAATTACCTAAAGGGCTTTTATTGTTTTTCAAAATGAGCAAAAGCTGCAATAGAAAAACACCCATACAGAGAAACCAGGAGAAATTAATTCCTGCTTCAATTAACACTTATCTTTAAGAAGAAAAAATAAAGTCTGCCTCTGCTACAAGTATTTCCACTGTCAGAGAAGCAAGCTCAAGGAGGTGGTTCAAAAGGCTAGTAGCACTCAATTTTTAGAATCACATCATATTTTTACTTGAATTTGTGCAGTTTTGGTCTCTGGTCACCAGGATGTCTCACGCGGGCAGCTCACACCTGCCTGTCTCCGGTTTGCCTGGGTGGAGATCTGCTGTTCCGCGGACACAGAGGGACCAAACCTGGCTCTGCAGGAAGCCAGCCTGAGCCAGACCACTGGCTCAGATCACAGCTTCAAAGGTTCATCTCATTTCTTCATGTCTCTGGGGAATCCTGCGCTCCTGTTATTTCAGACAACAGCAGGCAGACTAGGTCTTCCTACTCTTTACGCACTTCTCCAACTCTTCTTTCAATCTGCCCAAATTTTCAGTGTTATTCTTTGACTCAGGTCTCTGTCGTGGCTACTTGTCCACCAGGTTGCACTGGGATTTCACGGTCTATCCATCATAAAGCTGCAGCACTTCCAGGTTTGCTACTTCCAGAGATGCTATGGAACGACCTCTGAAAATGCCCTGCCTGCTCTCCACGTCTGTATGTGTACTATAACAAAAATACAAAAAGTCGTATCCAAGTCACCAAGAAATTCAGTTACTCTTTGCTACCTTCCAACACCTTTTGTCTTGATTGGGCCCTTAGCATTTGCTCATTCAATCCAAAGTTGTCCAAAGACAACTTGGACAACTTTGTCCAAAGACAACTTGATGGTGCACTTCCATATTCTTTTTAAAATTCTTCCTAGTGACTCCATGAAAAATATTTCTGCATCATCACAGAAGTTATGGTCTGCACTTCCCCAAAAGAGAACAGAGATATGTAATGAGCAATTCTGGTTTTTCCAGGTTAAAATTAAATATTCAACCAATTACACCTTAAGTGATCAAGTACTAGTGTAAGACAATTCCAGTAACTACAACTCCTTCTGGTCTTTCCAGATTTGGTCCCTTTCATGCAACAGTCCCTTTGCCTTTTGCCTTTCCAGAAATGTTCCCTAATTTTTTCCTGATTGTTTCTTAATTCTTACCTTATGATCTTCCACAATAATCCCCGAAAACTTTATTATTAATTTTTTATCACTGGGTTGTGCGTTTGGCATCTTGTAAAATGTACTGGAATGGCTCTTAATTGTTATTTCCCTTTTTCTGTTCAAATCCTCTCTCCACCTGAATTTGCTTACACTGAAGTTTTGAGCTTTTGGAAACTGTTCCTCGTAAACTACCATGGACAACTGTTCTTTGCTATGTTCATTACACAGACCGCAGGAATATAATACAGAGTTATAGCAGACACCAGCTAATTCTGCGTTTTGAGTTTTCTGTAAAACTTTGGTCCAAGAGTCTCATTTGCTACAGAAAAGCAGACGGAAGCCTTAGACTCCACCAGTGAATAATTTCTTTATTCAGGCTGAAGTTAAACAGCAGCATTTCTTAGCTAGGAAATATTCTAGAAATAGTGTGAGCAATGCTGATGCCTAGTGGTAGAGAACGAAATAGTCACAGGATGACGATGAAGCTAAAGATGCATAAAAATATATGCATATGCATATGTAAATAAGAAAGCGGAGGGAATGTAAGAGCACTAAGAGCAGAAAGCTACAGCTAACAGTGTGAATAATGATGTTTCTGCGGAGAGGGGCCAAGTACAACAACATCTCAGAGAAACAAATTTAAGCTGATCCAAATCTTTGATTTCGACCGATTTAAAGCCAACAGATTTACTTCAAAAATAAATCCAGCTTTGTGAGATTTTCTCCTTAATTCTTTATTTCACAACATTTGAAAAACGATCAGCTTCACAAAAATTCAGAGTTGAGATGGAAAAAGGACGGATACAGTGTTATGTCTTGGGATATAAATGAAATAAAGGCTTCATTTATGACAGTCTTTTGCCACATTTATTATTAAGTGAAGATCATGTTTTGGTCAACAGAAAATTAAGCCTTGGGAGGCAGCAGCACCCAAATATAAGATGAAGGATAAACTTTGAAGCCTTTTTGTTTGACAGGGTAGGAAAGAGGCAATTGGTGAATTAATCAGGACAAAGTCTTTTACTGTCCAAGTCTTTCCTTTTTGTGCGTGTGTTGGAAAAAATGGAAAATCCCAACTGGCAGAAAAATGTTGGTGAAAGTAGACAAGGATACAAAGACAGTTAGACTGTTGAGCAATGGGATTTGAGAAAAGGCCAAAGAGTGTCACCCTGAAATGAAAATGTCTCTCCTCATGAGAATAACTAGCGACAAGCAGAAGACTTGAAAAATCAGTGAGAAAATCTATATATGACTTTCAGCAAGAGAAATTATTTGGGAGTCAAAAAAAAATGAAGGAATTCACCATGTAATGGTGGATTTCTACTGGAAAAAGGAGAAAATTTTGCAAAATCAGTTTTAAAATGTTCAAGTCTAAGGCTGACAAGGTTACTCCCAACTTCTTTGGAACAACAACAAAAAAGGATCCACGAGCCAACAAATTTCTAGTCTTGTTACTGCCAAGGGATCACAAAACGTTCAAGGTCTTACTATTCCTTCATGAGACCTTTACATACAAAGAACAAAATGGGGAAAAATTCAGCAACCTGGCTTTTAGTGTGATGTATAAGGCTACCTACGCCTGGCTTTTCAAATTGAAGCTTTGCAAAATTCATTAAATCGTTGTCTAGTTGAAGCACCAGGATAAGTGGAATGTATAGAAAATCTCCTCAGACAACCTTCTTCTCACTTCCTTCAGAAAAAATTACTTCATTTCTAACCAGAGGTTGTCCAAGGTTCATTATAAAACATTAAACAAGGTTTCCCAGAGACAGCTCGCCCTGGGAAGGACTTTCTGTCCCCTCCAGCATTGCCGTGGGCAAAACCCGAGTGGCAGTTGCCCTCCGAAGGATGGTCAGCTCTTGGGCAGGTAACATGGCACGGGATGAATCAGAAAAGGTCTTGATCTCACACAGATCACAAAGAGTGCCTCAAAAAAAAAAAGGAGTCCCTCAAAATCCACAATAAAATCTGTCCAATGTAAGGAAGGTTGATGAGCTAGGAAGCACAAACAGAAGATGAACTAGGACATGTGTCTTAATGGGTGTTTGAGGTTATCTCCACGTAAAACTCTAGGCACAGATTGTATTTACAGTTGTTATCGCTGAATGGTTGCTTCCCAATAACAGTGTGGACAGCATCCTTTCATTTTCACCAAGCTGTGAAGCCGTGAGCTGTTCTTGTTTGATTCATGTCCTCCTAAGGTTATTGTAGCACATGCCACATGAGTCAGCATCATTTATCTGTCAGTAGCCCAGGCACGTACAAAACGCAACATTAAAAGTTTCATGCCAAGACCATATATTACACTGGGTTTCTTGCAGCAACCACAGTGGTTTCTGTTGTCGACATAAATATCCGTATTTAAATACAAAATCATTATGATTTAACAAGTCCAAATTATCACACTGAAATGACTAAAGCCTAAATCATGTGAGAATTTTGTATAAACATGTATGAGCCACAGTTTTTGGAAAGAAAGTGAAGTATGAGTATATAACTGCAGTTGTTAAAGGTGAGATGTAATCATGAATATAGATTATTTTGTGCTTATATGATGTGTAAGTATCTTTAAAATATATTATTCAATAGAGTTGCCATTTTTTTACATCTACTTTCCTTAGACTTGTGACAACAGAGAAAAAACACAGAAGATGGAATTATTTGCTTAGAAAATATCATACCAATTCTATGTAAGAAACTGTCATTTCAGCAAGTATTTCGCTTTCTGCTCCAATTACACGACAATTTTCTTACCAGTAATCCTTTTAAGAGGACCTCACAAAGTCAAAGTGGCTTTATTTTCCTTCCCGGGGTCCATTAGCTATCACGCAGCACCATCTGGTGGACATTTTTCTACCTATGCCACCAGATTGTCTTTTTTTTTTTTTTTTTTCCCCTGAAATAATTTGACTACCACGTAAAGACAGAGCAAAATTTGCTGAGGTCTGTGTGAGCTCAAGGGTTCTCATGGGCTCTAACGTGGGCTAATACTAGTTCCCAATGTGTCTCAGATAGTTACTTAACTTCTTTGCCTCCATTTACATGCATTATTAAGTAATTCGCAGCGTTATTTCAAAACAATTAAGTTGACTTAAAATAATGGGATTTTTCCTGCTTTCTACAAAGAGGTACAAGCATGCAGAGTGATACTGAAATGTTTATCACTATTACAGAGGGCAAACAATGGAATATTTCCTTTTACAGTTTACAAGACATTGCATCGCAAAGTTAGCCCCATATATGAGGGAACTTCCCAGCAGGGCACAGGTACGTTCTGTAACACGTAGGCATAAGCCCAGCCATGAGCCTTTTTCCACCATCTACTTGTTATGAAAGAGCAGCTTTCATCCGCCACGGGAAATCCTTTCCGTTATCTTGGCACCAGATATCACCAGCCGCCTCATTAAAAACTGCGACTTCGTGGAAAGAAACCGCATGGCTGCCGGGGAACCCCACAACACGTTTAGACACTGTAAAGAGTCTGACCCCTACTAGATATTGGTTGGCTACCCACAAAGGAATATAATATTCAGTGTGCACCAAATCCCTTTACACCCACTTTTCTCTTTCAACCACACTAAGAAGAATAAACCTAGCGTAGCCTAGAAGGGAATAGGGTGGGAGACACGGCAACATATTGGAAAAGCGGTTAGAAATAGTAACCCATCAAAATATTTCATTTACTTGCATTTATGAGAAGGAATTAAAAGTGTCAGGATTCTTCTGTTTGGGGTACTAGGCAAATCGACAAGGAAGATTTCATCCCCCAAACCTCATTTCTAGAGGCTTGATTCCTCACCAGGGTTTTACTTCAAGATCAAATAAGGCAGAATTTATTTCACCTCCCTCCGCTGCTGCTCATTCCTGCAGCTACATCAACCTCTCCTTCTGCTAGCAAAAGCAATTATGAGGCCAAACTGATCTGGGGAGGTTATTGCTTCCTGCTGCTGTTGGATCTGTTTCAACTTGGATTAAGTCCCCAGTTCGGTTTCCCGCACAGTCAACATGAACTTATGCTGGCACAAAGGAGTGCATGGCACTGGAGTGATCAAGGGTGGAGGGGCATACGACTGAGCCTGCCAACAGTGACACCAGCTTATGCTGAGTTAAAGGGTTTCCATAGCCATGTCCCTACATGTAGCACTTTATGTTATTCATTCAGCTCATCCATCATGATTAATCCCCTTCATTTGTTGCAGTGCTTCCCTTTTGTATCATAGAAGTCATTAGACATAGATCTCATGAACATCCCGGCCACAAGCTGGCCCCTAACATAGAGGCCAAATACACGTAAATATGTATAAATGTATGTGAGTTTGACAGAAGATGGGTTTGTGAAGGATTCTGTACCTGATGCTTCCCGGTCTTTCTATCAGAGCGTGGGAAGCCACCTCATGGAGCTATGAACCTCACCTCAGCAGCTATGAACCACATCTTGGGGGGTTTCTGATCCCCGGTGATGAAACACCACTACCCAGGACTGCCATCTCCTGTAATCTAGTCTAGAGAAACCAAGTCACCACCCAAATGTTAAATGACTGCTCGCTCAGTTTTTTGCTGAGTTCATGGTTCTACATTTTGAGACAAAGCAAACCATGAACCAAGACCTCCAGCTATTGAAATTCAGTGGTCTTTAGGACAGTGGAAGAGGAAAGCTTTTGTTCCTGCCTCAATCAGGTCAGGATACCTTACCATTAGGGCAAAATCAGTGCAGTTCTTAAAATAGTGTTAACACCAAAATAAAATAAAATGCAAACTCAAAGATTTGTTCCTTCTCATTCCTCACATTGTGGAGACAGGACTATTAACTCCCTACGCGTGGATAATACACTGGTAACACACTAGTCAACATGAGAAAGTTGGAAAGGCTGACGTGGATCAGTAACAGTAGCAACTGTGCACCCGAGCATCTCTCTCTCTCTGGTCTCTCCTAGTCTCCTTCACTTACCCTAAAAAACCCCAAACCTATTCCAAGAATGAAAGTTCAGAGCTTCTACTTCAAAATTCCACTTTTAATAAAAAAAATATGCATTTCTATTATATGACATACACGAAACAGAAATATTATTTGATCAAATCTTTTGCCTTTTAAAAAAATACATTAACAAGTTCAGTCAAAAATTGCTGCCAAAAATGCCTGACATAGTCCAATCTTCTTAAGAAAAAGGGAACTATTTTAGAAACAAATTAAAATAGAAAACTTCTAAAGATAGGTTTCAACACATCACATTTCTAAAAATAATGCTGGGATCAAATCCCTTTCCCTCAGCCAAGGTTGACTGAGTTGCTGTAAAAAGTCAGGCCACATCACGTTGGGGCTCTAACTACAAGTATACATTAATAATGTGCTTAAATCTAAAAGCAAAACTAAACAGCAACTGTGGTAACGGAACATTAAGCATTATGGGTGGACATGATTTATGCTCCTCAGCAGCCACGTTTCTATCTGAGGTTGCCAAAAGAAGCCCCGGAACATATTTTGGAGTTCACGAAGACTGAAAGAAGGTCAGCGATACCAAAAAGAGAAGGCAAATTCAGGAAAAGAAAAATTGTCAGGAAATAGTTTTTGAAGAATGTTCTGAATGGTTTCGCACCTTCAGAGATTACACAGCTCTTTTTGATTTATAGCATGTGCTACAGGATATAAACGCATCCTAAGAACTTGTCAGTGCAGCTCCCTGGGTGAAAGGAGGTGCTCAGGGACCAAGAGGAGCAGCAACTACCTGCAAGGGCTGAAGGCTGGAGCAACAAGTTGGGCCATGGAAAGGCTGGAGCGGGAAGTTGGGCCATGGAGGCTGTTCAGAAAACACCTGCCCCTGAGTTTTGTTACCTTCCTGCCTTCTTGCTCTCCATCAGAGTCACGGTTCAAGGCCCCCACAACAGGAAAAATGTGGTTTGGGACCAGAACGTTAGCCACCTATGGCAGCTGCTGCACAAACTAAAGAAGTTCACGGCGATATAGAATAAAAAAAACTTGAAGAGATGGGAAAAAAGAATTAAAAGGATATATTGAAATACGTTACCAAGTAGATAGAATAATTACCTACCCTAGAGTGGCCAAATTTTTTGGAGATACATTGTTTTTTTTATACAGAATTGGAGTCCGTGTACTTCTTGTAGGTTAAAGCCCATGCTCCTCAGTACCAAATTTCTGTGGCCATCTCTGGCTAACGGCACCAACCTTTGGGATGCACCCAGGGACGTGAAGAGTGGGAGGTCTTACGTACTGCTCCGCTTACAATACTGTGATGTGGTTGAGATGTTACCATAAAAAAAGAGCACCCAGTCCTAATTAGAGGAACAGGGGGCATGTGGTGGCCTGTATCCAGATAACAGGAATAAATTCTTTCCATAAAATTATTATAAAAATAAAAAGTACTGTTACCAATTGAGAGTCACTCGCACAACCAGCACAAGATAGTAAAGACTTAAGTGATGGTGTAAGTCAAAAACCAGGAACTGACTATACAGCCAGTTTTGAAGTCTTCTGAATGTAGGTCGGTGCAGAACAGGCTGCTTTTTTGCATACACTTCATGCTCTATGGAAAACTAAAATTGGGCGTTTTATCTGATAAAAATATGAAAAGTGTTGTCTTGACAGCCTTCATTCTGTTTAAAACTGGCTTTTCTTTTGGTAACTTTAGAGGCATAAGAACCAATAAAAGTTTGCCTTCCAATAGTTTGTACCAGTTTAACCAAAGTGCAATTAAACCAAATTTTAATTCCGTTAGATGTGCCTGATATTTGTAAATTGGACATAATCTACCCATTTTAATTTATTTGCAACCAGCCAGCAGTGCAGTTTAAATTACTAATGAATGTGCGCCTGGGTGTCATGCATTAAGCCTCACATCACAGCTATCGTGTGTTTTCATTTATATCTGAAAGGCAACTACCATGATATTGACACACAGAAATTAAAAAAAAAAAAAATCGATACACGAAACAGATATAATAGACAAGCATAACATAAAATTAAGATACTTTTAAAAAATCTCTATTGTTTTCCCTGTTATATTTCTCTTTCATGTCTCTGGTATTATATTGATCATTTAATTGATGGCACATTTCACTACCTTGCCTTTTATCTCCATTTTCCAAATCAGATATATTTCTCACGAAACCAACACTGTTGTTAAAGCCACAAGTGAATTTATTCTCAGCATCTCTCTGGAACTATTTAACTCTACGGTTAAATTCCAGATGAGCGTGGCTCGCTATCCAAGAATATTTATCAGCACTCTGCAGTTGTGTGCTCATTATGACCTGATGCATAACCCAGAAGTCAACTGGAGGATGTCAGCTAATATCAGTAGGGTTTAGACCTAATTGTCAACGAAGCTAGATAAAATCCAAAGAAAATGAACAAAGACAGATAGATCATCTTATCCATAATACCTGGCAGTATTACAGCCACGTCTGATTGTCTGATTTAAATCAGCTAGTTAAAGAAAACTTTTCCTTAGAAAGTTGCATATTGTGCAATATTTTTCATATAGCAAATCTGCAAAAATATGATTGAAAACCTGCAAGAAAAAAAAAAAAATTAAAGCTGTAGCTGTGGAGAAAAGTGCAGAGTAAGAAACAAAATATCAGTAAATCTGATGAAAGAAAACCTGGTGTCAGGTTCCTGGGATGTGTTAATTGGTTTTAATGTTGGTTGTTCAAAGAGGATGACACTGTAAAACAATAAAGCCAGTTCTTTGAGATTATTTAGGGACTTGAAGATGTAAATGGGTACTTAGCAGAATTTGCAAAACGCACATTTAAACCCCAAGTACTTTCACAAACTTTACACCTAGTTTTGTGCATCAGAAGCCTTTGGAAAGCCGAGATTACCTCAGCTAGATCGTGTTTATCCATCTGCCTACTGATGCCTCCAAGGAACCCCAAGAATTCCGTGGGGCAGGAGTTAACCTTTACAAAAGCCACACTGATTCTTCTCCAGTATATCATATTTACCCATGAATCTACCCATTATCCTTACAGTTTCTTAAAAAAAACCCACAACATTCTTATGATTTCTACATATTCTGCATGTACATATTGACTTCTGTAATGTCTTATTCATTTTGTGTTATAAGCTAATTTAGACTGTAAGATCACCAGATCAGTATATATCTCTTACACAACAGTAAGTGCTTAACAAGTAACAAATAGAAATAATAATATGGCGTGAGAAATCACTGCATGTGTCCTTTAAACTAACTTTCTACCTTTTAACTACTGGTGGCTTAAAAAACATCCAGAAAGACTCAAATGCTTGTGATGACAAAAGAAACAAGACAACACACCATCGCTCCGCAAAAGTTACTAAAATTGTGCGAGGCCAATACCCCCGCTGGAATGAGAAAGGTGGGCAATCCGCTGAGCACCAGTCCCTGCCATAAACTGAGCCCCTTCTGATCAAACTTCTCTGGACACACCAGTGGGGACACACAGAGTGTCCGTTCTTTTCGGGGTGTCACGTGCGCTCTGGGTGATACGGTATCATGGAGACCAAGCACTGGGTAGCCACCACCCGCAGACTAGATGCACCCAGGAAGGGTTTGTAAGAAATCAACAGTTTTCAGAAGGGAGAACCACAATTACTTCATCTTAAGAAGGTGAAACAAATATTAAAAGGCTTGTTAAGGATGACAGTATAACGTTAGGATAAAAATTTTCAAGTTCCTGGGTGTCCAGTCCCTTCTCAGTTTATTTTGCTCATTTTCTGTCTTATTTTATTCATGATCACTGTTCTTTATACGCTTTTACCTTTAGCAAAAAATCAGACTGTGCCCTGACTAATCTGACACAGTAAAATACACACGTAACTCCATTTCCCTTCACAGCTTTTATAAAAATGCACCTATATGAGAGAGAAAGCTTACACGCAAGGTTCAGGTTTTGTTTGCAAGGATACGGCAATCAAAACCCGTGACTCAGCTTGAACCTCACTGGTGAGAGCTTGCGTGCGGTCCCTCACTCGTAAATCGAAAGAGGGCCTATTCCAGAGAGAGGGGCGTACCCACCCTGACCAGGAGACCGCTCTACGTCCAGGAGTTAGCGATCCACACGGCAGCAAACCTGAGTAGGTAGTGAGCCTGCTGCATGTCCAGCCTGGCCTTCAGGCTGGGATGGGCTGCACGTGTCCCTTGGCCGCAGGGACAACCTCAGCCACCTCACGGCAGCGCTGGAGCCTGTGGGCAGCTCCCACTCCGTACCAGCCATTACACCCCCTGCACGGCCTTGCCTTCACCTGAAAGTGCAGGGAGAAGTGCTCACGGGAACACCCTTTATGAATAGAGTTGTTTTCTTGTAAGAAAAGCGTGTAACAGCTAGAAAGAAGGATCCTCTCTCCATGGAGGGGATCTGCACTGCATGCCATGGGAAAATCCATCCAGGGTCTGTCTGATGCTGCGTGAACACGGCGTGCCCAGCACCTGCAGGGGCTTTACTCACCGTCTGTATTCCTTTCTGTATTATGCTTTATTAAAGGGCTATTTTATTAAGTCATTTGTTGTCTGGCACTTCTTACTGAGACCCAGAAAGAACGCTGCACCGTCTCTTTCCCATCTCCCCACCTCTGCTGCCGGTGAAGAGCAGAGGATTTATAGGTGAGTTTGCACTGATTTAAGTAAAACTATAAATTAAGATAAAACTGTGGTCTCAACTTGTGCCAGGAATTCTTTTGCTCAAATTTTACCTCTAAATCTGATATCTGAGTCATCGCACCTTTCGCTGCCCATTTTTTCCATCTAATGAAAGGAACACCCAGCTACCTGCCTGAAGAGATACTGCTTAAAAAAATTGCTGAAACATGTACTGAAGATGCGAGGTACTACGAAGCACAAACCATTGTCACCCGAAATCCTTGGGGCACATGTGTCAGTCTGGAATCTGCGGCTCAATAGTCTCAACGAAACCACGAACAGAGCATCATGCTGCCTTCTGAAGCAACTTCACAGGCTTTGAAAGACCCCTCAAACCCTTCACACTTGCTTTGCCTCTCCAGGTGTGACGTCCTTCAAAGACAACCTCGCCTAGAGGTGAAAGCGCTGCACCAAGTAACTAAAGAACGAAAACAGAAATAAAGCTGTAATTTAAAAAGCAAGTGGCAGCTCCACATTTACCTCTGCCAGGGACAGCCAGTGTGCCCGGCAGCAGGGCATGCCTTTAGTAAGACAGAACCTTTACTTTAAAAATGTGCCATCAGGTCTATTAGGGAAAGCATCAATAATTAAAGTTAATGCCTGGAAACTGGCATCAGCTACGGGCATGATGACTCAACCTCTTGGAGATCCATTCATTACATTCAACTACAAAAGCTAGAAGTTATAAAAAATGCATGAATAAATTCTTTAAGTATTAACACACTACTTCTTTAAATGTTTGTTCTGACCCAGGTGGCGCTGCTCTGACTTTCTCTGCAGCTTCTTTTCACTTAAATGACCTTAGATTATTGTAGCTGTCTCCCAGGATTAAACAAATTACTCTCTTAAAAATGTATTATTGAAGGTTCCTACTTCGTAAGAGAGAAAATGCTCTCTGGCATGCTCTCTTCAAACTCATTAGGAAATGTTAGGTTTCACAGCAAAGATTATACTCTTAAATTTAAGTATTTTGAGCTAAATATGCCATTTGCCAAATTGACTTCTGGGATGGGCAAAATTAAGTAAAAGCATCCTAAGAAATAGGGAAGAGACCCCTATTTTGTGTCTCCAAACCTCACCAAGGTAAAGCAGGTAGACACAGTTCCACAACGTGTCTTTTGGCCAGCAGTGGTGGCACTCAAGTGTCTTCCACATTAAATCAACAGCAGTAACAAATGGAAAGTACTTTATGGAGGTTTCGGCATTTTTCTTTTGGCAGAGTGAAAACTCTTTTTGTCCTGTGATTTTGGGGTTTAAGTTTCTAGATTGCATTCCTTTCCTGTTTTGCTTAACTTTGTTTTCTAGGGTGACTTATTTCAAGATTTCCCATTGATAGGTTATTTTTGGGGTTCGTCTGTAGTTTATAAGTAGAAGATTCACAGATGATGAGGAGTAATTGTCCGCTTCTTCCTGCACATGACTTTTCTTCCCAGAGCAAGAGGAGTTGGTAGCATTTTCCATATGAAAGAAGAGCCAGAGGTTTCAAAGAAAGAGAGCTTGAACCTTGGTGTTTTCTGGCTCTGCAGCCAAATATCCAGAAATTTCAAGCTACCTGTCATGTTTTCTCAAAAAAGTAATCTTAAAACAACCCAACAGATTACTTAGCAACTGGGTAAAAATTAACGGAAGTATTTACAGCTGTATTACATTACTTATTCCAAGCTAGAAAGAGAATATGGACATTAAAAGAAATAAATGTTTCGATTTAGAAGGCATATAGTAAAAAATTCACTTTTGAAAATCATCGCCGCGTTTAAATACTGCTACCAAGTTTCAAAAAGATCCAGTTCTTCATCTCACATACCACCGCTGTTGTCCTAGATTTTATGGACCACCCACATCTTACGCATCTCAAGTGCAGACTTGGCCATTATTGGCCATTATCCTACCAGCTAAACACTACAGCATCTTTTCGCTACCCCTTAGTACAGCCATGAATCAATCACTGCCGGTATACTGCAGTAAATATATTTTTTTCAAGTATGCATATAGTAGGTTGGATTTTTAAACCCCATTTACATCCTTCTCTGCAAAGTTAAGGAGTTAAATCCTGTGATAGTTTGAGAAAAGCTTGCCAGCCCTGTAAATCATTGAACTCTCAGTTCCCACTGAAATTGATGACGGCTGAAAAACACCGAGCACACCCCTCCCTCCCAGAGTCAGGCCCAGAAAGCAGCGCGGGGGGAATTCCTCCGCCGCAAACCAGGCAGCTGAGATTATAACCAAAAGGCTTCCTATAATGACTTAACAATTCACTACTTCTGGTAACAGCAGCAAGAATCTCGCATCAGCGTTAATTTTGACCCAGGCAAATGTAGTAATGTGCTGCCGAACTCAAAGCCCCTTGATGAAAGCACATTACCGCAGCACTTCCAGCAAGCGGGGCACTGCGGAAAGTGCGGTTATGGCCAGAAAAGTGTCTGTGTAGGAATGACACCTTCATATCACACAAGACTGATCTGCATACCGGTGTAGGCGCTGCATCGCATTTGTTTATCTTCGCAGTAAAAATGCAAAGGCCCCGTGTTCTGACCACTTTTAGTACCGTGGAATGCATGCAGTTACAGAAGAATATAAAGGATTCTTTTTTGAGTCAACCTGTTCATATTTCAAAATAAATTCCAAACACATATTTTTTTTTTACCATAAGATGTGTATGTCTGTAAGATACATAGCTAGATATTGATCATAATTATACCTGACATAACTTCGATGGGGAAAGTTACAGCAACAAAAAAAGTAACTTCACATGCAGGTTTCCATGAGAACTTTCAAGGCTGACAGTAAAAAATAACACATTTTCATGCAGAAACTAAGGTAAATACTGATGTTTCTTATCAACACGAAAACTGAAGAGCTAGAGTTACTTATGCAGTCTGTTATCTAGCTACTAACCTAGTCAGCAGATAAATAACATTCACTGCATGTAAAGGTGACAGTGCAGCCCAGAAATGCCTTTACGAATGAGATTAAAAGCCCAAGAGTTAGAAACTGCATGTTTGTAATATGTCTTTAAAACACAACTACGTTTAAGTCATCATGATAGAGTTCTGTTTTAATGAATCTCATAAGACATCTATGAATTTTTTCATTGAATTCCTGAAAAATTCACCTCAGCCACCTGTCCAGCTGATTAATAAACTGTTACAACATTTACTGCAGTAACTAACTGTCAATGCAATCTAATTATACTGTATACCTTACTACATTTAAAAGCAATAAGACAGATAAGTCAATTAAAGCTACAGAAGATTGACATTTAGCACTAGAGACAGACCTGACCTTCATGTGACTAACTACAGGAGAATCCAGAGCCCAAGGTAGGCATGTAATGTCTATAGACAACACTTACTCTTCATATATGGTTTGAAATCCCTTTAGAGGACTATCCTACCCCCTGGGTGACTACTTTGGCCAGGAGTAAAAGGTCTGTCTTTGGGGTTGGTGGGGGGTGTGAAGGGGTTTAGGGATCAGTACTTTGGTACCTAGAATGACAAAAGATACAGCACTTCTGGGTATAGGCCGAGAGGGTAGAACATTATCCCACTATCATGATGTGGTCAGTACCACAACTCTGACACCAAATTAGTGACTCATCCTCATAGTTTCGTCTTATCCTTTATGAAAAAAAATCCAGTAAAAGTGGTTCTAAAATCCTTCCTAGTATCAAGTTCTTGTGCTTCACTATCTTTATAATGAGTTTTTGAGATCTAATGAAAATCTTCTTGCTGCACATTTCGTTTTGTCCATTGTAAGTATGACATGAAAAACAATGTCATCACCCTCCTCTTCACAGAAAGCTTTTATACACTGGCAGACAATTTCATTTATTCTACAGAGGAAAAACAATGAGCAAGTGATGCAAATTTTCTCCTCAACAATTTGATTTTCTAAATCTCTGATGACAGTGTCATTGACCCTTGGGATTCGTCCATCCTAGTCTTCAAATATGGATCTCAAACTAGATGGTGTGCTCCAGGCACCTGTAATCTCCAAGAATGCCTTCAGGATTTGTGTACCACAGTTGAGGAAAAGATGTTCTTGCAGTGCTTAAGGTTGAACATGAGCCAGTAATGTGCCCTGGCTGCTACAATGGCAAATAGCAGGTCAAGGGAGGTGATCCTTCTCCTCTAGTCAGCACTGGTGAGGCCACAGCTGGAGTCCTGTGTCCAGTTCTGGGATCCTTAGTACAAAAGAGGTATGGACGTACTGGAGAGAGTCCAATGGACTATCTCTCCTATGAGGAAAGGCTGAGAGAGCTGAGACTGTTTAGCCTTGAGAAGAAAAGGCTCGGGGGGATCTTGTCAATGTGTACAAATACATGAAGGGACGGTGCGAAGAGAACGGAGCCAGGCTCTTTTCAGTGGTACCCGGTGACAGGAAAAGAGGAAATGGACACAAACTGAAACAGAGAAGGTTCCCTCTGAACATCAGGAAACACTTTTTCACTGTGAGGGTGACCAAGCACTGGCACTGGTTACCCTTGGAAGCTGTGGAATCTCCATCCTTGGAGATATTCAAAAGCTGCCTGGACACAGTCCTGGGCAGCTGGCTTTAGGTGGCCCTGCTTGAGCAGGGGAGTTGTTTAGGATGACCCCCAGAGGTGCCTTCCAACCTCAACCACTCTGTGATTCAGTGATAAAAATCTTTATGAAGCTCTGTTTCACAGAGACTTAGTATAAAAGAAACCAAATTTGATCTTTGCCTGAATCTTACGGAGCCTTCACTGCAATTGGTATCAGCTGTTACTGGACAGTGCTGACCATTATGTAGCAAAGCATTCAAAAGGGGGAGTTTACAGCCAATGCTACTGCTTTGGGATCTGTACAACACATCTGTTGACTGTAACTGCCATTGCTAAAATACTGGAGAAGTTTGCCCATGCCTTTTATTTCTGCACCGCTATTTATTCATGCAAGAGGTGAAAAAAGGAAACATTTACAAGAGCTACCCACATACTGGACCTCCAAATCCCAAGAGCTGAGAAAGCTTTTAAACTTTTTTCCTGTATTCCATTACCTACTTCACCTCAAGTAGACAAATTTTTATGGAATTTGAACTTCAATCTCTTTCTTGTAAAACAAAGAACCACAAGCCCTTCTGACTCTATGATATTAATAATGCATAAAAAGGTGGATGGACAACTACCATCTGAGTGTGAGACATACTCTCTGTTTCGGAGAGCGTTTCCACAGTCAAAATATGTGTAGTGAAATTCATAAGGAGCAAAAGGAAGCAGAAGAAACATCCCTTTTAAATGGCTAGACTACTGCTGTCTAACCATGGACATATTAAACATCATCCAAATGTAACAAAAATGTTATTGTAAAAGCATAATAATTTTCTTAAGGCCATTTAAACTTCTTGAATGTACGTGTCATCATGCTGGGAGTGGCAAAGTGGCTTAGCAGTTCTGGAAGATGGTCACCATTTCTGAATGGACCACTCAAAGCAGAGGTGCCTTTTAGACCCAGACACGAAATAACTGGGTGGGTAGGACCAGATGGAGATGTTGAGGAGCTGGGTTTCCTCCTGGATGTATTTAGTGCAAAACCGAGATCTGCAGACATGAAATCATACCTATTTTCCAAGGATACAGGGGTATTTTGTCCTTTGTGGAAAGTGATTTACAGTTCTGTGCAGGCCAATATCTGGCCTTTGAGCTATTATGTGGCTCTCAAACTGGCCAAGGCAGCTTCCTTCTGGGAGCTACAGTATTACAAGGCAGGTGAAAGATTGTGTTGGCCTGGAGGAGACGATGAGCCACTGGGTATTTTCAGTGTTAACTGTGGTGCACTACTTGAGACCAGATGTTTACCCACCCTCTTCATCTGCAGAGGAAAGCTGTGCAAATACCGTTGTCTTCTGCATTACCTTCTCCCTTACTACCCAGTTTCCCCAAGTATATGAGATGTTTCTTTCCGTGGCTGATCACACAAAGATTTTGGCATTCAGGTCGTAGAATCAGAAATGTTATCTGCCTTCGAAACAGCTAATACTAAGCCAGTGAATTAATAAAAATATGATCTGTTGTCTGAGGACACAGGGTGCTCTCTCATGCTCCTTCCTATCGCACGATGAAACGGAACAATTCTGATCCTCTGCTCCTTTGAGCAGCTCTGTCTCAAACAGCACTTTCATATCAGAAATTAATCCAACAACTTTGAATCTCAGAGCAAAACACTGAAAAATTTCTTCTGGTTTAGTAAGTACGATATTCTCCAAAATGCAACTTCACCTCTTTTTAAAAGAAAGAGGGGGAAGGAAAAAAACAATTTGCTTGCTTTGTGCCTCAAAGTCTTCACAAAATTTCCATGATCTTTTTTGGGTTTTCCTCAAGCTCTTCCACTCCCTGGATGCAGCTTACTTTTCTGTTTCTGTATCTACTTGTTTCTTTCCTTCCCATACATAATTACACACACACACAAACCAACAGCACTGAAAAATGTGAATTCTACTGCTGAGTAAGATGAAGAGTGAAAAAAGAAGAAATACTGATACACTGAGAGACTATATGAACTACTACTTACTAGGAATACTATAAAGTCTCCCAATGTTAAAGAAATTGATTCCTTACATGGGATACTAACTCTTTGTGCCTACAAATGCCCATTCAAACTCAGGGAAAATCTCTTAATAAGGCCGAGTAATAATACTCTGTAGGAAATCACACTCACAGAGTCCACATCAGAACCATTTCATTCATTGTCTCCGTTAGCAGTTGATTATTCTTCTTAGTGAAGAGAAGTCAGTGGGTTAATTGTGCTCCCTCTCTCCATTCCTCTCTCAATATTTACATATGTAACAACACCTCTTATACATAGTTTCTTTAATGGGGTATTCTGCAGCACAGATTATTATATCACATTTACTACTTTCACAGTTTTGGGAAGAACAAGAAACTAGATTTCAATGTTTTGACTAAGTTCTTTTGAAAAAAAAATTCCACAAAACCATGACCATCACGAAACAATACACTTTGCTAAAAAGTACAGAATGTTTCCTTTGACATTTTTAAATTGAGCTGCATTATTGTAATATATCTTGGCCATTATTCAGAGCTTGATTTATCTTTGCGAATATCAAATATTGACTTTTATTTGGTTAGTATTGACAGAAGAGTCTGATTAAAAATACTTAACCTTTTATACCCATCTAGAACCATTATTTGATTCCATTAAATAATTCTGTGAAGTCTCTCCTTGCTTTCCTGTGTATGTCATTAAACGCACCAATAACCAAAAGCACTTCTGGGCCATCACTGAAGACCACAAAGTGTCCTACAGCTACACTACAATGTTCTAATAGGGTCGGTAAGTTCCCTCATTTCTCCGTCCTCAAACGAGACAAATCAAGTTTCTTACTTCAAAGTTCCCTACAGAGAACATAATCAATTAACTCCAGTACCTGGCACATCATGATATAAAACCTACTGCTTTCATAAGAAAAGGAAATCGCTGAGTAAATAGCATTAGAAAACTACTTAGACAGACTCCTAGCTTCAGGGACTCATCCTCTGAATGAAGACTAGGTCACTCAAAAATGCCTTCAGTAAATAGTTTAGAAATACAAAAAGAATCCTAGAATGGGCAGTAAAAATTGTTCCTTATTTGTAATCTTAAAAAAAGAATAAATCTCCAGCTTTATCTCTGAAAAGACTTCTGTGTCAAATTGTGCTGCAGTTGGCATGCAACTTAGGTCTTGTCTGCTATAACATCAGTTATTTATATACTGCCACATCCTGTCATGGGAAAAACTCAGAACTTTTTTTCCATGTTCAAAGTCTACCCCGGTTCGACATTTCTTCCTCTACAGATGTTTTTTCTGCAGGTATAGAACAAACGTTGCTGTCCCAGGAGCAGCAACGTCATCTCCGTGAGTTTTACTATTTATCAATATAATGTAAGCTGTGCACACCAAACTCATCAAACACCACTCATTATCCTTCATCATCAAAACACACTCATGTGTACAAAAGCGTAGATTTCACTATTTTGACATTATAAATATTATTCAAGTATTAATAAAAAGGATAGAAAATACTTGTCAAAGCGTTGACCTTCCTTCTTTGACTTTGAAAATACAACCTTAAATAATTTAAGAGCTTTTTAATTATTTTTTTAAAATTTGAATGTACACACCTAGTGCTATGAAGTCTCCTTCTTCAGCTTCACATAAAATTTCAGAGACAAAAGTCTGAGCTTTGAAATTTTCACTGCCTCTGAATTTTCCAAACAGTATTAAACAGCATCCACCTGGTGCACGTCCTTGCCTTATAATAATGGTTCCAAATTCACACCTAAAAGACACATATCTAGAAGCAAAAATCTAAACACGAAGCAATGTCATCAGTGAATAATTATAAAATGCTGGCAGCAAAATGTAGACATCAGAATATTTCTTAGAAAATCAAGCATAAGATTCCCTCACCGGGACTTCATGAAGTGTTTTATGGCTAGCAAGACTATTTTTATGTCATACTAGGGTCAGAACAACCCCGAAAGTCACCGACATGTGCACGTCTCCTGTACAATTACCATCAAACCAATATCAAAACACCTGATTAGTAACTTGCATGCACGTTTACTTCAGCAGTTGTCCAACACATTAATCACACTTATGCATTAGACACATAAATACCAATTTTTGCACAAAACCTTTGCACACAGCATTCTAAAAGCCTGATTTTTTTGTACTAAGGTATTGATCTGCGAGGCCTTTCAACAACCTAAAAAAGGAAATAGCAAAGTAATTGCAAAATTCAATTCACTTATGCTGTCAAGACATGTTGCCCATGCAGTCCGCCCTTTCAGAAATGTTTACAAAGGAGCAAATTTTCCAGTGTAATAGGTCCCCAAAACCATGGAGGCACTGCAGTTTTCCAAAGGAGTTGAGCACCTCAGTTCCCTTTGACCTCATCCCTGGATAGGTATACATACATACCCTTTAAAATGTATACCTATATATTTATTTTCATAATAAATCTTGGAATGGTAGATACAGGCTGATTCACTAACATTAATTACATGACTATATGTGCTTATGATACAGGAAATACTAACAACTATTTATTAAGAGCTGGTGGAGTGGGGGTTGCTCGGTGATCCAACTGGGATCTATCTGGTGCGGAACAGAGTGGATAAAAGAAGTGACCTGACTGCAGCAAGAGCAGAGGCGTGCTCCCTACCTGTTCCCCTGCAATACCTGGGATCACTAATGCTCTTCAAAATGCCAAATGTTAAATATCTTACTAGGTCCGAAGGTATGACAAGTCTAACGGTCTCGTAGTTGACAGCCCAGTCTCATACAGCCTTCATCCATCCTCACCACGGCCTAGGCAAAAACGTATCATATTATCCCACAATGCAAGAAAAAGGTGCTCAAAAGAGATCTGAAGACTTGTTGGCACTTTCCCAGTGCTTATCAATAGACTGTTTTTTGCACTGAGAGACCTGTTTTTGCCCCGTGTTCGTGGGCTTTTGTCCGCATCATAAGCCTCAAACAAGGCAACCCCCTGGAAATTAGACAAAATTTTGGAGGGAAGTGGGAGACAGTAGGATAATCTACTTGAGGCTGAGAAATTTCTTGAACAGTTTGAAGAATTTAAAATTTAAATAATTATCGTTAACATTTTAAAGAGTATCCTTCCGTACAGCACGCTGGTTTTGCTGTGTTGCCTATCATTGCTTTTGCCACAGAGGACATTCACTTCTTAACTACTTTGGACACAGTTTGATGGGACTGTGGCTGAACTTGCAAAATGTCAGAAGGATCCTTGTCAATGTCTTATTTTGCAAGGTCAAGAGTCTGAGGTATGATTACCATTTTATGATGAGACTTTGATTTTTGTTTTGTTTGAAAATACTGCTTGTTTGAAGAATGGTACAATATTATTGCCTCTAACTTTTGATAACCTACAGCTTGGCAAAGCTGGAGGTATGTTTTACTAGATAAATACTAAAATGTTCTGTTCTTCTTCAGAATTATTTCAATTTGAAAAAAAGAAATAAAGATTTTTTTATTAATAAAGGGCTTGTGGAAACTGACAAATCACACAAGAGCCACCTCAAGGTACATTGTGATGAAGGTGAAGTTAAACCCTGCCAGAAATTACTCACTGGCAAAAAAAGATTGCAAAGAAGATTTTTGTAACAGCAGCGCTTGACGTCCATTGGCTAGTTCTGTCATTTCTTATCTTTTTGTTATTCTTGTTAGATCAGCCATTGCATAAAGGAGTAAACTGTTCTCCTTGCTTGAAAGTCTCTTTTGCTACGTATTCCTTAACCTTCCTTGAATAGGACGCATACTACCCCCTATATGTCCTATTCCTCTAGGTCTTCCAGTGAAATTATTGACCCTCTGTGATTCAGGGCCCCATGGGAGGGCTCCTCTCACATCTGAAGTGAAAGGGGACAGGGGAACAAGTTGTACCAGTTGTTGCCATGCCCAGTTCATTGCTGTCTGGCCTACAAATTGCTATCCCTCATCAAAGTGCAGGCAGGAGTATCCCAACACCTTCCAATAAAAAGAGAAGGGAGAGGGTTGTAACCTCGGTGGTAGCTCAGTAGAGGAACAAGAGATGATGCCAGACATGCCTGCCTCTTGGAAGAAGAAAGTGGAGTAAGGCTTAGCCTTTCCACGGTCTGAGGAAGAAACCGGTGGGACTGCTACTATGGGAATGAAAACATTTGTCCGTAAAGGTTACTGGTGACAGACACTGACAATAAAGAGTTCAGAAGAGTGTTTGTGGGTCCAAAAGCCTAAATAGTGCCCAAGAGCAGCCTACCACTAACACTCCGAGAGCTGAACTGGGAATTACTTCATCAATGTGAGCCATGAGACTTCGCTTCATTAACACATTTGCCAAATAAATACACGTTCAGTAGAATAGAACAGTGATTATACCATCAATTCCATGAACTGACAAAAAAAATGGTTCCCAAAAACTTTAAACTGGCAGCATTACAGAAGTGATAGCTGGTTTATCAGTCACCTTCCTGATGAGCAAGAGAGCCGATGCTGCAGTCTCTTAAAGGAGGCAATATTTGTCAATATTTACCAAATGCTATAGACCAAGCCTCATGCTTACAGAAAAAGTTTATCCTATTATTGCAACTAAACAAAAACCTATTAACTCTAAAAATTCTGTTTATTTTGTATCCACTAAAAAATGGAATCTAAATTTCTTTGCTAATTATTGTATATAAGAGGATTATTCTATTTACATAAGGTATTAAAACTTAAAGTGCAGAAAAACATCTTGTCCCTCTATGTCCTTCTTTTCCTGCTTAATTGTGAGAAAAAAATTGATAATCCTATAGAGAATGTCCTTGAACTACTTTGAAAGTCTAAAAAACCCTCACGTATTCAGAAATAAATCTCCCATCATGAATACTCATTCCCCTGATATCAAAGAACTGTTTTCAAGCATTCTTAATTATCTTGTTTCACCCTTGTTCTTTCTCTTTCCCCTCTGCAGAATGCTTTCCCCAGTAAAATAACAGCAAAGACTCAACCCAAATTGCTGCTTTCTATAGGAGAAACATTCTCAGTTCTCTCAATGTACCAGCATATTTCAGTAGTGGAGTATTTATGCCTAATAATATATACTGAAGGGCCAGGTTTCCCCAGAGCATACACATTGCCAGTGTTCGATACCGTCATCTGCTCTTCTTTCATACCACAGCAAAGACTGCCAAGCGCAGGTCCCTCAAGATCAGGAAACTGATACCGGCTAGATTAGCACTCTCATACTCAAGGCAGGAATGACAGCTTCAAGTGAAATAATCTAAAATGTCAGAACCATCAATAATGTTGCACACTCCCAGCAAATGCTCTTTCTCCTTCTAAAAGATATTTGCATAGATGCAATGGTTATGTATACGGGGCACCAGTATTACTGGATTAATTATTTATCAGCAGAAATCTATTTTGCTTACCTGCCTGCAGTCTTGCTGACTTCTTTGCTCTGAAAAACTCTTCAGTAAATACTTAAGCTTTTCAAAATCTTTTTTCTGAACAAATGGAATATGCAAATATTGGTCTGTGCATTTATGTGGATTGTGTCCCAGCTTCCTACACAGACACTTACAATATTTTAATTATAAAAGTTTCTATAGTAGTCATGGGGAAACATCTGAGATATGAATTCATTTTTCTTCAGAAAAAGCACTTTAATACCTCTTAATCTATACAACAGATTCTTTACAAAATACAACAATGTGCATGTTGTGGAACACTTGACAGAAATTAGTTTTATCTGAATGCTTTCTACACAAATAAAAACTCCGCCAACACCTACAACCTGCTATTTTGAGTTTCAGCTTCATGCACTAGACAATTCGCTACCTGCTTGGGCCACTACAGAGTCCAGGTCTGAAGCTGGCGTTGAGCTTTCTGGTCTGATTTATTTTCTTACTACTGCTCCAATAATATAGGAAAAGGTGGAAATAACGTGTTGTGATGAGCCCAGGCAGATCATTACGCCTGATCAAATCTCCTATAAGCGAAGGCGGCTGTACATATACGCAGGGCCAACGCACATAGGCAGACTGCAACGAAGTCGAGGACTGAGTGGGTAATACGAAGAATAATAAATCTCCTCATGTAGACAACACCCTGAAAACATTTTGTGTCTGACCTTGCATACCACAAAAATTGGTAGGAATTGTAATATTTATCAGGATATAAATTAACACAGGTGAAACAATCTATTAGGGAAGAGACCATAGGCGTTGCAGAGATAAATCATGGTTGTACGTGTATTAAACTGTCCAAAAGAGCTGGCAATCATATTGGCATGATGTCCAGCTGATGGGGTACACACAGATTTCCAAGAGCTTTCTACAAGCTCTCACCAAAGTTTCTGAAGGGAACCAGAGAGACTGACATAGCCGAGGCTGACGGAATAAAAAGGAAATTCCTCCCCTGGACCCAGGAGTAGGGAGAAGAGAGGAAACAAAAGGCAGAAACGAACTGATGATTTTCACAATGATAAAAGCTACTCCAGGTCCTTCAGGGATCTGCGCTGGGTCCTCGGGTCCTCAACTCTCCAATATATGGACAAGTGAACTGGAAAAAAAGGAATAAATAACGAGGTAACAAAATGTATTGAGAATACAAAAATTTTCAGGTTGGTCAAATCTAGAGCTGACAGTGAGAGACAAATCGGTGGCATTTTGATGGGCTGCTACACTCAGCTGAGAGATCCTCTCCAAAAGTATACGGTAGAACACGGTAAAATTTGAGGCAAATGTAGCGAGACTGGTCATAGACATAAAGTTACAGATTAGGGTCTTTCAGTTTATAAACCATAGGATTAAGGGAGAGGATATGATAAAAGCCTATAAAACCACAAACTATTTGGAAATATACAGTAACCATTCACTATTTCTTACACCACAAGCACTAGGAGATGTTCAAAGATATTATCAGATAGCAGGTTTAAAATTAACAAAAGCAAA
This sequence comes from Chroicocephalus ridibundus, assembly GCF_963924245.1. Taxonomy (NCBI): domain Eukaryota; kingdom Metazoa; phylum Chordata; class Aves; order Charadriiformes; family Laridae; genus Chroicocephalus; species Chroicocephalus ridibundus. Next base: position 72,533,710 of record NC_086288.1, read on the forward strand.
TACTTTCTTTTCGGACATATTAACTGAATTACGGAACTCTCTGCCCCAGGATGCTAAGGAGGACAAAAGTATAAATCACTTTAAAATTAAATTAGATAACTTCATAGAAGATAGGTCTACTGATGGCTACTAAACATAATGGTGTTCAGTCCAACCCAACCTCAGGCTTAGAAAGTCCCTGAGACATTGATTGCCAGGAGCCAGCTGAGTTCAGGAAAGACCACTACACACGGGACCAACATGGATTCTGATACTGTGTGTCAGAGTCACGGCAGGATACTGAGGAGAAGGGGAAATCTCCATTTTGACCTAATATGGCTGTTTTATCTTCTGGGTATCAGAGCTACTGCTCCTATGTATTCTTACTGTGGAGAACGCATAGACATTAAAAATATCAACCAGGTTACCTGTAGAATAATCACTGGTTTTGAATGACAGATCTCTTCCAGCATGAGACAGCCTCAGGTGAACATTGCCCATTGCACCACAGGGCTCTGGCCAATGTATCTAGAAAAAAAAAAAAAAAGAAAAAAAAATTGTACAAAAAGTTATTACTTGAATGTAAGGAAAAGAATTCAAAACTGCATAAACATTTATGTATGTGTTTTGTTTTAAACATGAGAACAGTTAATCCAATGAGATTGTTCATATGCTTCAAGGGTAAGCAGCTGCAGAGGAGCAACGCAAAGCAATGAAAAACTAGGATACTCCAAGGAAACAGTGGCACACGTGTTTCTATGTGTACATTATTTAAAATGCACATTCATAATTTAAACCATCATAATCATCTGCAACACTCTAGCCTAGAAAATAGGGCATCTGCAATCGTACAAAATGCACACGTGCAAGCGCAGGCAATCACTATTGCCACATACCCAATTTTTACTTCTTTACTTGCTTACTGTTATTGATAGATATTTGAAAGTCTACACAAGAGAGAACGCTCCCAGACCAGTGAGTGCTTCAGCAGTCCATGCTCTACCAGGGCTCCTGCTCCAGAAGAAACTGAAACTGAGGTGATGTGGATTCTCTGCTGCCCAACGGGACATTAATTACGATCAAAACTTTTCCTGCGGCTGGGACATTCACAGCAGCTCCCACCAGCTTGGTCTGGTGAATAGCTCCCACGCAGCCGTAGTGCGACTCTGCCACAAAATCGACCATCCCCCCGACAGAAGCTCTTTGGAGTCCAAGTTTAATTAGTTCCAGAATTAATTAATTATTTAATTAGTTCAACAGAACAGCTTGATTCTGAAATGTTTTTATGTTTGGCAGACATAATGAAATTTCACTATCATGTTGCGATAGGCTTAAATCATTATGCGTGCGTGGAATATATTTGTCGCTTTTGTTCAAGTATCGTTTCCAGACTACTGGAAAAGTGTTCCCAAAAATTAAAAAAAAATAATTGACAGTCTCTAGGTTGGATTGACTAAACCGTGAAACTGGATGAACCCTCTCATCAAAATGACAAACATAGGGGTATTTTATACTTTATGACCAACGTAACCAATGGTTTTTTTTCATGAATATTGCTTCCATCTGTTCAAGATTTTGCAAAAAACATAAAGTACTGTGCTTGAATGAAAGATACTGTTTGCTCTTTTTATTCAGTTATCCTTTGGTGAAAACCTTTTCAAAGGTAACAAATCTGAACCGTTTTGAGTCCCCAGAGGCAAAGTAGCAGAAAAATTGTATTTATATACTTAATGTGTTGTGGATATATGTTTGCTAGGCATCTTTATTAATCATTTACATGGTCACAATGTTTAGACTACTGCCTCATGATCCAGTCATTGCGTTTTATACAATAAAATATTAGCCATTTATTTACAATTTTCATGTAATATTTTGTAATATTCTGCACAGCGTATTTTCAACTTCAAAGACCCACAGGAATCATCTCCAGTCATATAATTTAGATAACACCTAATTCAAAAAGTCCACGTAAACTAGTGTTTAGTGAGGATTTTTCCCTAGATCCAGCTACCTGACTTTCAGCATATACTGCTTGTAGAAGAAGTAGAGGTGTCATTGCCCCTTAGCAGTACAGCACCCGAATTTTCCACTGCCAGTGTAATCAAAATAAGCAGATGCTTATTCTAGGATTTAGTGTATAAATGAACGAGTGGAAAAGCACAGAACCTTTTCAAGCTCTCATTCGCCAGTAGCTGAACGGGCAACACTTGAGTTCACCAACCATTAAAAGTCTGCAACACAAAAAGGATTTTGTAGGTGTTACTCTGCGTGATCAGATTTAGAAAACAAACCAGAGGGACACCAGCAACAATGTTAAAGATCTGAATTTGAATTAGTAAACATAGGGCATCGAATGAGACCTGCACACGTTACAGAAAAAAGCTAGTAAACACGACCCAGTTGTCCAAAGTAATAAGGCAAACAAGTCTGCAACCACCTATAACAACTTGTATATACTTGAAATAAAGACTAAAGAACTTACATAATAATTTAATGACCAAATTGGAAGCTCAAGAGGGCCTTTTCTGTATTTTCTGATTTTAATTAATAGAGATGCCCTTGTTTCAATGAAAGCAAAGTAATTGCAGCATATTTAACTTTCATGTTGACGACAGATGAAACTACCAGGTTTGGGTGTTTTTTAGGATGTATCTTAGCAAAAAATAGGATTCAAAGGGCTTCGCCAAAGATTTCAGAGGTGTGGCTGTAGCTCTTTGGTGTGTTTCCTGAAGGGCAGATCTTTCTGAAATCCTGTATTTCATTGATTGCAGCAACTTTTTAACAGCAGTATGAAATATGTTTGGAGAAAAGAATTTCTCCCTTAATAATGATTTTACAGGTATATCTTCTTCCACACAGTAAATGCTGCAGGTGGAACAGACCTTTCAATGGACAGGACCCGTGATTTTCTGATTACACAGTCCCAGGCCACCAGTGCCTTGTTGACTGATTTGGTTCAGCGCCATCAGTGGTGTTCACTCATGGGTGGAGATCAGCCACGCCAAACCAGGTGCAGGGTCCCAGTCTACATTTCCACAGGGCAAGGACCTTTCTATGTCTTCACCCAGTTCTTTACCAAGATGCTAATGGGAAGGAAAACAATTAATATATTATGTCTGTCTACAGAAGGAGAGAAATGGAGACAACAAAATGTAATTATAGGAAAATGCTAACCGTATGCTTAAGTAACATGAGCCGGCTGAAAAGCAGACAGTCAAGACCTTTCTCTGGTCTTTCACTTGCCATGAGAAGGCAACGGGCAACAGGGGATGTAAGTGTAATCCAGGTTATGAACTGAGGCCTGGCAGAAACAAAAAGAGGCTGACCCACACTTTTCCCATCTTTGTGCAATATTCTCTAGTTCTAACTCAAAATTCAGACAATAAAAAAGATGAAGCACCCTGTAGTTTTATTTTATTGAACTTACACTAGTCTGCAACTATTTTTTTTTTTTCAGTTATGGGGTGAAATGTAAGAATTTAATGAAGACCAAGAAAAAAACATAATGGATCCAAGTTTTCATCACCAAATGTTAAGGAGTTCACAAGTCAAAAAAGCACAAGTTTGCCTTAGACACCTACTCTTTTTTTCAAATGCCTTGCATCAAACCATGACCATTTTATGCATCCAGAGAGCACTAAAGACGTCAAGTGGGTAAGACAAATGGGGGGTACTAGAGTTCTTTAAGTTCTGCAGTTTGGTACTTTATGACCCGTATAGAAGTTGTGGCTCTGATTATGAGGTGACCAGACAAATTATCAATATGGGGTTGATCCTGCCTTTAGAAAGGCGAATGATCTAATTGTCTTGTGAGTAGTTTCAGCTTCCAGTAGTTTCTTCCATGTCCGGGACTCCAACTAAACTGGACAACATAGAACTGACATTTGTCTTCATTGCAACAAATCCTTTTGGCTCCATGAAGAGGATGATAGAAACTGGTTTAAGATCAGATCACATAATCTGTAAATGCTGGGTCATTATATCTCAGTTAATTACCCTTATACTGAACCATGTACTTTGTAATTGACTGAAGTTACTCTTTGACAATGCCAGCCACCTTTGAAAGCATTTGGAGTTTGTGTCCACCCTTCCCTTACTAGCTTTTTCCCATGATGAATTAAATTCACTCTCAACATTTTTGTATTTTATTTATTCTCTAAATATATTTGACGCTAACCTTTTTGAGTAACTGTCAGAATACGAACTGATAAAGATCTATATAGACTAAAACGTATTTTAAGCCACACAACTGTCAACTATGTGCTCATCCCCTAAATACAATATCCACACAAATTATGCAGTTGTATAGATTCCCGACTCTTTATGAATTTTTTAAAAATGGATTAGATATCCAACAGAAGTTTATAGTGTTTTAAGAGTGCTTTGCATCACGTTGATGTATTGATTTTAAATATAAATCCACATTAATCTGAAGTAATTGACTATCTACATTAATAATAATGTTCAATTTTCATGAGGGAAGAGAATGGTTCTTGTGCCAAGACAAATGAAATTTATTACTAGAGACTACAGAGGTAGAGATGAAAATCATTATTAAAACGTCTGAAGAGGCTTTTGACAGAATATCAGTTACAGTTGCTCTGGGTAGCTCTTGAAGAAAAACTGGGTTTATTCAAAAAATTTACAAGCAAATGAGACCATAAAAGGGCAGTTTCATTGGCATCATGACCTAATTTACTTCAAATGTAATTATCAAGGTATTTCCTGACTTCTTGGTCAAGGTAACTCTCTATTGTTCTTTCTCCCCTGTATTTTAATAAAACATGCCATCAAAATTTACTGTTTTAAATACAGATGTCAAAAGCCCGAGCTACACTTTCAAAAGCTTCCAGCTGTCAGAAGATTAAGTCATTTGTTTGCCTAGAAACTCACAGGATTTTTTTAAACTTTTTTTTACTACTTTTTTTTTTTTTTACCTTATCGCCATCTTCAGGATTTTACCTCCACAAAGAAAACTGTCCGACATTGAATGGGTTATATTTGAATAACAAATTGCTGAATCTATCACGCCAGGATTTTATGCTGTTAATTAAATGTGGCTCCAATTCATCAATGTGTTATTATGTGCTTTGCTGAACAGGAACCTAAACTCTTATTATATAAGTTAACTTTCTTAAGGCCCTAATTTTTTGCTCATACACGTGTAAAATTCAACACATGTGAATTCTTCATAGAAGAATTGGATACTTCCTACCTATGTGATATGTTTCAAAATATGCTTCTAAAATTCATCCATAAAGCAGCATCTGCTTACTATCCTATGAAGAAAGAGCACGTTTGCTGTTGGAAGGAAAGCTTTGGATGGGATGTTGCCATGATTACATTTTGAGGATGATAAACCAGTATAAACTCAACATAAACTTGACAAATTCAAGCTTCAGTTTAATCAAATCTCAAATAAACTCTTTTATTTCCTTTCTTCCAAGGAAATACAACTTTTCTAAACCGAGTCGTTACATCATACCATTAGAGAAACCATTCATATTTGGGTTTTAGTGTTCTTTAGTAGAACTGATGAGATCTTGAGTAATCCTCTATTTGAGCACCCATATAGCCTGAGCTGGGTACAGGACTCTTTTAATGGGATCCCAAAAGGAATTCAGGAGAAAAGCAGTTCTACAAAAAAAACCATTGTAACCACTGATATCTTCTCCAGCATGTATTTCTATGCCTCTATTTTAAAATTGAGAAAGTGACTCAAGCCATACCTCACTGAATAGCACTTCTGCAGGAAAAAACTGCTACGTCTGCTGCTTCCAACAGGTTTCAGTACAACTCAACTGGGTCTGTGCTTCACTGCACAGGGATCTAATTGTATTGGCAAAGCCATCACAACATGTGAATAACTAGCCATAGCTAGGAGCCAGATCTTCTATAAATGTCAGTGGGAAAGAGACCTGAAAAAAGTAAATCATTAGCAACAAGATGGAGAAAAACAGGTCATGATCATTCAGAATCGGTTTTCTGAAGTCAGCTTTGGAAACCTCTCTATACAGCCAACTATTGCAGAATGTTTTTCATGATTTCTAGTTCATAGTCTAAAATCTCACCTATGATGTCAAACAAGTGGTCTGGAGCCCTAAAGCTGTGAAGAATACATATTGTCTGTAAGACAATAAACCAAGCATTAACAGAGAAAACCATGCCTGGCTGAAACCTCGAACAGAAACAACAGCTAGAGGAAACTAAATCGTAATTTAACTAAGATGGTAAATGATGCTTTTCAACCCACAGGGATCCTTTGCATCTCAGAGAGATTATTCTGAATCTTGTATTTTCATTCCTTCTTTTTATTTCAGAACATTAGCAAACAAGGGGCAATGGGAAAGATGCTTGCAGCAAACACGGCTTTGTAAGGGTGTGCTTCTTGCCGGGAATTTGAGAGAGATCAAATGTACATCCTCTGGAGGGCTTCAACACGCAGAACACAGTCAAGTCCCACCTAGACACGGTGACCGCTCTGCTGTTCCAGTAATGACTACTCTGAAGCCCACCAAAATCAAAGGCAAACATGTTACTGACTTAATGGATTTTGGATCAAGCCCCAGGTAATCAGTTACATGTATATATACTAATGCACATTAGTAGATCCAAAGGAGTATAGGGACTCATCATAAATATTGTTTTTAAAGCTGGTGAATTGATTTTTACCAGAACAGTGTGACTGAGAAACAATAAAGATTGGAGAGATTTATCCTTTCAGGACCTGCTACTACATCTATTAAAGGCAATGTCTTGCGTACAGAAAGAAAAACTGTATTTGGACATGGGAAAAGTTTTCAGGGAAAAGACAGGGCACAAAAATGAACAGAAGTAATAAATATTTGGCAGAAAGGTCTGAGACACTCCCCTGGTGACCATTTCATGTTGTAAAGGGTTCCGTTGTAGACCACTGTGAGCCTGGGGTGGAGGGCGCACAGCTTTCATAAACATCTGTAGTTCCTCTGTCTGGACAGTTACAGGCAAATCCAAGTTAAATTTGGATTTAAATGTATTTGTGGCACTGGTAATAAGGTGTTTAATCTGTTCTGGTTTATGTCCATACGACACACATTCACGGGCAGGTTTAGCTGAGGGAAGGAGGGACATTTGGCTGGGGTGTTGGGTGCCAGAATGGGAAGTTGATCCCAGACCACAGTTAGCGTGTCCTTGCTGGCTGGGTAAGTTACTGCCCAACTGTTGGTGTTCCGTTATGAACTGTCAGGATCTGGGCTACAGCATTTCAACTAAGGTGGGTCTGAAACCTCATCGCTCAATACATCCCCACAGCTTCTAGGAAACTGTTCCTTTTTCCATTCAGCAGTAATAATACCAGCAAGAAGAAATATTAAAGGGGAAGCTTGCTATGGCAGGTTTTGAGTGGGATGAAATTTGGGTGACCCGGAGAACTTCAAATTGCAAATCACCAGGATTTCCTATCATAGCCTTGAATTGCATATGTTTCTTTTCCAGTCAAAGCATGCTTACACATGTGTAACGGTGCCTACCTGCTCTCGGTTAAACTTTAGCTTTGTATATCAAATATGTGTTTTTTTTGTATAAGTCATCTAAAAAGAGCCTCTAAGTCCCTAAGATGTACATGTTGCAGAAGATTAAAGAAAAAAGAAAGAACAAATATAATATTGGAAGAAAAGCAAGACAGAGAACAGAAACAGAGCAAGGAAACAGAGGACAGAAGAACGTGTAAGTAGGCAAGAAGCTCTGGGCAGGCACTGCAGAGGCTCTTTACTTACTGCAAGAATCATCCTTCACAATATTTAATATACTGACAACCAAGCAAGGAGACATAAAAACTAGCTTTATGCATGCTGTAGAGGAAGGAGATTCTAAAGCCTAACAAGCTTTATTTCCAGCCCACCCAAGTCAGCAAAGTAGTAAAGAAATAGAGAGGAAGGAAGTGATTTTGTGAGTCATCGCAAAATGGGTTGGTCATTTCTCCCCACTGAATTCTAAGAATAGAGAAAAAAACTATGAAGCGTAGGGTAGATGTAAATAAAAAATAAAAATGTTTATGGGCATTATCCAAAATACTACAGGTAGTCCTGATACCAGCTGCACCAAAACTGTCCTGTTACGTTCTAACAGAGGATGGGCGAACAAAGAATCCAAAGAACGAAGAGCAATAGTGAATTATGTTTTTTTTCTGTTTCTTATTAAAGCATTCAACATTAAAACCACCATTGTACCTGTCTATGCATATACTCAGAGTGGTTGGTTAATGTAGTGTTTGAGAATGCATTAAAGGGTATTGCAGAAGTAGTTTAATCTCTACAATACTTTTTGAAATATAAATTGATTTAAGAGGAGGTATGGGGAAAATAGTTACATCACAGGATAGGATCTTCGGAGCACTATCTCCACACAGAACAGCTCAGAAATAAATCCAGAGGAGTCTTTTACCGAAGCCTATATAGCAGTGGTCTTCTTATGGACAGTTGCATCTACCAGGTAGAAATTTTTAAATTACTATATGAGTTACCAAAAACTTTTGCTCCTTTTCCAAAATATTCCTAAACATGAAAACTGTAATTTACCTGTGCCTGTGCTTTAGGAGTAGATGTTTCGGGACACAATATGCAGATATTTATGAATGTGTTTGCCACGAGCCTCACACGTACCCAGCGTGCACAACAGATGCTCAAGTCAGTGTACAGGCAATGCTCTTTCCGTACAGTGAAATCAAAGTAGGCACGGACACAAGAAGGTAGGAGGTAGGGGAGCATTCGTTAGTACATTCGTTAGTACTGCTCAAATAGCAGCTACACAGCCCTAAAGCCCCACCTAAAGCCCAGTTATGGCTTTCAATGTAAAGCTCCGTTAATGCACAAATTTCTACTAGCCATGTACTACTGAGCAGAGTGGCACAATATTATTATGCAAGAATATCCAAAAAGACAGAAAGTTTAAGAAGATTAATATTTCAAACCTCAAAACACTCTTGTGAAAACTGAGGTAGAATGACTCACAGTTTGATCAAACTGTGAAAAATAAAAAACTAACCCAAGAAAGACCAGATCTACACACCACTCTTGTCTCAGCTCCACCACTTCCAAGGTGCCAGTGATGCTTCACCCACCACCTTTGCAGTTCCTCCAGTACCAGCTGAACCTTCCACAAGGGAAAAACTGATGGAAAATTCTTCCAGAGCTGAAGGTATTTTTCTAAGGGTTTTTTTGTCTGTACATTTGTCGCTTCACAACTGCAAAAAAAAAAAAATTCAAGCATCTGAGATGCAACATGAGCTATGGGTTGGCTGAGTCAGAATCAGCCTCCTAATGAGGACTCTGGCACTGAGTACGAGCACTAAACCTCTCCAGCCATGACACTATTAACACTGATGGTGACGAACAGAAGTCTGGGGCACAGGCCTTGACAACTCTGCCAAGGGCTGGCAGAAAAAGAGGAGGGACCATGCACTGCGAGCCAATTTGTGCATCAGTCCCATATATTCAAGGCATGGCCAGGTCACCAAGGCTGTGGGCAGGCATCTGGGGATCCCTGAGCCTCAGCTCACTAGGTGGAAGATCTCCACACCGGGCACTTTGCTGACATGCAGTTGTCTCCCTTTGGAAGTGAGCGTCATGGCCTTATCCTAAGATAAGCTCTTGTAGTGAAGTTCATATCTTCTTTAAAGATAAGAGATGAAATTTGTCCTTACTGTACTAATAAAATGTATCCAACACCTGAAGCTTAGAGTAACTTTACTCTCCCAAAGCAGGGATGAAAATTAACCTATTGATTTAAGAATTACAACTATGTCTCCAAACACATAGGATGAAAAGGAGCAGAATAAATCAAAATATTCTAGTTTCTTTTCAATCCCTTTCCCACTCATCCAGCCACTATGATGACTATCTATAGCAGAGGGTGATTCTCCCTAATTTCACATCATCATTTTACTTGATCCCATTTTGCTTCACATCGGCAAAGGACCGTGTAGACCCTATGGCACTAAATTATTGTAATGGTCTAGTGGGAGGTGTCCCTGCCCATGGCAGGGGGGTTGGAACTAGATGATCTTTAAGGTCCCTTCCAACACAAAGCATTCTATAATTCTATGATTCTAATAATTTTGTCCAAAAACTTTTTTTTTTTTAATCCTCAGATTTTTTTACCTTACCTTCTAAATCTTCACTTTAACACTCAATTTTATTCTAAGGTTAGATTCATTACGTTCCACTGAGACTGTAATGAAAACCCAAGAAGGTATTTAGACATAATAAGCTTGAGCATAAGAATTAGAAGAGCACACCCGACTTCTATAAGCAGCCAGAAATAAGTCCAAAGGGAAAACTCTAACACAGGCTACTCTACACACTGAAATTAGAAGAGTACATTCTCCAGGAATTTTACCCACACACCTGGAAAGTGCCAGGAACACCCAAAATTTCTGCAAATATACTCAGAGGAAACGGCCTCAAGTTGCACCAGGGGAGGTTTAGACCGGACATTAGGAAAAATTTCTTCACTGAAAGGGTTGTCAAGCGTTGGAACAGGCTGCCCAGGGAAGTGGTTGAGTCACCATCCCTGGAGGTATTTAAAAGACCTTTAAAAGTATTTAAAAGGTGTTTAAAATTGTAGATGTGGTGCTTAGGGGCATGGTTTAGTGGTGGACTTGGCAGTGCTAGGTGAACAGTTGGACTCGATGATCTTAAAGGTCCCTTCCAACCTAGGCAATTCTATGATTCTATGATTCTATGTCTGATGTATCAGGCCCCTCACATAGAAAAGCATCCCGAGGATGGCAGATCCTCTGGTCCCCAGGCTGCACCCGCCCTCCGAGGACTCCTGGTGCATGGAGGTGAGTTCACTTCCTGTTCACAACGAGTGGCATAAGGTAATTTTCCCCTTAACTCTATTAATAGCCATAAAGCTATTAGTGCAGTAACAGCTATAAGGCAATGTAATTCCTTTTAGAAGGAATGACTCTTTCCTACTAACTCTTTTATCTACTGATAAAAAGAGTTGCACTAATTGACAACTCTTGGTAAGCTGCCTTTAGTCTGATTCCTCTGCATGTTTCCTTGCTCATTCCAACAGCATCCTGGCCTGCATCAGGAACAGTGCGGTGAGTAAGACTAGCAAAGTGGTTGTTCCCCTGTACTCGACACTGGTGAGGCCTCACCTTGTGTACTGGGTCCAGTTTTGGGCCGCTCACCACAAAAAAAGACACTGAGGTGCTGGAGCGGGTCCAGAGAAGGGCAATGAGGCTGGTGAGGGGTCTGGAGCACAGGTCTTATGAGGAGCAGCTGAGGAAGCTGGGGGTGTTCAGCCTGGAGAAAAGGAGGCTGAGGGGAGACCTTCTCGCTCTCTACAACTGCCTGTAGGCTGTAGCCAGGTGGGGGTCGGTGTCTTCTCCCAAGTAACAGGTGATAGGACAAGAGGAAACGGCCTCAAGTTGTACCAGGGGAGGTTTAGATTGGATATCAGGGAAAATTTCTTCACTGAAAGGGTTATCAAACATCGGAACAGGCTGCCCAGGGAAGTGGTTGAGTCACCATCCCTGGAGGTATTTAAAAGACAGGTAGACGCTGTGCCTAGAGATAGGGTTTAGTGATGGTTTTTGTCAGCGTGAGGATGATGGTTGGACTCGAGGATCTGAAAGGTCCCTTCCAACCTAGGCGATTGTGTGATTCCATGATTCTCTCCCCCTCCGGCAGGGAGGCGTCTCCCGGGCCCGTCCCGGGAGGGAGGGAGGGCGGACACGCGCGGGGCGGGGAGATGCGCGGCCCGGCCTCTCCCCGCTCCGGTGACCGGAGCCTTAACGGCGGCGGAGGGGGCTGGCCGGGGTGGGGGGGACTGTCGGTACCCGGACCCCGCCGGGAGCGATGCCTCCCCCGCGGCCGGGGGGCAGCCTCCGCCGCTGTCCCCCGCGGGTGCGCGGAGCGGCGGCTGCGGGACGCGGGGGTCCGGTACCCGCCGCCCAGGAGCCGGGAGGCGGCGGCGGCGGCGGGGGGGGGCGGCGATGTCCTCGCTGGTGAAGGAGGAGCTGGCGAAGAGGCTGTTCGGCCCCCGGCGGCTGAGGCTGCAGGAGTTCATCGAGGTGGAGGAGGGCTCGGGCGCCCAGCGATGCTACCTGTGCGCCGCAGGTAGCGGGGCGGTGCGCGGGGGGGTGCGGGGGATGCGCGGAGGGGTGCGGGGGGATGCGCGGGAGAGAGGCCGGGGCTCAAACTCATGCACGCTTGCAGGCATCAGTTGTAATTTATAGAGCTTTTGTCCTTTGCCTTGGTCTAATGTCCTATGTGTTGTCCCAGTTACTTTGGTAACAATAAATTAGTCTCGTGGTTTGAATAAATCCACATTTGGGTTAGTAATTAGCACGAACTGTGAGTAAAACAAGATTGCCGTGAGTGCTAAACTTGATTATCTGGCTCTTTGCTAAATTTGATTTCAAGTGTATCTGCTTCATAACTAAATCTGATTTCAAGTGTATCTGTTCCATAACCTTTTCAAAACAAGGTTTCAGAAAAGCTCATTTGTTCTATTTTATTTTATTTCACAACACTGAAGGATACTGCAAAAGAGAAATGCTCTCACCCGTAAGTAGTTAGGTTGAAGTGAATGTTTCTTCCATCCCATTTCCTCTTCAGGCTCAAAACACATATATAACAGGTAGACAAAATCTATGTACTTGAGACATAGATTGGGTTAACATCCAATATGGGGTGATGTCAACCGTATTCTGTGATCATGATCTTTGTAAACATCTGAAGTTTTTAGAATATTTAAGTTGTTTTACAGATTACTGGAAATAGGGAGCAAGCTATGTTCCCTGCACTCACGTGATTTTAGTAGAACAGGCTTTGTATTTTAGAACTGTAAAAAAGAGTTTTAAGAAATGGATTCCTGAATGTCATAGAGCTTGTAAATGCACAGAAATACCAACCCGATTCGTATTTTATAAAACTATCCAGTAGAATTACGTTTAGTTGCATGTGGTAGATCCAAAGAGTTCACTGTTATGAAACATCCAAAGAGGAGAAATAACATTACGGACCTTTAAAATCTTTACTAAAAATTTCTTTTTAAGGTTGAGGAGAACAAGCCATAAGGGAAGCCCCTAATGAGATTAACTGATTGGAAGTGACATAAAGACCAAGTGACAAAGAAGACATAAAGGAAAGCTTATGTAGCATATTAAGAGTGGGATCTCTCCAGTATCCAATATTAAACTCTTAATATATTCAGGCATAGTCAAGTAAGCGGTGAGTAGAGTGGAAATCTGATTCTGAAGGATGGGTTGCATCTGGCTGCCAGCAGCTACTGTAATCTGCTGTGATTCCGTAGCAGCAAAACACATTATCTAAAATCTTACCCCTGACATGCAACCCCAGTATATTCCTGTTGATTTCAAATTAACATAATTTAAAAAAAAAAATAATTAAAATCAGTCAAACTATAGGCAAAACTTTAGAAGGCTGTGCCTTTTGAAATCTATATTGCAACAAAATCTTGGTGTGGATAACTGAACAATCTTATTTTTGTGCCATATGCCCTACATCATTTCCCTTCCTTTTCACAACAGCAAGTCTCAGTTCTTGGGTGATGGCAATAGTGTCCTTTCACCAAAGGCTTTATAAACCCTGGAGGAACCTAAAGCTGAAACGCAACCACATTCAGGAATTTTCACAGTCCAGTAGTGGTATGCCTGAGAAGAAAAGTAGGGATAACATCCTATTTTCCAGCAGAGACTCTGAAAAAGGTGTTCAGTCCATGGAAGACAAGAAGTAGTTTGTGATCTATGAAGGCATTGCCATAGCCCTGCCCTCACCAAGAAAAGCTTTTAGAGTTTAATAGGATGAAATGGCAGATCTAAGCTCATGTTCTATGTAAAAAATTAAATTTTCTTTAACTTTGTCAGCTGAGTGCAACAACAAGCAGTATCAAAAATACAGGAAAAGTAAAGAAAGATTTTTTTATTGTTGTTTTTTATTTTTAGTTGAAAATAGTCCGCCCAAGTTTCACCACTGGGCAGGACATACTCCTGGTTTAATTTTTCTTAACACATCTGTGCTATATGTCTTTGTGCCATATGATTTCTGCTCCTGCATGGGGGTAGACAGGTGGCAGTGTGTGGGACGTGGGGGCCACTAGGACGTCCCCCTGTATTTCTGACAGGACTGGGGGCTTTTGGGCTTGTTTCTTTTCATTTTAACTCCTGAGGGAGACAACATATTCCCTCACAAGCAAGCAAACAAGCAAAATGGGAGAAACTGAAAGCATGAAGAGAACTTTCTAAGATTAGCCTACTAGATTTGCTTGCAAATGAAAACCATTGTAACTTCTCCACAGAAGGTAATACAGTGGTGCTCCTTTGCTTAAAAGTCACTGAGCAACTATGACTCATAGGACCAGAAAGAAAAGCAGCAGTGATTTGTATTTTCCAGGCAGGGAAGCTGTAGGCCGAGCGAAATTGTCATCAATTTATATATTTTCCACTGTTTTTCTTTGCAACGGAAAGAAGGCACATCTCCAACATATATCCTTTGTTTGTCTTTATTTGAATAACTATTTTCTTATAGACGGGTGTGAAGTAAGAGATCTTTTAACAGGAGTAAGATAAAATTTGTCAAGTTTCACGATGCGCTTTCAAAAATCGAGGCAGCACTTAGAAATAAAAGAATTTTGCTCCTGCATCTGTAGCCTTGTGCTGTGATGTCAAAATGCTCCTACGAGACGTACGTGCCGTCTTGCCCTTCCCTTAGGCTACAGGATGGCTTGGGGAAGTAGCCTGCCTGCAGCCATCGTGCTGGACAGGCAGGAGATTGTTCAGGCTCCGGTGCTTTTCACACTCATTGTTGTGTGTTACAGAAATCCAACCTCCCACGCAGCACTCAGCGTAATCAATTAATAATGGTAGTTATTGCAAAGAGTATCTTGGTGCTCTTTTTACTCTCATTTCCCGCCCAAGTTGGAAAATAGTAATTTCAACAAAGACAGCACTGGGTCACTTGAAGCTTTAGGTAATATTTTCGATGTTATTTTTGTTAAGTGTCCTACTTACATATTTTATAGGGAAATAAGAATTTTCTCTTGAAAAAGTAATGGCTTCATAAGAGAATGCCCGGAATGGAAAGTAGAGCACAAGTCATGTAAATACAGAGCCTTGGTAGCGGTTTTCCAGTTTTCTGACTCTAGTACCCCAAAAGATTCCCCTTAGAAGTAAGTAGGATAAGTGGATCTCCACACAGCTCCAGTGCCAGAATTAGGCTTTCATTGCACTGCTGGTGAATTCAAATGGAAGGCTTTTGCACAGACAATATTCTCTTTTCGCAGGATGAATAAAGTAAATCCTAATTCTACTAAAAGCTGCCAGGTTTCATAGGTTGAGAACATGGTGTTATTCCTACTACCTGGGCAAAATAAAACTATTAAGCCTGGTACAGCCCTGCCCATCATCATTTAAGTTATTATCTAAAACGTAGTTTGATTAAGTCTGTTATGATTGGAACTTTTGGGAATCACTTGCTTGCATATCTAAACTATTTTTTTCTTGCAGTGACTAAAAGTGAAGAAGTAGAAATATGCATGGTTAAACACTTGCGAGTGGATCGAGAGGAGAAATATGAAATAGTTGAAAAGTGGTTTTTGAAAGATCTTGAGATGATTGATGGAAAAGAAGCAGATACTGTAAGTGTTATGTATGATTAAATACATATATTAGAGTATACTTTTCTTGTGCTGCAATTTGGGATACAAGTATTAAAATGCAGTTAAAATGCATTATCTGAAAAAGAAAGTTACGTAAAAAAAAATAAAAAAAAATAAATCAAATCTCCAAGGAATTTTGTTTTTTTTGCATGTGAGAGGCTCCACATCGCATTTGCACTGTTGGAGGGGGAGAGGAAGGATAGACTTTCTTGTTTTTGATCTTCATCTCTCTGGCTGAGATCTGGGGCACAAGCTGGATGTTTTCTAATTTGTTCATCATAACTGGGAACAAAAGTTCTCCGCCTGCAGCTCCAAGTGTGAACTGGAGTTAATCCCATAGATTTTAATTTCATTAATAAATAATAATTTAATGACATTAATTAATTTATTTAATTAATGAATTACATTTACTTAATAATAATTAAATAAATAATAATAAATAATTTCATTAAATATTTTTATAGTGATTGTGACCCTGACATTTGAGTGTGTGAACCTGTTCCCTGTGTGACAAAGTCAATGTGCAAAACATCTTGCAAGAAAGTGCATTGTTTGGTGTACCAGCTCATGAAATTGTGCCTCTTTCACGTAGCTTAATCTCACATTACTTTGATCAATTAACTATTTGTGTATTTGTGTGTGTAAATATGAAACAGCTTTGGCTAGATCTGGCTGACCTTACTGCCAAAAAAAGCCCTAATTTCTCAGACACAACTTCAGAAGGGTAAAATGAGCCTGCAGTACTACAATACAGAACACCAATAGTAGAATTAAATCCTATTTTACAAAAGCTAGAAGAATATGCTAAGGAGAATATCTTACTGCGTGGCTGAGAAGACATTTTAACAGTTGTCTGTGCATAATAAATGTAGTCCAGGAAAAATTTTTTATCCCTTTGAAAGTGCTTTCAAGTGAACATAAAATAGAATTCAGGTTACATTATCCTAGTGAAAGAGAAATGAAGAGCTCACAAGAAAGGTTTCAGAGCCTTACTCCCAGGAAAATAACAAACTGTGGTTGGTCTTCTGTCCTGTGCACATTGTCCTCAAGTCTAAATCCAGGAACCTGGGAGACGGAGGAGGTGAGCTCAGCTTCAGAGTATCCCTGCACCCTGGGAGCTCTTGGCAGTTCAGGCCAGAAGAGAAAAAAAGCCAAACCTTATAATTCTTTACATCCCTTCTCCAAGTTATCTTGCTTATGGAGATGATCCTGTCCCTTCCCCAGCCAAGGCAGTCAGGGGATTTCCTTATCACTTGCCTGCATGAGTTTACTTTAGCTTTTTTCTGAAGTGTTGTGCTAAAATATCCTTTAGAGATGATTCAGCCTTCCGTAACTGGGATGATCAAAATCTGTCTCATTTTTGGTTAAAGAAACGCCTAAATGAACCTCAAACTCATAATTATAGGGTGATTAACACTGCTATACATATTCATAATAGTTATTCATACCCACAGAATTTAACGGAATTTAGCCGCTGCTGGGATTAATTGTGCCAAAGAGCCAGAAAGCACAGAGAATTACGATTTAGGCAGGAAGGGCAATCAATATTCTTCTTCTGACAGGCATATATAGTTATAGTTCAAGGCAAGTGCTTTTCATATAGTGTTTTTTAGGCAACATGACAAAATGGTTCATTTCAAAACAAGATTGTAAAATCCCAATAAAGTGCAGCGTAACGCTTGGCCAAACTGAAAGTTTTACTCAGGCAAAGCTCCTAATGGCAAAGAATGGCAGCTAATTACAAACCGCTACTTTGTAAAGTTTTAAAAGATCTTTTAGTATGAATAGCAGAAAGATGCGAAGTCCTTTAGGAGTCCATCAAACTGAGAAAAAGCTCTGAAGGTAGCTGGGCAGAGAACAACAGATTGCAGTTCTAAAATTTGTAATGCATGTTATAATTTCATTCTCTCTCCATTTTTTTAGGATAATCCATATTTTGATATGCACTTCCACAAAGTCTACAATCTGGAAGCATATAGTTGTGCATCTAAATATACCTTTGCTCGAACGCTAAACAAACTGAATGAAATGTACCTTAAGAAGGACTTGAAGATCGTGAACTTTGACGACACCTACCTAAATGATGACTCAATCTGGTCATCCAACAACAGGGATTGCTTAGTACTTATGAGGATATGCTTCTATGCTTCCAACCTTTTATGTCTCTCCCTGTGTCCTTTGACCTAAAGATGCATTTTCTAACATTAAGGTTGACTGGTTGAATTCTGCTGACCAGCATTTCATAAATCATCTGATCAAAAAGATAGTAAGTAATATGCAGCATCTGCTGCATATTTGTAATATGCAGTATCTTCCCTGGAAGATCTCACCCATAACAGAAAATAACAGCTGGACTTGTGACAGCATTATATTACAGTAGAAAGAGAGGATGAATTAAAGCTGTATAGAGCAAGAGCTGAAGAGGAACAAAGCTGACAACAAGAAGCCCAGTGACGTTGCCCAGCGTCAGTCAGCTAAGCTAACCGGCTGCTCTTCCCAGAGTCAATAAAGAAATGCCAAAAACCCAGAAGGTCATTCAGAGAAGCTTCTGGTCAGAACGTCCTGCAAGAGAAGGTTTCCTTTCTCTTTCGGCAGCCAAGAGAGTACAAGGAGACGAGCTGTGGACTAAACCAGCTGCGTACCTAAAGCTGACGGATGTAAATCACTCCTCGGAGATCATGGTCTGGTTACTGTCCTCTCTCAGAACCTGCCAGCTGTAAAATGGGGGAGTCACACAGGGGTACTGTGACTCACACTTTGCTGTTGTCTTTCGTATGGACTCCCACCTTTGAAAACATTTGTGTAAATGTACTTTGGATTCAAAGTTGAATATCATCAAATACGGGAGAATGTATTTGAAAAACTGTATAAAATGTACAGCTTTCTACTTTATTTTTTAAATGTTATCCTACTGCTTGTATATAGGAAAGGCCATACCTTTGATTATCCAATCTGCAGAAATTATGTATTTATTCTAGATATTTGTTGTAAATTACATTAATTCTAACACAAATCTTAATAGTTACATATACCTTGCCAGTCGTGAAGGCAGCTTATGTGGGCAACGCTAATCTTCTGGAATTTGTAAGGACCTAAGCCTTACATTTGCCACCTAAATACTGTTAGAGAGAAGGACTATATCTATAGTAATTGCTTATGAAATGCAGTTGTTCTTTTCAGAATGTCTTTGGGATAATCCAGTGCAAGTATCTGTGTTGTAACATTTGATCCATAGACAGAAGAAGTATTTGTCCAACATCCACGTTTCACAAAACCATCTTCAGTACCAAGTATAATTCAGATTACTGTTACCTATGATACGTTGTCTTGTTTGGACTCTGTATTAATTGTAGAGGTCACAATCTTTTCTGTAGTGTTTACAAATTCTTTGCTTAATAGGCACAAGGAAATATTTTCTGGGTGGAAAGCTCGTATCATTCATCTTGTAATAAAAACATAGAAGGTCTAATAATAAGAACTTCAGAGCATTCCTTTGGAAAAAAGTACAGGTATAGAGGTATAGTGAATTCCTGAAAAAAAATAATTGTTTGTATCATGTTAGAAACTGATAAGCTAAAAATGACTATAATGTTCAATCATATTTAATGGAATTGCATCAGTAGTTTATATCTTTCTATTCTTGTACTGTATAAACATTAAACTGACTATATTATAAGACAAATAAGCCTGCATTTTATGTGCAATAATATGCAATAAAATCTGTTTGGCATTTCTTCTGCCTGATAACATAATATTTCAGACATTCTTCTCTAAGTGATCAGACTAAACAAAAGGAAAGGAGAAAAAGGGACATTGTTCATGTAAATTATTTCAGTTATTATCAAAAGGAAAAATATTTTAAAAGATCTCTGTGGACCTAATCTGGGGACTCTTTACATTTACACTGTTCTTTATAAGATGTCAAATACCAAGACACCGTGTAATTGCTAGACTGACCTGATCGCACTATGGAAAGTCTTTGTCCTGAGGTGCGGGAGATGGTCGCTTTGCGGTTTGTATAGCCTAACTGCACCACAGGAGATAGAGAATATGCTAAATTATAAATGGAAAAAAACTGTCAGGCTAAATAGCCCATCTTTCAATTAATGCAGAATTGTTTCCTACATCACATTTCCTGACATTGGATATATACAGAATGCAGTTTGAAATACAATGTCTGGGGATTCATCTGCTTCTCCTGGAAGACTACTCCAAAATTGAATAAGAAGAAACTTACAGGAGTAAAGGATTATCACAAATGCATTTGTAACATTCTTATAAAAGGTTTCAGTTAACTGATGGAGTGAATTAATACTTGAGGTTGTGGATATAATGTGGATTTTCTTCTGAACATAGAAATTATCAGCTGTTTTTGTTACTGAGAAGAGAAAAAAGATGGCAGCCTGAAAATGAAGAAGATTGATAATGAGCAAACAGAACTTCATGCTCACTTGTTTCAGAGGCAGAGAATAGAGGCTGCCATAAAAGGCAGGTGATGTTTTTTTCCTAAGTGTTTTTTTTTTTACACTCTTTAACCAACATCAGAATTAAGAATATAGGGAAACCTATGACAAAAGAATTTGAGACTATTTTGTACATAGCATTTATCAATACCATATTTGTCTTATTCTATACTTAAAAAACATCAGTTTCCTGCAGCTCCATGCTATAAAAAGCATTTAATATCATAATTCAGATAAGACAGTTGCATATCAATAAAAAACACACTGGTGAAGTTCTACTGGAGTTCATGGATTTAAGATAATTTTCACCATATAAGTCCCATGGCTGTCTATTTAAAACAGAAGGACTCTTCTCCTGTGTGTTTATCTTTCATGCTTAGCTAATCCTTTTCTGCATCTTAAATTAAGCAAATACAAATCAATGCAGAATTTAAAAAAGAATTTCAGAAATGAAACAGAGCAGGGAGCCTGTTCTGGACTGTGCATTCTGGGCTATTTCTCATTCTTCTCCTTTGGATATTGGAGTCTTACACACAGTAACCCACCGCTTCCCAGCGAAAGCCTATACTGCTTCTTTCCCTGTCATCTACCTATTCCCCAATACTTTCAGTCACTTTCAGCATATAAATCTATCTTCTTGCGGTAAAACGAGTGATTATATTACATTATTTGCAATATGTAATTCAGGAGTATTTTGTCATGAGTTAAAGTCAGTATTGGAAGATGAAAGCCCCTTTTTAAAGAGCATCTGTGGAAAGCTGAAGCAGGAGAGGAGAGAATGGCACTGTGCGCCCTGTAAAATAATCACATGTCACTTTTAACATGTCTAACCACATTTTAGCATTAACAAACTAAGTTTTGGGGTTTTTTTTTGCCCTGAAGCAGAATTAACAGCTAAAGACAGGAAACTAGAAAGGTTTTGACCACCACCACCAAAAGCTTTATGAAACCCCATCCAATCTTTTATGGCTGCCTTGTCCAGTCTTTATAGATCTAGCCAGAGACAGTTCCATTTTGTGGCTGAATTGAGAAATTACCAAACTGTAACTTCTCTTTTAACCTTGGCCCTCATGAATGATATATTACAGAAGTATACAGCACGTTTTTTCGTAAGTCAGGAAATAGAAGTACATTCAGCAAGACTCTATTGGTCAGTAATGTTTAATGTTTTAAGTCAAGTGGAAAAATGATACAAGAAGGATGAATCAGTTTTACATGTTAAAAGTCCATGTTTTGGCAATTTGTAACATTAACTTGGAAAAGATGTTTTCTGTTGTTCTTTATTGGTCATGGCCTGGCTAATAAATTTTATCAACCATACCTTAAAGGCATACTGGTGTATTACTGTGAATAAATCATACAGTTCAAATAATCTGTAATTATTTCATCCTTCCCTTAACTCTGCGTGAAAGCCTTGAAGAAATATTATATTAATTTATATGAATAATGCTAAAAATGAATGAAGTATACCAATTGTGTGGAGAACCTCTGTCACAGCAAAGTTTGAGCCAGAAGGCAGTTCCAGTTCTCACTGAATTCAGCAGTGGCTACAAGTAGCTACGAGCAGATGTGAACATCGTTTCTCACACCAAATGGTTAGATACCAAATCCTAAATTTCATGATGACTAGTCACAGAGTAACTGTTCCCTCTGAATTATCACTGGCATTAAAGACTGTCAGTTATTAAGGGCACTTCTGCTTAGGGGTAGAGCCAAAATCTGAATGCTTTTCATTGAATCATAGAATCGGAATACCAGCTTAGGAGGGACCTCAAGGATCAGCTGGTTGAACCTTTCTTGGCAAAAGCACGGTCTAGACAAGATGGACCAGCACTCTGTCCAGCTGAATCTTAAAAGTGTCCAATGTTGAGGAATCCACAGCTTCCCTGGGGAGATTATTCCAGTGGCTGGTTGTTCTCATTGTGAAAAACTGTCCTCTTGTATCCAATTGGAATCTCCCCTGGAGTAACGTGTTCCCATCACACTTTGTCTTTGCCATGGGACTCCCTGTAAAAAGGGAGTCTCCACCTTCTTTGTAGCCACCCTTTAAATACTGGAACATGGTGATAAGGTCTCCCCTAAGCTTTCTTTTCTCAAGGCTGAACAAAGCCAGTTCTCTCAGCCTTTCCTCATATGGCAGGCTTCCCAGTCCTTTGATCATCTTGGTGGCCCTTCTCTGGATCCTCTCCAGCCTGTCCAGTATTAGCAGGGACTAAAACTGAAAAAGGTATTCCAGGTGTGGCCTGACCAGTGCTGAGTAGAGTGGGATAATGACTTAGTCTCTCCTGGTGACGCCCTTGTTGGTGAAACCCAGCATCCTGTTGGCTTTCTTTGCTGCAGCGGCACACAGAATCACAGAATCACAGAACGGTCGGGGTAGGAAGGGACTTTCAGATATTACCTAGTCCACCCCCACCCCCGCCAAAGCAGGTTCACCTAGAACAGGCTGGACAGGAACGCGTCCAGGCGGGTTTTAAATGTCTCCAGAGACGGAGACTCCACCACCTCTCTGGGCAGCCTGTGCCAGGGCTCTGGCACTCTCAAAATAAAGCAGTTTTTCCCCATGTTGAGATGGATTTTCCTGTGTTCCAGTTGGGGCTCATTGCCCCTGGTCCTGTCACTGGGCACCACTGAAAAGAGTCCGGCCCCAGACTCTTTCACTCACATTGAGCTTGTTGTCCACCAGGACCCCCAGGTCCCTTTCCACAGAGCTGCTCCCCAGATGGGTCGATCCCAGCCTGTGCTGCCCTCCTGGGTGACGTTTCCCCAGGTGCAAAGGCCTCAAACTTGTCCTTGTTGAACTTCACGAGGTTGTTGGGAGCCCACCCTTCCAGCCTGTCCAGGCCTTCCAGCAGGGTGGCTCTCCTGAGGCTGCGTCCCCGCTGCGTGGCAGCTGTCCCCTCGCAGCTGTGGGTAGAGATGGGCTTGTCACCTCAAAGTTCTAAGACACTGTCGGAATGCGTTGTGTTTTTCCTTCAGCCCCGGGGGTACCTGCACGCCTTTGGCGGGACATCACCCTTCTCAACAACTCCATCACGACGTCCCCCACCCTGGCGCGGCCGTTACAGGCGTTGGCGCCCACCTCCTTCCAGCAGGGGGCGCCGCGCGGGCTGGGCCGACTTCCTAGCCCGCCGCCTCGCTGATAGCGTCACGTGAGCGGAAGCGGCCGCTGTGGGCAGCGGCGGGGAGCGGCGGCCGGAGCCGCGGCGGCTGGAGGCGGCGGTTCCTCCTTCCCCTTCCCTGTCCGGGCCTGGGCTCCGCGGTGAGAGCGAAGGCGGCCCCGCCATCCCCTGTGGGGCGGGTTGTCTCCGGGGCGCTGTCAGTGGGACGGGGGTGGGAGGTGGTGAAGCTGGTGCCAGACGGGCCCTTGGGAGGCCGCCGCCGCCGTCAGTGGCTCTTCGGAGTTTTCCTGTTAAATCTTTTGATTCCTCGGGGTGTTACAGTTAGGCGACACGCTCGTGTTAGATCTTAACCTGATAGCATGTTTTAACCTGGTAGCGTGTTTTCCTGTTTACCCGCTTGGAGAGGCTAATGAGCAGTGCTCACTGAATGGCCTTACCAGATTGCTCTGCTGAATCCTTCCCCTGTACTTCCCGGACAGGCTGTGCCGGCGGTGTGATCTCTGTGGTAAATTTCCTGTACCCGAGGCTTTGCAACATTACTAGGGAAAAAAAAATGCAGCAGTGTCTAATGGGGTTTATTAGAGATTGACGTGGTCTTGGTTCTCTTGAAGCGTTTTTCTGAGGAAGCAGCTTCATCTCTAGCTCCTTGTGCTTCTTTCTGTGTTCCCTTGGGACAGCAGGACTCACGTGCAAAGAACTTAATGATGTGCTTGTGCCTGGCACATTGTGAGGGTTTTGGTGGCTGTGGCTACGGGGGCTGAGTTTGTAACAGAAGTTGGACTACATGTCAGAGCAAGTCTTTGATCTCGGGTTTAACATGTTCTGTTTTATGGGGAAGGCATGTTCTGCACAACCTGGACAATTTGTATTAGCTCTGAAATGGGAGAGTTGGGGAGTTGCAGCGGTCTGAATGGGATTTAGAGCAGAAAGTAAAATCAGGAAGGAAAAGGGATATTTTTGAAATGCAGCTGTTTGTTGGTATTTCATATGTTCATCTTGTTCACCTGTTGAAGATTAGCAGGAGGGACAACCTGATGCAGTTTGGGAAACGGAAGCTGGGCCCAGCATTTGATGAAAGGGGAGGAAAATTGTTAGATAGCAGCTATGGAGTGTTACATTGCTATAAGGGTATCATATAAACAGCATTTCTTTGGATACCCTGAGCTCTGTACACTTGAAAATACCAATTCCATCTTAATTTATTGCCTCTTGTTTTCCCAAAGCCCTTGGGTTACAAATCTTTAAAACTACCAGATTCGCTAAGATGAGAGATGCAGTGGTGGCCAGCTGAGCTGTGAGGCATAGTGGGACATAAAAGACTAAAGAAAACTTGGTGCCTTCTCTGTTTCAAGTGCCAGGGGAACCTTTTTGTCTTTGCTGTATGTTTGTCAGAGAAAGCAACCCAGGCATCTCCAAGAGAAAAATCCGACCTAAAATTAACCTCTACACACCGTCCCAGCATCAAGCAGTGCATGTGATGTCTATTAATCTTGGGTTTAACACACTGTAGAATTTTAAGGCACAAGTTCAGAGTAGTATTGAAGCTTCTGTGTTTACATAAAAAGATTGAAATGTGATGTCTAAGTGTTGCTCTTTTTAGTCTACCTAGAATTTCTCTGTAGTGTGAGGAACTGTTTTGAATCAGGTGAATATTGCGAATTCCTTAATTTTGTGGAGCTTGGTGGTGGTTTTGTTTTGTTTTGTTTTTTTCTTATCTGATTATCTCTGCAACCTTGAGTATTGGGCATTATCCCACCTTCCCCTTGCCCTGGATTTCTAGAATCTGGTGGGGACTAGACCATGCTCTGCTAGGAAACCAGGTGATTATACTGAAATCTATCTCGGAAGTCTCTTTCAGAATTTTGTGACTTCCTTGGGATTCTGTTCTTGTTTGGTGCATCGTTAATTTAATGTCGGTCATCTTTTACCTCTGCAAATTCTTCATCATAAACGAACACGCTAGAAGTACAAATGCTTTGCTCCGAGCATGTTGCATACTTACTTGAAGGCATTGCCAAAGAAAATCGGAACTCTCAGTGAATGTTTTTAAACAAACCAGTTGTTAATGCATCCCACGAATCTGGACAGTTTTGTCTTCTTACAGCCCCTTCTCACCTTTGCTGTCTCCCGCTGCTGTTACTGCGGAGGTGAATCACTTGTAGGGGAACCCTGTGAGCAGATCCAACTGCACCCCCCCCTCCAGTGTCTCTCTACCTCCTTTTCTGCTCCTCTGCCTCCCCTAAATCACTGTAAAAACCCTATTCTTTACGAGGAGAAAAACTAGAAAGCAAACTTCTGGGTGTTGTTAGGAAAACACTGTTGCTGTTAATGGCGGATGCACCTCATTCGTGCAACCTAATAGTCAGATTTGGTATGTGACATTAATCTGCCAATGTACCAGAAGATCTCAAGGGCAGTCCTTGATGTCCCTGTACAATCTCCTGTGTTTGCTGCTACAGGCTATGAGAGGGAGCAACTAATGTCTGTTTACTGTCTTTCAGCAAAAGTCTTTATTTTTTAGCATCTGGTTAGAGTACAGGGTTCAAGGTCAGCACTTGCTTCCTGGAAGAAATCTCTTGATTTATTACTTAAGCGTAGATGCTTGCTTACGTTCCTGTTTTGAAATATCCTGTTACTCCCTTGCTAGATAAGAAACTCCATAACTAAAAAAGTGTTCCGTTTCTGAGTTCCAGTCCATGCATCCAAGAAAAGGCAGCAAAGTAGTCAAACCTAATGGACTAATCTTTGCAAAATTGTGCTGTGGTCTTTTCACATCTAGACAGCCTTGAAGTTGAACTTTCTACCAGCTACAAAGATGCATTTCTTTATTCTGTATTACTGTAGCAATTGCCAGACCCTCATTTGAGAATAAAGAGGAAGACGACCAGCCTGTTACACTTAATTGAATGTGGTAGCTGGCGAGAGCAGGGAAGCAGGTCTTTGCAAAACATTAAAACACAAAACAAAGAAACACAACACTGTCTTTCTAGAGGCTGAGAGGTTTGGTGTGTATCCGTCTCCATAGTTTGTGTCTTCCAGGAGCTGTTCTAAGGGAGCTTTTATGAAAGAGGCTTCAATATCCAGAAGATAAATTTAAGAAAAAAATTATTAATTTCTATTACATGGTCCCTCTGCAATGTCTTATGTTTTTCTTAATTAAAAAAAAAAAAAGTAATGCCTGTTTGATGGATGAAGTTAAGTTATAAACAGGGTCCGTTCATATGGTAATAATAAGTTTCTAGTAACTCTCCAGAAATTGGCAATGGTGAATTTGACATCGGATAACCACCATAAATGTTCTTTACAGAGGTATGAACCTGAGAAAACTCTAGTACAGACTGTTTGGGTTTTGGTTGGTTGGTTGATTGGTTTGGGGTTTTTTTTGCCACCTAATAGAATGTGATGTACTGCTTCTGCTTTAAAAAAGCTGTTTGATCAGGATACTTAGAACGCTCTCATTACATGGGATCAAGTACTAATTTAGTATTTCTCTTCATGATGCCAAGGGAGGAGGGAGTGAAGAAGCATGCAGGGACACTGATCCTGAATCAGATTGATTTTTTCCCTCTACCAGAAGAGAATTAGGATGTGTATAAGGTACACCAAGACTCAAAAGTAATAATTTGTTAGACTTGAAATTACGGCATCTGGGTGGTGGATTGAATGACTGCCATGGAATACTGTATCCAGAATACATTCCAGAAATCTTCCTGCAAAGCAGGGAGCCAGAGACACTTTTTCTCCCTCTAAATGTAACATTATTTTCAATTTCGCCTGCCAAGTGTGTAACCTTGATTTGGTGAAAAAGTCCTGAAAATTTAATTGAAGGTTTTAGGTATATTTGAAGGATTCTGGACTTTGTTTCATTTAAGGTCATTACTGTAGTGACTTTAGTTTCACATTCTCCGTCCTGTCAAATTTCTGGGGGATTTCGTTCACCTGTCTTCATACAGATTTTTACCGAATCCACAGCATTCATACCCATTCTAAAATTTCACTACTTAGTGAGGGAGTCTTTTTTTTCTTGACTTTTATTTCAACTTTGTTCGTTAATGCCTCACGTTCCACTTTATTTCTAAGAAGCTTTTTGTTCTCCATTAAATTAGGCAGAAGGATCATCCTAGTGTTGGTAAATTACAGTTGTCTATCTGAAGTAAGATAGTAAGCTTTATCTCGGACTTTTTCCTAAAGTGGGTTGGTCTTCTAGCTATGTCATGCTTGTCTAGATTATGATTCATTAAGTTACCTGTAAAATTTAATTTCAAAAAACTGTCATTGCTGTAAGTAAATATTCTTTTTTGTGTGTGTTAAATGTGCCTGAATGTATTATGACTTGTTAAAATCTTTCAGCTGAGAGAAAATGACTGCAATCAAACATGCTTTACAGAGGGATATTTTCACTCCCAACGATGAACGCTTGTTGAGCATTGTGAACGTGTGCAAAGCAGGCAAAAAGAAGAGAAACTGCTTTTTGTGTGCCACAGGTATATAGTAATACCACAGTGTATTTCTTGTCTTCACTTTTGTTTTTTATTCAGTTGCCTTTGTCTTAGCTTTATTTACAATATTTATTCTTGCCCCTAAGGAAAGGGGTACTTTACTTAGTCCTTACTTACTAGTCCTTACTTACCTAAGGAAATAAGTACTTTCCATTTCTAATGGAGAAAATCAGTTGTAGTTTATAGTTACATTATTGCTTCTGCTAACAAAGAAACAAACCCCTTTTATTCCCAGATCTCATTGAAATTTGAAATGAAAGAATCAAAATTATTTGTGTCGGACTGGTGGGCTTTTGAAGCAGGCTTTATATAGTGCTTAAGTGGGGATTTAGTAGGCATCTAGGCTGATCAGCCTAAGTAAAATGCAATAAGAGTACTGGTTAGAGTCCAAGGCAGAAGGCTCTGGAAAGGCAAGTAACTGATCTGAGTTCTAATGTTCCTTTGAGTGTATGTGTATTATGTTACATGTCTTCAAAAAATGATGTGTATCTGTCAATAAATTAGCTTGCTAGAATTTTTTTTTTGATTGAGAATTGTCAGAAAACATTTTTATTCTGACTGTAATCTCCAGTTGCCTCTGTGCTTTGTCGGTTTATGTGGCCATGGTCTGAGGTCTGCTGTATCAAAGAAATATCTGTAAATTGGGTTCATTACTTCAGAAGCTGTATAGAGACATATAGCTGGTTGACTGAGACTTAAACTGAGCTGTGGATATTGTGGATGAAAATGTTTCAAAGGGTTTCTTTTCATCAAATAAATATTATGAAACCTCCGTCACAGGTAATTCATTTCAGAAGTTGAAATACAGCAGAAACAGGTGTTAAAGTAATTTGTGCATTTTGAAATTATTCTTTTACTTCATTTAACAGTGACAACGGAACGACCAGTACAAGTAAATGTGGTAAAAGTGAAAAAATCTGACAAGGGAGATTTCTACAAAAGGCAGACTGCATGGGCGCTTCGAGATCTTGCTGTTGTTGATGCCAAAGATGCTGTTAAAGTATGTAAAACTTTTTTTTCATTTAGTGTTCTATTCAGAGCATCCTTTTGGTTCCGAGTCAGAGTTAACTTCCTTGATACTGACTGCTTTAATGCTTAGAATGATAACACATGAATTAGGAATTACATAAATTCGTGTGCTGCATTTTCATCCAGTTTTTCCAAGAATATAACCTTGGTAAACTGAGTAAGAGTAGTCTAGATATGCTTGGATAGCAATATTTTGAATATCTGCCCAATTTCTTGTAGTGATCTCTCAGTGACTGTACAGTGCTTGTGCTAAGGACCAGTACTTTTTTGTTTGTTTCAAGTCATATGTAAATTTTTACTCCAAGCTTAGTTTCCCCTTAAAAAAAATTATGACCATTTTACTAATGACATTGAGCTGCTTGTAATGTTTTTTGCTAGGGCACTCAATACATTGTTAATGAGCAGTATATAAGCTTGAAGGTGAGCTCTTATTATCTGTTCTCTGAATCATGACACTGGCCATTTGTTGGAAAGTGTATGGTCCTGAGGTGGTGTTCTTTTCCCTAGAACAATGAGAACAACCTATTTTTGACCATTTAAATATATCTGTTGTCATAACCTAAGATGTACAAACAGACAGAGGTGAAAACTCTTTATCCCATGGTGTGTGGTTTTATATTCTGTTAACTGGTGATTTGGAAGAATAGTGCAGAAAACTATGAAGTTGAAAATTCTTTGATTTTTTTCCCCCTCTCCAAGTTTAGATTAAATATATGGATAACTGTAACAACAAAACATACCTGTTCGCTAGATTTTAGATTTTCCTTGCTGTTCCTAAATACTGTGTTGGAGAATTGCTTCTTTCAGTTTAAGGTTCTGTTTAAAATTAGAGCATCTTTCAGGGCTTTTTCTTGCAAAACAGAATTTGGTTAACTGTTTTCATCAATGTGCTGTAATGTATGTACCATTCTAATGAGTGATTTTGAAATTTGCTTTCAAAAAACAAACATCGAATGCCAAACTGTTTCAGTAAAAAACATCAGAATTAAAGTTGATAATCGTGTTTTGGTTTCCAAATGTGATCCTGTGCAACTCTTAACACAGGCCTTTCCTGCACTAGTTGTCGGCCAACTCAAATTTTATGCAATGATACTCTTGTTTTAGAAATTTATGGTAATTATGTTTATCAATATAAGCTACAGAAAAAACAGAACTGCTTTTATTGTGCTCTACAGGAAATACCATTTCCTATCATGTGTGGTTTCATATGCAGCCTGCTTCTGCAGATGGTAGTGACAGCATTAAGTCATAAGTAGCAGCAATAGTAGTTTTTACAAACTATATATAAGTAAGATTTTAACACGTACCTGAGGCAATAACATTTTTCATCATAAGGAGGCTGGACCTTGTGAAAAGCTTGGAATGTGATCTTTAAAACAGACTGTTACCATTTACAGTCCCTACTGAGTTCATAAGTGGCTGTAGAAAGGAAAGTACTTTAATCAGATGTTATCAAAGCAATGTTCTCATCAGACAATAAATCTAGTTAAAAATACTTCTATAGTAGTTTTTTACCATTAAAATACCAAATGGTCTTTTCTATCCTGTTCAGTGCTATCAAATACTATCATATCTATGAAATATATGAAGTACTCATCATTTTTTCCCTTGTCTATTCCCCTCTTCTTGAATTGTGTTGTATACCTTGTCAGTAATTACAGCTATCTTTTTTAGTTTCAGAAGGCTAACACAAGGCCTAAGTCCATCTAAGGACAGTGTTTCAGGGCAGACAGCACTGTCAAATGTTTCTTGGAACTCTTATAGATGTCTGTATTATGTGTTACTGTTGCCTTATCTGGCTTGACAAAATACTGTCTTCATAGCGTGGATTCTGGTCTTTCAACTTCAAATGTTTTAGCACCTTCATTAAGGTGCATCAGGGTGCCAGTGTTCGTGTATCAGCTTAAGGTTGGCTTCTGTGTAATTTCACTTTTATCCTGTCATCTCAATAAATAAATGCTTAAACAATCTCTGCTGCTCAGAGAATCATTTGACTACTGAGCCTGTAATATATCTCATCTTTTGCAGGAGAATCCTGAATTTGACTTGCATTTTGACAAAGTGTACAAATGGGTTGCGAGCAGCACAGTGGAAAAGAACACCTTCATTTCATGTATCTGGAAACTCAATCAGAGATATCTTAGAAAGAAAATTGACTTTATTAATGTTAGTTCACAGCTTTTGGAAGGTACATTTCTACAACTGTATGTTACATATAAAGTTTTAATAATTATTGATGTAAAAAAGATATACTTAAATCATCCTAATCTTGGTGTGTTTTCCTATTCAATTTTAGTCTTTTATATTTTCAAAGTCTTCAGATAAACAAAGTGACTAGATAACAGATTTTCTGTTAGTGAACTGAGAACCAAGACAAAATACTTCATTAATGAAGTTCTAAATATTGATAAGCTTATTGTATTTCTAAGACATTTTGTTTCTTGAATGAAATAAAATTTACCTGCAAGATCTGGTAGGTCTAAATGTATAATGAATCTGCTTTTGTTCCTGTTTTCATTTCCTCTGAATTAAAAAAAATGCTTTAAAAAGCAATGCTTCAGTAACATGCTAAAGGTTATGTGAGGTTTAATATCAGATTTCTAGTTTATAAACTATGAAGCATGAGTGAAATTCTGCTGGACCCCATTACAGTTTACGTGGCTGGTTTTTAAGAAGGCTTTGTATCTTGTTCACTTGTGCTGTAGTAAATATTTTTACAGTCATCTTATCTTTTAATAGTTAATTTTTTTTCATAAAGCCTAATGAGTAAGCATATCTCACATTGAGCCTGTCAGAAGTGGTTAAACTGTTGATATTAAACACTAGACTGGCGTGTGCAGAAGAACTTGAATTAGAAATGTAAAACAGGGAGGGATAGCACTTCTGTATTTAGGTGTTGATTGAAATTTGTTTTTAACCAACCTCTAACTTTTCACGTTTGTGCAATATTAAAACATTAAAACTTACTGCCACTTAAGAATATACACACTGTTCATGCTTTGTCTAGCTAACATTCTCTGCTTCCTTTCCTCTGCTTTCCCATACCTTTTAATTCTTCAGAACTGCCTAAAGTTGCAGAAGGTGCGTAACACCTTTTTCTTTTATTTTGCTTTGTAAGCAATTTTTCTTAAATAATATGCTTTTCAAGATAACTTTTACTTATTCAACGATACATTTCTTAATCAACTTCAGTATGTTTCCCTTATGCTCTGTTTACCAAGAGAGACTCTAACTTCTACTGATCTTCCGCTAACAAGTCTAGTGTAATACTGTAATATATTTTGATGTTGATTACATACAATAAAGGAAGGTAGCTATTTGTATTTTGCTTATGTTGCATAATTTGGAAAACATCACTGTTGGGAACCAGTTCTGGAAATATTAATAAAGCCCATGGAAGACTGAGACTTGAAAAAAAGTGTACACAGGTAGCAGGTGCTTGTTATGAAAAATGTTTCATGGATTCATTTACTTAAAGATAGTCAAACATACTACCTTACAAACAAAGTACTTACAAAGAGTAAGTACTCTTAAAATGCTTGTGCCTTTCTGCACTTGATAACATATTTTATTTCCTTTCTCTACATAAGAGTCCGTTCCAAGTGGAGAGAATCAAAGTGTAGCAGGAGGTGATGAAGAAGCTGTGGATGAATACCAGGAGTTAAATGCAAGAGAGGAACAAGATATTGAAATAATGATGGAAGGGTGTGAATATGCTATTTCTAATGCTGAAGCCTTTGCAGAGAAGTTGTCGAGAGAGCTACAAGTCCTAGATGGGGTAAATGTTTCTTCTGGTGTACAGTGTGTTAGCATGTTGAGCTGTTTTCATTGATACTGACCACGTAGTGTTCCTTGAAAAAGTAGCTAACATGTTCTGCTGCATATTTAAATGTAAGTGTATATCTGCTCCTAAGCAGAGCTACATCCTATTATCAGATTTTAAATATCTTCAACTTTGCTCTTTACCTTCCAGACCTTCGGGGGTGAGTCACAGGCTTTCAAATGAGGAGTTGAGAAGAAAAAGGGGAGGCGTTCTGCATATACCTTTCTTGAACGCAGAGGTGAAGGGAGAGAGAGAGAGAATAGGCATTCATGTCCACGGATGTGAACTCTTATGCCTAAAATACTACTCCCGGTGTAATTAGGAGCATGGTTTAGTCTGATAACATTGGAGTATTCGACTGTCTGTAACAGTACTAGATTGTTCGTTATTTTGCTTTTTAAACAACCCAACATTCTAGAGGTCATTTAGAAAACTTAAGGGGATGCAGGGGTTACAGTCTTGAGGGAACAGTCAACGACCTCCTCAAATTGTCAAGTTGTATGTTGCTCTTATATTTTGAAAATGGCTGTTATCATAGCAATAGCTGATCTTTCAACAGAAAATGTGACCTTATCACCTAAGCTGTTATTCTGGAACTAAAAATATTCCAGTGTAGTACGGATTACTGTCTGGTTTTTAGTTTTGTGCAGATCACTACTTCAACTCTAAGAATCTGAGCAAAGTTTTGTCTTTGTATCGTTTCTTTATGAAATAGTGTTATAGACTGAGGGACTGGTGTGTTCAATAACACTTTAAATGAGAAGTACTACAAGCTTATATTGTCTCTTTCATAAAGAGTTTTGGAAAGTGTTTATTTGACAGCAATAGAGACAGAAGGAGATATCAGAATGCTTTTGAGATATAAAAATGTCTCTTAAAATGTGGCTTCATCTTCTGTACAGGCAAATATCCAGTCAATTATGGCCTCGGAGAAACAGGTGAATATCTTGATGAAGTTGCTGGATGAAGCTCTAAAGGAAGTTGACCAAATTGAGCTAAAGCTGAGCAGTTATGAAGAAATGCTTCAGAGTGTAAAAGAGCAAATGGATCAAATTTCAGAAAGCAATCATCTAATCCATCTCAGCAACACAAATAATGTGAAGCTACTGTCAGAGATAGAGTTCTTAGTGGTAAGCATTTTTATTGTGTTTACTATGGTTGTTCACGTCAGGTATAAAATTCTTTTAGGGTGCTACTGTTTTTAGTAACTGTATATGAGGTTCATTTAAAATAATGAGTTTCTTTTTCTGTTTTATTATTGCACTAACTTCAGTAAGTTTTTATAGTGATGGAATTGTATTTATCATTCTTGATTCAGCATAGCAAGCTAACTTGCTTCTGGCTTATGGACAGTACTATCCATTATTTTGTAGAATCACATGGATTTGGCTAAAGGTCATATAAAGGCCCTTCAGGAGGGAGATCTGACATCTTCTCGAGGCATTGAGGCCTGCACTAACGCAGCAGATGCCCTTCTGCAGTGTATGAATGTAGCTCTTCGTCCAGGTAATGTTTTTGTTAGGCTGCAGTCTAACATACAAAATCTATCTAACTAGTCTTAGCTTTTGGTTCCTGTAGATTGAGGAAATTGTGACCTCTGGTCCTTTTGGTTCCCACGTATGATATATTATTGTATATTTTGTACTCTGTGAAGTTCTTTTTGCTTTTAGGACATGATATGCTTCATGCAGTGAAACAACAGCAGCAGCGGTTTAGTGACTTGCGTGAGCAGTTTGCACGGAGACTTGCCAGTCATTTGAACAGCGTATTTGTTCAGCAGGTATTGTTTCTTACTATTTTATATGAAATTTTCAGTCACAATCTTTTCCTGAGAAGAAAAACAATCCACCTAAAATGGGAAATGTTCTGTGTAATCAGTAAATGAATGGACTGCTAGAGGCACTTCAGGCAGAGATATTACTAAGCACACCAAATCATAGTTGCCTACAGAAGTCTCTTACATTAAAAAAAACAAACCAAAAACAAACCCTCACCTCTCTTTAGTGGGTTTGGTATCTGAATTAAACACATCGTATGATATATAAGGATTTATTTTAATTATAAAGATTGATTAATTGAGGAGAAAAAGCATTGACTTTTTTTTTTAAGGATGTCAGAGGCTGAGAACGTTGGAGTTCTTGCTGTCTGAACTTCAAGGGCCATAAAAAAAATCCCAAAACAAACCATACAGAGTAAAATGTCTAAACATTAATTTTTGTGGGTCTTAACTGGAAAAATTCAGAAATCAGTGTTCCGAGACTTGTTTCCTAAACGCTGGATGTCTTTTATAGCATCAGGTTTTTTTAATTTATGTATTTTTTTTATCTCCAATTAGTTGACTCGGAACTTCCTTCAACTATATAGCAGGTCCCATTCTTTTTCAGTTCCAGTGAGTACATCGGGTTTGATACAAGCTTTTCTAACTAATTTTTTGGAGCTTGACTTTTCTAACTAGCAGCTGCATCTTTGGCTTTACAAAA
This sequence comes from Chroicocephalus ridibundus, assembly GCF_963924245.1. Taxonomy (NCBI): domain Eukaryota; kingdom Metazoa; phylum Chordata; class Aves; order Charadriiformes; family Laridae; genus Chroicocephalus; species Chroicocephalus ridibundus. Next base: position 72,568,777 of record NC_086288.1, read on the forward strand.
AGAAATTTATCCTTACCAATTGCAGAGCATCAGACTTAATGTTCCTTCTCCCTTCCAGTATTTTTATCAGTCCTCATGCTTTGTTTATCTGTTTGAGATAACTTTCCTCTCGTCTGATCTCCAGAAATTGCTGAGAGGCAGATCAAGGTGTATGGAGGAAAAGTATTTTCAGGAAATTGTAATATGTGTACAACTGTACAGATACTGCAGTTGTGTGAAATCACAATACTTGTAGACAAAAAATAAATCAGTTCTTATACATATTAGCACAATCAAGGTTTTAAAAGTTTTTGTTTTTATGTATTAGACTGTGTGCAGAAAATGGAATAGAGTTATGCTGGGTAATTGTATAGAAAATTCCATTTGAGAGTACAAGCCTGGCATTTTATGGCAAACATAAGCGCTTCCTATATTTTTTCACTTTGCAGAAGAATTCCAGTTCTACAGCGTGTTAAATTTTTCGCCTTTAGTTTCTGTTCTGAAGAAGATAGGTTTCTCCTGTGAACTCTAATATTTTGAAAACCTGAGCACAGACTATGTGTCCTGACCTCTCAATGAGCGAGTAGAAGCTATGTTGTGTAAGTCCTGTGTGAATGCATTCACAAAGTTTGAATATTGGACTTGCGTATAAAAGTGACTGTTTAACAGAATGTCTTTTCTGATGTTCTGTTCTGAGGATTTTATTTTTAAAAGCAGTAAGAGATTATTATTACTATGTAATACTGCATGTATTAGATGAAATACTTCTAAAGAGACTTTTCAGTGCTATTGAGAATGCTATTACCAATTTGCATATTTATATATCTATTTTTTTTAAAAAATTCTGCTACTAGTAGTGGCCTCACCGTTGTCTTTCATATAAACTTGCCCTCTGGAAAGTTTGGGCCTGCTGTTAGCTGTTATCAGCAGATAAAAAAATATGACCTTGCTGTAAGGTTAAGCAGGAAGAGTTCATTAACTGGAAGAGTTGAGTCTCTGCAAAGCCTTTTTGCTTGTTGCTAAAGAAAAAAAAAAGTTTGTGTACTTCATTTTGAGGTATGGATTCAAGTGTTGGAGGTGTAACAAGATTTTTGTGTTATCTTACTAAAAATGAGCTTGTTTTGTTAGTTTGATGAATAGAATATAGCAATTTTGCAGTCTCATGTTTTTGAAAAGTCTAACTGGGATACTTTGTTACCTTTAACATCTGAAGAGTTGCATTATTCGTTTAGAATGTTGCTTGGAAAAAAAAAAGCACTTCCGAAAAAAACTAAGGCAGATAAAGATTTCTAAATTAAAATGGCAAATGAAAATACAATCATGTCTACACAACTGCTAATACAAGCAAGACATATCCTGATTCGGAGCTCCTTAGATGGAGTTCTTTTTTAAAAACAAACAAACCCAATGCTGGCATTCAAACTACTGTTATAGGATATGAAGGTGCTTCATCTCCTTTATGTAAAATTAAGAATAAATCTTAAAAGTTTAAAACAGAAATGCAACTTTGGATTGACATTCACTGCAGTGTTAAAAACTGTTTGCAGTAACTAACTAATAATAACTAAGTTAATGTAGTTGTCTTTACTGTGTCCTAATAATATTTGATTAACCTTACTGTGTGTCTATAACTTTAAAAAAACTAAATAAATCTTTAACAACGAGGTTCAGCATTCAATTAAAATGCAACTCTGGGCTTTTTGCCTTTGAAATATGAGATAGCTTGAAACTTTAAAACTATGAAATAATTGAGTAACAACCTTACAGTAACAGTTTGTATAAATTTGGTAACAATTATATTGTATATTATATGGTAACAATAATATTGTATGTTATTGTATAACATTTGGTAACGGTTAGTAGAAATGTATATGTAGTGAGAGGAAGCCTGTTAATTAGATGAAGAAGGGATACCTAGACGCTCCATAATGTTTTGGAGCAGACTTGAACAGGACGTAATTCAGGACATCCAGAATGATTAGTCCTGTGGGAAAAGTTGGCTTGGAGAGAGAAATTTATTTTGGGAGGGAATTTGTCATCTAGCTTTATGAAGAATGCAACTACTAAGCAAAAATAAGTTGTATGTGATCAAGGGACATGAATAAAATTGTTATAGGAAAGAAGCAATAAAAATTTGGATAGCTGAGTATATCCTAGCAGTAATATGAACTAGCCTTTGGACTGACATAGTTAAGAAAGCTGTGAAAGCCACCAGGTAAATTATCTTAAACTGTAACGAACTTGAACATTAAAGTGCATGCTGTAGGAACCTTGCACACCGGGGGATGGGAGAGAGAACTGTAAATGGTTTTCTATGTCTAGTTTTTATGGAAGCGTATCAAAGATCTGTTGAAAATATTTGCTATATGCATGCCCAGAAGTACACACGGTATCGAGTGTAACCTCAGGAGTCACATCAGCAGCTAATGCTGTCTGGATTATAATTCCAAATTATATGTTGCAACAATTACACTTTACAAAGTTGGCTTTTTGTTGGAGTCAGGCTACAAGATTGTTTTTAGAAGGGAGATTAACAGTGTGACCCTTCACCATTGTCTCTGAGAATAAATGAATGAAGCTGTCTAGGACTTGTTTCTTTGGGTCCGTTTGTGTCTCAGTTTATGTCGTTGAGAGAACAGGATTTAAAGTACGTGCACGTTCATGTTGGATACAAATAATTATATTATTTTACAAATAATACCAAGGCTCTCATCTTCACTTTTTTAAGACAAAAGTCTGTGAATGTATTGTGGAAGCTTGTAGGGCTTTTTTAACCAAAGACTTGAACTGATTAGTACCCAATACAATAGAGAAGGGTGAGCCAAAGTTGCTTTAGTTTTGACTCTGTGATCCAAACTGGCTTCTTTTCCAACTTAAAGACATGCAAATGCAGTTTTAAACCACCTGCATGTTATGCTACAGGAATGGGAGACCAATTAGGACAATCTTTTTGTGTTGGCATGGCACAAACTATACTTAAGATCAAGTTCTGTTGCTGTATTTATTGCAAGGTAGGTAAAAAAGACTTTACAGAAAACTTTAAAACCATTTTGAAATTAAGTCCCATCCTCCCCTCCATTAACCCAGGGGTGACAGTTCTGTGTTCTGCTACGTGGCTGAAACGTGGTGTTACCTTGCTTGCTTCCTGAATTACCTAGGCCACCCACTGACCTGGGACTTGAAATGTGTTACGGTATGTGGGAACAATATCTTTGAAGAGAAGCAGCTATGCATTTTTTTTTTTTTGGTTTAGAGAAGTAATGTAATAATCTCTTAAATTTTTTCAGAAACAATTGAACACTTATCACTAAATCTTCACTCAAGGGTACCTTGCATTCTTGTGCAAAAAATGCCAAATTGACTCACCCTGAAGGCAAAGTGGTAAACAAGAGCCTTACGATGAACAAGCTTTCTAAGATGAATTATCTGCCACAGCTGTAACATCTCAGTGTCCGTATTATGTCAGGCATCTTTTCAATCTGCATCTCTAGACTTTATTTCTGTGAAAGATATTTTGATGCTTTTCTGTTTGTCTGAATGGGACACTGTCTTCATTTTAAGTTTTTCAGGAAACTTCTACTACATCGGTATAGTGCTTTCAGATTTACTTTAATATTTTCTCTTATCAAGGGTCACGATCAGAGTTCTACTCTTGCCCAGCACTCTGTTGAATTGACATTACCCAATCACCATCCATTTCACAGAGATTTACTTCGATATGCTAAACTGATGGAGTGGCTCAAGAACACAGATTATGCAAAATACGAAGGGCTAACAAAGGTACGTGAAGTGCTCAAATGATGCTAGAAAATGTACAGAATATACTATTTTTGAGAGTCAAAAGAATTGCCTGTGTGTATGTGCATGTGCTTTTAATACTCCTTTACATTAAATTTAATCCACTTTGGATTCCTCTTTGGAGTAGAAAACTTCTTTTTTTTTTTTTTTTTTGGTATTTATCTGGTATTTCTTTCCCCTCCAAGATTCTATGTCTCTGTTCTGAGGTATCATAAGTTATTAATCTTAATATTTATGTAAAACAGGTTTCCCATTTTACAGTCTAGTAAGGAAAATGATTAAGCTATTTTCATGTTGATGTGCTTATTGCCTATGTGACATCTTTATTTCAACAGGTGTTCATTTCACTTGGCAATACCAAAAACTTCAGAGGTCTCTTGTAAAGTAGATTAAATAGAAACATTTTGGCTTTGTATATATGTAGCTTTTATCTACTGTGTTTAAAACTGTCACGTAGTGAAAGAATTACTACAGAAGTATAGAAAGCATTTAGATAGAAGTTAAGGGAAAGTTAGCCCTTACAGAACAAGTTGTGTTTTATTAATAAAAAAGTATGGTCATTCTTAAAAGCTCAACTGTGGAAGATTTAAATTAGACTCTTAAAATGGCTTTGAAATAGTTTTTTTTTATTAGAAGATCATGAAGATGTCAATCATTCATTGACCATTTGCCTTACACTGAGGACAAATATCAACTAAGACGTACATATGTTTATGTATTGTGTGTGCTAAGTAAAAAAAATTTTGAGGAATGTAGGAAAAAAAAATTCGTGGGTCATCTTTGTCAATAAAGTAAAATATTGTAACCTGTGTACTAAACATCTAAACAAGCCAGATAATATTCGGATTTTTTCAGTTATTGTGCCTCTTGTCTTTTTAAAATTTCGGCTTACTTTTGGCAGTGTGGCAAACAAATCATTTTAGGACTAATTGAATCTTGTAGTAAGTAGGCACACGGAGTTTGTGCCTCCCAAAGTTTTCTGGTCTTTTGCTTTTCTTGTAAGAATAGTAATGAAGGAGGTCACGTACTCAGGAAGATGTGTAGGAGTGGCATCCTGTTTGCTTTTTGGGGGCATAGTAAGAGTCAAGTAAAAGACGCTACAAGGAATGGTGCTGCCCTTGAATGGAATTCTATGATGCTTCGCCACTAGTAATCCTATTTATATGTACCCATTGCATATCTTTCCTTATGGAGAAGTAGCAGTTTCTGATTAATGCTCAATGAACTTACTAGGAAATTGAACATAACCTGCTTAAATATCATGTGCATGCTATAAAAATATAAATATACTCACATATATAATGCAAAACAGTTTGTTACTTAGTAGAACTTATATACTTCTGGGTTTTTAAGATCTATTTAACTGTAATAGAACAAAATCAATATGTGTACCTGTTAACTAACTTTACGTTTTTCTTTTAAGAATTATATGGATTATTTATCACGACTATATGAAAGGGAAATAAAAGACTTCTTTGAAGTCGCCAAGATCAAGATGACGGGCACAACCAGAGAAGGAAAAAAGTTTGGTAAGGTTCCAGGAGGCACACATCTTGCTTTGAATCTTATTATTTGCTTATAAAATACTCGTTACAACACCTAGGGCCAATTTTATAATCGTGTAAAATTGTTTACTTTTGGCAAGGTGGAAGAAGCTGGATGAAAACCAGAACCGGTAAAACTTCTGACTTCCACAAGGCCAAAAGTAGCACAACTGAAACCTTGTGAAATTGGTCAAGATAGAAGGATAAAATGTGGTATTTCTCAGCTTTTCAAATCTACACTCAGTTTTTAACAAACTATCAACCATATTTTATTACTTGAACTATCTCACTTTATTACTGGAAAAAATTTGAAAAATCAACTCTTGTAATTAAAGAAAGCTTGGGCAGCACATGTGTGTGTGTTCCTTCTGCTATTACTTCTGCTTTTAGTAAGTTCTGGGTGAATTTTGAAGAAGCTAGTTTTAATGCTAATTCTGCCTCAGGAAACTTGTGTTTTCATTGTGTTTTCAGTGAGATTTACCCATGTAGTCTGAAACTAGAAATCATACTTTGTTAACTTGTAGGTCTTTCTGTTTAAGGCAGTATGTATTTCTGCTAGAATTAAATAGTCTAGTGTGAGTATGGAAGTGAAGCTTTTAAAAAAAAAAAAATAAAAAAAAATCAAACAAACCAAACCTGAATACTTAGAAAGCAACAGTGATATAGGTGTATTTATATATCGGCTATTCTATATTTTAAAGTGCACTGTTTCAAAACTTGTTTAAAATTCTTATATTTGCCACAGTTCACCACTTTCTAAATTCAGAAATAATGTGCAGCTTTAACGAGTATGTTCTGTCAAGCCCATGAACTCAGAACCAAGGTCCTGAACTTATACTTTGAAGTCTGATGGTAGAGAACAGAAAAAAAGTAATGAAAGGAAGCGAGCAGGAAAGTGGTGAGGCTTGCTTGGGGGAGGGGGGGGGAGCTGGAAAGATAAGTCTTGGCAAGCTGTTGGACGTGGAGAGCAAGTGCTGCCATTATGTGTCTTTGTCAGAGCAGTTAAATCCATAAATCTTGAAAAGCTGTCTTACTGCAAGAATGAAACACTTTATCCTAATATAAATTGATTTCTAAAACATTCTAAACACTTCATCCTGGCACTTTTTTTGTGATTTGCATTTGTGAGGAGACAGTTTTTGCAGCAATTTCCTAACATCTGTAAATGCTATGGAGTGATCAGGCATTTTGGAGAAGGAGATCCTGCAATTCATCAGCGGAAAAGCTGTACCTTGACAAAGCTTCTGTCGTGTACTTGTGCAAACCTTATGCGTTTGAACTTTGCACAGATTAGCCAAGGAGGAGAGCAGCGAAGATTTTTTTTTTTTTTTTTTTTTTTTTTAACCGATTCTCTTGGTTTGATTTCTGTTGTAATATTACATTGTCACAGTCTTACAAAGAGTATGTTTATGTCTGAGTCTGTGGCTGACTGATATGCAAAAGTTGGCCCAAGTGCCCAGTTCTTTGAAAATTTGTAGGAACCAGTCACAAAGCCATTACTGGAAACTGTATCCAGTGGGAACTCTCCTAGAATAATTGATGTTATGAATGGTAATTAAGCCATTAAGTAACAGTTATCAGTGGCCACATATTTGAGGACACAAGCAAATTTGACAGTGAATTAGATCAAAAAAATCTTCAGTCCTCAGTACTAATCTAAAGAAGGAATGCAAATTACATATGTTAAAAAAGCTGTTCCTTATATAAATATGATTTCATTGCACCATTTAAATATCAAGTTATGTATTTATTTTGTAACAGCTTATAACAGTGTGTAACTTCACAGGCTTCTATGTTGAAGGTAGTGGTTGTACTATGACTAGTTGCACATTAATTTAAAATGCATCACTCCTTAATAGTAAGCTTATTTAAGGAATAGTGTAGGTGCATAATGCTCCAGTTGTACTCGGACGCTAAAGACGACCTGTTTCCAAGCTGTGTTGGTGTGTGTTCTTGCCTTTTTTTCATGCTTTGGGAATAGCGCTGCTATTTGAATGCCTCAAACGCAGAGGGGGTGCTGGGAGAATTCTGGCATTCTGTGCTAGCGCAAGGTTCTTTGTCTGCATTTTTATGGCAAAAAAAATATCTGGGTCGTAAGCATTCACACTTGTCTTAAGTAGTCTTTTTTTTCTTAATTTTCTTTTTTTTTTTTTCTGGTTAGCCAAGACTTTGATACTTAAATACCATAAAATCAATGTGGGAGAGAGTGCTACTACTGTCGTATGTTTATACGATGTGGCTTCTTAAAGCCACTGTGGCTCCCCTGATTGTCCAGGGCCTGATCTTTGCCTGGATGATGAAGAATGACAGATGCATATGCGAAATATATCGGGCCTAAACCTTTTTATTCAAAAACTGCCAAAACCCCCAAGATCTAAAAACTAGGCTGGAATTTAATATGAGTTTGATGTTACGATTGTCAGTAGTGTTGCCTACTTGAGAACATCTGGTATTTAAGACATGTTTGTGGCATTTAGAAATATTTACTCGTTCTATTACACTAGATTCTGCTTGCCTGCTCCATTTTGGGGGGCTTGTAGCATCCATCCTCATCAAGATCTTCTTAATACCACATACTGCTTTTAGTGTATGTATGCAAATGCCTTTTACTGGTTAGGGATTCTCTATTTACTACAGATGCCTGTTTACTCTAAATTTCATATTGAAGTCCACTTGAGGAAACTGTTCTATTCTGTAAAAAAACCCATGAAAAATCAAAAAAACACAGTGTAACTTTTTTTGCTATATATTTATTGTTTTCATCCTCTCTGAATTTGCAGTCATCAATTTTTGGTGCAGCATGAATACAAAAGATGTATTCTCTATGTAAACATCCTGATTTGTGAAAGCAAAAAAGGTTAGCCAGTTTTACCAGATATGAATGATTTTGCAGTATTGGTGTGTGTTTTTTAAATTAAAGAGGTGGACATTATCTCTGACTCAGTACAAAATTACGTAAATATATTTTAATTTCTTCATGTCTGTTATTGATGTGATGATTGATCTTGGAAACTGAGTCTTCTGCAATATCAACCCTGACAAATAAAACCTTAATTTAATGGAATTCTCAATTTGGGAGAACTTAAATACATGTTACCAAAAATGAAAAAGCAAAGTTTAATACCTAGAAACTTACTCTGTTTTCCATGTAGCTTAGATACTGAATTTCTAGAATAGTACCTCTCCAACTAAATGTGTTTGCAATGTAGTTACTTGCTGCTTATAGTTCTCTGCATGTTTCTTTCCAGTTAGAGCTTAACTTGCATCTTGTGCATGGTTTGTGCAAACTGCATTTTAACTTGTCTTTGTCTTTGATGCTTGCAACCTAATCCATCCCAGCTACACTGCCTCGAAAAGAAAGTGCTGTCAAACAGGAGACTGAGAGTGAGTATAACTAGTTGCATTAGTTGGTATTGTCAATGCATGTGTGTCGATGTAAACATGTGGTGCTGCATCATGGAAAACTCTACCTAACACTGAAGCGCTCCATTCAGAATGAAATAAGCATTATAGCAGAATCGTTGTTTTTGCAAGGCAAAAATGAAGCACGGCTAAAATGGCCCAATGTAGAAGTTGAGAAAGTTTGCAGGTAAAGGCAACAACTTTTGGTTTTCCCATGCTACTAGTTGATCTAAAAAATATGTTTGTGCCTGAGAGCTTGTCGTAGTTTTCCAACTCTTCCAGTAGGTTGAGGTAACAACTTTTATTAGATGTATAGACTTTGTCTTGTTTGTGTCCCTAGCCTAGATACCAACATAGCAGTTAAATGAAACTTACTGGATTGCTTTGGAGTTTCTTTGTGGTTGAGATGTGAGAAGTTTACATGGGGGTCAAATATTGATGATTTCTTGTTCTTTTTTGTTACTAGCTTTCTACATCCTGTTCCAACATTTCTGAAAATTTTGGGGGGAAAAAAAAATAAATATATGCTCCTCACCTAGGAGAAGCCCCCACGGTATCAGGAAGAAATGTCTGAATATTAATTACAATGAAAAGGAGAGGGGAGTGTTAGCATTAGAGTTACTGGGGAATTGTAGCAAAATAGCTGGAGCAAACTATGTTGACAAAAGGATGTTAACAACAGAAAGGTCAAGTTCAAGATGAAAAACATGCCTGTGTGTATATAAAGCTTTTTACATTTTTCCCTCTTGTGGATTGATTCTTTTGCTTGTGGCAGCCTGTGCCCAAAGTACATTCACAAAGATCATAACTGGCCTTTGCTTCCAAGCTTTCAAGGAGAATATCTCGCCCTATAGATATTCCTGTATTTCACAGTTTTGTTCCTTTTATACCTTTTTCTATACTTTACAATGAGGGCTTATACAGCTACATTGTACTTTGAAACTTGAAGAATTTCAGTTACCCTTTAATGAGAAAAGAATGTGTTTATAGCAAAAGCATTTGCAGCTTAGACAAAAATTGAATTGTTTGATTTTAGTGTAGGACTACTAGCAACTCTTGATCTCATACGTTCTGTAATGAACCTGTTCTTGATTATTTTATTCTGCCTTTACTTCTTTCCTTCATAGTGTCTTTATTTCACAGGTCTTCATGGAAGTTCTGGAAAATTGACTGGGTCTACTTCTAGCTTAAATAAACTCTCTGTTCAGAGTTCAGGAAACCGTAGGTCTCAGTCATCCTCACTGTTGGATATGGGGAACATGTCTGCCTCTGACCTTGATGTGGCTGATAGAACAAAATTTGATAAGGTAAAGCCAAAATGTTGCATAGGGTTCTTGCTTAGTTTTTGTATTAGAAGTGTCTTGCCTATCTTTCTTGTAGAGTTTAAAAATCTGTACTGTTTAAATCTTAAGACACGCCAATTTCAAATTCTGTATGTACCACACATCTATAAAGACAGTTTCTAAGAAATATGTAGATCAGAGTATTATTCTCTGATTATAAGATCCCATTTAGTTCCTTTATATGCTTAGTGTGGCCCGTAAGGAATATCAAGCATAAAAATGGTCTATTAATTTTAAGCCAAATATGCATTTTTAAGCAAATTGGAATTGAATTGATGGATTCTTCAACTGATTTTTTTTTTTCTCAATAAAAATGATCATGTGTTCAGTTGCACTTTCCCAGTACGTAAGCCGAAGTGAAAGATAAGAAAGCATAATCTTCTTTTAGCCAGGACTTGCGTGTGGCCCTGACATTTTATTTATACTGGTTTCACATCAACGTTATCATCAGTTTTTAGCTTTAACCAAGTACTAAGTTATTACTGGAGTATCCTCAGCGTCTGTTTAAAAACCTGCTGTACTCAGCATCTGTTTGTTTGGTTTTTTTCCTGAACCTTTAAAAGTGACAGTACTCCTCAATTCTTGTGGAATTAACTCCTCTGTACTGTGGAGGGAAAAGGAGCTGTTTTCACAGTGAGAGATAAAAATAGTTTTCTTGTTCTCTTTTGAATTATTTGATGAAATGAGTATTTTTCTTCTGACCTCTTCAAATCCTTGCTCAGTCATTTTCTGGGAGGACATATTATATGCCTGAAACAGTTATTACACACCTGCAGCAACAACCTGTCTAGAATTAAAATAATAGCTTTTTAAAACAATTTTCTACAAATACAGGTATTGTGCTAATTTTTTCAACAACTTCTGAATTATCTTACGCCCACTGGGGACATGTGAGTGTGACTAACGTATACAGAGTTGTAAGCCATTGAGCTGACCTAGTAGGTTTTTTAAATTTTTTTTTTTCCAGGGGAATTTTCAGTAGTGTGGATTTACTATATAGCTGGATTGGTTTCATTTATGTAAATATTTGCATGTCTTAATCCTTAAACACTTGTGGAGAAAATTCTGTGTTGTGTAAAGATGATGGATTGGAAGTATGTCTAACGCCTGACTTACAATTTCACTGGTTTGTGTGAATAAAATATTTTAATGAATTGTTGCCAAAATAGTGTTTCATTTTAGATTAAATCTAAAAATCATGGTGCATACTTCAATTTCATTACAAAACCTGCTGTTGGTTTCTGTAGCAGCTATGCAGAAATGTTTTCTATGGAGCAGTTATCTTCTGCATACAGTCTACCTGTTTTTCTTCCCTGAGGCTTTTAATTTTGTCTTCTTCCTCTCAGCAACCCAGGCAGAAAAAAGGGCGTCAGAATCCATGACTTACTACTAAAATGTGAATGTTTTCATTATAGCACAAAAGTCCTTCCTCAGGCTGTGACTAGAAAAATTCTAGTTGTGGAAAAACATAGGTTGTTCTTTTCTTCCCAATGTTATATGGATGAGAAGGGGCTATGTTGAAGATGCACATATTGCTTTTAAAGATACAAGGACAAGCTGTTTCCATTTGTTTGATAGAAATAAGCTATCTAAAGCTTACTGAAAATAGAAAGTATAAAATCCTGTGCAACAAAGAATTAGAATTAGCATTACTCACCGCTCGTAGTATTCATTGTGTTGATAAAATGTTTGTGTTTCTTTAGATTTTTGAGCAAGTATTAAGTGAACTAGAACCTCTATGTCTGGCAGAACAGGACTTCATTAGTAAATTTTTCAAACTACAGCAACATCAGAGCATCTCAGGAACGACAACGGTATGACTCTTCATTCTGTCACTGAAGTAAAAAATACTGACCAGGCCTCCTAAGAGACCTGTTTAGAAGATGACTTCTGAATTTATCTGGCAATTATGTGATCTAGGTGATTAATAATTTGGTTTTTCTCCATTAGCTGGCAGAATCTGTATTTTTGGCTGAACAGTACAAAAACTATTGAAGAAGGACTGACATGTTTCTTTTGCCATGGCTTTGCTCATAAGATCCCAATGAACACTTTGTTACGTTATGTAGGAAGGCAATGGGGAGTAATTGTGGATAGTGGTGTATTCCGGGGAACGTGATCAGAAAAATACCAGAACCTTGCAAACCAACATATTTCCTGTTTTGAAAAGAAAACCAAACAAAACGCCCCAAACCCAAGCTGATAATTACGTTGGTTTTGTCAGATATACTTATCACTTAAATATGGAATTGGAGACAATCTTTCAGCTTCCTGTGTATATACATTCCTTGTTCTTACAGAATGAAGCGGAGGAAATGGATGGAGGAACTTTATCTCGTTCATACACTTCTGGTGTTCCACAAACAATATCATCTGAGTATGTGCTGTTTATTACTGATTTTAAAGCCTACATGTGGATTTACTTGGCATATTACAGTTTTTCTCCATAATCAGAAATTGTTCCCTTTTAGTGAAAATGAATAGTGAACTCCTAATTTGTACCTAGACATTGAATATGTCAGTAAAAATAAAAACTTTTTATCTATAGGATGGATGTTTCTGTCTACAGTAGTATAAAAAAGATGCTTAATTCTTTAATAGTTTGCAAAATGAAACTAGGCACAGTAATATGTAAAATATGCTTTGGAAAATATGCTTAGCAAAGTTCTGAATTTGAGTGTGTGGCTGCTTCCAGACAGAAAATTTTTTTTTTAATATTTTGTACCTGTAACTATTGATTTTTTTTTTCTTTTTTACTGTGTGGCATTGGCATTTCTTCCCTTAGCAGCTTTCTGAAAATCATCATACTTGTTGAATGCAAATAAGACTAGTATAGCAAATAAACTTATCCTAAAAATGTTATCAAAGAACATGTAAAATAACCTAGTGAACTGTCATGAGTAATATTTTTATCTTATGTATTTTTAATAGGAAGGACATGATCCGACAAATGATGACAAAAATATTTCGTTGTATTGAACCTGAGCTGAATAATCTCATAGCGCTGGGGGACAAGATTGATAGCTTTAATTCCCTTTATATGTTAGTTAAGATGAGCCATCATGTATGGACAGCACAAAATGTGGACCCAGCTTCCTTTCTCAGCACGACGCTTGGAAATGTTTTGGTGACCGTCAAGAGGAACTTTGACAAATGCATTGTAAGTTCTTTAGTTACTCTGATTAAGCTAGCTATAATATAGGAAGCCCACTCCTACCCAGTTTGATTTTGCATTTCTTTATAGTTAAATTTTTGCTTGTGATTTGAAGTTAGAATGAGTAACTTTATTGCTCTTCAACTGGCCAAACCTTTAAAAAAGATAAACTAATTGGTGGTTGTGTTTCTTTTTCCTCTCCATTCCAGTTTTCTTCAATAATTAGCTATTTTTAAGAAATACGACCACTTACTCACTGCTGTGAGCCAGCTGACATTTTTAGTTGTTTGTTTAAATTTGTACTCTTACTGAGATTAGTGAAGTCCGTCAAGTAAACTAGTTCTCAGCCTTTTTTACTTTCCATAATAAAACCTCGTGGACTAATGCGGGTTTTGCTTTTCCACTTTGAGCATAACGTGCCGAATAGCCATCTCTTCCATGTGTTCTGTTATTTCTGTTTTATTGCTAACAAAATCCTGGTTTAGATAAATGGCAAATCTTTTGGCAGTAGCAGAGGCGGCTTTTACTGTCAGAAACTTCCTTTTTGCTAATACACTATGACCATTATATGAAATATGGCAAGTTTAGTGAAAACATAGTTCTTGGTATAACTTTTTTTTTATTGTCATAAATGTTATTTGACTCTAGGCCAACATAATAAGACTGACCATTCTTGATCAATTTAACGCTTAAAATATTTTGAAGCTGATTCTTTTTGGATTATACTCAAATAAAATTTCAGTAGAAGATTAAAGAAACTTCCTCTAGCAAAAGGAATTGTTAGCTTGGCTGAATCAGAAAAGTGAAGTTCCTTGTTAGATTATAGAATGGAAATGGTTAATTGCTTCTGATAGATAAGTTTGTTCAGTTTTTTTCTTAGTATTAAGTAAGTAAACAAAGGAGAATAAAAGCTGGAAGATTTTACATGCCCGTCTTCCTTTTTTCTTTCCAATTATTTTATTTCTTAACAAATTTTTGAGGGTAAAAAGGGAGGAAGACTAAGTAGATACACTAATTGAAAGATAAAATTATTTCCATGTTTGACTACATGTCAGTTTTTCAATATGTCTGCATTTTTCTTTTCTTTTACTAGTTGTTACATGGTCTGGAGTCATACATTAGAGGCTAACACCTGTTCTTTTTTTAAATTTAAGAGTAATCAAATGAAGCAGATGGATGAAGTAAAAATCTCAAAGAAGAGTAAAGTTGGGATCCTTCCGTTTGTTGCTGAATTTGAAGAGTTTGCAGCCCTCGCTGAATCAATTTTCAAAAATGCAGAACGACGAGGAGATCTAGATAAAGCCTACATAAAACTTATTAGAGCTGTTTTTGTCAGTGGTAGGTCTTCTGAGGTTGTCACAGCTACTAAAATGATTGTTACCTCCTCTTTGCTCCAATTAACAGACAATTATTTTTTTTTTTATTTTTTAAGGCTCTCTATTGCAAGCCATGTGACTGATATTGTGCTGAAATGTTGGTTATGTCTGTTATTGGTAGGAGACCAAGCATAAACCTTTTGATTGTAATACACTTTTTAAGAGCAAACTGTAGATACTTCCCTTTGTACTTACCTGTGAAGTAATTTTTAGTTATGACAGAGGGAAGTGGTTAAGACTCTGGAAGGAGAGAAGAGATGGCAGCAACACAACACGCTTGATCTGAAGTGGTTTCCTGTCTTTTCTCCCCCAGTGTAGCTTAGAATGTCAGGCATTGTCAGGCAACAGCCTTGTTCTACTGGTTTTGTTTAACATTTAAAAAAAGAAAAAAAAGGGAGGTTGGGGGGGATGTAAGCCAATGAACTCTGGAAAAATTGTCCTTCCCTTTTAAAAAGGGGGCAACACAGATGAATGGACCACTCTGTGCTGATTTAGCTGCAAATTTTCAAACCACCTCACGTACAGTAGTTCCCAACCGCTGAGAATTACCTCTTTTTTAGGGGAAGATTGGGCAGGAGGAGACAGTAGAGGAAAGCCGGTCTGAGGAGATTATAGCCTAGTGGTTCTGAACATATCAGGAAACTGTGAAGAGACATCGCTTCACAGTACAGAAAACTGAAGTCCATACGTAGTCAGCAGGAGCATCCCGGCTGATGGGACAGTAAATTTTGAAAATGTTTTTTATTTGATCGCACCCAACTTCTCTATCCTCAAGAATTTACTGTTCAAGTGATTAAGCAAATGCCAATAGACAGGCAAAACTATACAATGATAACTAACTAGTGTAGGAAGAATTTACAAAAGTGTGTTTTAAAAGGGGTTCAAAGTGATGCCAGTCAAACACTGAAGAATAAACAAAATCTGTTTCAGACAAGTACAGAGCAAACTTAAAGAAACAAAGAATTACAATGGGGAAAAATAAGGGATAGAATTAAAGAATAAAGATGAAACAAAGTTAAAAGTATGTACAGAATCAGTGCAAGCAGTATGTTTAATGCAGTAAGATACTTAATTTACAAGTGATGTTTGAAAAAGGTCAGAAAGATGCAGTACTCCAGGTAGAACTGGGGAGGGGAATGGTGTAGAAAATTATATGGGAAGAACAAAATTGGAAGTAGCAGACTTGTACTAGTTAGCAATTCACTGTTCTTACTGAAATGAATTTGTGATCTTTTTTGATACCCTGGTGCTCAGGATCGCTTTCTTGGTGCGCATCCTCATAGTCTGAGGAAAATGATCGATGGATGAAAGGGCATAGACTTAATTGCACTCTTAGTTGAAGCCATCCCCTTTCAGCCTGCTTTTAGGTGCAATAAGGGAGTGCTAGGTAGAATTTCTTTTGCCTGCCCTGGGTTTTTTGGGGGGGAATGAAAGCAAAACACTTATGTGCAGGATTATCCATTTTTATTATGAAACTTGGGGGTTGACAGTAACTTTGACCATAAAACTAATAAGCAATAATTGAGAGACTGAGAAGTACATTTCAAGAAACCCCACCACCTCACTGAAGATTTTTTTTTTTCTAGCAAAGAGGGGAATCTATTTTCTTTGATTTTTCTTAAATAGTTTAAGAAATAGACTTTATTGAAATAGTTCTGTCATGTGAAATTTATTAGGGATAATGAAAGCATGCTTGTAAGCCTCCACAGAATGTGGGTTGTTTCTCACTTATGTAAAGGCCATATGTAGTCACTATTTTCTATCTTTTTATAAGTGACTTTTTTGGCATACAAATTTCATGGTCTTAGAGTCTGCACATACCTGTTACTTTCTTGAAAGCTCTCAGATATTGATTTATTTCGTGGCAATTATGACAATAATTCATATAATTGGTTATCATTGACGTATAATCCGAAATTAATTTTTTCTGACAGTATTATGGTTACCGGTTATGTTTTTCTGAATTTGGTTGTTCTTTGGTTGTCCTTTTGATATTTTAAGCATTTTGCTTCCTTTTTCTTTCAGTTGAGAAAGTAGCTAATGAAAGCCAGAAAACACCCAGAGATGTGGTAATGATGGAGAACTTCCATCATATTTTTGCAACGCTTTCGCGCTTGAAAATTTCTTGCCTTGAGGCTGAGAAAAAAGAAGCCAAACAGAAATACACTGATCATCTTCAGTCTTATGTAATCTACTCACTCGGACAGCCTCTTGAGAAATTAAATGTAAATATATTTGAGTTTATATACATTATCATGGTACAAGAGTAGTCTTTCTCAAGTGTTTAGTTTGCACTCTTTATCACTGCATCTATCATAATCTCTATTTTATTATTTTAGATTCGAGCACGCCTGGCAAGAGTGCTCTACCCATGAGGGCAACAGTCTTGGATGAAAATAACCAAATTTTTCATGGCAATTAATAGTATTGTCTGAACAGCAGTTATGTCTCAAGCAAATGGTTTTGAGGAAGGAAAAATTTGAGAGGAAAAATAATCAGGAGTTTTGGGGATAATTTTCCTCACTTCAGCTTCAGAGAAAATAACTGTAGTTTCTGAACTGCTCAAAAACAACAAAAGTTTTAGGAAAGTTCTGTATGTCCACAGTTGAACTAAGTGTTAAACTGAATGCTGACTTAGGTTCCGACTCATTTCTGAATGTTTCACACTGTTCATTCCTTTTTCTGTAAGCAGGATTTCCAGCCATTTATTTTCTGAAAGTCTAAGATGTATTCTCTTCTTCAAAATCAAAATGCTGTTTTGCCGCTTCCCACTGATGGGTTGACTCTGGACAGCACCTAAGCTGCCGCTTAACTAACTGCTTGCTCATTCCCCCTCTCCCTAAGTGGGACAGGAGAGAACAGGAAGACCAAAAGTGAGAAAACCGGGGGGCGGAGACAGACAGTTTAGTCTGTGAAAGAGAGAGAGGGAGAAAAAAAAAATAAGTGCTGCAAATTACCTCCCACAAGGAGACTGATGCCTGGTCAGTTTCTGAGCAACATCCACCTTGAAGACAACCACCACCTCCACCCCCTCCTCTAACCCTAATTTTTACAGCTGAGCATGATGTTATGTGCTATGGAACACCCTTGGGCCAGGTTTGACCTGTTCAGCAACAAGGAAAACATTGCTGTGTTATCAGCCCTGTTTTAGCCACAAATCCAAAATTCAGCATCATGCGGCTGCTATGAAGAACGTTAACTCTGGCCTGGCCAGGACCAGCGCACCATTTCAGATGATGTTGTGGCTCTGTGTGCATGTTCATAGGCATACTGCCCTCCATTTTTATTGTGTTGAGCCAACTGGTGCTGGGCAGTGAGAAGAGAGGGCAATTATGAACAAACATTGCTGTTGTGTAATTATGGTTTAAGCAGAGAAATTCCTATTCGGATGCTTACTCAGGTTATCCGAAAGATCCAGTATTTTTTCCAGGCTATGGTCTCATTGATTGAGGATTTTGGGGCTGATTCAGTATTAGTTACAGGACTGCAAAGAAAAGCTTGATTGCTTCTAAAAATGATTCATTTCTGTTTTATGCTAGTACTTATGGAGCGCTGTATCGTTGGGCTGTGCTTTAATGTTTATGGCTGAGTACTACTTCATGCCCAATTAAAAAAACAAAAATGGGGGGAACACGCAACAGTGGTCAAGCAGAATCACAACTTAACTACGTATGTGCTTGCCAAATTAATTAGTTTAGATCTGTGATAATCATTAATGCTGTTATTGCTTGTTAGCATTTTTTTGAAGGTGTTGAAGCTCGTGTGGCGCAGGGTATACGAGAAGAGGAAGTAAGCTATCAACTGGCTTTTAATAAACAAGAGCTTCGTAAAGTTATAAAGGAATATCCCGGTAAGGAAGTGAAGAAGGGACTGGACAATCTCTACAAGAAGGTAGATAAACATCTCTGCGAAGAAGAAAACTTACTTCAGGTAAACTAAATCATGGCTTAAAAACCTTGTAATGTTTACACAATGTTGCACCCTTTTATTATTGCTTTTGCATATGTGTTCTGTGAGAAGTGCCTACCTTCAGCATAACTCTGGAAAACCATGAGTTTTCAGTGGAGTTTTTTATAATCCTGCTCTGATTTTATTTGTTGTAACATTGATTTGAACTGTGGTGGTAGAGACAGAGTTCAGAGAGAAAATTCCTTTTTGATTCCGTTATCTGACCATTAATGGATGATCTCTCTTCTGCCAAGTACAAAGAACTAGACTGAAATGAACTGTTAACCTGATACAAAATTTAGCTGGTACACTATAGCAGAATATACTTTCAGTTACATCTTCTTTGATAGTTATATTATATTATCTAAGGTTTTTCTTATACTCTGTTAAGTTGCTTTTTCTTTAAAGACAAAAGCAATCGTAGAATCACAGAATTGCCTAGGTTGGAAGGGACCTTTCAGATCATTGAGTCCAACCATCAACCTAACTCTGACAAAACCACCACTAAGCCGTGTCCCCAAGCAGCCCGTCTACCCATCTTTTAAATACCTCCAGGGATGGTGACTCCACCACTTCCCTGGGCAGCCCGTTCCAATGCTTGATAATCCATTCGGTGTAAAAATTTTTCCTAATAGCTAATCTAAATCTCCCCTGCATCCTTGCAATACCTCTTTTAGGGCAACTTCCTCATCTTCTTTACTAGTTTCTGCTTTTGAGGTTTGGTAGGAGTCATGTAAACATTAAAGATCTTAACCTTAATGGATAAAAAAACTTCATTTTTTTTTTTTCATGCAGCAACTCAGTTTACTGAACTTTATTGTTAGCAGCTTTAGTTTTCAAATGACACCTGAACTGAGAATCAGTTAATGAGCCAATGTTTTGCAGTTGACATATAGTGAGTGTATTGTTCCAGTTGACGTTTCCTGAAGTTTGCTTTCTTTGGCAGGTTGTGTGGCATTCCATGCAAGATGAGTTTATACGACAATACAAGCACTTTGAAGGGCTGATAGCTCGCTGCTATCCTGGATCAGGAATTACTATGGAATTCACTATACAGGATATTTTAGACTACTGCTCCAGTATTGCACAGTCTCATTAAGCTCTAGAAAGGGAAAGAGAAGCTGGCAAAGTCTTTGCCTGTGTATAAGGGAATCAAACACTATAAATGCTATTTGTTTTTACAAGGTGGATTTCCATGTGTACGTGTAAGTTACCTGCCATGTATGTCAAATTACACTCCTGCTTCAAACGTCTTTCAGGGCAAAATGAAACCTTTGGGGATTTGTTGCTCTTCTACTGGGTTGAAGTACTGTCTGAAAGCATTAATTCTGTGAAACACTTTGGATACAGTTATTCCCTTCCCCTAAAGTTCAGATACTTTTATTTATAATCCCTTCTCTTGCTAAAAGCAGTAAGCACTACCTTCATAGTATGCAAAAAAGATACTACTGTTTTCACTAATGTTTTGCATCTTGGAAATTATGTAAGCATTAAAGACTATCAGATCTTTCTCCTTCCTCATTTTGGAAAGTATGGATGTGGAACTTTATGCAGTGGGAATGCTGAGTTCATGTTCTGAGATGTAGTGACTATGGCCATAATTCTTAATTAAACTGTGTTCATGGTATTCTTTATTTCTATGGAGCGTTATTTCAAAAAGGTGAGAATGCAGTGTTATTTCCATTGTTTTGTCTTGGCATTGAAGTAGAATCGATGTATTTCTTAAAGCTTTTTTTTCTTTTCCTTTGGTAAGTATGATGTAGCATCAGTACACTCCCACCCCACCTAACTCCTTCCTCCTCCTGGTGCTTCTGCTGCCTGTGATCCAGGACCTAGTTTTTCTTTACAGCTTGAGGAAATTGCCAAGTTGTTGGATAGAGCTGGGATGCGTGTAGAATAGAAGCAGGCACAATAAAGGTCAACGTGCAGACAGAGGTAAGATTACAGAATAACATTACCTCTTGTCCTGTCGCCAGGCCCCATCCTCCTCACACCCACCTTTTAAGTATTTATAAGTGTTGATAAAGTCCCCCCTCAGTTTTCTTTTCCAGACTGAATAGACCTAAATCCCTCAGCCTTTCTTCCCAAGAGGTATGTTCTAGTCCCCTAATCATCTTTGTAGCCCTCTGCTGTACCCTCTCCAGGAGTTCCCTGTCCCTCTTGAACTGGGGAGCCCAGAACTGGACCCAGTACTCCAGGTGCGGCCTCACCAAGGCAGAGTAGAGGGGGAGGATGACCCTCCCTCGACCTGCTGGCCACACTCTTCTTGGTGCACCCCAGGATACTGTTGGCCTTCTTGGCCACAAGGGCACATTGCTGGCTCATGTCATCCTGTTGTCCACCAGGACTCCCAGGTCTCTTTCCACCGAGCTGCTCTCCAGCAGGTCAGCCCCAACCTGTCCTGGTGCATGGGGTTGTTCCTCCCCAGGTGCAGCACCCTACACTTGCCCTTAGTGAATTTCATAAGGTTCCACTTTGCCCAGATCTCCAACCTGTCCAGGTCTCTCTGTATGGCGGCACAGCCTCCCAGTGTGTCAGCCATCCCCCCCAGCTTTGTGTCATCGGTAAACTTGCTGAGGGTGCACGCTATCCCCTCATCCAGGTCACTGATGAATATGATTGATTGACTGATTTGGGAGTTTGAGATGCAGGTGCAAGAATAAAACCCAAACCCCAGTAATATGAATGGGAATGTTATAAAACTCCGAAGGAAAAACTAGCTTCCTCGATGGCAATTCGGCAACATTGAGGCGCCTGGACTGGGGTGAGCATCTTGTAGCTTGTTAAATCCTGTTTGTCTTTTGATTACTAACATAAAATAGTTGATCCAGGTTGTATATAACCTGCTTACTGCGTCTTTGTGGGTGACAGAAGGCCACCAAAGCAACACCAAGGCGAGAAATTCCCTTAAATTAGTGTATCCGGCCTCTAAACGAGGTCACTCGTTGCTCTGACATCAGACCTGCGCTCCCTGTGGCCTGGCCTCACCGAGGGGGCACCAGGCAACCATCCTGTGGGCAGGAAATGCAGGTGAGACCCCCTGGAAAAGGCTGACGTGCGGCGGTAACCTCTGCCCCTGTCCTTTGGCTGCCACCTGAGCTAAGCTGTCGTCACGCGTGTCGTCATCCTTCCTCGGCACCAGCTCCTTCCTCAGCCCGCCGTCACAGCGCCCGGCGCGGCTCGCAGCCCGCCCCGCCTGCTTCTCGCCCTGACGTCAGAGAGCGAGGGGTTTGTCCCCTCTGGCGTCAAACGTCCGCCGGCGGAGGCCCGCCCCCCCCTTCCTTGCGTCACCCTGCCCCGCCCCTCGGCGCGAGGGCTGCCGGGCGGCCGGCGGGGATTGGCGGGGCGGGGCGGCGGGCGCGGGCGCGTGCCCCGTTGCCGAGGTGACAGGGCGGAAGCGGCCGTTGCTGCGCGGCGCCATTTTCAAACGGCCGGTGCGGCCTGAGCGGCGGGGCCTGCGGCCGCCGGGGCCGGCTGTCCGGCAGGGGCAGGAGGAGGAAGAGGGTGCTGCCGGCGGGACCGGGGCTCCTGGCGGGCGGGCGGCGGTGCGCTTGGGCTTCCGGCTCGGTCTCCGGTGGTGCCGGCAGCACGCCGGCCTCTCCTTCCCTCAGGGATCTGCAGGCCCCCTCCCGTCCCCGCCGGAGCTGCATCTCTGCCGAAGCCTCGCTGAAATGTCCTTAGCGGCTCGCCCTGCGGGAGTTTGCTTTTAATGGTATGGCTGGTAAGACCGACCCGGAGGGAGGGTGGAAAAAGTAAAAATAAAGCTGTTTCCAAAGGGACTGGCCGCACCTCTGTAGTACAGACTGGGGTTGCTGAAAGTTCTTTAAAGCTTCCAGTTTGGTGAGGTAATTGATGAGCAGGCTCATAAACCATAGGGTTTTCTTGTATTGTACAGGTTCTGTACAGGTTTCTTGTACAGGTTGTTCTTGTTTTCTTGTACAGGTTTTGGTAACTCTTTAAAGAAGAAATCTGTTTTTCTAGAGCAAGAGTTGTCTTTCTATAGGCAAAGTGGTGACACTTCATAGCAATGTGGTGTTTGGATATCTAGTCAGAAGTGAACTCCCAGTAAAACAACCTGGAAACAGACTTTGCCAAAACAAGTGCAGGCTCATTCAGTATATCTGAAAATGATGTTGTGGTTATGGCATTTCACAACGCAGCCTTCAGCATCTGTGGAGTGTGTAGAGGCATGTACTGGAGCATTACTATAGTCAAATGGTTGGTCCGTTACCTGGGGGAAAACAAAACTAGCTCTTTATAGCAGAATGAGCTACGTGACCAGTAATTACAGGATAGGAACAGATGTTTTGTTAACTACATTTCATACACACAGGGGAAAAAAAAAGGCCTTTAGCATATCAGTTCTGATGAATGAACGGTGCTGATGTTTTAGACTCAATAAAGAAATTGATTTCATAATATATAAATTTGTCTATGCTATTTTTTTTGTGTTCTATTGTCAGCTATGTATGTGCAGATTTTATGCTGTTTAATGCTCATCTGGGATCTGAAAGAATGGGTTAAAAGGCAAGGGACAAAATTTGCTCATTGTGTGGATGTGTTAAGAGCAGCCCAAAGGTTGCAGAAGGGTAGCACTGGACTGAGTAATAAAGTGGGAGTTAAGTCACAGTGTTAATAAAGGCAAAGTAATACACATCATGGGCTCTAAAGTGGCAGTTATCACTCAGAAAAATTAATCTAATCGATGCTTTAGAGTGATTATAAGGGCAAATGATAAGAGTTGTTAAGAATAGTGAAGGCTACAGCAAAGAATCTTTATAGCTGCTGTGTGGCTGCTCAGAGTGATCTTAATCTCAGAAAAAGCATGGAAAAGGGATAACCCGTACAAGCTACTAGAAAATTTTGGAAAATAGATTTGCTAAAGATGCTATCATGAATGACTGAAAGCATGAATAAGGAACGGTTATTTAGTAGGTCTTACAATTAAAAGAAAAAAAAAAAAAAAGGTTGGGGGATGCACACACCCATGAATTTATGATATACTTTTCCAGACATACAGTTAAAATCAGGGATTCATTGCCACAGGCTATTTCGATGTAAAAGTGCAAAAGATCAAGAAAACAATTAGATGTCTAAGAAAGGTCTATCAAGTACTATTATAATGATTGAAGTTCAACTTTAGGCCCATCAAGTTCCTGTACTATAGGCTTATAGAAAGAGAAGGTATGTAGGAGTAAGATTTGGCTTATGTTTTTTATGTTTTTATACTCTTGCCATAGCAACTGTTGGAGACACGGGGTATTGGGTCAAACTGATCTTGGATTCAACTGTCATATATTAATTTTATATTTCCAGAAAACAGAATTTTCCTGATGGGGATGTTACTAGATACTTTTTGATGTCATGATAAGACTAGTGATAGACTCTTAAGTTTAGGATATGAGTTTTATGCTATGCTTGTCTAATGACAGAGGTCTGGGATTATTGACACATCATTTCTTTCCGATAAAGTACATGCAATGATTATTGTCTTTGAAGACACTTAAATCTGTGGTAAGCTCTCTGAAATAATGACCCCCAATTCTTCTTCCTACTTTCATTCCTGGACATCTTTTGGACCTATACTCCAGCTACTCATTTCCTGAACTAATTTTGGATCAGCTGTGGATCGAAGAAATATAAGATAATGCCCTTTCTTGTTTGATACTGGTGCAATAATGTCTTGAATTAAAAATTCTCAGTCTTTAGGAAGAAGAGTGATCAACTAGAAAGATGTTGGTACCTCTCAATATTAGTATGTTTAGGTAACTACACCTCACTTAACCGTCCATTGCAGTGATTTAGTGAGATCCTGTATCTACTTCCTAGCCACAGTTACTGGAGTGCTAACACCTGTCCATTTATTTTCTCTGTAGTTACTGTAGAAAAACTTTATTCCCTTACAAGCTGTGACACACTTTCATTCTTGATATCTCTTCTGTAAAACTTTCTCGATATGATTAGTAGAAAAATTCTTTCTCTTTCCAAAACACACGCTATTAAATCAAGTCTGATGAATGATTTTAAGCTAATTTAACCTTTTTAACTGATAGGGTGGTTCTTAAAGAATTCAACTGAATTCAACACCGAGTGTTCAATATTAATGCAGAAATACCAAGGTCTCATCACTTTTAGCTTTAATCTTTGTCTGCCAAAGGAGAGGAAAGGGTATTTGGTGCATATCAGTACGTTGACTTCCACTTAGTACATTGACAGTAACCATTTAGTGGAAGGAAGAGCACCTCTTCCTCCTTCAGCCATCCCAGTACAATATGTAAGGAATTGTTCTCCGTGCCATTGCCTAGTTAATATCTCAACATCCTGAACCTCTTCAAACAAATACTTTGGCAGTATCTGTAACTGATGTTGTGCTCATAAGGCTAGTGATTTTTCTCTTATCCATGGAGATGTACCTGGCAACCACAGGCCTGTTGCTAGACTTATTTGTAGTGTTTTGATACAATAAGATAAAATCGTGCTTTTCAGTCTCAAACATGAGAAAAACTTGCATGTTTTCTCATTGTATTATTCATAAATAATTTTATTTTCAAATACCTGCATATATTTATTTAATATCTTTTTTAAATCTGGGGGATTGTGAAACAGCATGGTTTAAATGATATCTGTATTCTGTCCCCTTTATATGAGATGCAAACAATGCTTCCTCAGATTGGTAGTTTGGCTGCTGAGGTCTTTGCAGCCAGTAGGTTAACTCTCTAACTCCAGAAGGACATAATGATGTAAAAATTCTTCCTCCCCTAAAGGTACATGCCAAAACCAAAATTCTCATCTGGATTCAGATACAGTAGTGCTCGTCCAGCCCCTTTTAGATCGGGTTAGTAATTAAAAGATAACTAGTTGGTGAAAAGCAAAAAACACCTCTGATCCTTGAACTGTATTTTCCAGAAAACGATGCAGGTAGAACTATAGTACACCAATGTGTTTTTTTCTTTCCTGTTTTCCCTCATAGAAGAGAGATGTTCAAAGTTAATCTGTCTAGAATTTTACGTATTTTATGCAGTTTTACAAATGTTTGGCATAAGTTATGTTAAGTACTGCCTGTGAACTTTGAAAGTAAGATTTATATATGAAAGAAAAAAGCATATGGGGGTTTTAAGAATAATCTGTCAATTTGCATTGTGGAAGATACCATGACTGAAAAAAATCAGAATCTGGTTCTTAGTCTTCCCACAGAAAAATCTCTTCAGAGTTCAGTTCTTACATACTGGAAAGACAAATTTACATTCATACTCTAACATGTTAGAAAACTAATTGCCAAGGCAAATATTTCTTTTTAAATAAATATGCAAATATACTTAAAACTTTTTAGTTGCTCTATGATTCTCTTTTGATTTACTTAAATATTAAGGACATGCTTATGCACTGTATTTCCTACACAAAAAATATTTTTTCCATTACTTTTTTCTGTATTATTACTTCTTTAAAGGACAAATGACGTAACAGACGATCTTTTGCAGGTGTCCTACTTTTCTTGACTGTGACAAAAGCTGCTTTGGAGGAGTGTTTACAATGACTGCAACTGCAGAGCGAAGGTTCATTAATCTCAGGAAACGACTAGATCAGCTGGGCTATCGGCAACCATTGGGAGTGGAGAGTTTACCTTTGGTGGAAAAGCTTTTTAGGTATTCAAAAAGAGATTCATTGAAAAAACATAGTAACCATATAGTAGGTATTATTTGATTTTTGACGTATAAGGGAGAATGCTTAGTCTGAAGATTGTTTTCAAGCAATATTCCAGAGCTAACATTCAGTTCTTGTGTATGATAAAGTCAAATAGGTTTGCTTAAGTGATGAGAACATCTTAAGATCTCATTTAATTCAGTAGAATTGTTTCTAAGGATCTATGGTCCAGGAAAATTCAACTTTTCTAACCTCATAGGAGAGGCAAGAATAGTCACTATTGACATATGCTTAAAGGACACAGTCTTATAACTGGTTGTGTAAAAAGTAATTCCTGTTGTCTGTCCTGTGACTTAAAACAAAACATTCACAGCTCCGTTTTTATGATCTTATTTGAAGAAGTTTAAATTTTTTATCTCTGTGATTTTTACAGGACACATAACAGAAGAAAAATTATCTTCTTAATATATCTTAATATATCTGCCATTTCATGGCTTTGATGTGAATACAAACATAGTCATTTCCATAGTAATCCAGTTATATTTGCCTAAGCAAATGTAGGTATTCTGGTTCTATTGCTCTCTAGCAGCTAATACAGATGGAAGAATCATAGGCAGGCAGATGTGGAGTAATCTGCCTTCAACATTAAGTCTCATTCTTGCGTCTAACAGATAGGTTTAGTCTCTCAGTCACTGACTTTGATATTATTTTCACAAAAAAGTTTATAGCTATATACCACTAATGGCTTCTGATCTCCATATAAATAGTAGTTACATTATGGCCTTTTTAATTCTTTACTTCAAGTTTCTTCTGTGGTAAGTAGTGCTACAACATATGTAGTGCTTGGAGGAATAAATAATTTTGCCAATTTTGAATCTCTCACTTCATGTAGAAAAGAGAATTTATTGAATTATCAGTGGTAAACTCCTGCTATGCTTTCTAAATATCTTTATTTTTCATATTTGTCCTGTCCTTTACTTTTTTTTAAGTGAATGATTCCTGTCTTTTGGATTTTCTTACATGAATGTTCTCTTTGCCTTTCTTTGAATCCATCTGTTCTACAGTTAAAGTGGTCTCAGGGAAAGGGTTTTGTTTCTCAGGTCATAATAAATATTTGCATCTGCACTCTAAAAGCTGGTAACATTTCTAACATGTCTGATGCTCTTTTATTCTAGTGACCTAGTTCGTACAACTGAGAGCTTGCGCAGTGCAAAGTTATCTGCTGGAAAAACTGAAAAAGAATACAGCAATTATGATGCTATTTTGGAACCTTATAAAACAGAGAATGCTAAACTTACCAGGGAAAATAATGAACTACATTTAGAAATATTGAAACTGAAAGAGCAATCTGATCGGCATGTTAAAGGTAATATAAAAATTATGATACTTTTTTTTTAATCCTTCCATGCCAAAATAAAATTTTGGCCAAATCCCCGAACCACAGATTCACTTATCTGTACTTATAAGTGAGGGTGAGTGGTCATTGACCATTGTGCCTTTAATGAATTAAGGCTCATGCACAGACACTTCTTTTGTGGTTAAAAAGTTTCTGAGGTCTTGAAAATCATTGTTTTAATCAAACGTGAAAATGTTAGAACTCTTCAACTTTCACACCTTGAATGTGCCTTTACTCTACAAAGGGGTTTTATTTGTATAACATGTATAAATACATATTTTTGTGTGTTTGTGTGTATATATATACACATATGTACGTGTATTTGAAAATTTCATGCTATGGAAAAAGAATATAGGATTTCCTTTATGCCTTTTTTGGTGCTACTAGGAAAAATAATAACGAATAAGAAAGGTAATACTGCTTTTTCTCTCCCTTGAAGATTTGAAAGTCTCCCTAAGGAGGGTTGAACATGAGACAGCTGACTTAAAATTTCTGAATAACCAATACATACATAAAATTAAAATGCTGGAAAAAGAGAACAAAGCCAAGACTGAAAAAATCCAGCAGCTTCAGGAGAAGAATCTGCAAGCAGTGGTGCAAACACCTGGTAAGTATAAATAATCATAGATATTTTAACTTTTCTCTGAAATTTTTTTGTCTCTTCAGAATATAATCTTTTCTTTTCTTCTAGCAAGAGAAGTTACTACAGTAAAATAACTATCCAATAGAATAATAATAATGAGTTTTGGCTCTGAATTCAGTCTTTTCTCTGTATGGAAGAAGTTTCATTAGCATGTCACTTGTGCTATGGACAAATTTGAATATAAACTTAGGTTCAAGACTGTTAAGTTAAAATGTGACTGGAAAGCACTGTTAATCAACAGCTATTTTTATTTTTATGATGCTGCACCTGATTTAGTCAGAGGCAGGTTATTTGGCACTTGAATCTTTTCAATGATGTGTAAGTTACTAATTCAGATTTTTGTAGCAAGACCTGAAAGTAACAGGATGCAAAATATTTCTACAAACAAATATTCCAACCCTCTGAAAGTTTACAGTGTTTAAAGGGCCTTTTGATAACTTAAAATGTTCTGGATGCTACTTTCAGGTTAATTTCTTTCTCCAGGATTTCCAGCTAAGGGAAATAGAAGTATTTTGTGAAATTTTGAAACTCTTTTCTTTCCAAGTCATTGAATTACCTATGTATTTTTGTCATCTGAAGGAAATTAATAGGTAGTTAGGGGAAATTAAAATTCCTCTCTGTTTTTCCACACCTTTCTGCATTTCATGTCCTTCACTTCAAAAATGCCATGTTACGCTTTTGTCTGTCTTTCTGCGTACTTGCCACTTGGTCAACATTCTTCTGGGATTTTTCTGTACTTCATCATCAAATATTGTTTGTCCTTACTTAATCATGTGATGAAGAGTAATTTTTCCCTCTGGAAATATTACTATGTCTTCCTTTTTTATTATTTTTTTTTAATAGAATGTTACCATGCAAGCAAATAACCTGTTCTGCTTGATATGCTTATGATATTCATTCACTGAAATAGCAATAGAATAGAATGAAAGAAAACATTACTAAACAATGCAGAGGTTAGTTCAGTCATAAAATAGTTCTTAAATGTGAAAACAAAATGTCTTTTGCGATGTTTTCATTTAGCTATTTTAGTAAAGTAAATCACTAACAGATTCAACAAGTTTGAACTGTAGAATATATAGGGTCTTAAACACTGAGGAAAATTACTTATACTGAACTTCACGTGTTTCCTTATTATTAAGCTGAACTTTTGTCAAAGCTGATGCTAACCTGCAAGAATGATGTTATCTAGAATGCACAAATTTTATCAATTTATGACAGTAAGATTAAAATGGTGAAACATGCCAGTTCAGAAGCAGTGGTGGAATAAATAGGAAATTTCATTTTTGTATTAAAGATGACGACTCCCTTGCTTTAACTCCAAGTAATAGGCATTTGGGTTTGGGCTTTTAGGTGGCAGAAAAAGAAGCATTCCCTTCAGGCGTCAACGCATGCAGATAGACCAGCCTGTCCCTCCATCAGGTGTTAGTGCCTATCCAGTTCCTCAGCCAGAGGACCCTTATATCGCAGACCTTCTTCAGGTGGCTGACAATCGGTAATCTAAAGAACTTTTAAATTTTGAAGTATAGGTGTTAAATATCTTCAGTGATTTTCCAATGCCCACCTTCCTTCCACCTTTCAAATTTGCCTCAAACAAAATGGTATTTCATGAGTTTCAAGAGCACTGTAGTTCTTAAACAGAATTTTGCTTAGTGATTGAGTGCTGCCTGTGACAAAAGTTGCAATGGATATTAATAAGCTGCTTATTTCCTTAAAGGGTTTCTCTTAAGATTTCTATACTGGTTTTAGTGTTATACCTAATTTTAGATTGCGTGTTCTGGAAAAATCTAGGTGTAATATTTTGCATGGGAGTAAACCGACCTTTTGTATTTATTTTGGAAAACTAAAATATTCTTGATTTTTGTAATACTATTTTTGGCTTGGGAACCTATATTATGAAACATATTATGAAAGGTTCAAGTCAGTTCTTTTTTCTTATTTAGGATATATCTGTAAAGGGTTTACATGGCAAGGTGTTGTCAGTGGGGGGACTGCAGGGGTGGCCTTTGAGAAGAGACCAGTGGCTACCCTGTGCTGGACATAGCCAGTTTCACCTGGCTTCAAAATGGACCTGCCACAGGACACAGCTGAGCCCATCAGCCAAGCTGGTGGCTCCCCTGTGAAAATGTATTTAAGAAAGGGTAAAAAACCCAATACTGCACAGCAGCAGGGGGAGGGAAGAGTGAGAAATATGTGAACCAACCCTGGGAACACCAAGGTCAGTGAAGAAGGACGGGGAGGAAGTGCTTCAGGCACCGGAGCAGAGATTCCCCTGCAGCCCGTGAAGAAGACCATGGTGATACAGGTTGCCCGTGTGGCCCATGGAGAGCCCACATCAGAGCAGATACCCACGCTGCAGCCCATGGAGAGGAGCCCATGCAGAAGCAGGTTTTCTGGGAGGAGCTGTGGCCTGTGAGGGACCCATGCTGGGCCAGTCTGTTCCCGAAGGACTGTACTGCATGAAGAGGACCCAGGCTGGAGCAGTTCATGAAGGACTGTATCCTGTGGAAGGGGTCCATGCTGGAGCAGGGGAACAGTTTGTGGAGGAAGGAGCAGCAAAGCCATTTATGAACTAGGCGCAGCTCCCGTTCCCTGTCCCTGCTGCACCACTTAGGGTAGCAGCAAGGTGTCAGGAGTGAAGCAGTGAAGTTGAGCTTTGAAAAAAGTGGAGAGCGGGAGGAAGACTTTTTTTAGTTTGTCTTTGTTTATCACCACCCTACTCTATTTTTAATTAATGATAAATTAAATTAATCTTCTCGAAGTCGAGTCAGTGTTACCCATGACAGTAACTGGTAAGTGAGCTCCCTGTCTTTATCTTGACCCATGAGCTTTTTCATCTTATTTTCTCTCCCGTCCTGTTGAGTAGAGGGAGTAAGAGGGCAGTTTGGTGGGAGTCTGGCAGCCAACCAAGGGCAACCCATCACAATATCTCAAATAAAAGCTTCTGCATTAATATTTTGTATGAACAAAACTATTTTTTGTGAAATATTTACATTCGGGAGCAAAGAGAAAATACTGATATTGAATTGTTGTATGCCTATGATTCTTCCATGAATCCACGTAAACAGTATATTGCTACATTTCAGAATTCATGAACTTCAGTCAGAAGTAACAGAGCTACAGGAAAAACTAGAGATATCTGAACGTGAAATGAAAAATTATAGCAAACAGGTATGTTTACAAATTTATTTTTTTTAATATTATTATTTGGCTGTAGTAGGCATTGGAATGGCCTTGATTATAATTTGTGTGTTAACCTCATTGGGAAAGCATTGTAGGGCTTGTGAAATACAATTATTCTAACTTGCCTACATTGAGCTATTTCTCTCCTCTTTGGGGACTGCAGCAATGATAAAATACTTGCCCGCCGCTTTTGCTGTTATATTTTGTGTATTAAAATTGAATTAAATAAGCCAAACTTGGTGATCATTAAGTAGAATTTGTGTCTGTCTAGGGCTTGTTAGTGCAAAAGCATTAACTGGTCCAAAATAATAATTTGGTCTACAGATAGGTTAGGATAATTTTTTTCACTGTTTGCACTGGTTATATTTTTTAAATTTTTAATTTTTGAAAGTTAATTTATGGACAGCAGATTTTACAATATTTTAATTTGAGTGGATTGATAAAGTGTGTATAATCTTTAAGTTTGCATCAATTGTTCATATCTTTCAATATCTGCAGAATAGTGGACACAATCCTCTCTTTTTGTTCACATCTTGGTTTTCCCTTACCAATATTCCCTGTTTTTCAGCTCTATGATTTTCACACTGAAATAGTCACTTAATTAGTTTATTTAAAAGCTTTTTCCCTAAATTTAGATGCTAGTCTTGGGCAGTTAACTTGCAGCATTCATTTACTTCACTTTAAATGAAAACTGTTGGTTTCTCTTCAAGAAAATAATCTAGTAGGAATTGTTTCAGTATTTTTTTCTGAAAATTCTGTTTGATTCATTTATTTTTATTTCAAAGAAATCACTTTGTTCAGAAAAATCCAGAATGTTAAAAACAGGAATATTAAAGATAAAAATTGCATTATCAGGTACATATCTTTTTACTTAAAGTTATATAGGTGTGTATTTGAACAAAGGTTCTATTAAATGGTATAGAGGATACCAAGGAATGATTTTGGGGTTTTGTGTGTTTTGTTTTTTTTTCTTTAAAGGTTGAGCTAAGAGACAAAGAAATAGAGCGCCTAGTTCTAGCATTGGATGGTGGTCGTTCTCATGAGATTCTCTCTCTGGAATCGAGAAGTAAAAGCAATGAGAAGCTTATCGCCCATTTGAATTTGCAGGTAATGGATTTATTACTGGTGGTTAGTCAAAACTAAAAATATTACCAATCTAAAAAAACCCATAAAACTTCTAGCTTTTCTTTAAAAAAAATTACAATCAGATATAAAATCAATCAGTTGAACTTGCATTGCTTTTTAGGTGGCAGTGTTTCTTGTCTAAGTTTCATTTCTTGTTTTAAAAGTCTATTAGAATGGTTTTGGTAAATAATTCTATGAACTCATATCTGTACATAGTAATATGTTAATCTGAGAGTATTCAGAAAATTTCTGTGTGATGCACTGTTTTCACCAACCTTGAAAATACTTATTTTCTTTCAAATTTCTTTAGTTTATTTTTTTGTACATACCATTTACGTTTTAGGAACTAACAACGGTATATGTATTTATGATAAGGAGTAGTCCTGCAGATAGTCTCATCAGATAGTGGGGAGTCTTCCATGTTGAATTCAAATGGTCCCCACCTTTACTTCAAGATAGACTTGCAAGGAAAGGATAAGCTTAGGATAAAGATGTTTGTGTTTACAGTGCATATTAGCATGCATTCATTATTGGTCTCAGAATGAGGATTTTTAAAGAAAGATACAAGACAGGCTGGAGTAAAACCTATCTCTGGATTTATACCACGCATCCTCTGTTTTTCCAACTGAGTTAGACGTTTTGTATACTCATTGTGCATGATGTACAGTGGCATGTGAGCCAGGTTGCAGTTTATTAGCTTAGGTTCAGTGCTACAAAAATACAGAATGAGCTATGACTTGAAAGGAGTACAGCTGTCTTCAGTGATCCTGAATTAGTAAATCATGCTGAACACAAAATTGATTGTACAGAGAGTGAGCCCACAACTGCATAAAGCTGGTTTTGGGCCATCAAGATGATTTGCTCAGGCTCAGTGACAATATACCGCTTTTATTCTCTCACAATAAATGGATGGGTATCTCTATGTAGTAGTATTCATGACTATGAGAGGGCTTAGACTTTCTTCTGTGTCTCCAGTAATACCTCTTTCTGGAGTTTTGAGGAAAGTTGTATGGAGTTGGAAGTGCAGCACCTCTGTTACCTTGAATCTTCCAAAACACTCCAGGCTCCCATTTTCTTGGGTGGTGTAACTTATTATGTATATGTTTTATTCCTACTCTACATCCCAGCCTCTCTTCCCTTTACTCTCAGGGAAAAGTATACAAGGGAAAAACAATGTCTGTAGAGCAGGGTTTCTGAGGATGTTGTTTAAGATGCTGAGGTATGTTGGGGGCAAGATAGTTTTGGGGAATCTGATCTGTAAAGCTTCACTTTCATGCAGGAGTGAGCCTAAGCCTAGCAAACATACTACAAAGGTAGAGCGAAGAGTGTGTCCTCATATCTTGTGAAATTTAGGGAAACTCTTGAGTACGCTGGGTCTACCGGACTGATGCTGACGACAGGTGTTTCTATACAGATCTCTGCTTTTCAGTACTTTATTTTTAGTATCAACCTCAGGTTTTGGAGACTAGGTAAAGAGCAGTGTAGTAATGAATTCCTTCACCTTGTGCCTTTGTAAAATCGTATTTTTTTATGTTGATAAGCATTACGTTCTAAAAATAGAAAATCTTGACATTTTTAACAGGATGTCGCTTTTTTACTGTGGATATAGAGATACTGTATTTCAGAAGTTTGGGAGGAACTTTTGCTACCTAGTTTAACATACGTATTAATGTTTTAATGAAAAATATCTTTCAGATTGAATATCTTCAGCAAACAAACAAAGAACTTGAAAATCGCATTCAAGACCTCTTGGACAGTAAACAAAATGTGACTAGTGAGGTAGTGCACTTAAGCAACAAAAATGAAGAGCTGTGTCAAGAACTGAATGAAATAGACCACTTGGCACAGCAGTTGGAAAGACATAAGGAAATTGTGCTGGAGACTGCAGATAAGGAAATAGGGGAAGCAAAGGTAATTGCTAACGTGTAACAGCATAAAGAATCTGATCTGCTCAGCTCTCAGGTGGCTTCATATCTTTTAATTGCAACAAATGATCTACGGGCTTGTAAAGAAAGATTAAAAAGATATTTTTTCCAGTTTACTTAATATTTTACAGAATTTCTCACTAAACGATGATTAATCACAGCAATTTTTTCTCTTTACTGTATTAGGTGACATGAGTTTGTTTAAGAGGAAATCTGCCGCCTTCTGTTAGCTTACTATGAAATAATATTCTGATATACTTAAAACTACTGATAGGTAATAGATATTTGCAACAGTGATGCTTGTGTTTGGAGAGTGTTTTTCTATGAGGAGTCATAAGATGATTTATTTAATTGTTGTGCTCAAAAAGAGCATGTGTGTGTATACCATAAATTTTTTGTGCTTTCCCTTTGTAGGAGCTTTACTACTTAAAATTTGGCAGATTACATGGACCTAATTGTACTTTATTTGTCTCTTTCCTTAATTTTTTGTAACAAAGGGATTGTTGTCATTTTTAATATGTAAGTTTTAACATATAGGTTAATTTTGGTTGATAGAAAGAAATTGAAAGAAAACATGGTGAAATACAGGATCTTGAAGAAACAGTAACAAGGCTTAAATCGGTAAGTAAAAATACTTTTGTTTGTAGTGTTTTTGTTTTACTGTCATCCACCTGATTCTTTCATTTACTATAACAATTAACACTTTAACAATTAACAAGAGAACTTTTATAGTATCTCAAGGCTCTATTGTAAAAAATTAATAATTAATAAATGAAAGAGCTAAAGACGCTACATCATATTTTTTCAAAAGTAAACTGAAAGAAATCTCTGTAGACAGTGTGGTTCACTATGTCCTTATTGCACATTTCCTTATTTCTGCTATCTGAAGTTGTAATTTCCGTGATATAATCATTTTTAGCACAAACGAGTTATGGCATCCTAGAGGATTTTCTTCATGTAGAAACTACTTTTTCTCTTCATCAGCATGTGAATAATCACACAATACTTGCTCGCTCAGAAACAAAGCATAGTAGCCCAAGTGAAAAACATCAGTATCACCAATTCCTTGAAGACCAAACTCTTTTCAGCGTGTAGCAAGCTGGGTATTAGTTGAGCACAGTGGGTTTTTTTAGTATTTGTAGTGAACTTGAAAATACAAAAATATTTCGTTTTCAGGCCACCAGATTATAGGAAAGACATGCTAACTAACATTTGATCAGCTGCAGGGGTTGCCCGAGATGCCGTATTGTGATGTACTTTAACACAACAGTGTTACTAAATGCCATTAAAAATTATTTCTTCCTTTAGTTATGACTTTTTTTCATGTTTGTATCCCACTATCCTTCTGTATTGGTTTCTTGAATTAAACAAGGGTTAATCTTGCTTGTTTTGTTACTGATTGCAAACCATGTCAAAACTAATGCTTACTTTGATGTAATTAAAAAGTGGTATAAAAACAATGATGACCTTTAACAAATGTTAAAGCACAAAACATCCAGGTAAAATGGAATTAAACAGTGTTGAATACTAAAAGTTTAACAAAGCTTTTTATAGTTATTTCCAAATGTCTCTATTGGCACTTCTAATTTTTGTAATAATACTTGTTACTTCAGGAGCTGTCCTCATGTCGTAGGGAGAATGAGAGACTGAGTGAAGAACTCTTTGCAAAAACAGATGATAAAGAGAATCTTGAACTGTTGTTAAACCAACTTGAACAAGAGAAGCAAAGGCTAACAGAAAAAACGGAGAACTTGGAAATAAAAGGTAGATCATCAATTGAGGATTCCTGTAAATTATCTTTCTATGATTGTTGAAATAGAAAACCTTGCATATTCAAGATTAATTAATAATCTGAAGTTAATAATACTAAAAGACTTGATATATGTAATCTAAAAAGAAGACTGTATAGGTCTTCAGTCAGACTTGAAGTGAAAACTTTTGTCACAGAAACATGTTTTCATTTGGTATGTGACCTCAAGTTGTGCCAGGGGATGTTTAGGATGGATATTAAGAAAAATGTCTTCACAAAATGGGTTATCAAACATTGGAACAGGCTGCCCAGGGAAGTGGTGGAATTGCCATCCCTGGAGGTATTTAAAAGATAGGTAGACGTGGTGCTCAGAAACATGGTTTAGTGGTGGACTTCACAGTGCTAGATTAACAATTGGACTCGATGCTCTTAAAGGTCCCTTCCAACCTAGATGATTTTATGATTCTATAACTAGAAGTTGAACTTTTTATTGTGATCCCACAGGACATCCTAATATTAATACTATGGCAATTTTATACAAAATAATTTATTTTCTCCAAAACTGTTTTTATTCTCCCTCTTTCTGAGCGAGTGCATTCAGACTGTGTTTCTTGAGAGCTTTATCCAGTTGGATCTTGAAAACTTCCAGGGATGGAGATTGCACAGCTTCTCTAGGCAGCCCATTCCAGTGTCTGTTTATCCTCAGAGATAAAAATTATTTTCCCTGTATTGGTTGTAATTGCCCATGGCAATCAATCACCATTGTTCCTCATTTACCTACTGTGTACCTCTGTGAAGAAATTGGCTCCGTGTTATCTACAGCCCCCTCTTGGTATTGTTAGTCTGCTGTTGGGTCTCCAGCTCTTTTCCAGCCTGAACAAGCCGAGTTTCCTCAGCAATAATTCCCCCAAGGCAAGTATTCTACTCCCTGGCCATCTTGGAGGGCCTCCCCTGAACTCGCTCAAGTTTATCAACATCTTTCTTGTACTAGGGGGGACAAAACTGAACACAGTATTGTAAATGTGATCTAACGAGTGCAAGTAAAGGGGAATAATCACATCCCTCAGTCAGTGTCCCTGTTGAAACAGCCCAATATGCTGCGACAACTCTATCGGTTCCAAAGCACGCAACTCACTCGTGTTTAGCCTACTGTCAGCCAGAACTCCTACATCCTTTCCACCAGATTGGCTGCCCAGACGGTTGCTGGGAGTTAGTCCATCCCAAATGCAAATGTCTTTGTGGAAATTAATGAGATTCCTATAGAGTTGTTCTTATTTCTTTTTCTGCAGAACGAGAACTTGTCCTAGAAATAGAAAGAATGAGATTAGAATACGGTATAGCCCTGGGAGACAAATCTCCATCTCGTCTAGATGCATTTGTAAAGACTTTAGAAGACGACAGAGATTATTATAAGCAAGAATTAGAATATCTTCAGAAAATGATAAAACGAAGACCTAGCCCGAGCCGTAGGACTCCAGAGAAGGTAAAGTTCCTGTTGTCAAGACAAGCTGAAAAAATAATGAAAATACTGTAAAACCAGTTAAGGAGCTATCAAATATATTTTCAAATTCAGTAGCAGTAACTGACTGTAGTATTTTTCTAAATTACATTCATAACATAAAAAATTAACTGAGAGAAACTCCAGTGAACTTGCATTTTATTTTCCTATTCAGATTCTACAGTAACATATTGATTAATTATTGACCAGCTTGTTTGAAATAAATAGAACTAAATGATAAACAGGAAAAGGTTGAAATCTTATTGTCAGCTGTTTTGCTTTTTCTCCTTAACAGTTAGTTCTTATTGTTTAAATTATACCACCAATACCAAGCTTTTTCTTGCAGTTAATATTTATTATGAATGTATTTTTCATGTATTACTACTGGTGTGAATTCTTTCTTTTTTGTATTAATTATCAAAAAAATTTAATTAATATATTATAATATAAATTTCATTAATCACTTTGCAGAGTGAAGATGTTAGATTGATCACCAGAGAAAGAGATGAGCTACGGTCCATATTAGACAGATTTGAAAAACACATGATAGAAATTCAATCCAATGTCAAATTATTGACTGCAGAAAGAGACAGATTAAATGTTCTTTATGAGCAGGTGAGATTGCTTATAATTGGCATTGAAATAACTGATTGACACTTGTACTGTTGTTTATTTAAAATGAAAAAACTTCCTTCTGTAGTAGAACTTGAGGAGTATAGACCTACTAGAATACAACCAATAATAATACAATATATACCTATTTTTATTACTTGTTAATAAAATTGTGTATTCCAAAGTTAATATCTTTACTTCCAAAGTTAATATCTTTACTTCCAAAGTTAATATCTTTACTTCCAAAGTTAATATCTTTACTTCCAAAGTTAATATCTTTACTTCCAAAGTTAATATCTTTACTTCCAAAGTTAATATCTTTACTTCAAAGCCATTATAACTTACTGTATTGACATTCAGAAACGAGAAAGATCAGGAAAAAATAATCAATAGAATGCATGAGGAAGTTGGGTAAGGATACAGGCTAGAAAGCAAGGAAGAAGTAGCAGTTAACTGATAAGAAAACAGAGTGAAGTTAGGCTATACTTGGAACAGTAAAAGGATGATGGCTATGTTGGAAGCATAAGTTGTCATGCTACTGCATGGTTTAGGGAATATATTTTAGTTATCTAGGGAAAAATAAGACTATAATAGCACTTCTATTATAGTAACAGCATTGAAACTTTCTTTTTTGTTAGGGTATACACTTTATTAATTGCAGTCCACGTATGCTAACAAAGAATTATCTTTTAAAGTCTCAGGGTGAATTAAACAGGATGAGAAGAGAAGCAAAACATAGTTTCGTTTCTCAAAGTCATGTGGAAGAAGAAAGAGACAGTGCACTGACTGACTTGAGAAGGCTAACGACAGAAAAAGAAAGCCTCAGAGAAAAATTAAAGGTGAGCTTCTTTGCTTACAGTGAGGTGGCATATAGGGAAGGGCTTATACGGTAACGCTGTGTTTGTGGCTGGCTGGCTGTCCGTTCCCCTTTTCATACCTGATTTCAAACTCACTTGAGAGAGCTCTTTGTCTGAATTATCCTTGTAAACTCGGTTCCTGGGTGGGGGTAGGGGGAGAGGAATATGCTTAAAGTGTCTGAGGGCAAGCATGGCATCACCTTGTGTGAAGAACTCCTCAATCACAGAATATTTTTGTGTATGTATTACTTCTAAGAAGCTTGTGTATCACACATGGTTCTTATCCCACAAACTAGGGACTTTATGGACTTTTTCATATTAACTAATCTTTAGTTATCGTTGCATTTTGTATCAGACCTGTGACTGAACCATCAAACATAGTTTCATAGCAAGCCAAGTTTCATTATTTTTAACTTCTATGAAAATATTTGTTAATGCAATAATTTCCTTGTTACTCTAACCTTTTGATGTCTGTAATTAATGTGCATTAATGTCTTACTTGGTTGTAGTCAAGAGCTTATGATTTCAAGGAAGTTTCCCTGACTTCTTTATTGGGTTGTTAGTATAATGTAGACAGGTTTTTTAAATGTCCTGAAAATTCAGAAATTTAAAATCATATTAATGGACTGATCCAAAGACAACATATGTCAAGAGTGACTGATGAATATTTCCATAGCTTGATTTACTACCACAAAAATAGAGTACTGTAGTGTATCTGAATAACTCTGACCTCTGTGGTTAAAGCATGTGCATGCAGTGGAAGAGATGTTCTTCCAGCTCCATCCTTTCTTCTTATAGGGGACTACCAACATTTTGTATGTGTGCCAATTTGGAATATCTGCAGAAAAACAGTTATCTCAGGCATTTCTAGGGAGTTTGAGAGTTTGTTTAATAATTTCACTGCACTTTGTACAGAAGTCAGAGAACAGACAAATCATGTAAAAAAAATTTTCTTCATAGATTTGGAGAAAGGCCAGTTAGCTTTGTAATCTGTCTTACATTTCATATTAGTGATAATTTCATAAATTAATTTCAATGAGCTATACATACTTACAACCTTTCATATTGACCCTTTGCTCAGTAGTCTTTCTACAATAGGTCACAAATATTAATTTGGTTGGGAGCAAATATAAATACACTTTTTCTTTAAATAAAAAAACAAACAAACAAAAAAAACAACAAACAAATGAAAAACTGAGCGAAATCCAAAACTGAACTCAGTGATGTTATATTGAACTGCAGTAGTGTATTTTCAGCTAATGCTCTGTAGTTTTATAGAGAGAACTTCGCATTTGGTCGTTCACCTAAGAATGTAGAGCAAAGTTTTCTCAAACATTAAGCTTAATTTTCAATGGTTAAATCTAAAAATGTGTATCTTGTTAGATGTAATTCTTTATTTCTATCTCAGATTCAGCAAGAAGCAGCTAACCTTGAAAAATCAAAGATGCAACGTGATATTTCAGAATTAGAGAATAATATTCAAAGAGTAAGTGCATTTTTAGAAAGTAAGCTTTTCTTACTTCTGTAATAGGATAGACTTTTGAAGCAATTAATTTTGTTAGTTGTTTCCAACTTGAATTTATTTAAAAACCAAGTAGTGATAGCTTTCTACAACAATAACACTTGGTTATTTTTTTTTTTAAATTGCAGTTTGAGATGGAAACGTGTGAACTAAAGACTACAGTCTCTATCCTGAAAGAAAGAATGAAGTCTTTGGAAAATGAATTAAAATTGAAGTCCAGTAAACTTGCCCAGACATCTGATGATTCTTCTCAATTTAAAGCTGAGATGTGCTCACTTCAGTAAGTCTAATACAAAATTTGGTGGTCTTTCACAGATGCTAACACGATTTTGTTTGTTCTATAATGGTATAGCAGAGCTGAGTTCCTGGGAAAGACCATAAAATATTTTCAAAATCACTTGGTACTGTTCTTTCATCTTAAGGAAAAATAAATATGACTAAGGGAAGTGCTGTGGTGGCTTTTCACAGCAAGCTCCTTCTGGACTTATTTGATGGCCAGATATACCGATAATTTTTATGGCTAATTGTGAATGAAAATTTTCTCCTCCTTCTAGAATTGTTTCCTCTAACGACCATGTTTTCTGCCTATGAATGTAGCAGAACAGAAAGTTTCTAAAAGGATTTGGAGTACTGTGTCCAGTTCTGGTCTCCCCAGCTCAAGAAGGACAGGGAACTGGTGGAGAGGGTACAGCAAGGCTACCAAGATGA
Source organism: Chroicocephalus ridibundus (assembly GCF_963924245.1). Lineage (NCBI taxonomy): Eukaryota > Metazoa > Chordata > Aves > Charadriiformes > Laridae > Chroicocephalus > Chroicocephalus ridibundus. Next base: position 72,610,178 of record NC_086288.1, read on the forward strand.
TTAGGGGACTAGAACATACCTCTTGTGAAGAAAGGCTGAGGGTCTTGGGTCTTTTCAGTCTGGAAAAAAGACAACTGAGGGGGGATCTTACCAACGCTTATAAATACTTAAAGGGTGGGCGTCAGGAGGATGGGGCCAGGCACTTTTCAGTGGTGCCCAGTGACAGGACAAGAGGTAATGGGCATAAACTTGAGCATAGGAAGTTCCACCTAAACATGAGGAGGAACTTCTTTCCTGTGAGGGTGGCAGAGCCCTGGCACAGGCTGCCCAGAGAGGTGGTGGAGTCTCCATCTCTGGAGACATTCCAAACCCGCCTGGACGAGTTCCTGTGCAACCTGCTCTGGGTGACCCTGCTCTGGCAGGGGGCTGGACTAGATGATCTCCAGAGATCCCTTCCAGCCCCTACTGTTCTGTGATTTCCAAATGCTGTTTGTTAAAAGGAAGACAGATGCCTTTGGAAGCTGCAGCAGCGGAACCAAATTGTGCCAGTTTTACGGATTGTCAGTAATATTGAAAATGTTATGCCAAGCATTAGGCATTGATATTCCACAGCTGAGTGCTTCATGGAGAGTCATTCTATAATGGCATTTTACTTGAGCTGTTTTTACAAATTTTGAAGTTGTTTTAGGAAAGAGCTTCCATCAGGTATCTAAATGTGATGGAACAAGAAGGCAGCTTAGAGTATTGAATAAATTTGGGCAGAAATTTGGAAATCTGGTATTTGGTTTAGGTGGAAACGAGAGCCTTTCATGTAAGAGATCACTACACGACAGGTAATGCTGTAGATGAGATCTTTTGGGTATATTACAAAAGAAACCAGGGTTGGTGGCTTACCTACACAGCCCCTCTCCCCCAACCTGAACAGTACAATACCGCACAGTATTACAGTACAATAGTGGGGTGGATAACTATGAAGAACTGAAGCTGAGAAGCAGGCCTTGGAGTTCATCTAACGCTCCCAATTGCACAGAGAATGTTGTTAGTAAAACCATTAGTGTGTTTGTTGGTAAAATTATGACATCTTTCATAAAAGTGAAATATCTTGTTAGGTTCCTTATAATTTTAGTTGAAAGCATTGATATTATAAAAAGGAGGACGTAAGGAGTAGTGCTACAGTCATTCCAGCATTTGGTTCCACTTTGTGCATGGTGGCAATTTGTTATAGCTGTGTTTAGGCCCCCTCCCCGCTTTCTTTTTTTCCCTTCTAAAGTTTCACTCTAAACTGAGTGAGAGCGGTCTTTACCTGCAGATGTACTGTATTCCTGATTGGTGTTTTTTTTAAAAAATGAAAAGCCTCTCTAGCTTTTGTGGGATCCCACTTCAGAGGGATTTTTATTTCCTGACCTGTTTTGTAAATAATCCATTTAATTACTTTGGAATTTCACTTTGCATTTTTTTTCCTAGGGCACTGATATTTCTTGCTAAGTAAAACAGCTATGTAGATAGATGGTTCCACATATCTTTCCGGCTCTGTATTTCTTAGAAGCAGGATCAGAACTGTCAATTTGGTTGCTTCTTAAAATGTGGTGCTGCTGATGATCACTACTATGAGCTACACATCAAAATCTTTATAAAGGAAAGAGTCAAAAACCACAAGTAACAAGAGTTACATGATGAAGAATAACAGAAGAAACCAGAGGAAGTGAATGTTTCAGACTATCCTTATGGTTCAACTAAGGTTCCATTGCTCCATTTTGGAATGGTGTTGAGGTGGACTTGCTGCAGGGGTCCAGAGCAACCAAGTAGTGTTGGGCTCAGCAATCCTTAATAGTCCTCTCTGTCCCAGAGAGGGAGGAGAGGACTGGGTAGTACGACACAACCCCGTGCTGCTGATTAGTGTGACACAACCCTAACATGAGGTTATGCTGGAACTGTTCCAGCACTTCAAGCAGCTTAAGAGCTATAAGTTGATGACTCCGAATAGGTCCCAGACTTTTTCCAACTGTGTACTGATTTTCCAGGCTATTAAACGACCAACTCCAGAGGTCTGTTGAAGATTTACAGCACCGATTGTCCCTCAAAAATGATGAATTGCAGTCAGCTCAAGAAGAAATTGTAAAGCTAAAGGAGAAAATAGGTAATCATTAGTTATTTTTATGCTTATTTCCTGTTTTTAAAATAGAAAGTACTTATTCTTTTATTTATAGATAGGTTAAACCAGAGGAGCACTTCACAGGATGAAGCAGTCAATGTGCTTAGAAGTACTATTACTGTTTTGGACAAAGAAAAGGACAGTCTTCAAGAAACCGTAGATGAAAAAACAGAAAGAATTGCATGCTTAGATGACAACTTAGCTAACAAGGTATGTGCAGTAAAAGTACTATATTGCAGTCCATTTTTAAAGCGGTTACATTATAAGGAGATAGTTTTCTGTGATGACAAAGCCTGTGCAGAGCTCTAGGCATCACATACACACTATGTTTGGACCCAGCCAATACAAAGAGTCATTTGCCAACTCATTTTAGTTATGATTATTAGTGTATTCCCTAAACGCTCCAAGAAAATAAAAAAGTATTTTTTGCACTTGGAGGTATTTATTGAGATATAAGGTTCTAGGCTGAGGTGGCAGAATCTATAGCAGACTTCCATCTTTTTTGATGACAATTGTATCTCATTAAAGAAAAGAAGCTTGGAAATTTGAATGTGCAATTACTTATTGATAAAGGGTTAAAATAAATGTTTAAATGTAAAGTTCTTTTAATTGAAGTATCCTGTTATATTGCAATATAACAATACTTAATACAACTTTTGCTTTTATTTTCGTAGGAGAAAACAATTACTCATTTACGTCTAACTCTCTCTGAGCTGGAATCCTCAGCAGAGTAAGTAAAGACTAGTGTGCCTTTTTCAGTGGTTTTATGTTATCTAGTGGTTTTAAAGTTAAAGCAGATGGCAGTTTTAGTTATTTTGGTGAAATGGAGTTAATTATGTTTAAGTCAAGTAAAGGAGTGTACTATGTTGAGAAAGATGTACACAACTTCTGAAGAGACTTCCCCTGCAATTGTATTGCAGGCTGTTAAGGTACTGTTAAGACAGCCGTTAGCAATTGTATGTCTGTATTTATTTTCCTAAATTGATAACATTTCTTAATTCTCAGTTAAGAAGTAGCTTTTTAGTATTCTAAGTACTGCACTAGGTATTATTAGATTGACCCAGCTAAAACTCAGGGCTGAACTCTTAATTATTGGCAATCTAATTCTTCTAGTTTAAGCTACAAGTACAGTCTTAATTAAAATATATTTATGCAGTTTTTAGCTGGGCTTCATCTGATCTTTCCTTCTTGCCTCTTTTTAAGCATTACTCTTAAAACTATAGCTTTTAGAAAGAAAATATTGAAACACCAATATTTTAACACTTGAAGAGGTGTGTAACTGAATACTTGGTACATCAATGCATAAAGTATCTGTGGCAAAAAAATAATGCAAAAGTTTACTTAAATTCACACATCTTTATATTTCTACTTTTTTGTTTACGCTCTTCCTTACTCTTTTGATTGTTTTCTTTCAAGTGTAAGCTGTCATCTTCCTTTATGGTTTATAAAATATACAGTGACTAATATACTGTAACTCTACCAAACACAGATAAACATAAGTATCTGTAATTGCTGTTTGCATAACAAGATACATCTTACCAGATACACCTTCAAAGTTAAAAATTAATTCCATTTTATTTGTGCATATTGACATTTTATATCCTTACCTTATGTTTATGTTGAGACCCAGTTTGTCAGCCTTCAGGGAGCAAGAATTTTACCTCTTTTCTTAACGAGGCAAAACAACTAGTCTAATTTAAAAAAAAAAAAAAAGCTTTTGCACATCCAAATCCATGTCTGATAATTTTCAGCAGTGTGTGGTATAGTATAAGAAGGGACAACTTAAATAAAATTTTCACTTGATAGCCAGATGAAGGACATGCTGAACAACAGAGACCGTGAGATATCTAGCTTACATCGCCAGCTTGATACGTCCCACATAGAACTTGCAGAAACAGTAAGAATAAAGGAAATGGCTCTGAAAGAAAACAGACGATTGCAAGATGACCTAGCTACAATGGCCAGAGAAAACCAGGTATGAAGACTGTATGTAATACTGAAGTATTAAACTATTTATTGCCTGCTTACATATCATGGTACATCAAAACCACTATATCCTCAATTTTGATTTGGTATGTTTAATTATTGGTATTTCTTGAACACTGGGATATTAAAAATGACTGGGCAGAAATTGTAAAAGCAATTACTTTATGTACTTTAGCGTAGTCAATACAGTGGGGGAGAAATAGACGAGCTTTCAGTTTAGTCACCCTTCCCTAGATTAAAAAAGAAACCCAAATAAAATAAATCTAGGACATAATTGTTTATACTATAATGAAATTATGTTAATTGGTTATATCACTTGGTAGTTGGTATTTAATTGTTAAAAATGGTGTTGTATTATCTGCGGAACGCAGATTATTGAGAGAGAGAGCAAGAAACCACAAAAGCAGATATCAGATTATTAGTCATAGAATCATAGACAGGTGAAAGTGAGAGGGAGGAGATCGCTAGCGCATCTGAATTTTTTCTGGTGTATAGTGATTCACTAGTTTCATCCATCTCGTTTCCATGAAGCATTGGATGTATTGAGTGAGGTATGCCACGTTTTGAGATTAGAATGTTTTGGAACGTAGATTTTAATGTTTGTGGTCTGTGAGCTTTGGTAATGGTGGCTGTAAAGAGGTATTGGCAGGTCTTCAATTTCTGGTTCTGGCAAGGTTAGTTTCCATTCATATGCATTGCTCTGCAGGAACTTTGCTTTCACTGATGAATTTGGAAAGGTTAATGTTGGGGGAGAAAATTTAAGAGGGATTAAAAGCTACAAGACAGAGGGATTGAAGAAAACTTATTTTTAAGGTACGATAGTGCTGAACAGCCTGAATTTGTTTCCTGATTTCAGGAATGGATAAGGATGCACAGTCGATGGGAACAGGAGGGGTTCCCATTCCATTGTGTCAAGGTTGTCTGGGGTTTTTAGATGGTGAATTCAAAGGTGCCGTCTATTTCCCGGGAGAAATGTTCTTATTGGATTGTCTTTGCATTGGTAAGGTAGGTGTCGTGCTGAGGTGGTATCTTAGAGTTCAGCTGTATATTGCAGCTTTTTTAGTGTGTCAGTTTGGGTTTTGGGGAGATTCTTTTCAGGTACTTTTTTTGACTGCTTGTAGAATTTTATGTTATATATTTTTATTTGTAATAGTTTTATATGATTTCATCTTTCCTTATCTCTCTAGTAGTTTGGACTCATAATGTACCTCCTTGCTAACAGCTAGCCAGTCAGTAGATTTAGGCCAAAAAGCAGGTGGGAAGCGGGTTATGATTGCCCAGAGGACTCTGAGTTGGTTCATGTGTATTCCTGGTCAGCTTCCCAGTTGGGAGGTATACAGTCCCTCTCAGCTGCTGATGGCCAAATACATTTCCTTGTAAAGTGCATGCTATAAAGGCACAACTTAAATTTACATCAAAATCAAAGTTGAAATAAAATCTTCAATGCCTTGAGGAATTACCTATTTCTCTAGGGTATCACTGAATGTTTTATTGAAAGATGATCTATCTCAAGTTGATGGTGTAGGTTAAATAAAAATTTTGCAAGACAGAAATGGTTGAGAGACTCGGTGAATTAAACTGTTTGATTATCATCATTATGATTCTTGTGGCATCTTTATCTTGAGATGTTCTCCAGGGGTCTGCAAGTTAAACCAGCCGCTGGTGTGTAAGGCTTATTCTTTCAAGAGCATAAGGGGCTTATTTGTATAGTATATGTTCATTTGCACTCTTCCCAATCATCATGGCTCCATCTCTTCTTCTTTGGAATTCTCTGGGTCTGGGATCCATGTCTTGGAGAGCCTGAAATGCATTCAGTCTTGTTAATCCCTCACATAGTTTGAGGAATAATGAGTTGGTTTTGTGCATCAGCTGGTTACTGCTCACCAAAAGCCTCCCAACTCCAAGTGCATGACATGGATTTCCCTGTACGATAGGATGCTCGTATGGATGATACATAATAAAAATGTCCAGTATTTTTTAGGGTAAGTAACATCATTTATTGGGCTAGACATTAGAAAGACTACGTAGAGAGTATGTGATTGTGATTTAAAGATCTAGCCCAGAATTTTGTTGCAACTCATTACATTCAATTTTTATAGCAAATACAACTATTGCAGCTCACCAAGAGACTCAAATGGCCTTGTACAATTTTGATGCTGAGATACAAATGTTTGTTTGAATTCATTGTAAATGCCAACACTAAAAATAATCAGGGCCTTGTTAGCTAAACCATTTATTTCAGTTCCCCTCAGTCACCCTGTCTGAGTCTGAAGATAGAAAGTACAATATAGCAAGATGTTTTAAGTGATGTAGTACCCTTGGTAGTTCTCGCAAAACCTGTGGTACGATACGTGGGTATATGGGTGTATTATTGAAATTAGTGATGTCATTCACAGGTACCTAATAAGATAAAATACTAAATATTATCATAATGTGGTGACTAAAGCTTTCCCAGTTTGCTTGAGAAGGCTACCACAGAGATAAGCAAACTGATTTCAACATATGCTAAAAAAGCACACAGTACGTAGGCTGCAGGTAAATTAATATTAATATACTACAAAAAGCAGAAGGGAAAGAAATAAGGCAATTTCCTCTTTCTCCCACATTTGGCAGTGGGGATAGAAGAAGATACTTGCCTTTTTGGTTCTCTGAGCTAGAGGACACAGAGAAAGGTGAGACCTGAACCTGAGTGGGCCAGAGTTAGCAGTTCCAACGAATCAAACAAATTCCATGGTGCATTTTTAATGTCTAAATATGATCTTAATGCATTTAGTTATTTTATCTTGCAATTCTAGTTTAAAATAAATGTTCTTCTGTTATAAAGTTGACATTTTAGTGACACAAAACTTTCCTTCACTCAGGGATAGTGAATCTTAAGGCTAGAAAAATCCCAGCTCCCAAACATTTGTATGTTGAATTTTCCAAAGATCATTAGGGTGTGTCATCAGGGAAGCTGCAGATTTTATGAACTGGTATGGTATTCATTGTTTTCTGTGATTATTCTTACCTGGAAAACTCTTTGTTGTATCTAAGATGTGGGTATCATGGTTTAACCCCAGCCAACAGCTAGGACCACATAGCCACTCACTCACTCCCCCCGTTGGGATGGGGGAGAGAATTGGAAGAGTAAAAATGAGGAAAAAACTCATGGGTTGAGATAAAGACAGTTTAAGAAGTAAAGCACAAGCTGCGCACACAAGCAAAGCAGAACAGGGAATGCATTCCCTCCTTCCCATCAGCAGGCAGCTGTTCAGCCATCTCCAGGACAGCAGGGTTCCCCCACGTGTAACGGTTACTTTGAAAGACAAATGCCATCACCCCGTATCATAGAATCATAGAATTGCTGAGGTTGGAAGGGACCTTTAAGATCATCGAGTCCAACCTTTAACCTACCCTGACAAAAGCCACTTCTAAACCATGTCCCTAAGTGCCCCATCTACCCTTTTTTTTTAAACACCTCCAGGGGTGGTGAATCCACCACCTCCCTGGGCAGCCTATTCCAATGTTTAATAACCCTTTCAGTGAAAAAATGTCTCCTAATATCTAATCTAAACCTCCCTTGACGTAACTTGAACCCGTTTCCCCTCGTCCTATCACTTGTCACCAGGGAGAAGAGGTCAGCCCCCATCTCTCTACAACCTCCCTTCAGGTAGTTGTAGAGGGTGATAAGGTCTCCCCTCAGCCTCGTCTTCTCCAGACTAAACAACCCCAGCTCCCTCAGTCGTTCTTCATAAGGTTTGTCCTCCAGACCCCTCACCACCTTTGTAGCCCTTCTCTGGACACGCTCCAACACCTCAGTGTCCCTCTTGTAGCGAGGGGCCCAAAACTGAACGCAGTACTCGAGGTGGGGCCTCACCAGTGCCGAGTACAGGGGGATGATCACTTCCCTAGTCCGGCTCACCACACTGTTCCTGATACAGGCCAGGATGCTGCTGGCCTTCTTGGCCACCTGGGCACACTGCTGGCTCATATTCAGCCGGCTGTCCACCAACACCCCCAGGTCCTTTTCTGCCGGGCTGCTTTCGAGCCACTCTGCCCCAATCCTGTAGCGCTGCATGGGGTTGTTGTGACCCAAGTGCAGGACCTGGCACTTGGCCTTGTTGAACCTCATACCATTGGTCTCAGCCCATCGGTCCAGCCTGTCCAGATCCCCCTTCTTCCTTCTGTGTGCCCCCTCTTCCTTCTTCTTCCCCCAGCTTTATATACTGAGCATGACGTCATGTGGCATGGTGCTTAGAGATATGGTTTTTGTCAGTGTTGTGTTGATGGTTGGACTTAGACGATCTGAAAGGTCCCTTCCAACCTAGGCAATTCTATGATTCTATATCCCTTTGGTCAGCTGGGGTTAGCTGTCCTGGCTGTGTCTCCTCCCAACTTCTTGTGCACCCCCAGCCCACTCACTGGTGGGGCAGTGTGAGGAGCAGAAAGGGCCTTGACTGCTCAGCAACAACCAAAAACATCCGTGCGCTGCCAACAGTGTTCCCATCCCAAACCCAAAACACAGCACTACTGCTGGCAAGAAAGTCAACCCCATCCCAGCTGAAACCATGACATAGGAGATATTTCTGAAACCTACAAATTCAAAAGACCTTTGGCTAAATTACTTAGAATAGAATAAAATCTACGGCACATGCAATTACTTTGATTTAGTCTGATATGGTAATAGATAGTGTGATTAATTTACTCTAATGCACTGTTTTGCCTTTATGTCATCTCTTTAGGCTATCAGTACTGACCTTGAACATGCAATGCGTGAAAAGGAAGAAATGAAAACCAGCGTTCATAAATATATAACTGAAGTTTCCAGAATTGAGAACTTGATGGCTTCAAAGGTAAAAATATAATCTTGTAGGCAGTTATTACCATATTCAATAAATCCATTGGTTTCAGAGTATAACACATTCTCCTTAGGATACAATAAACAAATTAAGAAATATATGGTCTGGGTCCCGTTCTCCCTGCCTGTTGCATTTCCTTCTTTTATTTTTTTTTTCTTCTTTCCTCTGCGGTATTTCAAACTACTAGTGGATTCATATAAAGCCTTATTAGATCTGAAGCACTGATAAATTCTGGCACATCACAATTTAATTGATTATGTTTCTGTTAGCCATAACAGTAGAGAATGCAAACAAATTGCGTTTGAATGTTGTTTTGTTTTTTGAGTTTTGACAAGGCAACTAGTAAAATATCTGGTAATATTTCATGATTGTAGACAACAAGCAGTTTATATCGTGGTTTTTAATATTTGACACTTTTTAAAAAGAGACGTTTTATATGTGGTTCTGCAGAAAAGTGTAAAAATAGCACATTGGAATGTTTTCTCTATGAATGATAAGTTCAGAGTTTTTGCTCTACTGATAAAAAAGTGTCCTTGTTAAATGAATTTTATCCTGATACTTGGATTAAAAAGTGTGACGTGTGTGAATAAAGACTTACAATCATTTAAAACAAATAGAATTTATGTCAAGACATGAACTGGCAAATTTATTATGTGGCTTTGAATAAGCAAGAATGATTTCTGATCTGACTTCGACTTGCATGTCTAGATGAATGCATGTAAATACAATCAGTTTTTACAAGTAGAAACTGAAGCATAGAGAAAAAAATAAGGTCAGTAGTATGTTAGCTTAGAACTCTCAATTTAAAACACCTGAAGTTTAGTTTTTAAGAATTTTATAATATATCATAGGTCCAAAGCACTTCAGCTACAGATGTGGCCACATCTTTGGCAAACGAGAATCCAGTTGTGCAAGTCAGGTACCAAGAAGTTGTATATACAGCCATTGGCTGTTGATGAAAGGTTGGTTTCAGGGATTTATCTAGTATTACATCCAGATGTTGCTTGTGGTGACAAGGATTTACTTTTCTGCACAGTGTTCACTTGCTTAATCGTGAGGTTTTTGTCTCCTAATGCCCTGCCTCATTCTGTCTGCACCTTTCAAGTTCTCCAGGAAACACAGAAGAAATGTCAGAAACAGTAGCCTTCCTCATTAGATAAATCTGATTCATACTAACAACATGCTTATCCTGCTGTGCATTATACAAACAGGGGAAGAAGGGAATGGAGCTAAATAAAGAATACAAATTAATCACTGCCTTATAACGTGCACTTCGAGTTGGGCCAAATTAAAATTCGCAGGCAACATTTGTGCTATCACTGCATAACTTGTAAGCACTAAAGCTTGTGGTTTTGTGCTTTTACGATGGACTGCTTAGGTGTCTCTGCTCGAATAGGTTATCAGTCTTTCAGGCACTGCTGTGCCTGAAATATTTGTAAGAGCGCTGTAAGTAAAAGAGCTGAAAATGGACTCCTGCTGGAATTTCATGGAAAGGGCAGCACTAAGATCAGTCCATCTCAGTAATGTGACCCCTGACACTGCAGAGACATCCAAAATAACCCCTCTCATGGGAGCCTTGAAAGTCATTCACAACTACTAAACTAAACTAAATACTTCCATTTAATAAAATTGAATGCCATTACTGTGTGTGTTTACTATTTGGCCTTGCAAGAGGGATGGTGCCCTTTAGTAGCTGCCAGATAGTGGGACCGAGGAAATGGGGAAAGATCTACTTTCTTCTAAAAAAAAAAAGAAAAAGATACTGTAGGGAGTAGGCATGAAGTAAGATCAAGCAACTTGAAGATACGTTGATCATTGTAGAGTGATTTACTGTTTCATTTAGGAAAAAGAAAACCAAGAATTGTTAGAGAAGTTCCGAATGCTCCATACGCAAGCTGAAGACTGGGAAATGAAGGCTCATCAAGCTGAAGGAGAGAACAGCTCAATACGACTGGAACTCCTTTCTGTAGATACAGATCGGAGACATCTTCAAGAGAGAGTAGAACTTCTGGAAAAAGAGATTCAAGAGGTAATAACTTGTGCAAAGAAATTCTTTCAAGGAAAGTGAGATACATTCAAGTGTTTTTTTAATGAAGTCATACTATTTTTAATGCTCCAAAGGAAAATAATTCCTATACATGAATGTTTCAAATGTGGACACTTGAGTTTTTGAAACAGTAACTGATTTTGGTTACATGCGCTTTCCTTCTTCCTACCCTGCTTTCCCAAAATTAGAATCACAGCATAACTTTTAATACTTTTAGATCTATTCTGTTGGGTGATCATTACTATTATGTTATTGTCTCTGTAAGAACCTTTTGTTTAGTTGTTTCAAAATATTTGCATATAGCTTTATGTGTATTTTGTCAGCTAGTTTTATGAGTATTTTGTAAACTTAGTTCTTACATTTCCTTCAAGCTTTGAGTGAAGTATTTGAAGTATTGGTGGCTGGAGTAAAGGTAAAAATAGAGTACGATAGTTGTGGATTGACCATATTTTATGTCATGCTTTTAATTAGCCAAAAAGAGTTAGAGACTTTAATATAGAATCATAGAATCGTTTAGGTTGGAAAAGACCCTTGGGATCATCGAGTCCAACCATCAACTCCACTCTACAAAGTTCTCCCTTACACCATATCCCTTAACACCACATCTAAACAAGTCTTAAACACGTTCAGGGATGGTGACTCCACCACCTCCCTGGGCAGCCTATTCCAGTGTCTGACCACTCTTTCTTCCTAATGTCCAACCTAAACCTACCCTGCTGCAGCTTGAACCCATTCCCTCTTGTTCTATCACTAATTACCTGTGAGAAGAGACCAGTACCAGCCTCTCTACAATGTCCTTTCAAGTAGTTGTAAAAAGTGATGAGGTCTCCCCTCAGCCTCCTCTTCCTCAAACTAAACAGTCCCAGCTCCTTCAATCGCTCCTCATAAGATTTATTCTCCAGGCCCTTCACCAGCTTCGTTGCCCTCCTCTGCACTCGCTCCAGCACCTCCATATCTCTCTCGTATTGAGGTGCCCAGAACTGGACACAATACTCAAGGTGTGGCCTCACCAGTGCTGAGTACAGGGGGACAATCACCTCCCTCCTTCTGCTGGTCACACTATTTCTAATACAAGCCAGGATGGCATTGGCCCTCTTGGCCACCTGGGCACACTGCTGGCTCATGTTCAGCTGCTTGTCAATTAGAACCCCCAGGTCCTTTTCTGCCAGGCAGCTCTCCAGCCACACTGCCCCAAGCCTGTAGCGATGCATGGGGTTGTTGTGGCCCAAGTGCAGGACCCGGCACTTGGCCTTGTTGAAGGTCATTCCATTAGCGTTGGCCCATCGGTCCAATCTATCCAAGTCTCTCTGTAGAGCCTCCCTATCCTCATGCAGATCAACAATTCAAATCAAATCAATATTGTAAGCTTAGAAAAAAATAGATTGCATTTAGGGGGTTTTAAGCTTTTAATTCTCTTCAGAAGAGAGCCTGAATCCAACCTCATTCCACTCTTGTATAGTACTTGTATAATTCTTCAAGACGGTGATCAAAAATTGCAGAGATGGTTTATTAGTTGTTCTTAGCTGTGATTTAGGGAGAGGAGAGGAATGTAACATAAAATTAATTTTAAAGGGAAAGTTAATTTTGAAGGGAAAAGAAAGTACTAAAAAAGATCCTATTATCCGACAGAGAACTGTTAACGTTTAACACTGAAGGGGTATCTATATTTGCTTTTTGTTTAGCATATTGTTGCACATCAAGCATATGAATCTCAGATCTCCTCCGTTACAAAAAATATGGCCAAACTGGAAGAGGATATTAAACGTGCAAATCAGGATAAGTCTTCTGTGTTGGCAGACCTGGCTTCTGTGAGGGAACTCTGTGTGAAACTTGAGTCTAACAAAGAACTTTTATCTCGGCAACTGACGTCTAAAAGCATGGATTATGAAAGGGTAAGGAGCAAAGGCAAATTTAATTTGCTAGAATAAAATATCTTCCTTTGCTTTTAATGGTTTTTGTAGAAAAGAATAAATTACTTCTAAGAGCAAGGTAAGTTAATTTACATCACTAGTTTTGCATTTATATATAAATTATAGGTTTATATAGAGAGTCCATATCTGTGGGTTTTGTACAAAAAGAGGGAGTTTCATTCATTATCACTAAAAAATGTGTCAGCATTAGTTTTTCCTATACCACAGAGACAAATTATTTTTATTTGGTTTTATGTACTGTTTTTTAGTTTACTCAAATTTTCAACTTTTAGAAAAAGCACTTCTTATTTAGATATTAAGGCCTTTTCCCGAAGGGATTTCTTCAATTAAATTTAGGTTCAGGTGAAGTTCATTAAATATTTTGAAATAGTTTAAACAGTTCTAAATATCCATAATTTCTGAACTTTTTCTTTACAGCTGATTGTTGTGTCATTACTTAGTGACTTTGTCAGGCTTTCTGTAATATTCAAGGCCTTAAGGACAGTAGTTCTCATCTCCACAGAATTTGTTTATATTCATAGAACTGATCAGGAAAACAAGCTTCCTACATTTTCAGCAAAAGCCAAGAAGCTAATTGTGAACTAACCTGGTCGAATAGAATGAAGTATAGTAAGTACTATTTTTGTACTTGTGCAAAAGCTCACTGCTGTTAAAAACCAGTTAGTGTTCTGGGTACTTATCTAAGAATTTCCAACACTCAGTAATCCAGCTCCCGGTAAAACATTTGACAGATGTACAGCTTGAATAGTTTTTAACTAAGTACAATTTTAAATAATTGTAGGCTTTAATTTGTTTTGTGAGCTTGGTTTCCTATTCATTTTCAGAAAACTTCCAATCGTTTTGGTTTTTATAACAACTCTTCACAGAAGAGAACTGTGTGTGTTTGTAAACTGGTATATTAATAATGTATAAAATTTGTGCCCTAGGTTCTAGGTGAATTAGAAGATATAAAATCAGAAGCAGAATTGCTGAAAAAGCAGTTATCCAGTGAGAGACTTACAGTTCAGAATCTTGAAACATTGCTGGCTACTAGTAGAGACAAAGAATTTCAGAACCATATAGCATCCCATGAGAAAGATTCCGAAATTCAGTTATTGAAAGACAAGCTAACACTCGCCGAGAGCAAACTGTAAGTTTTGACAGGTGTATGTATGTGTTACGTGGTTGTCACGCAGAAGTTTCTTTGTAAACACTTGTGCACAAAGTCAAATTCTTGATGTTCACTATGGCTGAGCAAATTTTTGCAGCAATGTCTTTTAGCCTTTCATGGCAGCGTTTACTTAAAGTTTCAGTACGGACCTTTCGTATCACTTTCATTAATCAGCACTCTGGTGGACATCAGTTTAGTACAAGCAGTAAACTTAAACAGGAGTTCCAAACACAACCTATTCTGAAAGGAAGGAACATCCTGCTGAGTTTTCAGTGTCTTGGGAATAAGCACTCAGTTTCTCTCTGGATTTGTCCCCAGTTTGACTTCAGAAAGTTTACTTCATTTTCTGTGCTGGTCAGTCAGGCACAGGAAGCGATACCTTTCCTGAAGTTCACTTGTCTGATATAAGTCTGCCATCTTTTCAGTGCAATCACTAAAACCTTTCCTTCTGAGCCTCCTAGTCATCATAACTACTTGATGGTGAAGTAGCTGATCTGTTGCAGACATTATTTCCACTACAGAACCAGCCAACCCATGACCACTTGTAAATTTTTTTAGCTGTTGAGTACTTCTATAAATATATATATATATATATGCGTAGCAGTATGATTTGGATATTTAACCTTTGCATCAGAGTGTATCAATTCTCAAAAATATACAACCACCTGTCTCACAGGTTCTGATTTTCTTCTTAGCTTCAGGAAGCAATCTAATTCAACTCTGCTTTTTAAGCAAAATGTCATATTTTTATTTGGCTTTGAAGAGTGTAACTACAAGTTTAATTTTTAAGAGAACACATATTTTCTTAGTCTTGAACTTCTTTTCTTTCTGTTGGGAGAATATTCTGAAGTCTAACTCCTTTAGAACAACGTGGATTCATCAAGCGTCTGAAAGCAAATTGAAAGTAAAAGTTTAACGTGTGTACTGCTCACAAAGAAATACCAAGTAGATTAAATCCATGCTAAATGTGAGTTGCTTACCTACTCAGGATGCCTGTTGTCCTTACTTTGATTAAAGTAAGAATCACTTCCGTAATAAATAGTGAAGTCATAGTGCCTTAAAAAAGCAAAAGTAGTTTTGCTGCTATTAACTGTTAAGGAAAAAGTCTTGTATCATTTATTGTTCCTTTGAAATATAAATGGAACTGAACCTGACAGCTACACTAGATGTGGCCAGCAATTTCCATTATAGCTAACTGCAACTTCTTACGCTGTGCATCTGCCCAGAGTAGAAATGAGTTTTTACACTCGTACAGAAGAAAGACTAATCTGGTTGGAACAATGAAGTTAAGGGGGCAGAAATCTTTGTGTATATGAAACTCGTGTACAAGAGAAGTGGGGGATTTAAAGATTTTTCTTCATGATATGGAGTGAGGAATTGGAAGTTTCTATGATATCTATCATCATGAGGTGGTAGTTCTCCTGGGGATACATTATCTGTCATGGTATCTCTGCATTAAATAGCAAGAAGGAGGAGTGGCCATTGAATGTAAATGGTGGTGAAGAGTAAAGTCAAAGTAGAATTTCAGAAAAAGAAAGTAAGGTACACCCACTTAGTAAACTCTGAGGTAAGGAGAGAAAGGAAATGTATGGAAGGTAAAAGGACATAGAATACTTCCCTATGAGATACAGAATATAGCATACCTAAACTGTTAAAAGCTGTCTGTATCTTGGTGATGCAAATGTGCAAGGAAAATGCTTTTGGTTGATTTACGTAAAGGCTACATCTTACCACTGATGATGGTCCACCCCAAGTAGCAGTGACCTCAATGAATCTGTAGATGACAACACTATTAATCACCCCTGTGCAACTCATTGCTTCACGTTTTAGAATTGCTGAGGTTTGTTTACTTGGGGGAAAAAAAGTTAATTGCATACAAAGAGCATAAGCTAATGGAATGTCCCGACAATGAAATTAAATGTGAAAGTTACAGTTTGTCCCGTCCCCCCCACCCCCCAATAAAAAAAGGAAAGAAGGGGGGGGTTCATTGAACTTTGATTTCCACTTATTTGCATACAAACATTATAAAACTGTTTAAATAACTTCATAGTAATTTTTTTCCACGATTTTTCTTCCACACACATTGTAGGGTTCCATTCTTGATGGTTGTAAATATCAGTACTTGCATTGTTAATGGGGTGGGATATTGCAGGAAGAAGGAAAATATTCTCTTGGAGGAATAGAATCATAGAATCATAGAATTGTTGAGGTTGGAAGGGACCTTTAAGATCATCGAGTCCAACCTTTAGCCTACCCTGACAAGAGCCACTTCTAAACCATGTCCCTCAGTGCCCCATCTACCCTTTTTTTAAACACCTCCAGGGATGGTGAATCCACCACCTCCCTGGGCAGCCTATTCCAATGTTTAATAACCCTTTCAGTGAAAAAATGTTTCCTAATATCTAATCTAAACCTCCCCTGACGTAACTTGAACCCGTTCCCTCTCGTCCTATCACTTGTCACCAGGGAGAAGAGGTCAGCCCCCATCTCTCTACAACCTCCTTTCAGGTAGTTGTAGAGGGTGATAAGGTCTATAGTGATAGTGGCTATTCTATTGAATTGTTTTCCTCTGTTTATCTCAAAGGTTCTGCACGTTGCTAGGCAAATGTTCAGGTGGGAGAACTGGTTGTATATACCTTGTATTTTACTGTGCTGTTTGTAGTAGTTGCAGTCTAAAGAACAGGAACTTTAAATGCTCACAGCTGTGACTGAAGTATGTGACAATTATGTTTGTGTCTTGCAAAATAAAAATGATAGTACGGTAAATGAGATCTTGAGGCTCTACAGTGATTAAGTATAAAATAAACAGAGAATATTGAATAGCTAACTACTTGTTGAGATCTTTCTCTGTCTACTATGAAAGAGCCAGATGTCCTGTGAAAAAATAGTATATTAGCATGTATTCTCATTATATGATGATTACTGTGCATAGGGGTTCCAAATTAAAATGTTTCGTACTTTTTGACTGATTTGCTTCATGATCTTAATTTTGTTTAAGTGTCATTGCCATGGAATAACCTCAGAACTCACAAAACTATTTGCTTTCTTTCTTTATTTTACAATAATGATATTGGGCCCTGAATTCTTACCTCCATCCTGAAAGCATATGCCTGTCTCTGAAGGAATTAGAATAAGATATCATCGAGAGCCGATCCTCTTGTCTTCTGCATCTGTTCTCAACATACTGGATCAAGATTCCATTCTAAGACTCTTACTGATGAATAGGGAAGACAGGAAAAATATTCTGCGCTTCTTTTTGGATCAAATCTCTTGAGTAGTGCACATCTTCCTGGAGTCAGAGACCAGCGAGTGCCAGACAGGATGTCTGTGACTGAGCTAGGAGTGGAACTCATATTTCAGAATTCAAATCCAGTGTTTTAGCAATAAGCTAGTACATCTTTGCTTCTCCAGAAGTGACTTTTGAGCACTACACCTGATATTGGCTTTGAAGACTCTATGGAATAACATAGCTGTTTAGATTCTTGTTTAATCAACTTACTTTACACTCAATGATTTTATTTTTTTTTGCTTGCTTTATAATGAAATTGATGGTGTTTTGCAACCAAGCATTGAGTTGTCCAAGCCGATGATTTGCTAAGAAGTATATTTAATTATATTACTCAAGATTTTCAAAGCTGCTTTTTATTTCGACTCATGCAGTTGAAACAGTTGGGCCCAAACACCCAAGTGTGTAGTTGACAAGTGTGGTGGATTGACCCTGGCTGGACATTGGAGAAATAAGACCTAAATCTTAAAACACCTTCCCCCCACCCCTCCCTTCTTCCCAGGCTAAACTTCACTCCCAATTTCTCTACCTCCTCCCTGAGCAGCACAGGGGGATGGGGAATGGGGGTCGTGGTCGGTTCATCACACGTTGTCTCTGCCACTCCTTCCTCCTCAGGGGGAGGACTCCTCACATGGTTCCCCTGCTCCAGCGTGGGGTCCCCGCCATGGGAGACAGTCCTTCATGAACGGCTCCAGCATGGGTCCTTTCCACAGGGTGCAGTCCTTCAGGAACAGACTGCTCCAGCGTGGGTCCCCCGCAGGGTCACAAGTCCTGCCAGCAAACCTGCCCCAGCGCAGGCACTTCTCTCCAGAGGGCCAGAGGTGCTGCCAGGAGCCTGCTCTAGCATGGGTGTTCCATTGGGTCACAGCTTCCTTCAGGGCATACACCTGCTCCAGCATGGGGTCTTCCATTGGCTGCAGGTGGATATCTGCTCCACCATGGACCTCCATGGGCTGCAGGGGGATAGACTGCCTCACTGTGGTCTTCACCATGGGCTGCAGGGGAATCTCTGGCACCTGGAGCACCTCCGCCCCTGCCTTCTTCACTGACCTTGGTGTCTGCAGACTTGTTCCTCTCACATACTCTCACTCCTCTCTCTGGCTGCAATTGCTGTTGTGCACGTTTTCCCCCTTGCTCCTTCTTAACTGTTATCCCAGAGGCGCCACCACCGTCGCTGATGGTCTCCGCTTTGACCAGTGGTGGATCTGTCTTGGAGCCGGCTGGTGTTGGCTCTGTCAGACCTGGGAGAAGCTTCTGCCAGCTTCTCACAGAAGCCTCTCCTGTAGCCCCCTCACTAATAAAACTTTCCCATGCAAACCCAGTATAAGCTTTCAGACTCTGGGGTTTTCTGGTCTGAGCTTGCATTAATACAGCTTTTACTTAGATTTGATTAATTTCTAGCCAGATAGTTCCAGCCTACTTAATATAATTTTTACTGAAGCCATATCTGTTATAATTTATATTTATTGTGGATAGTTACTGCTTTTTTCTTCTTAAATGTACACAATAAAGACCATCTCCCATTGCAACAGAGGACAGTAAATCAATAAATTAATGATTTAATTGCTTTGTTTGTTTTTATAAAACATGTTTGTGTTTACCTTTGTCTGAAAAAGAACACGATGTATTGTAGTAAGAGGCTTGCCAGCTTCTCACTTCTTTCTCACCTTAGTTTCTTCCAGAAACATTCTGTTGCATTCACTTGGTTCTCGCTGCTTCTAATTTGTCTTTGATTTGGCCTGTGTGAAACAACATGTTCAGTATCTATTTTTGTTTTATCTTGCTGTAATTCATTTAAGCTCCTAGCTGACGGTGTTCAAAGAAAACTTTGTTGCTTCTCCTGATTTTTTTTTAGAAGCGGCTATAACAGAGAGGTTCCCATACTTCGAAGTAAAGCTGCACAGCTGCAGACTGACTGTGATGTTTTAAAAAGGCAGCTGACAACTGAACGATTTGAACGGTAAGATGCCCTTTTTTCAGTGAGGTGACTCTTCTCACGTCTTCTTTCTCACTTTTAAAACTAATGCTTTTTTTCAATACTTGAGGAACTTTAATGGAAAATTGTGTTCCTATTGTCATGCAAAATCTAATATTCTCATCTCGAAATCTGCTTAATTAAAAAAGAAAAAGACACTTACACGTTTTCTGAATTCCCTCGTAAATTTTGTGAGTTTACCATTGCATCAAAAAAAATAATGAAATGCCTTTTCATGGCAACAAGAAGAAAGTTGAGTGACATAACAAGAAAACAAGGTTCTTTGCGAAGTATTGCGAAAATCACCAAGTAAAATTATGGTGGAATAAAAGTTAAGTTTTCTTCTTTTAACATCCTGCAGTATGATGTGAGTGTCATGTAACTGAAATTACTGTCTGTTGGTAGAGAGCGTGCAATTCAGGAAATGCGTCGACACGGACTCTCTACGTCATCATTACGTGCTTCGCCTCCTCTCAGCTCAACATTGAGGTCTCCCTCACACTCACCAGAACGTACCATTGTAAGGACACCTGATCAAGCAGCAGCTGAAAAGTAAGTGATTTGATTTTAGCAGATGGTTTCTGTTTGAGAGTTAGGTTTAAACTGTTTCTAAATTATACTTTTTTAATCATGTGAAATTCTTACACATTTTAGGTGATGCTAAGTTCTTCTGTCGTTGACTCTCCTACTATAAAATATTGATTGGAAACAATAGATGCAAAGTGCTCTCCAAAGACCATATAATGTGGTGGATTCCCGTTCCTGTTTTTGTTAATGGTCTTGCACCAGCTGACAGCTTCCAAATATATATTGCCTGCTTATTTTTGCCATTAATTATATATATGCCATTATATTTATTAATGCTTATATCCAAACAACAAAGGATTCATATTAAGAGAAATGCCATGAAATTCTCTCAAGTACAGCAGTGAAGGAAAAACACTCCATAGGGGAGGGTCCAAATAAAATGTATTTGAACCCTACACACTAGATGAAACTGTCTCTAAAACAAGTGCATGAAAATTATTGATGCATTTTTCATTGTTAGACATTCATAACATTCAAGCACTAAGTTTGTGGTCGTGGGAGTCTGTAAAAAAAGAAATCAAAATCAGTCTCTCCCCTGTTTATTTTCACTGACACTTTTATTTTTTCAGAGATCATTCTTGCTTTAGATGATGTCTGTTACGTGTTTACAGGCCAGATTATTGACTTTATATCCTTTCTGTCCTATATTGTGTAATACATCGCAGTGAAGAGCAGAAGGACAAGGAGAGATAAACAGTGATTGTTTTAGGAAATATATATGCTGTAACATCTATATATTATACTATAACAGCTCATGAATCTTAACTATCAACTGCTTAACTCCAGGAAACAGAATTCCAAACTGATAAGATTCTAAACTTTATTTTTATTTTTATGTTTGTTGGTAATTACATATTGCTTGTTCTTAAGCTTACTTTTGTTAACAAAAACACAGGTTTTCTGAGAATTGAGGTTGGCATGGCATGATCCACATTGTCAGCAAATTTTCTTTTCTTCTGTGAGTTTTTGGACAAAGCGAAAAAGGAAACTGTAGCAAATGAGATGTTGATAGTGGGGATGAAACAGTGGTTATGAATTGCTTTACTGGTGAGCCATTAGGTAAACCCTGTTACGTTGCAAGTCAACATTTTGATTGAGGTAACGATAGATGATATATTTCTGAGAATTAGTATCATCAGTAGAGAATTGTCTTCCGTCTTCCTTACTTTATGGTGAGTCCCAAGAGCAATAAAAATAGGCCAGTTGCTATAGTTGAGGAATACCTTGTAGTGAACTCTTTTTATCCTCTTATTTGCATACTTAGTTTTAACAATGACAGCTCTGTACCATGTGTTATCAGAAAATACGCCATTTTCATGAAGAATGTATTTTTAAATAAAGTGGGTTTTAACAACTGAATTCATATGCACTTTAATTTTTTTTTATTATCTTGCCTTTTAAAACCTATCAGTGGGTTATTACATTAGAATGATCTCAGTAGTACTATCACCATCTTTCACCCTACTTATTTATTCCTTCCTGGGAGTTTACCACAGTAAGGTGTACTCTGCAATTACTGTTCTGTAGTGTTACAACTGTCTTTTTCTCTAATCTGATTTAATCTTTTCAAGACACTCTTCCTCCTCGTCTCACGTTTACTTTGTTAAGCATTTGAGCAATGAGTCAGTGAACTGAATGCAGAGTTTTAGATGATGTGCTAATAGTTGATATTCAAGAATAACAGAAGAGAATATGAGGAGGCGAAACCTAATTATTACTTTTTATCCTAATTTTCATTAGTGAAATATAATAGATAGCATTATTTTGAAATTTTTTCTTTCTCCGTCAGAAATGTGAGCTTCAAGGAATAACCAGGACTTGAGCAACTGAAGCATTACAAGGACTTTTTTTTTTTTTTAAATTATGAAGGCTGATGTGTATTCTACCTCTGTTATCTTCAAATCGGTGATAACCTGTGGAATTTCTGAGAACCTGTGAAGTAATCAACTTTGCAAAATTCTACTTTCCGAACTGGCTGGAATGACTAGGTTTTTCCTGGCTGTTTGATGGGGTTTGTATCGAGGCTGGCTAAGTTTTGTTACTATTTTGCAAACATAATAATTATAAGAAGGAAACAAGTACTTGATGTGACAATCTCTTCTTTTAATTTCGCTATTTTATTTCTGTTTGCTTGTCTCATATGGTTGCAGAAGTTTGTTCATCTTAGTGTGAGCCAACGTAGGAGAATAACGTACAAGATTGTCTTAAAAATGCTGAGCCAGTGTATATTTTATACTCATGACAATTCCCTGTATTTGGGCTTTTAACAAGTGTTTTCTGTTTACATGTCATCCTTCATGGTATTTAAAAGTATGGATTATCTATTTTGTGAATGCATTTTGTTAATTTTCTTAATCAAAAAATATATCAGTTATTCTTTATTAATTTTTTTGTCATTTACTGACTGCTCATCTCCTTTTGTTTAATCTTTGTGTAAAATTGAATTTTAAATACTATCCCAATATTAAATAAAAAATGTAGAGAAAAACAGTGTTTGTAAAGATGTATTGAAATGCTTTAAATATTATAAAATTCTAAAGTATTTTATATTCAAAATTTTGAATCCTATCTGGAGATAATTTTCAAATTTGGGGTTTAAAAGACCCGAGCAAAACCTGGAATCCTTCACACAGTTGAGTTGAAGCTGTTGGAGAGGTGACACAGACCTTTAAGTTGTGACACATGTATTGGGTAAATACAGTAAGAATAATCTTTAAAATATGTGGTGTATTTAGCAGAGGAGCATTTCCAATTTCGGCTATGAAGTAAGATGCGGTTAGCAATCACAATCTTATGACATGTTCTTAAAGTCCATCTATACAGATAATTGCATATCGAATCGTTCTTGTACTCAAGAACATACAGTTTTCTAATAATTACAGGCCATTCAGGTTGGCGTGACGCGTATTCATAGGTACCGTGCAGAGGGCTAGAAGGGGGCGGATGTATTGTTGTACATCCTGGTGCTGGCCAACAGGCAGCGTTCTGCTTGCCTAACGTTGAATAAAAAAAACCCCTGTGATTACCAGCTAACGTTACAAGCATCTCTAAGGTGTAAACAATATATTACATGACAGGGAAAAAGAATTTTCTTTTTTTCTTTCAGATTTTGTCTACATTGCACTAAGATTGTTACAGATAGAAATAATAAAGAATATTGTGTTAACTGGAAATACTGTCTCGTATATTCATAGATAAATAATTGTTGCTGCAAGCTATATAGATATATTTTTCATATATTGTATTTTGTCCGTTTTGTTATTTAATATGTGTCTATATGTATTACATTTTACTAATTAAAAACAACTTAGAACACCCTTAGAAGTACCTGAAAATACTTGTACCGCATCGGGCTTCTGAGCCATTGGAAGGAATTGTTTATTTAAAGTGGGTGCATCTCATGCCAGTTACAGGAATGGGGAGATTGTCATCTCTGAATGTTGCTTAGGTATTCATACTGTCCGTAATTAAGTCAGTAGTTTCCATTGATGCTAATTGACATTAATTATTCAGGATGAAGCAGTTCAATAAGAATGAAAAAATAACTCATTTTCTGCTCTTGATGTCTTCAGTGGTGTCTTTTAAACATCATCTTTTTTATATAAACCCTTTTAAATTGGAGTCTGAATTAAAAGAAGAGCGAGTGTTCAATTTTATTGAAAATACTGTATTTCATTGCACCAAAAAATGTGTATTTTGACCTTGCAATTAAAACCATAACACTTCCATTACTATTAATTCTTACATGAATATCAATTAGGAAGAATTACTGGATCGTTGAGCACAGGTGGTGTAATAAAACGAGTATCATTTCAGTGACCAAAGCCTGTGCAGTTCTCTAAAACTAAAACATTCCTAATATGCAGACGATAGTAGGGCTGGTATTTTGCCTTCTCTTACTATTATTTTATATACATTTTTGTAAGCAAGTAGAGTAAAAGAAAAGTAATAGTTATACAACTTTGCTTTAAAATCAAGTATTTCATTTCATGAAGTACAAAGCAAGAATAAATTTGGGGAAGATTTAAATCTGTGGACTACCAAACACGTCACGTATGGAACCAGCCCTATGTGAGTCGGGGTGTCATCGTGACTCTCCTGGACTCCGCTCCAAGAAGCTGCTGCGCTGCCCTCACCTTCTGGAAGATGAAAAGACCGTGGAAGCCTCATGACCTGCTTTAGTCCTCAGCTGGGGTGAGTTGAAAGTAAAGTGGGGCAGACATTAAGTCATGGGAAAATTCTGAATACTCAAGTTGTTTGTCTTCTGTTTTTCCCTGCAGTTGGGGAGGGGGGAAGATAATAGAGGTGAAGCGATAATTGTTGGGGCTGTTTCTCTACAAAAACAGAAAGTGTATTGTCAGAAGCAGAGGAATCTGGAGAGAGCAGAAGGACAGCTTTTATCTGTTTATTAAAACCTAAACTGCTCAATTAAACTTATCATAATATGTTTTTTAAGAAATTCTTAAAATTTTTTTTTTTTGGTCTCACAGTATGTCCCTAAAATTTAGATAATTAACCTAAAGTCAAATAAGCAATTCTAGGGTTCAGCTGGAAAAAACCATTTTGTTTGTTTTTTTGTTACCCTAAATCTGAGAAACACGGAGATTCCTACGCGATGCTAATTAAAAAAGGTTAAGATTAGGGCTTCAGTCTTTCAATTTAGAATATTTTATACAGAAATTGGTGCACGTGTGGCAAGCCTGACCTATTCCCAGGCTATTATTCCTAAATGAAACCATATGACTACAGACTTCAGGGGGTTTTTTTAAACCATTCTTTGGGGCAGAATTTTATAGTTCCTCTTTTTCTGTGCCAACAGTGTAAGAAACCACTTGTGTGTGGTCTTGGTACCATAGTCCTTTAGCTTTATGTATCCAAGGCGTTCTGGTTTCATTTCATCCTCTGACCCTTCTTGGGCAACGTGATGATCATAATAGCTGCAGCCGTATCAATTGCTGGACCTGAAGTCTTACCGTTCATTCTCCGGTGTAATTACCTTGTCAGCCAAAGGGGGGAAGAGAGAAAGCCTGAAACACCTGATGGGTGGGAGTAAAAAGATCGAGACAGTCTCTTCTCAGTGGTATCCAGGGAAGGTACAAAACACAATGGGCACACATAGAAAATCAGGGAATTCCATTTAAACATACCAAAAAATGCTTTTTTTTCCACGCAGGTGGTGAGTGGAACAGGCTGCCTGGGTAGGCTGTAAAGTCCCCATCCGGGTTGGTATTCAAAACCCGGTGGGACACAGCTTTGAGCAGGGGGTTGGACTAGAGGGTCTCCAGAGGGGCCACAGTTCCTTGACTGGGAAATTTTCTTAACAGCAGTGTGATAAGGAAGTACCCATCCAGCTGCAGGGGTGTTGTCCCTTATTATCTATATTATCATCTTTGACTTTTTTTAAATTATGAGTATAAAAATAATTGCTTTGCCGTTGTTTTGTCTCCATATTAGATTTATCTCCATTGGATGGTGAGTTTTGGAATTTATCACACGACGGTTGCCTGTGGCTCCTGTGTGTGCTGCTTGCTCAGCATCACCCCAGCAGAGCTGCTCCACCAGGTTTGTCAGCGGCGTCTCCTTTACCCTTTCACGGTGACGGTGCGGGAATTAGACTCTTTGCTCAAGCTAACTAGAGAGTGGCACGACGGCAAACAGAAGGAAGTGGGGGAAAAAATGAGAATGTCAGCGGCTGCTTCTTCTCGGTTTTAATACCGCTGAGCGGGGAGGGACGTATTTTCCGAAACGCAAGCACAGAACTGAGTTGCAGCGTGGTCAGTCAGGCGTGAGTAAGCCAAGGTCTGCAGGAGCAGATACTGCTCTTCGGGGAGATTTTCATTGAGCCTCGAAGCCCCAAGGAGCTGACATCTGAGCTTGGTTTTATTTGAAGAGAGATGTGTGGGTTACTGGACTATAGCTGCGTGTGCAAGCTTTATCTGTACCCATTTGCCTTGCGTAAATGCATAAATAAAAGATATTGAATGGGAGGTAGATCCCGGCTCGCTCCTTGCTTTTAAATGGTGTATTTGTGCCACCTAGTGGACCCGTGTCTTTTCTAGCGGCCACGGCGCATACAGAACAGGTTCGGGTTTCTCCGTAGAAATTCTGGATACATTTAATAAACTCAAAGTGAAAAAATTACTAATAAAGCCACACGTTCCTGACGCCCATGCACCACTTCAGTAGTGAGGTTTGTGACTGCATCGCTTTCCAGAAAGTGTCTTAGGAAAAAAATATCTCACTTTAGCATATTTCATCTTCCAGGAAAGTGCAGAGATTGACCTTTGGCAACAATGGTCTGATGTGAATGGGTGATTTGACTGATTGGAAGGAACTGCCGAAGGCAGGATTCATCTCTTTTCTGGTGGCTACTTTTGAAGTTTTCTATCAGTACCACCCAATTCTACTGCCTAAAAGTATGTAAGTGCTGCGACAGCATCAAAGCAAAACACAGCAAAAACCCTGAACCTCTCAAAGGAGTGCTGCAAAATTCAGCTCTGGTCATTGAGGTGGTTTGTATCTGCATATTTTGGATATAAATATAGATATGTAATTGCTAAAGTAAAGATAGCAGTCAACATACTTCACAGCCCTCCAAATACTAGAGCTGGTGCGTGGCCTTCATTTCTGGTTTATCTGTGCCCTGTCTACCATGGCTTTAGCCATGGAGGGGCTGAAAAGGGCATAGACTGCACCTCTCATGGCTTGTATTGTCTCTAGAACACTGCAGATGAAAAAGTGATTTCCAGCAATTAATTAATATTTCTTCCAGACTCACATAGCTAGGGGTTTTGCGCAAATACTACTTCTGACTCAGGACTTCACTGAGCTGCAAATCAGTAAGGAGTGGGAGAGTACCAGTAAATGCTTGCTTGAACTTATACATTATTCCTTTAAACTATATAGTATTGGGCACAAAGACGAAAAAAAGTGTGAGGTGGGTCTTTGGTCTGCCCCAGCATGAGTGTTATTTTTCCTGTAAGACCCTGTTCCCCTCAAGAACAGCAGAAGGACCACTTCTGACTGGGCCAAAAAGTTAAGAAGCAGGCAGGGACCAAAGCTGTACGGCCTTTTTGTCCAGGGAGCGTCTGAAGCTGGAGAGCTGGCTGGCAAAACACATCTTCTTTCTCAGCAGTGGGACATCGTGAATGACATAATCCATTTTGGCTGAAAAAGTGGCAGAGCAGGGATGGAACTGAGTACAGCAGCTGATTTTACTGCGCTCTCCTTGGGGAAACTGGGGAAACCAGCGTCTAGCACTGGTAAAATCTTGATGTGGATGGCTGAATTGGAAGCGTGGGGTCTGAGAAGAGCTGATACAACGGCTGGATTTAAGGATGTGGGAAAGAAGGGCAGCTGTTCTCTGCGCTGCTGTGTTGGGGAAGGGCTGATTTTTGGTTTTGTTTCTTGTAGTTCGGTTTTTTAGTAAATGAAGGGGAGAAAAAATTGTCTGGTTTTATTAGGCGCTGGATTCAGACTTCGGTTTTGCTGTGAGATGAGAACAAATTGGGGTCCAGAGCCCGGGGTGCAGCCGGGGATGCGCATCTCTGTGCAGTGGGCGGGGTGTGTGCGTGGCGGGGGGTGCTAAAGGGAGCAAAGATCGGCGGCATCCCGCTGAATCCGGCTAAATCCAGCCTCACCCCTTCCTCCGCTGGCTGGAGGACGAAGGCAGGGAGCCGTGAGAGGCTGGGGCTGGGAGCCGGGGCGCTGCGGGGCGCCCGTGAGCGGCGGCGGCGGCCGCGCTTCCACGGGGCGGGGGCGGCATCCCACGGGCTGGGCGGCATCCCAGGGATGCAGGAGCCGCCGGGCTCTTCCCTTCTGGCAGCACGGAGACGGAGAACAGGTAGGAAGGACCATTTCTCCCTCCCCACCCCGCAAACGTCGCAGCCCCGCATCCTCCCCCGCGGCTCTGGGCACCCCGAGCGCTTCGCCTTGGCTGCGGGGCGGGAGCGGGAGCCTTCTCCCGGTGCGGGGAAGGGAGGGGGGTCCGTATCCGCGCCCCTTTGCCTTGCCCACCCCAGGCGGTGTTGGCTGGATGTGGCATTTTTCCTTTCTTCACGCCCCGCCACCAGCAGCGGCGGATGCGCGGGGCGGACAGCCGAAAAATAGACCACATGTAAGTAGCCACCGACCCGTATTCGGTTGCCTTTGTCGCGGGAGAGGTGTAGAGAGGCATGCGGGTGAATTTTTTTTTTTTTTTTTTTTTTTTTGAAAGGTGCTACTTCATTCAATGGCTGGGCTGGTCCTTTTGAATCCCTTCTATTTTTCCTTTGTTAGCGTTTTCCCGGGGAATCCTGTATTTTGTGCTTTGCTGGAAAGCAGGAGCTGTCAGAAAGATGACTTTGTTTCCCACGATGCTTCTCCAGAGCAGCGTTGCTTTGTTTAAGCCCCTGTAAGCCATTTATCATAGAACTGCCATCGCCTTGTAATGAGCTATGAAATCTGCTGCTTTTCAGGGTTGAAAGGCAGCGGTACAATCCGTTTCTTACCCTTTCCTTAGGATCCGGAGCAGGTAAGCTAGAGGAAATATTATTTTGCATGGGAAATTGTCTTCCACAATCTCTTCAGTTAAAAAAAATAAAATATCTATTTTAGAGATAGAAGTATGAGTTACACAAATCTTTTCTATGTCATTAAGAGATTTTTAATGAATGAGGGTCTGTTGGGTTTTTTTTTTTTTAAATTAATTTTGCTGGTATTAACAGGAGTCAATTAACAAATCTGCTTCTCTGTAGTTGTAGTAGGCAAAACATTATTATGTCTCTGCTCTGTCGTTTAAAGTGTAAAAACGCCCAGTTAAAAACACAGTTCAAGGGGTAAAGAGAGACCTGGAAACCACAACTGTGCATCCTGAAAATTTAATATGCCTGACAATGATGGCACTGAAAGTGATCCACTCCTGGGTGCGCGGGGGATGGGGGCAGGGAGAAAGGGAAGAGTAATTTACAACCACAGGCCTAATAATAGATATTCTGTCGATAATAGGTGTATAGATAATATCATTCATTATATTCCCCAACAGATTTTCTGTGCATAAAGTGTCTAGCAATTGTGTGAGCAGAGCTCTTTTCTTAGAAGCCGAGCTGCTTCAGCCACCCGACAGCAGTAACGTGTATCCAGTCCTATATTTTAACAGATTAAAGATGACAAATTGGAGTCGGAACTGACTTTTATTTGGTTGTTAGTAATGCACGCTCAACAAATTCCCATCACCAAAATAATCCTCATTGCACCTTGCGTAGACAATTATGTCTTTTAACTATATCATAACATTAATCAGTGGGTATAAATGTCAGTGTGAGTTTCTTCAATGAAGCCGTTGATATTTTTCAATATAGGCAGTAATTAACAGTTCTGCATATAACTTAACTTCACTTGGTTTGAATACAGGTGAGGAATTAAATTAACAAATCCGACACTTCCTTGGCTGCAATCAATTTATCAGATTAGAGGTTGTGTTTGGGTTTGGATGTTTCGTTTCAACGAGCTTGAATTTAACACTGTGAAGTGTATCGAAACTTTATATGAAAGTGATTTGTGTATTTATTTATGTCCCAGTTTAATGGTAATTAGAAGAATTACCCTGAGGTCTTTATTAATAAATATGGCACGTAGCAGAGAGATCGCTGCTGGTTGTTATTGGGTCTTCTTTCTCCAATAGGAAATTGTATCTCAGAGCATCCGATTCTAAAATTAAGGACCCTTTTCAAATATCCATTTGGGCAATCCTGCATTTTAGAGAGAATTGCTTGGCACTTGTGAGCAATAGTTTTTCCCTATATGCTGTATAATGGGATTTTTAAAAGTATATTGGTAGCAAACACAGTTGGTGTAAAGTATGACTGTCTTGCTGTGTTCTCTGCTAAGCTGTTGACTTTTTTCTTTCTTTTTTTTTATAAGTTTGTTCCTTATAGGTCGTATTTTGTTCTGTTGTCTTATGAGGTTATGCAGGTAGTGGCAGTAGTGAATTGGTAATGCGTTAGGTAAAATCTTTTTTTTTTTTTTTAACATCCAGTTCCCAAAAATTTAAATGAAATATATTTACTTTTAAAAGGGCCTGTTACTTTGGCAATGATATTTCATTTTAAATGCAGATACTAAAAAGCAGCCTTTTTAGTTTCACACTTCTGATTACAGCAATAAGAATAACTTTTGTGGTTTCTTCTGCTTTGGCTCTCGGCCACTGTTTTGAATACTGTTTTGCCAGGTATCTCTGAATACTGTTTTGCCAGGTATCTCAGTCACTGAAAATGGATATATCTGTATGAGTAGCGTAGCTTAGGGTTATTTCAATATATTCCTGCTGTAGATGTGTCAGGTAAGCTCTTCTGAAGTAAGAAATACATGGCATAATAAGTGTTGACTGAAATGTGATGATGAGTTTATGAATATGAATATATTTGGTTGTTTTACAATGAAGTGTAACATAAACGGAATTTTTATATAGGCAGTGTAAGCTTAAATGGCTGTGTGTTGTCTTCTTTTCCTCACAAGCCAAGAGAAGAAAAAGATAATTCATTTTTTTTCTTATTCTGAATTATTCATATTTGAAAATTGCTGACTCTGATTGTTGGGGGGGAATTCTTTTTTTTCCTCACACAAAATCAATGTGCAGCCTTTATTCCACAAAGGCCCCAGTAAGAGAGTTGTAGCAAATACAGATAAGCCTACTACTGGCATGTTAGAAAAGTACAGTCGATGTCTTTAGAGTCAAGAGTCTCAGGGCAGTGTAGCTGCGTAAGAGCTTCCATCAGTGTGATGTAAATGTGGAGATGCTCTAAACACCCGTATATTGTCATTGAGCCCATGTATTTGAATGAGACTTAATGAAGTTGTGTGAAGTGCACTGTTAGAATAGAATTCATTGGTTTTGAATAACGTGGTAGAAGACAACCTGAAGTTAACATTGTAACTTTAATTACATTAGTGCTTCCACCGGAGGGGCCAAACTCTATTTTTTAAACTATTATTTAAATCAAGTAGTGATGGATAAAAAGTGTGGTTGTTTCCATGGAGACTCTGTGAGCTCTGTCTTTAGGAGACAATGAGTTGTTGTGTAGACCTCACGCTTATTGTTTCCCATCACTTCCTGAAGGGACTCTCACTCCCTTTGATTCTCTGCCATCCACATCCCACCATTTCTTCGTTTAAGAACTAAAATACATTTTGTCAGAAGGGTACAGCATTTACCCATACTCTGCCTTCAACATTTACACTTGCATTGATGAAGTCTTGCAAGGAAATAAAATTGACTTGTAACAAATAATTTTTAATTAATACCGTTCAAGAGCCAGGGTGTCACAGGGACTGAATCACAGTGATTTGTTAATTAAGTTCGGAGGGAAGGAAAATGTAAAGATCTTGCTGCGGATTATCCTGGGTAAATGGCTTATGCTGCAGTTCCGCAACACATTAAGGAGAGATGATTCAGATGCTACTATAAATGTATAAAGTACATCAATATATTTTTAAACATAGCTCAGTTTCTCCTTTATATATGCATGCTGTATGCTAAATTACAGAAATACAAGTTTCATGCCTCCAACAAGGCCATTAAAGAAAATACTGTCAGATTCATCTTATCTTAATTTATGGGAGAGAGTGATGTAGCTAAGTAAGGGTAGTTATGACTTTGCTGTTGACTGCCTTCATTTGTGATAACCAACGCACAGATTGGATATTAGGAAAAATTTCTGCACGAAAGGGTTATCAAACATTGGAACAGGCTGCCCAGGGCAGTGGTTGAGGCACCATCCCTGGAGGTATTTAAAAGACGGATAGACGTGGTCCTGAGGGACGTGGTTTAGTGATGATTTTTGTCAGAGTTGGGTTGATGGTTGGACTCCAAGATCTGAAAGGTCCCTTCCAACCTAGGCGATTCTATGAAATACTTCGCATCCCAAAGGTGCTTTGAAATGGCTAAGCTTATCATTTTAATGATAACGCATATGCAAGCGTTATTTTCTTCATGTTGATTGCCCTAAGAGAAACTATATGAAAATGATCCAGATGATAATTAAAAGCTTTCCTCGCGCTGAAGCGTTCGGATGTGCAAAATACTGTGCGCGTTGCTGACCTGCTTTGAGCATCTTTTACATTGCTCAGCACGTTTTGAAAGTCAGCAGTCAGACTTGGGCGGCTCCTTAAAGCAGCTCGATCTAACCATTTGTGGTGAGGCTGGGGCAGGCGGATGCTGCACGTGAGAGATTACGTTTATCGTTACGTTGAAACGCGAAGGGGGTGTGATGAAAAGAATCAGTGTGAACTCAACTGGACATGATACTGACTTTCATGTTGCTCTTCAAAGAAAGTTGATTTTCTTCAAAGTAACATGCTGTCTTTTTCCGTGACCTTTAACAAAGCCACGCTTGAAAATCTTTAGCACAGAAAATAAAAAAAAGGTACAATTACAGTGATCTGTGGAACGGTTTGGCCCAGAAGAGAAAAAATAGTGATAGAAACCCCTGTGAATCCGTAGTATCTGTGGGTATCTGTTGGCGCACACGTGATAGAGTTGGGTTGAGTGGCACCATCTGCCAACAAAATTGAACTGACTTCCCCGTTGTAAAACCTCTTTTCTATTGCTTAGAACTTTGCCAAGTTTGAACCATGTGGGTTGTGGTTCATCGCGTGTCTTTGTGACTCAGGCTAATTTTTGTTTTAATACAGCCAAATGATTAATCGAGAATTAGACTAATTGTTTTACCGTGTCAAAAAAAAAAAAAATAAAAAATTCTAAGACCTTTTGGAAACATGGTGTTGTCATTCTGGTTTGCACCTAGGCCCCAGATCCTGCTAAGGCAGTGACCTGTTGTCAAAAATCTGCATTTTTAACGCCTTCATGACAGCCTGCTCAAATTTTCTGTCTTATGTCTTCAGAATGTTGTATTCAGAATATTTTACACATTCACCTGGGAAAACTTGAGGAAATAAAATGACAGATTCCGCCTTGATTCAACACCCAGTACTGCAGAGTATTTTCAACGGTGCTGGT
The DNA here is from genome assembly GCF_963924245.1 of Chroicocephalus ridibundus. Taxonomy (NCBI): domain Eukaryota; kingdom Metazoa; phylum Chordata; class Aves; order Charadriiformes; family Laridae; genus Chroicocephalus; species Chroicocephalus ridibundus. The sequence goes on from NC_086288.1 coordinate 72,643,065, forward strand.
CCTGGGTGGGTGGGCAAAATAAAAGATGGAAAAGAAGCATTTTTCAATTTTTTTTTTTTTTTTTGACAAAGGAGATTGTCGAGTTTGCAAGTGGCAGAAAAGAAGTGGCAGAACTAAAGTTGCCTGGTAAGGATTTAGTCTCTTTGCGTGTATTTATTTTAATTCAGTCTTTACTGATATTACTGAGTTTTCTTTTGCTCACATAACCCCAGCTTTACTGAGCGCTCAGGGCGGATCTGCCCGCGGTGTGAATCACGGCTGTGTCCTGACGGAAGCTGTGGGCTCTGGCATCTGTGGCATTTGTTGCGGAAGCAGGAAGATGTCTGGAGAAATTGAGGCAGAAGGTGGCTTAATTAAAACATTTTCCACGCACCCAAATGGAAAGCTTAGCTAAAGGCACCACAAACTAATTAAGGCTTGCTTTTGCAATTCTGACTTATTTTTAAATAGTTGGTTTTTTGCTTCAGTGGGTAATAGTGATGTACATAAAAGATCAGGTCCTAATTCCCACCTAGCCCAGTGGGAAGCATTAGTACCTCCCCAACCCTGCAGATGACATAAAAGGAGCTGCCTCTTATGGTATGAAGATCAAGAGATAAGAGCTTTTGCTTCCCATTTCTATGTCTAGTGATAAATAAGGCACTTTTTCATAATAAGGCACTTTGTCGTACTGTTCTTGAGGAGAAATCTCATACTTGGACTTCACAGAGCTGTCAGAGCATCAAAAGTTGCTGAGGAAAAAAACAGGGCTGATTTTTCTTGTTCTTTCGGGATCATTTTCCAAGCTCGGTAGATATTTTCCTTTAGCCTACACTGGCCCATCTGGGGGCTATAATGATGAACGGTGCCAGACTGCTCCCAGCCCAGAAGCTTTGGCAGTTGCTGCTTCATCCGCTGCTCGTGTTTGGAGGAAGGACAGGCACCCTCAGCTCGTACATGTGGGTTTTGATGTTCTTCCCAACCACCCTGTTCCGACACCCCCTGTTGAGAGCACAAGGGTGGGTTGTACCAAACAACCCTGCTGTGTTTTTTCTGGCAAGTAGATTCATCTTTCAACCCACCCACACAGCCCGCTGAGCACCGTCACGAGTTACCGGCGTCTGGTATCCTGATACCAACACCTGATCTTTGACAAACTGCGTGCTTCGGGTGATTGTGTTTCTTCAGATAAGACGGGGGAAAAAAAATGTAGGTAAGCTTCGGAGCATATAAACGTTTCTTTAGATGTGAAGCAAAGGCTCCATTTGGCCTGGGATTACATCTCCTCGGACACCTGCCTGCTGGAACACCCTTCCCAGCCGTTAAAGGCTGGATTCCCACTGCTGTAAAGCTCACCTTTCCTGGCACTCTTCAGGAGCCCTTCCAGCCAGAGGCTGCGTCGGTAAGAGGCAGCTGCGCTGTGAGCCAGAAGGGTCACTGAAGTAATTTTTTTCTCATCCCAGGTGTTTTCCTGGAACTATTCTACATCGTCAGAGTGAAAGAGAACATGAAGACCATTTGTGACTCTGACAGCATGCTGAACGTTTTTGTTTGTCAGAGAGAAGGGTGACAGTGGCATTAGCTGCTAGACCTCATTTTGCATTATTTTATCTGCAGCGTGCTTGTTTACAAATCGCAGCTTGACTGGTTGGAGAAATCACCTTCAATTTGCTGCAGTCCGAATCCAAAACCAGTACAAGAAAATGCCATTTCATCTCTAGGTGGCTCTCAGATTCTCTTCCAGGGTATTTGTGACAATGGTCATCCATTTCCCAGTGGGTGGGATGGCTCTTCATCCTTACAGCAGTGACCCATTAGAGAAGGGCAGTTCTCCTGGGGAGATATAGAGCTTCTGCAGCTCACTCTCTGTAGCTTTGGTTCTTTGGTGTCACACTGAGCACAAGAAACATCTCATCTAATGGTGCACTGCAAGCCGGGCTTTGCAAGTGTTGTCCTAGATTTGATGATTGGCAGCTGACCAGGAGATAGGTCCACTGAGGACTGGAGGACACATTCTGCTCACTCTGTTTTGCTTACGCTTGACGTTTTGTCAGCCTTGGACAAGGCAGGAGTCTGTGCTTATGTGAACATGACCAGATACTAAGGTGAGCCTTGCAATATATATAGTTTGAAAGTGTTACGCTTGGCTTTGTACTGTCATGACTTGGTATCATCGGATAGAGTTGACTTTCCTGCCAGCAGCTGGTGTAGTGCTGTGTTTTGGGTTTGGGATGGGAACACTGTTGGCAGCGCATGGATGTTTTTGGTTGTTGCTGAGCAGTCAAGGCCCTTTCTGCTCTTCACACCGCCCCACCAGCGAGTGGGCTGGGGGTGCACAAGAAGTTGGGAGGAGACACAACCAGGACAGCTGACCCCAGCTGACCAAAGGGGTATTCCATGTCATGGGATGTCATGCTCAGTATATAAAGCTGGGGGAAGAAGGAGGAAACGGAGGGATTTTCAGAGTGATGGTGTTTGTCTTCCCAAGTAACCATTACATGTGATGGAGCCCTGCTTTCCTGGAGGTGGCTGAGCACCTGCCTGCCCATGGGAAACAGTGAATGAATTCCTTGTTCTGCTTTGCTTGTGTGCATGACTTTTGCTTTATTTATTTAACTGCCTTTATCTCAACCCACAAGGGTTTTTTTTTCCTTTCCTTTCCCCTCCTTTTCTCCCTCTTCTCCCTACCCTTTCGGGGTGAAAGGGGGAGGACTGTGCGAGTGACTGTGTAGTCCTAGCTGCCAGCTGGGGTTAAACCACAACACTCAGAAAGACTCCTGGTGGCAGGTTGTTCACGATTTTGCAGTCAGATTTGAACTCTTTTTGATTATAGGAAGTCTCGTCCAATATTTTAGTGGCAGTACCTCTTTACTCCTCACCCTCATCTCTTCTTTTGTCAAGAAATGGTGAGGACTTGGTATCCATTCATCTGGTGCTGACCAGATTGTCAAACAGTAGCTTTTGTCTCACAGGCCCTATGTGGTCCAGCAGATGGTCTGAATCACTTCAAGCCAGTGGACCATGTGTAAGACAGCGTTTTTAGAATTAATTTTTGGAACTGAGATTTTAAAATCGGTCTTGTTTTCCATGGAGACACAGAGTGATAAGGAGTGCACTGCCCGTGGGTAATGCTGGAGTCAAAGGGATTTTTGTTTACATATGTACACTGAGCATGTAAATGTGCATATAAGACTCTACACATTGAAGAAACTCCAGTTGTTCGTAAGTGACTTTCCACTTCCATGGATGTTCTGAGTATCTCTACATCACTTAAACTAACCTGTTCACATAAAGTCCTAAATTCTGTGTTCTTCAGTTTGTAGGTGCCTCATTTGGGATTTCTAACTAATATTAAGTCCAGTTATAGAATTGTTTAACATTATAACTTTGACTGCAGTCGACAGGTTGACAGTTGTGTTTTAAATAACCACGTAGTGTTAAGCAGTCTCAAAAAAGCAGGCAGAGATGTTTTAAATTGGACACCCAAAAGTAGTGACTCTGTTATTACCATAATTTCATGTGTGTCTCTACTGCCAAATAGGGCAAAAACATCCTCCTTGCTTCCAGGGTGCTCTGCAGTGTTGACTCTTCCTATCATGATTTGTTTGTCCCAGTGGCACCAGTCTGTCCCACTGGCCACTTTTGACTATTGGGAACCTTTGGCTATCTGAGATTTACACTCTTTGGTATTGCTACTCGCTCGTGGCACAGGGCACAGTTGACCGCAGGTGTCTAATCCCACTTCTCCGGGGGCCAGGATCGCTCAGTTTTGCCCAGCCACACAACGGAGCTGCATATTGAATTTGTCACGCGCATTTATTTTTGCAGAACTGTATTGCGTGTGGCAAGCGTAACAGTATCCTATGACGCACAACGGAGTCCAAGTGTCCAGCAGTAAACCCACAAAAGCCCAAGCAATGACTCTCCATTACGTGCCTCCAACAGGTTCTTTACGGATTGTATCATGGACTCAGCTGTTGATTATGATCTTTTATTGTGTAGCTTTTACAAATTTCAATTCATTACTTTTGCCACGTGCAAACTAATAATGCAAGCTCCCTGTGTTAGTAGCAACACTAAATCTTCTCGTGTTATGTAGCTGCTAGGAGGTGCCGTTTTTAAGCTTCCTCCTACTTCGGTTGCACAGCTGTAATAATTAACATAATTTTATATATTTTGTATGTAAATACATGTTCTAGAAATTATAAATATTTATATAGTGTAGATCTGCATCTAGATCTGCATGGCTAGAGCCTACCTGAAGCATGCTGGTGGTACAATACTGGCTGCACTAGAAAGGTTTGAGGAAATGAATCATTTGGTCTTCGGAGCAGACCGTGACTCCTATGTGGCAAATTCAAGCCTTTGTTTCTAAACAAGAAGAAAAATGTTGCTTAACTGCCTATTAAGTCAGCTTCAGTTTTTCTGTTCTCTAACCTGTTAGCATTTATATCATGGATAATCATGATTTTCAGTCACATTTTAGGTGCAATACCGTGCACGGTTGTGTATTATTGGATAAACTTGTGCGGTGTTTTCCTTTTTTTGCTCAATCTGAGGCAGTCAAGTAGATGTCTCCTGTCTATAATTCACTTTACTCTTCGTCTCATGCGTTTTCTTTACTTGGGCCATGAAGGCCTCAAACCTCAGAATGAGTTAGCCAAAATATGAACGTTTTTATTTTGAGACAGATAATGTTCTAAATAGCTATACTGACACGTTTAGGATTTTCAGAAAAAACATCAGTTTAAAACAAGATTTAAAAAAAAACAAAATCAGATAACCCTAACTGAATTTGAAGGAAATTGGACTAGATTCCTAAAGAAAAAGTATTTCTTAAAACAAAACCCAAATCTCAACCTTGGTTTTTAGGCAAAGAAAAAAAAAAATCCAAGAAAACTATTGACAAGGCTTTTTTTAATATTCACTGCAGCTTGGCAGTGCTCTGTGATTTAAGACACAATACTGAGTTCATAATTTAAAGCTTTAGAACATTGTAAGTTCAGCACTTTCAGACTATGAAGTTGCTTCGTCCACAATGAAACAGAAGGAAAATGGGGATAATAGGGAAAACACCCTAGGAAACTCTTTGGCTTGGCTTTAAGTTTTGTCATTTAGTAAATCAGTTTAATTCCCTTCCTCCTTCTCTTCCAAATGAACAAACAACCCACCCTCCCCAATGAACCCTGCCTTTGGGGGTTTTGGGGTTTTTTTTTGTTCTTTTTATTTATAACGAATATATAAATATGGAAAGGATTCTAGCACTAATAGTATTTTTCCAAATGTGGAGTCTACATCTGTGCTTCTAATTATTAGGACCTATTAAATTATATAGTAATGTATTTATTAAAATATTATAACACAGTAAGGGTGTGTGTATATATAAATACATAAGTGTGTACCTATAAATGCACAAGTGTATTGTTAAATATAACATAATCATAGAATCACAGAATGGTAGGGGTTGGAAGGGACCTCTGGAGATCATCTAGTCCAACCCCCTGCCAGAGCAGGGTCACCCAGAGCAGGTTGCACAGGAACGCGTCCAGGCGGGTTTGGAATGTCTCCAGAGACGGAGACTCCACCACCTCTCTGGGCAGCCTGTGCCAGGGCTCTGCCACCCTCAGGGTAAAGAAGTTCCTCCTCATGTTTAGGTGGAACTTCCTATGCTCAAGTTTGTGCCTGTTACCTCTTGTCCTGTCACTGGGCACCACTGAAAAGAGCCTGGCCCCATCCTCCTGACACCCACCCTTAAAGTATTTATAAGTGTTGATAAGGTCCCCCCTCAGCCGTCTTTTTTCCAGACTGAAGAGACCCAAATCCCTCAGCCTTTCTTCACAAGAGAGGTGTTCCGGTCCCCTAATCATCTTTGTAGCCCTTTGCTGCACCCTCTCCAGCAATAATATAATTAATGATTATCCTGAGTAACACGTTAGGGAAGTCACTTCACGGACCGTGATTTCATGGACCAGCACTAGCCTGGTTATTCTTAGTTCGGCCACGTACCAGCCTTACAGCACCTGCTTACAACCCCACCTCGCTGCACTCCCACCCCAAACTGCTGCTGCTGGGAAAAGGGATGTCAGCAGGGAGAGATACGGGCCGGCGTGGGAGCAGAGGCAGCACACACAAGGGTTCACTGCCCGTCCACTGGTGCTTGCAGGAGCCGTGCCAGATTTGCTTGAGGAAAGAGGCAAAAGGAGCATGTGTTTCTGTTACATACTTCAAAAGCGAGGTCTGGTAAGAGGTGGTGGGGTCAGCTCAGCACCTGGGGAACCGTAAGTTACTCTTCCACGTATGCTTTTGTTGCTGTTTCTGGAACAGCATCTGAGAGGTGTGGTCCAGCAGGGAAGGCTGCTGGGGCCAAGAATGTAAAGAAATCGATAGCTCTGCCGTCACAAATAGACCTGTAGATGGTGGCAAGACCAGTCTGCTTTGGGACTGGTGCCGGGAAGGTCTCTAGCAGTGTTTAATCATTCAAACCATTATCTGGTGACCTTCACGTGTGCCGCTTTGTATGTGTTTGCTTTGGGTCTCAGTGCTCTATGGATGGAGCTGGGGCTGAATTCTGCCTCCGCTCTTCGCGCCCTCGGGGACTGCGGTGCCGGCTTTGCCCTTCTCAGCAATTAATTGCAATTACCCATTGTTCTCTTATCACTCAAATATTTCAGCTCTCTCCTGTGACTTTAAATCCAGAAGTTTTTGTTAACCTGTCAGTCTGCAAACAAAGAGGCGGATTGGATTTCCGTTGTATGCCCTTTCCTGACTGCAAGTGTGATTTTTTTAAGCCCCGTTAATTACTTTTGTAGGACCGTGCATCGTTGGTCCCAGTCAGCAGAAAAGGGGCAGCTTGGGCTTTTTTTTTTTTTTTTTCCAAACCACCTTCTAAAGTTGCAGAAAAAACTCCTTGTTAGAATGCATTATCAAATTTCAATAATTAAGCTATCAAATATCAATAATTGTGATCAAATTTTAATAATTTATAGTCTTAATAATATAATAACAAGTGTTTAGTGGGGTTGCATGGCAAGTGATTAGTTGCCTTGGTTAGTATTACGTAGTGGTTGACATGAGATGGGTAAGGAAATAAGTGACTTTTCCTAGGGAGGTAAGAAGGTGGAGACGTTCATTTATTTGGGAAACTTACATCAATATATTTTATTTTTTAACCTCTTGGTATATCAAAGAATCACAGAATGGTTGGAATTGGAAGGGACCTCTAAAGATGATCTAGTTCCAACCCCCTGCCACGGGCAGGGACACCTCCCACTAGACCCGATTCCTCAAAACCCCATGAGCTTTGGGGCTATGGGGCGGGAAGCAGCCTTCTGGCTCAATAAGAACATAATAAATAAAAGCTCAGTGGCTGTTTTCAGGCTTTTCATCGTGTGATTTAAACCAGAAAAATACAGGCTGATTACACCATGTGCTGGCATCTTGTAATCTTCTGGAGCCGCTAAGGGAAGAAAGTGAGCTCTTTTGCTGTTCAAAGGTTGCCCTCCAAAAACATTCCAGCCATGTTTACCTTTGATATTTCTGTTAAACACTACCAGAGATCCCCTGTGAAGTGGGAAGCAGATACAGATGGCTGCAAACAGCTGCAGGTATCTAGTAGTCCGTTCTTAACTTCTGATGAATTACTGGGTTTTTTTAGAGCAGGAGTGGAGTCGCACCAATACGTTGAAAGTCCAGTTTCAACATTGACATTCCAAGACATAGCTACGTGGTGAATCCGGGGGTTAAGTGGCTGCGTCTTCTGGCCTTGTGAGTTTTTGGATTTTAGTGGGAGAGTTAATGTCTTTCGGCAACTTTGAGCTTCAGGAAAGCAAAACACTACTGTCATGCACAGTCAGTGACATCGCCAGGAAGGATGCTCGAGTCATATGGGTTTTGCAGAGTACTGCTGAGCGTAAGAATGTAAGAAGACTCAGACTAGCCAGCTCCTTACTTATTTTAACATCACTTTCCAGCTTCCATTTTGACCCTTTCATCCTTTTCTTAAAAAGTTTGAATATCCTATAAGCTGTGCAATACTTCGCCCCCCTCCCCCGCCCCGTAATTACTTCTGCTAGTATTTTATTATTTCAAAGTTACTTTTGCATGAATCGCCTATCGGAGCTGATACAGGTGTGATACTGGTGTCAAGTATGACAGCTTGCATGTACGAGTCCTAGAGATGGGTGATGGTGGCAGGAACCTGTGACCTTTAGTTTAGCTCCTCATCAGGTGCCTCGTGAACCCGGTTAGAGGGACATGTTGCACGTGGGTAGGGGTCTGGCTCCTACGTAGTTTTTTGTTGGTTTTTGTCTTTTTTTTTTTTTTAATCCTTTACCAAGACGTGGAAGTCCACTCGATCGTTTGTGTTAAAATAATGCCAAAAGTAAATAAATGAACTTGCAGGTGCTTAGTGTGTTTAAAAAACAGGGAGGACAACCTCGCTGCGCAAGGTGATGTACAAGAAAAGAGGCGACACGTTTTGGACGTTCTGTCTTCTGCTCCTTCATCCTGCCCGTGGAGGGAGAAGGACGTGGCCTTCTCGTGCGGCTGATAGCCGTGTGGGTTTGGTGCGCGTGGGCAGGCTGGGGAGAAAGCAGCCTGCAGGCACAGGGACTGGCTTTTCAAAGAGCAGCTTGCCACTTGAGGTGATCCTCAAGGTGGATCACCTAATGTCTGCTGGGGAGGAAACATTAGAACAGAGAAAATTCTATGTATGGAATATTTATAGAAAACGATACAGAATATAGAGGATAACATTATTTTTTTTTCCTCCATAAATTCTAACGTCTGTTAAGGGGACGCTAACTTTACGTTTTAGTATTTCATGTGCTGTGACAGATCTCCTATTCATAAAGCCATTTACAATGGGTCCTTGACACACCGTTTTCATATCTGAAGGACACGAAGGGCATTTGCTGTAGGCCATTTAAGTCACAGGCCTGGCTTTCGTAGTCTCAGACAATAGTCAGGATAATGTATAATAAACCTGTCCGCCAAAGGCACCAGTCAGCGTTGCTTTCTGTAAATAGTTTCCTGATCGCTTCTCGGTCTGCAGTTCTGAACCTGATATCCTCCTGACAAACGAGTCTTTCTTTTACACGCGGGCAAAATGCACGCAGGTAGCAATAAATGACATGGCAGCTTCCTTACTTCAATGGCAAAAATTCACATAAACCTAAAGCACGGGCTGCATTTCTGTCCTTGGCCCTGGCTCGGGCAGCTCCTGGCCCCTTTCCCCGCCTGATAAAAAGGCGGCGAAGCCCTGCCGGGCGTGAGGGAATGCCACTGCTGGGACGGCTCCACCGGTCAGCGGCTTTTATCCTCCCTGTAAAATGCTCTGTTAAGTTTATAAAAGATTAAAAGGAGGAGCAGTGCTGTGCTGCACATATATTCGCTTCCTTGTCAGCCCCGTCTGTTGTCTCCACCTGACTGACCGTGGTACTTCCATTCTTCCTCTGAGTTGCTGCTATTTTTGTAACCTGTGCCTAATTTCTTTTTTTTTTTTTTTTTTTTTTTTCCCCTCTTTGTCTGATGAGGGCATGCCTAAGATTTTCCTAACATGCAATACATACGTCCTCATTCTTTCAGTTTTCATACAATCTAATCTTCATGGAGTTTTCTCAAAAAATAATTGGTTTTTATTTTATCTTCTACAAGCTACGCTAATGTTTTGCATCTTCCCTGGGACTCCAGTGTCATCATGTTCATCATTATCATTATTTTTTGTCTTTAGCAACAGACAAGTAACAGCCCCTCGTTTGCCTTGCAAAATATTCCTTATTTTCTAAATATTTAAAGAACTGACGTTCATCGACAGTCATTAATTCCGCCATGCAAGCTTGCTCATTAGTATTTTGTATTGTCGACGTGTACATCTGGTCTATGCCTAGGGAGATGGGTTGATTTAAAACCACATAATTTTTCTAGTGGAGGAAACTCTGTGAAACTCAGGTTCTTCCCAGTGCTTTAGAGTGTAAATAAGCCCTGCGCCTCCCAGCAGACTTCGCGGTAAGGATCAAGGCCAATAAAAATACGCATCTGTTTACAAAGTGGATACTTTCTCATTCTTTTGGCATAAAACACCTCTAAAGGGGGATTGCAAAACTGATTCGTGGTATGCAATGAAATGTTTTCGCCATATAGGTTATTTGTTCTTTTTCTTAAGATGAAAACGCATTGGAAGAGGGTGTAATAAAGTGTATTTAGTGCCTAAGGTAAATCTAACTTAGGGATTATCTGTCTAGTGCCTGTATTTTTGCTCAGCTACTACTTAATGCATTAATACCATACTTAATACACTGGTACCATGTTTTTTTAATATTATAACAAGAAACGGTTTGTAGGTTAATAAGTGCTACAGTGATTTGATGCTTCTAGCTGGAGCACATTATATCAGATAACAGTTTAATAGAGAAGAACATTTTGCTTTAGGAAAAGAAAATTTTCCGCTATAAATCCGAATGTCTGCTAGGGAGGAAACATTAGAACAGAGAAAATTCTACGTATTTATAGAAAATGAGATAGAATATAGAGAACAACATTTTTTTTCCTCCATAAATTCTAACGTCTGTTAAGGGGACGCTAACTTTACGTTTTAGTATTTCATGTGCTGTGACAGATCTCCTATTCATAAAGCCATTTACAATGGGTCCTTGACACACCGTTTTCATATCTGAAGGACACGAAGGGCATTCGCTGTAGGCCATTTAAGACACAGGCCTGGCTTTCGTAGTCTCAGACAATAGTCAGGATAATGTATAATAAACCTGTCCGCCAAAGGCACCAGTCAGCGTTGCTTTCTGTAAATAGTTTCCTGATCACCTAAACTATTACTGTGTCTTTAAAAGTAAATAAGTATATATATTTTTACAGCTGTTTAGGTGTGTCTGTTTCTCAAAGCTTTTTTCTTCTGTAATGTATGCAAACCTTTTCTGCCAAGGTTGATAAAAAAACATAATCATATAGACTGTGTCTATTCAGATTCTCCCCCTTTTTTCCCAAAAGTAAAAGAGGGTGGTTTTTTTCTCTGTGCTTATTCTTATTAGACCTATGTCTGTTTTTAACTATGGACACTTTAATATAGCATTAGTGACGTGCCAGTTATTGTCATAATGCAAAATAAGAAACAATATAGGAATATTTTCCCCAACAATATAAGCTACATTTTCATTGCTAGCAAAGGGGAGATGATAATGAAATCTTTTAGATTATTTGCAGTTTCCTGTAGGTGAATGTGAACTATTGCTGGTCTCCAAGTTGGCAGGAGACCCGAAAAAAAAAAAGTCTACAGTCCAAAAATTGCCTGACTTCTTTAGAGTCTTCCTGAGGGTCTGTTCTCATGGCTGCAGGCTCTGGGAGCTGTGCGAAGGGGGGGACACGCATCTCAGTTCACGTCTGGCTGGCAGCGTGTTGTCCCCAGTTACGAGTGACTGATCTTAAAGGCTACGTAGATGTTTTTGGGGCAGCGCTCTGCTAATTGTCTGATGTGTTTGATGTGTTAGATCCATTTAACAGCTGCATCAGGAGGTGGTGGAACTGGGACCCGTGTCATTCACACTGCCCGATTGACACGCTTTTGATCAAAGACCTTTGTTCTGCAGAGCAAAGGCAGCAAATACAATGGGCTGTCCTGATCTATCAAAAAAAACCCCCCAAACTTTCTCTGCTTATCCGATGGCTAGGCAAGTCATAGACTCATAGAATGGGCTGGGTTGGAAGGGATCTTTAAACATCATCCAGTTCCAACCCCCTGCCCCGGGCAGGGACACCTCCCACTAGACCAGGTTACTCCAGGGATGGGGCATCCACAGCTTCTTTGGGCAACCTGGGCCAGTGTCTCACCACCATCAGAGTGAAAAGTTTCTTCCTGATCTAATCTAAACCTCCCCTCTTCCAGTTTGAAGCCATTACCCCTCATCCTATCACTACATGCCCTTGTAAAAAGTCCCTCCCCAGCTTTCCTTTAGGCCCCCTTCAGGTACTGGAAGGGCACTTTAAGGTCTCCCCGGAGCCTTCTCTTCTCCAGGCTGAACAACCCCAACCCTCTCAGCCTGTCCCATAGCAGAGATGCTCCAGCCCTCTGATCATCTTTGTGGCCTCCTCTGGACCCACTCCAACTGACCAGCTGAGGCAGTGTGAGGGATGCCATGTGCCCCACAGCCCTCTGGCCTCCTGGTCACGATCTCTCTCTCATTTGCAGGGCTTTGATGTTTGCATGCAGGCCGCTACCCATTGCAAAATGGCAACCTTTCCTCTTCCGCAGAAATTTTACCCCAGGAACAGCCATTTACTTTTAGGAGCATAAGCACTTATGTCCTTTTTGTAACTAACCTCCTCCAGACTGAAAGCGGTGGGCATGTCATTGGCATAGGGGATCTGGTCACTGTGTGCCTGACCTACAGCACGCGCCGTTACTGAAAATCATCCGCCACTTCTTCAGGTTGTGCATTATTCGTAAGGCAGTACTCGGTTCTTCCCGAACTGGCAGATCTCCCACTGGCAAGAGCTGGCGATGCAGGTACTGGAGTGAGGAAGGGTAATTGTGGAGGTTATTGGCATCTGGAGTCAAGGAGAGAGTTTTCCAATTCATTAGAAAATACAAAATATGATAGAATTCTATTATGCACTATTTACAGAAGAGCTGGAGTCCTCCTGTGCTTGTGTGTGTGCGCATAAAGAGCTGTTTTCTAAACGTTACCCACCCTTTTTCTTTCATATTATTAATGTAACCAGAAAGAATATTGAACTTTTTAATAGTCAGATGTAAATCTCCTGACAGCTGTGGGCTTCTTGAAAAAGCTAAATTCTCGTTAAGTAAGGGAAAAGCAAAATGGTTATCACATGAAATAGGTCTGCTGTCTCTATCTTCTATCTTCTCCTACCTTAGAAAAAAGCTTTCAGAAAAGTTGGTGGCATTTTGATCTGAGCAGATATTTTAAAGCTGACTTAATTGAAAGATATCATTAATATTTTTTTATTTCTGTTTTAGCTCAACTTATTAAAATTGTTTTGTAACTGATTTAGGTTACCCCAAAATTGAAGTCCATACACTGTTTATTAAATTTCTCCTTTTCATGCAGACAAAGCTGATCTATGTGTAGCTTCAAGAAAACCAAAGCAAGTGCCTTGATGCCCAGTGGGGGATGACAAATGACTCGGGACATTAAGTTGACAAACGAGGAATACCAGGTTGCCTGTGACCAAAGACTGACAAATGCAGAACTGTGGGAATTCTGGGTCAAATGCCTTTTTTGTAGTTTTGCCTTTCACACACATGTGTAACTTTAGGCTAAGCAGTTAACCACCGAGTCCTGCTTGATTATCTGTGAAAATACGTACAGCAACATCTGTACGACTTCATCCAGTAACTCAACAGTTTGATTACATTGTTTAATGCCTTTGTGCTTCACTCTGGAAAAAAGACGGCTGAGGGGGGACCTTGTCAACACTTATAAATACTTTAAGGGTGGGTGTCAGGAGGATGGGGCCAGGCTCTTTTCAGTGGTGCCCAGTGACAGGACAAGAGGTAATGGGCACAAACTTGAGCATAGGAAGTTCCACCTAACCATGAGGAGGAACTTCTTTACTTTGAGGATGGCAGAGCCCTGGCACAGGCTGCCCAGAGAGGTGGTGGAGTCTCTGTCTCTGGAGACATTCCAAACCCGCCTGGACGCGTTCCTGTGCAACCTGCTCTGGGTGACCCTGCTCTGGCAGAGGGTTGGACTAGATGATCTCCAGAGGTCCCTTCCAACCCCGACTGTTCTGTGATTCTGTGCTTCTAGACCAAGCAAAGCACTATGTTGGTGGTGTATCACTGGAGTACCCTGTAATAAATTCTCTTAAAGACAAATGTAAAAGCAGAGAGGATCCTGAAGATGTTCTTGCATCTTGGGTTATATGTTTATACACGCCTGTGCATGCATGTGTTCAATATGTGTGACAAATTTGTTCTAGTAGCGTCCAAAACTACCAGCACCGCCACTAATTGCAATGAAGCTGTAACTGCATTGTGCTAGGCCAGGGAAACATGAGTTTCTCTTGTCAGTATGGAAGATAACAAGGCTTGACTCAGATGAGAATTCTAGGTTTGTACAAGAAAAGGGATCTGATCCTTGCTGGGACTTGCAAGAAGCGATGTCTTAGTTACGACAGTCCAAAACAGCTGTTAACTTTACTGTCCAGAATAAATGAGAGGTCACAGTGATATGCCTGTGAGCAAGAAGACAAGTTTAGTTATGCTGACCTCAAGCCAACTTTGTCTCTATGAAGAAAAACAGAAAAAGAGCCAACTCTGGAGAAACCATCCTCTCGACCTGCTGAAGGATTCATGAGCTGGGTAAACAGATCTAGATGAAGACAGAAAACTTGGAGCACCGGCTTTGGGCCTTAAACTCAAAAGAGCATCGGAATTTGTGGAAACTAATCCTTAGCTCACTTATTAATTAATTTCCATGCGGGAACAAGGATTGCCTCTTTGTATCTTCATAACAAGCCTGATATCTTCCTGCCTACACAATATTCTGTCATACTTTAGGGACTGGGGAGTCTTTGCCTTGGACTCTTAAAAGAAATAACAGTGATTTATTTATTTTTTTGCTCAAGAATTTCCGGGCACTGGAAGATTAATTCAAACATCTGTGCTTTAACTTGATCTCCGAAGACTTCTTTCTGCTCTGAAGTGGGTTGCAGTGCACCCCAGGACCTCAGTGGAGCAGCGTTGCTGAGTAGCATAAAGAGAATCTTTTCATAGGTACGGTGCACGTAGCATTGCTGGACTAGTGGTACACTCCTTTTTGCTTTTTAATGCCTGAGACAATTATCTAATGTATGTAATGAATAAGATAAAGGTATGAGAAGAAACCAGTGCAAGCAGAGTCCCACAAGCTCAGCTGCCCGTGGCAATTGAAGAGCTTTCAGGACCAGTGGGGAGAATCAGCAGACTTTGTAACTTGCTTCACAAACCATTACTGGTTTTATATGACATTTTTTGTGCTTCAGTGATTTGCTATGCACGTTACAGATGAGATGTGAAGAACTACAGCATTTGGCAGTGAACGTGTGACCCGGCTCCCAAAGGTAGCCTTGCTGTCAAGCAGCTCCAGTTTGCTGCGCGTGCTTTCCATCCACAGCGATCGTTTCCAGTTGGCTGTCTGCAGCTGGAGTTGACAGTATATAATGTCAGAAACCAGTGTTGGTGTTGAAAGCGGCTATTGTGCTACGCTAGCCAACAAAATAAGTTAAGTCACCCTGGGGCACGAGACTCCGTGCCATACGGCAAACTGGAATCTAAATGAATATATTGTGTCACCCCAAGGGAAAAGTCATTATGCCATTTATACGGTCTGCAGAATCAAGTAGGATATCAGTACCGGCGTCAAACGCGTACAAGATAAAAATGATTGTTTTGCTCATGGTGGGAAATAACGTTGTTCAAACCTTGCGTTCGCCTAAACTTTTTAAAAGGTGATCAACCTTACTCAACAATTAATCAATATTGCCTGGTTTCTATCTGGATAAATATGAGACAACTTTGATCAATTCTTTTTAAACTATTACGCTCAGGTGCAGATCAATAGGCTGAAATGGCTATTCTTCCACAAAAGAACCCTTAAAAAAGGAAGTATGCTGTCTGTTTTGCAGTGCATATGTTATCGCGGAGTTCAGTTGCAAATGCATGCTTCTGTGATAAAAAGAAGAAAATGTCCTCATGTTAGAGTTGATGTTTGCATAACTTTAACCATGTATATGTAACTGAAGTCATGTATCATGAATCAGGTACTGCAAGATAAATATAACTGGGCTTTTTGCAGCCTTGATCGCAGGATGGTTAGTTTGAGTACTGGTAATCATGTTTTGAGAGTAGGATGAGGCTGGGAGTAGGAAAATAAAAATGTTTTTGTGTTCTTGATTGCCAAACTACTGACTTTCTGTAAGGACACAGTAAGGCAATACCTATATTCCACATCAAATACCTGTCAGGCGTTATTCTAACAGTAACGTGCTTCAGCATACGTGGAAGTTCCTAGCTTTTTAGAAGTTGTTTAGTAGTATTTTGGGGCTGAAATTGTAGTCTGCCTCTTGTATTGCTTCTTTCATACCTGTATAAAAACAGAGCATTGCATATGTGATGGAATGGACCAGACCTCTGACTTGCTGTTAATCATGGAATCAGAGAATGGTTTGGGTTGGAAGGAACCTTAAAGATCACCTAGTTCCAACCCCCTGCCCTGGGCAGGGACACCTCCCACCAGACCAGGCTGCTCAAAGCCCCATCCAGCCTGGCCTTGAACACCTCCAGGGATGGGGCAGCCACAGCTTCTCTGGGCAACCTCTTCCAGTGTCTCACCACCCTCACAGTAAAGAATTTCTTCCTGATATCCAATCTAAATCTCCCCTCTTTCAGTTTAAAACTGTTACCCCTTGTCCTATCACTCCACTCCCTGATCCAGAGTCCCTCCCCATCTCTCCTGTAGCCCCTTTAGGCACTGAAAGGGCCTATAAGGTCTCCCCAGAGCCTTAGTCAATTTTAAGACCAATTTCTAATCTAATCTTCTTAAAACCAAAGCATAGATATTGCACCTTTTACATACAAACAAATAATAACTGTTTGTGAAAACAACTTTACCTTTCTCAGGGAAAACCCTTCTAATAAGTCTTCCTGTCAACTTATGTAAGAAGCGGGATAGAAATCTTCCACAGGTGCACAGAAACAACGATTTAATTAGGTTATTCTGTGCATTTCAGGTTTTGTAACGATTCTTAAACTCGGGAAGCACAAGAATTGAACCCAGCCTGGGAATTCATTTCTGGGTAATTCAGAAGCCTGTTAACTGATAGTTATTTAGAACGTAAGTTCTAACTTCATTATAAAGATGAGGCTTTTCCTTTTCTGGATACTATGAAGTAAAACCTAATTCTATTACTTATATTATACACGTGAAAAGATTTGTAGGAACTGCTAAGAAAAATAATATGTGGAAGTAAAGAAGGGAATATAGAGTTACTGGAGAAAATAACAGAGGAACGCTTTGTGTGTGAATTTTTAATGTCATACACATTTCAGCTCAGTTCATATATGACTCTCTCTGAAAATGTCATCTTAACATGACACTGCTTTCTTTTAAATATGCGTTTTAATGCTCTCCCAGCTATCATTAGTCAGCCCTGATAAAGCTGTTAGCACTTTGTACACAGGAATCCTTTATCAGCAATTATTTTAGCCTTGAGTCTCGTGCAGCACTCTCACTCATGCGTTGAAGCTGGCAACTGCCGCTCTGAGGGCTGCAGAGGAAAAAAAGGACCTTTTGCTCTGCTGTTTGACCATGGGAAATACAGATTTCATTCTGCTTTGGCTGGGGAAAGGATGATGGAGCAGACAAGGCTTGGAGCTGCCCTCCTAAACTGCTGAAACTTCTACAAACCAACGTATGCATGGCAGTGGTGACCAGTTGGTTTACTCCATGGCCACCTACGCGGGTTTCCAGCTGATGGTTCCTGCAGGATATTTTCACTGCTAGTGTAACAGGGATCTTCCCTCTTCCTTTCAGCGAGGGGGTGAACCTCCTTCTGCTGCCTGGGTGGGGAACTTGGCTGGACTCTCCACCACGTACTCTCTGAGGGAACCTGAGCCGTACCAGCCTGTTGTCAGGGACTGGATGGCGCCAGAAGTGTTGGATGGCTGCTTCTGCTGCCAGGAGCACAGACAGGACAGATACGGGCAGGAGGAACGCTTTCTGTGGCTGAGATGCAGCTGACGTAGCTCGGTAATAGAGTAAGGTCCTACTTTGCACAGGGTGCAGGATACCCCGTCTAAGGAGAAGTACTTGGAAATGTTTGTTTTCTTTGTAGATTGGGCAAATCTGATTTTTTAGTCACTGCTGTCTAGTCTAGCTGAACACCAGGACTGACAACGCTGCGACAAGGTTCCAGTGGTCTATCTACACTAGCGGCACAACTGATGCTCCTGTTGCTGGGCACGGGGGGTCAGCCGCCGGGCAGGTTCTTAGGGAGAAACTGAGATCATAAAAGGATATACAGATCAGATTTCTCAGACTTTTATCTTCCAAAACTTTACGTTTTGTGCATTATTATGCCAGTCCGCTAATACGTTTCCCTATTTATATTATGAATTGCTTAGTGTGTGTTGTTTTAGGCGACATGTGTAAACAAGAAGCGTCCAGAGCAGCAGAGCAGCTAACGTAACAAAAAGAGGTTGTAAAACAAGTAGAGCTGGATAAAGGAAAAAAAAATAAAAATCAATGGGGGTGTGTGGGGGGGTCTTTTTGCTGCGAATATATACCGGCTTGTATAATAGAGTTCTCTTCAGACGAAGCACTATTCATGTTATGAATAGCCTTTTCAAGCAAATATGGCTCACTGGCATGAACACTGAGAATTGCTATGGCTGTCAGCATCTGTTCTTTTATGCTCAGAACAATTTTTCCATCAAACGTTAGAGGCCAAAAGGATTTTTAACTGTGGTGTAGGGCTACATTGTAATTTTCCTACTACAGTCAGTCTGGCAGCGAAACTTTTCTCAATAAGAAAGTAAAGCAAGTAAGGTTGTTTGGATGGATCCCACTTGACAAAGCTCTTCCTCCACAACACTGCATTAGCACAGAAAGCATTCATTTTGTAGAATGATACGCAGATTTTATGTAAATAAGGGACAGTCCCTTCAGAACAGCTGTTTAATACTTAGCGAAACTATTTTATCACCCTGAAAAATGATATTTTATTCTAAATAATTGCCTTACTGTGATTGCCTTTTAAAATGCAGAATTCTATGAGCAACATTTTAAAAGAAAAAGCCCTCTTTGTATGCGCTTTTCAAACAAGCGCATGCTTCGTTTGTGCTTTGTTTCTGGCACAGCCTCTGCCAGCATCTGCACGAGCTTCACCAAGGAACCCTCACCGCGGTGTTTGGAAGCCAACTCCGGCCACCTCTGGTCGTCCTTAAAGACTGGCGGCGTCTGGTCGCAACAGGAGGCAGATTTTGCGGCTGAAGCAGGCACAGTCCTGAGCAGTTAAGGTGCAGTATCTATTTTTACTGCTTCGGTATGTTGACCCCCGGCAAGGAGGAGAATTCCCTACAGGGCAGACCCAGTGCTCCTCACGCTTGGCTGGGGTGGGGGCCCACATTAAGCAAGGTACTTTTCCTCCCTCCCCAGCGGTGGGAGGGTGAGATCTGTTCTTTATGTCCAGCCGGGCAAGCAGGTAAGATGCAAAGAGGCTGAGATGGCAGAGAGGGGATTTGCTCCTTCCCGGGTAGCGCTTGGGCGGCTGCGAGGGATGGGGCTGGCCCAGGGATTGGTGGCTCCAGCCTCCCGCCTGCCCTTGTGGGCTGCTGTGGATTGCACTTGCCTCCGGCTTCGTCTCCAAATCGTAGATCTTTCTAGTGTCTGTCGCCAAGGTACCCTAGCAACTGCGACAAAAATAAAGGTGGGTGAGAGCAAAGCTTTTTGCTAGAAAGCGGAAGAATTCGAAGAGGTTATAAAGCGTTGCTCACAGTAAGGCTCTCTGTCGGCTGAAATGCCCAAAGTTCCAGCAAGGATGTTGAAATAACCACACGTAACATTGAAGGGAGAAGCCAATTTATGTTTTATTAACCAAACCCCATTTCCTCAGCAGAACATTTAGTGGCAATTCAAAAAAAATGGTTTAAATGTTTCCTTGATTTATTATTTTCATTATTATTGTTGTTATTTAAACATTTCTTTAGCAGAGCAAGTAGATTTTCAGTCTTTCATGGCGGCTGCCTCATGCACTTTCCTTTAATCTCAGTTTACTCAGGGCTGACTGTGTTAAAGTGATTTATAATGGCACTTTTCGCCAGAAGAAGAAGGGTTTGACCAGTCCACCAGTCTGCCTCTGACTGCTGCTGGACTGCATGTTCTGTCTGTTTTGAAGAACGTTAATCCTTTGTATTACAAAATCCTATTTAAAAAAAAAAAAGTAATCCTGGTGTTACATAAGTGATAAGTAATGAATCCTTAGTATATTATCGTGGGTGGGAATATTTCATCACGAATGCTTTTATCCGCGTACCCATCAGTAAAAATGAGAGGGAACAGCACAAAAATAAGACTTGCCCAGTGTCGTTAGGCAGTCGGTGGTACCATCAGGACGTGAGAGTCCTTTTCCAGACCACAGGCTTCATATCCTTTCAGATCATCTTGCTGAATATTGAGGCACGTTGCTGTGCCTCCCTTTCCTTAAGCAGTGTGTTGTTTTCATCAGAGTTCACGTGTCTGCTGTGGGAGGGTTTTTAATAAGGTGCTCGGTAAGTTTAGTAATTTAGAAATAATGGCTGCACTTTGGTTATGCTTAGTTCTGAAAATGGAAATGGTCTTAAAACAACTTTTTTCTTATGCTGGGGGATGCTGGGAGGTACTAACTCCAGGTAACACCATCTGTGCATACAGAAACCTTTTTGAATGCATGATAAAACAACAGCAAATCCTTAAAGGAGTATTTTGTTTCTCTATTTTGTTAATGGAAGTGTCAGAATGATGCACTTACAGCATGATAAAATTTATGAAAGCTTTAAAGCCTGCTTAAAGTATACAAACATGCAGCAGAAGTATGTAGTTTATGTCTTGTTCTGTGTTGATCATTCTTCCTGCCTCTTGTTTGCCTTTGATTGTTGTGATACGTCCTTGCGCACACAAACAGTCCCAAGTAGGAAATCCTTTGTTTAAACAAGTGCTGTGTTGTATTTTTGCCTTTTGGATTAGGAAAAGCAGATGATTTTCTGTTCACTAGGGAACACAAGTTTATTTTTGGAAGATTTGTGAAGTCTTTATCACGTTGTCCAAAGTTACATCTGATTTTGTCCCCAAATGTGAAATGTGTTTATTAGTGTGATGGGTCCTCACCGAGACAATAAATACACTCAGGATGTCGTGCTACCTGCTGGTAACGTGCTGTTAGTTTCAATTACTTGCAACAGCAGTCATCATTTATGTCTACGTGGTGTAGGACACAGAGCAAATATAGAAGCTCACAGGTTAAGAGATTTAGAGGTCCTATCAGGCTGGATGCAGGGGAATGTCTCTGCTGATCTTTTGAAATGTTTTAGAGTTGCAGCGATGTTCTCTGAAAGCAGAAACTTAAACCAGTCATGATTATAGGAAGATCAGTTAGCTGCCCAGAAATCCATTCAGCTTAAAGAAACTATCTTTTATTTGCAGAAAATGCAGAATATAAACAAAACAATCTGTTGGACCATATTCCGAAGTCTTGATTCAAAGGTTGTTTACATGCTCACAAACACTTAACATCGTTTTTTCTTTCCCCCAAATGTCCATCTTCAATTAGAGAATGATGACTCAAAAGGGAGGTGTGGTTCATGCAGCCAAGCACGTTGTGCACTCGGGCTACCTCAGTTAGCATCTTTTAAAATCTAATTATGATAAATTGTTGGGAGACTAATTGGAGGCCCTAGCAAAGCCCATCTGTGGATCCTACTTGGTGACAGGCTTTGAATGGTCTCGTATCCCTGCTTGCAGGATCCAAGTCATAAACTTTTCTGGAAAGTCATGCCCAGGGTGCCATTCTTCCCATGGTCTTTTCCTTCCCTTTCCCATCCCACAGCAGTATGGAACCCCACCTGCCCCTGCCTCTCATTGCAGGTCGGCAGGGATAGGTCCAACTCGTAACCTCTCCCGCTGCTGGAAGACCCAGCTAATGTAGCAGTTGTAACCCACCAGGCCCTTCACAAGTCTGCAAACTGACGTCCTCAGAGCCAGCCAGTTGCCAGGGTGTGCTTTGGAGACTGGAGAGCTTACGTGGATTTTATTTGTGTTTAGTGTTCCAACACCTACCGACAGTCGTATCCCAGGAAGGTCTGTGCTCTGGTGATGAGACCTCACAGGTTCTGAGATTACTATGTGGTCTCCCAGTCTCTTTGTAGGTAGGGTGAACCGGGTTCTGGCTTCAGAAATTTGTCTGTTGGTTTGGAATGCTTCATGAAAGGGAAAAGGCTTAAGATCTCAGTAACCTGACAACGCAGAGGCAAGATGCAATGCTTGCCGTAGCGATTTCTCTGACAAGTAAAGGGGAAATCCTTTGCTGGAATCCCGTGGAGCAGAATGAACTGGTGCGCTTGCATTTGCTTGCTGTGTGTCAGGGACCAGTCAACCCCCTCTGGATGTTTTTTTAGATCTGACATTCCCTGTGGACCCTTCGATGAGTTTGTCTAACTCTTGTTGAGTTCACTTTGGTCAAATTTTATTATTCTATCAATGTCTTCCCCACACACACACACTAGACTAGCCTTTTTATATATATATATAGAGAGAGAGAGAGTGTGTGTGTGTATATATATCTCGTAGTTTACTCATTATAGCTTGAATAGCTGTCACTTCTGGAAAGCATCTTCCTGTTGGAAGCAGTGCAAGGTCTTTACATGCCCTGCCATGACAAAGCTGTCACAGCTGGGGGCTTCTGTCACCAAGAGAGCTGACAATGTCCCGCACCTTGGGATCGTAATGTCAGGCTTAACGTGACAGACTTTTGCTAGTGGTTCTCTGTCCTATTTAATACGTGAAGGCCTCCTCTTTCCTGGCAGCCATTCAGCTCCAGGAATACAGGCCGAAGTGATGGATCCTTTCTGCGTTTGCCCTTGGCTGTGGGTGGAGTGAGCTGTCAAATGTTCGTCCTCGTTGATTTTGCACTGCAGCCGGGCACTGCTAACAGTCAGCCTACAAAACGTACCATTAATATCTGCAGCTCTGCCTTTCCAAATCGCTGTATTTCCAGGGCAGACCGCTCTATTCTGATTCACAGTTTCTCAGCTCGGTGCTCTGCCTCGTCTTCTGGGACACTGCCGTGGGAGCGGCACGCCGAGAATTCAGCTCTTCACAAAAAACACAAGGCTCGGATCACCCAAGCTTGTCCTCGAAATTGAAGCAGATTTTCCATCCAAGTGTGAGAGTCTGTTCTACGTCCTGGTGCCTTCTCAGCCCTCCGTGGCTCTTGCACAAAGCACGTGTTACGTTTGGAATACCAGTCAAAAAAAGCAAGCAAAAAAAGTGTTGTTTTTTTTTCCCCCCCAGCAAACTTTTGCGTGAAGAGCAGTACCTCACCTTCAGCGCAAAATGCTGGCCGTGTGCCCTTCTAGAGCTGAAGGCCGCAATACCGGCGCTGGAGGAATGGGCACCCAGTTCCTCAGCTCAGTGGTCCAGACGCGCTGCGGCTGCTGCAGTGTTTGCTCCGAGAGACTAAGACTCCCCCCGCCCCAGTTCCTGTATATCTCCTGGTGTCCTATTTAAATGTTAGTTAGGCAATTCTCAGTGTTTGTGCTCTGCCAGCGCCCTTCTGGATGTCATTAGCTTGTAGAGACAGCCATTATTTGAGTCTGCCGTGCTTTCCCTGAACACAGTGCTCCCCACTTCCCCGTTGTTTCTCCTTAAAAACAGAGAGAATTTCAGCTTTTTAAAATCACTCTGTCTATTTACAGCGCTCTCAGGCGCACAGAAGAACAGGTGTTATGCTTCTTAAGATCAGAACGTTACCATGTTTCACAATAGATTTTGATGGACTGAAACTTTCTTGGTTTTAGCTCCAGAAAAGGAGCCGATGCCAAAGGTGCTGCGGGTGAAGCTAAATGTTCCTGTGCAAAATGTGCTGTACTTAAATATAGCGGCCGTAACTTTTCCGTTTAATTAGTCAATAGGAATGCAAGACTTGCTTCTCTTCTTCCCAATGCAAAGGAAGCTGAAATCCAACCTATATTTAAATAAAAATTAGGAATGTGTCTTTCAGGGAACAAAATCAACATTTTCATCCACAAATTAACGAGCCACTTATTTCTCCCACAGCAGTACAAGTAAAATTGGTATTAGACGAACATGAAAGATAAAGTAAAACCTGGTGATATTAGTTTTTAAAGAAGGGTAATGGACTCAGCCACATGTCTTTCAGTGGGATTAATGATAGGGATTTAATTAAACCCCTCGAATTACTTCTGTGATCACCACTACGGCATTCAGCTAATCACCTTGCCTTCACATTAATATGGGCCTGGTCTCTTGCAGAAATTTCTGGATGAAACCAGTCAACTATCTGGGTAACAAGTTGTAAATCTCATTATCAAGATCTTTACTAACTTTACAGGATACATATCACTTAAATAGCTGTGTATCAAGAAAAGCATTTTAGGTATCTAAAGCATAAATGTCTCTCATCTAATTTATATTTCTGTGTTAACTTCCAGCCAGCTTTTTGATGATTCCATGAATTTTCTTTAGTGATGGATTTCATATGTTTAACATCATTACTCAACAAAGTCTGTACCTAATTTTACTTATTACTTGTAAAGAAATCAATTTCTTTCTTTCTAAAGTCTCCTGTATTAGAATAGGTCTGTGAAAAAGCATTTCCTCAAAATCTACATCTCCTAAAGTGAAATTTTTTTTTTCAATATTGTGAAAATGTTTTATTTTTTTTTTCTTAGAAATTGGATGAGAAACTACTATATAAACATGTAATTGCCAGATTTATAGAAAAAGGAGAAAAATACACGGTCAGTTAGTTTATCTTCCGTAGCACAGTTATTTCTTTGAGATGAATTTCTTTGAGATTAGATTCAACGATGTGAGTGGAAATGTGCCAATATTTGATATAATTTTTACCATTGTGTTTCTGTGTGTGTTCAGGTGGGTAACTGGGAAAAAAAACCCAACTTCTTTCTTCCCTGCTTACTGCACTGTACTCAAGGTCTGTCCTGCCCTGTACGCGATACTCAGAATACGGTCAAGAATATATGTATTGGATTTAAATGCTCCTTAATGGTTGATAGAATTATTTATTTAATCCAAAAATAAGAGGGTTTTGGCTGTTCTGGAAGGAACCATTAGAAGAAAACAGGCGTTATGGATGAATGAAGGGTTTAACCTTGTTGTCTAAATCTTTATTGGCATAATGGCAGCTCTGTAGCCAAAAGCTCATTGAAAATGTCGATTTCTGCGAATTCAGATTTTCTGGAGTTCCCAGTTTACCCATTTCCCATGATTTTAAGATGTTCTGAAATCTTGCTGTCTTGAGTGAGGATGGTATGCATCCTGCTTGTTTTTCCCTCTGTACGTCCAAAGGCATCAGTATTCATGCTCACGCTTCAGTTTTAGATACCTATCTGCTGAGCAAAAATTGAAAACTGTAACACTGAGCATTGTTTTCGAGGAATACACGGTAGCCAGGGTACAGTACGAGGGCAGAACCCAACCCAGGCTTGTGGCATCATTCACCAGGCACACAAACTCCAGCCTGCTTTGGAAAATGGCTGTATTTCGGAAGGCAGCGCAAAACTGTTGAAGTTATGTATGCGGAATTATGTTGGCACTAACACATTTTTAAGCTTGTGGATTGCATTAAGTCTGAAATCCAACGTCTGGCTCCAATGGCAGTTTTGTCTTACACACTCAGAATTACTAGGGGGGGTTTTGGATGGGATGCTGGCTCTCGGAACAAGGTGACTACGTTGTGTCAACTCCCCTCACCCACCTTGATGTTGGTGTGTCACTGAACCATTGCAGTTGCACCTGCTTCCTGTGCGATGGTTCATTTGCTGCACAGAATGTGATAAAATGCTAAGATTTTATACAGTTTCAACAGCTGGTTAGACAAACTCATGGAGAAGTCTATCAAGGGCTTTTCAATACAAATGTACTGTTTCTAGTTCAGGAAATCCTTGGTCATTAAAAGCTGGAAGACTATACCAGGAGGTGGTATACCATTGGTGACGTCTCTCCTGGACTTCCCTAGCCCCATATGCATATGGCTGGGAAACTCCAGCAGAGGTCACCCCCATGGTATGCCACCATGGCTGGGGAAGTCCAGGAGAGGTCACACCAATGTTATACCACCCTTGTCATATGCTGGGCTAGTCGCTGCCAGGGCTAGATGGACACAGAGGTGACCAAAACACTGGGCCATGTTCAATCTTGCCTTCAGGACAAGTACTTACTATTTTTGTTAGTATAGGATAGTAAAAGCTTGACCTTTCATAGCATCTTCTACTGAAAGTTGCTGGTTTTAATTAAATTGCCCTAGTTAAGCTGTCAGACAATGCTGGGGGCTAAGTCATTACATCTCATTTAACATTTTAGCTGATCAGGTAAACTTAAGTAAGCTTAATAATATTTAATGGAGCTTTTTGAATAGGGGATTTGTAGAACTGGAAGGCTGGATTCGAAAAGCTGGGTTCTTGCTTTTTTGGGGGGAAGATTTCTGATGTTGGAGGATCGCATGAGGGATCTGCCATATCTTGGAGCATCTGAGGGGAGACTGTCCCTCTCCATCTGCCATGTTGTTGTTCTGGGAGTGTAAGACAAAACAGACCACTAAGGACTTGGTTTGCAAAATCCAAACATTTATCAGTTTGGGGAGTGTTCCCTAGATTGAATCTTAAATAAAAGGCTGTATAGATTTTGAAGAATGTGTCAGCTAAATTGAAAGTGTCCAAAAAGACTTGACCTGGAGATGGAATTAATTTCTGTTCTGGCTGTGCATGAAGTATACGAACAGTCGAAGTCAATGAGGTTCCAGCTCCACTGTGCCAGGTAGAGTGATTAGTGAGATTCTGACTTAAAAACAGCTACTAATTTTGTCTTTCAGACACAAACAGCTGTGGACTTTTTATGGTTTTTGGAAAGAAAAAGTTAGAACCAGATGAAATGTGGGGAAAAGAAATCTAGTTCCCATTCCCCAAGAGTGCAGCGGTGCGGGTAATGGATTTGGCGTTGGACACAGCTGGGAGGTGAAAATGAGAAACTGGAGCCAGATGCATTTTAAATTTACCTCTTTATTACTTGCACAGAACTGGCAAAGTTTTGGTCTTGGATTTTCAGCAGGGCTGATGAAATTCATGAAAGCCTGGAAAAGGCAAATGTTACCAACACAAATAATCAAATAAGATCTTTTTTAACTGGAATTTGTAATGAACAGGAGAACGCATCTGGCTTCTAGCCAATATATGTGAAATAATTACTGCATTAAAGATAGAAGGTTTATCTTTTAATGCTGCAGGTTCCCTCTCTAATTACATCTGCTTAACATAATTTAATAGATAACGAGTTAGTATTTGCACATGATAATGGTTAAGATGTAGGAAGCATTTATTTAATATTTTTCCCCTCCAGTAAAGGCTTTTCTAAGCTTGTAGGATGTCAGTATGTTTTAATTTAAACCACTTGTTGAATCCTTACCCCACCTGTTTCTCAGGATGCTTTTAAAACTTTTACAAACTCTACTAGGAATACGTTATGTGTCTTTACAGCAAGTTTTTCCTGGGAGGCAGAGGGGAGGACAATGGTGCTACCACTAGGTGAGACTGCATCCCATAGGGCTTTTAAGAGTCAGCACACGACTTTTTTTTTTTTTTTTTTCTTTTCC
This sequence comes from Chroicocephalus ridibundus, assembly GCF_963924245.1. Lineage (NCBI taxonomy): Eukaryota > Metazoa > Chordata > Aves > Charadriiformes > Laridae > Chroicocephalus > Chroicocephalus ridibundus. Next base: position 72,670,434 of record NC_086288.1, read on the forward strand.
CTCAGGAGAACGGGCATTTTTCCAAAAGTCTGTGGGAACCTGGTGAGAGCCAGCCCAGCTGGAGCAGGCTATCCCGGGAGCTCTGCCTCTTAAGCCTCTCCTTGGATGATTATCCCAACAGGGGACACAGGAGCCCGTTCTTGGGAAATTTTGGCTTCTGCCTTGCTGGGGCGATGGCGCCAGCGGCTGCGGAGCTGGGAGCCGGTGGGAACCTCTGTGATACAGCCCAGCTGCCCGCCCGGGCTCCGTCAGCCGGCTGCCGGTGGGGAAGGTGGGAAAGGAGCTCTGGGATCAGCAGGGTGTGCAAAACAGCCGCTCAGAGACGAGATTTAAATGGCGTGGTAATCCAGGTTATGTTTGCTGGGGAATATTTAGTGCTGGAATGTTTAAAAATATTTAGCTTGGAAATAGTTAAAAATAAATATCCCTTGGTTTCTGCTCATAAACAGGATTTTTCTTGCAATTGTCTGACTTTGACCAAGTCTGTTAGTGACCTGAATGGAAACGATGTGTGCGTCCCTTTACCGTTAAAGTCACCGTTACGTGCAGAGGCTGTTGATGCCGGGTATAGTTCCGACTTGCAGAGCGCCAAGCTCCCTGGTAGAGACTTATCGTAATAAAGCAGAAATGTGGTTCCGGTTTTCAGGTACCCTCCAGTCCTTAAAGCCACAACGTAATGGATGTGGGCAACCTACCAACTGTAGAATGTGAAGATTTCGACCTATTGGGGGGCGGGGGTTGCGTGACTTTTCCTTTCTGTAGCATTTCTCCTTTTCTGAATGTTTCCGTTTCCTTAAGAAGTCTCCATTGACTGTTAATACATGTGCATGAAGGGGTTTGTTGCAAAGGCTTATGCAGGTAACGCTGTGATTGGGTTTGAAGGTTGTCTGGACCCGCCTTGTCACCAAGCGATGCTCGCCCAGTTTCTTGTCCTTAAATTGAATTTTAATGTTGCTTCAATATCAGATCCTGATTCTTCTAGGAGTTTCTGATTCAAAACAAGACACGCATAATTCAGAATGCGCTTCCAGTGCTTCTAGGAATAAACCTAGCTTTTTTCTTTTTTTTTAAGCCAGTAAAAATATTTCTGTCTTATGCCTTTTAAAGCCGTAATTAAATGTTCAACTTAACAACTATATATTCATGCTTATTCTAGTTTATTATCTAATGTTTCTTAATGTTATATGGACATTGCAGCCCTCTTTAGATCAGTGTATGAAGGGCAAGAGACCGATACAAATACTGAATTATTAAAAACAATCTCCCAGTTAGAAAAATGAATAATACAGATGATTTCTGTTGCAGTGGTGCCTCAGAAACATTACTTTTAAAGTTTAAAAATTAATTGATCTTCTTAACATAATGCTTCAAACAGCCCACCATCTAAATTTAAAAGCTCAAATGAAAGAGTGTGTGGCACCGCATGGTACAACAGCGCTGATCACTTCCACTTCTCTTCCGGGCTCGTAATGACTCTCGACTAGTTTCCCTTTGCTTCATCTTGGTACAGAACTAATTGGAACCAAATCGGCTTCAATCTTATTTTGCTTTTTTAATTTGCAAACGCAGAGTAAGAGAGGAAAATGGGTTTAAAAGTGACAGTATTTCAAAATTGCTTAAACCCCTTCCTTAAAGTTGTTCTCCTCTCTTTAGGGTCTCAAGTTTTTTGGGCGGGGGGATGATGGATTATTCACTTTCAATAAACCAGAAATGATTTAGCAAATTATTCTTGCAAATATGATACACACATCCCAAATTATGATATCCTTTAAAATACTAGTGATCATCAGTTATGAAAAATTTTACCAGCAGATGGAAGAAAATCTAGAAATTGAAATCTAGAGATTTCTTGAAATCTCAAAAAATTACGATTTAAGAGAAAACCATGAAATGGATAGAATACTGTGCAATACTTTAAAGAGGAAAATATATACTATTTTAGATTAACCTGCAAATCAAACTTAACCCATGGCTGCAAGCACTAATTTAAATACATTTTAATTTTCCTGCTATTATGTCATTTCAGGGTAGAGTTATCTGTATCTTCGTCTTAATGCGGCTGGACCAATACTCAAGGTCTCTCCTATTTCAGAATTCTGGGAGCAGAATGTTTGTTTTGGGAATAATCTCAAAATGTCTGAGTGGCTCCCCCTTTCCTCTCCTCCTCAAATTGCTTGTACGTGGTCTACATAAGATTCAGGTTCCACAAAAGATTTTGTTTTTAATTTCAAAGAGGTGAGGAGGTGGTGTTTGTATTTTCCTCTGACAGGAAATATCTGGATATCAAAGAGAGCGGAGCATTTGAGCCTTTTTAAATTATTCAGGGCTGCCATATATTTTACATGAGGAGATATTCTTGTGTATCTTGATTAAGCATAGGAAACCGGTCTAATATAGTATGCATAAATTTGTAGAACTTCAGATCCTAAAAAAGGAATGTGGTGTGCGTATATACACATATACATATACATTTATATGTGGTATAAATAAATATAAAGTTTACTTATGTGAAGGTGTTTTTGGGAGGGGGAAGACTGGAAATCCTTTGTTTGCATGATTACAGCTGAATTTTCTAGTAGTATAAACATCACCTAGGCTATGCGAAGACAGTTACCTGCTGCCAAAATGAAAAGCTCTGAGGAAAAATAACTGTTGGCAATTTTAATTAAACATGTTTACGTAAGTATTTCTGTTTCACTCAGTTTCAGCTTTGTCCCTAAAGCAAAATTGTTTGAGCAAGGCTTAAGGCTTTAACTGGCTTGTTGGGGAAAATTCACGTGTTTTTACTCTTTAGCAAGGAAGTAAAAATTACAATAAAGGCTTACTCCTAGAGCATAAAAGCCCTAAATAAAAATATTCAAAATGTGAAAACAGAAAATTAATATAATTAACAGCTTTATGTGTTTGTTGATGACATACAGATGTTCCACGTTTTTATACTTGCTAGGCAACACTTCGTTATTTTCAATATTCATTAAGAGACACTCCGTTGATGCCTACACATCCATGCCACTATGTTAAACGCACCTTTGGAATTTTTGGCCTACAACAGGAATTAGTGTGAGGAAAAGTCAGATTACTCATCAAAACTCAGCACAGATACATTTATATTTTTTTGCTTGAGGGAAATTGATATTGAATAGTTGTTGGATGCACAAAGACCTGATATTTACTTTTGTCTTTTTTGAAAAACTCACTGTTCCTTCAGAAACTGGCAATGTCAACAAGGTACACCTGTAAAAATAAGCTTTTTCAGGTCGTACTTCTGCAATAGATGTGGAATCCCGTGGCCACAAGTTTTAGCCTCTCCACCTCCCCCAGAGCATAGCTGAAGTATCGTTATCTGGTGGGCTTTCTAAAATCTGACTGTTATTACCCCTCATCATGGGTACGCTCTAATGCCTACCTTCAGAATAAAACAGAAGAAAATAGGTGGCATCCCACTGCTATGAAAAAGAAGGGTTTCATTATGAAACATTCTCAAATCACCAAGTTAAACTTAGCATCTTTGGATTTCACCAATGCCAGAAATTTAATCCTGCCGGCCGAGTGGAAAATAGAATCGATTTGCATCTAAAAATATTCAGAGTAACCTTATTTACAGAGCAATCATGCTTGTGTAAATATACCTTTAAATGCACATATACATGTAAGCAGCTGCTGCCTTATTTCTAGTATAAATAGTAAAATAAACAATCTTTAAATAGCCTATATATTTGGCCAGTAAACCATGACCGACCGTGGAAAGCACAGGTTTCTCGTCTTCATCTGTTCATTGCGATACCACAAAGAGAACGCTGTGCCAGCTTGGCTGCCTGACTTTGTCACCTCGCTGCGAAGCGCGGGGTAAAGTCTCTGGAAATGGTGGCACTAGGTGTGAAACCATCCCTCACGCGACGTTTTTGATTTCCGAGGCAGAGCATTTTCTGTATAGGGCCAAATTAAATGACCTGAAACAACTGCAAGCACTAATCTTTAGCAAAGTTATTTCTTGCGAAAATTTCACCGGTTTACTCTGGAATATATAATTTGCTTTCATAGACTGTGATCCTTTGGTGATGTGCGGGTGTCTGTGTGTAGTTTTCAAAAGAAATATATTACCAGAAGGGTGGTATACTAGTTGTCCAGTTCAGAGCACCAGAATTCCATGTACTGCTGACAGTCAGTGAGATACTATGTTATACCAAGAAAGGACTTTTCTCAGTGTTTTGGCGATACTTTGGGCTCCATAAAAATAAAAATTGTGTATTCTTTTTGCTATACCTTCAGTGGAATAATTCTCCATCTCCTGCTTAGCAAACAGCAGCAAGAAAGGACGCCGTTTGCCAGTCTTTGTTTCCATCCACCTTGAATAATACTTCACAGTTCATAACGTTGGCTTTGTTGTTTTTGCAGAAAAAAAAATTATCCCATGGTCAGTACAAATCTGTGCATAGTCCAGAAACGCAAAATGTTCTCACTAGGACATGTTGGACGAAATGCTGGCTTCATATAAATTAGTGGGAGTTGTGCCACTTCCTTCAGTTGGACCAGGATTTTTCTCAGCATGTGCCATTTAAAGAATACTGAAAAATTCGGAGCAATTTTGGTGGACCAGATGGTTGTGTTTCAACCTCTGATGGTACAAAAGTAATTCATTTAACTTTTTGGCACAAGGCCTGCGTCTTTTCAAACCGGGGAAATAACGTTTGGAGTTACAGCTTGAACTATTATAATGGAATGGGAAGAGCGCACTAATACAGCAACATAACGATGCTAAATTGGAAACTGTTACCCCCTTCAGAAAACAACGACAATTCACAGTGACGGTCAGGTTTTCCTCCCCAGCACCACGTCCCTTGCAGTTGACAGAAAAATCAGGTCAGAAGATTGTTTTACGGGGTAACTGATTTAGCATTTCCAATCTCTGTTTTTCTTAAAAATTAAAAAAAAAAAAAAAAAAAAAAAAAGAAGTTGTGGATTGCAAAGTGATGCCAGTTGTTTGACTGCAATGAATATAGAAAGTAGTGTTTGGAACTGCAACAACACGTAAGGGCTTAAGGTCAGTATCGAGCAATGCTCAGCGCATACCTAAATACTCTTTAATGCATGTGGCAGCTTTTAATTAACTTATCTTTTCCGTGTTTAGTTTAAATCTTATTGCTCCAGATGAACTAGTATCTAATCTAATAAACTGCACAAGGGTTGTTGATTTTAAGTGTAATCATCTTGTGAAAACAAGACACATGTCCCATACATTATTTCAGATTCCTTGCCAAATGCCAGGAATTTAACTTTAAGAAGTGACAATGGGGCTGTCATTGAATCTCTTTTCCCCTCGGGAAATGTATAAGTAATTAAATTAAATTAATTAAACTTAATTAAATTGAATATCAAAAAGTATTGTGTAGTACTGGAGCACAGAATGAGTTATAAAGTTGATTTCCAGACGCCCAGGGAAAGCAGAGCCCATTCCCACCTGGATAGAGATGCGCTGCTGAGAGTGCCGGGATGACAGAAGTCCATTTCTGTTCAGAGATTCACTTCATTTTATATGCTTTAAAGGAAGATTGGGTACTTTCTTCCCAAAACTCCACAGAGGACTGCCGTAGAAGTCTTCCTAATTAGGTTAGATTTTTTTTTTGTTTAAATTAATGTAAAAATGTACTTTCTTTGGGCAAGGACCGGCCAGCTTAAAACCAGTGTAAAGCCTTCCCTGAACTCCGCTCAGTGCGTAAAAACCACGTAGAAACTGAGCTGATAGTGGTGTACATCGCTTAATTGGGGCATGCTTAATAAGAAAATCTGTTTAATTGGGCTATCTTCCAGAGGAACTGTTTAGGCTGAGACTGAATGGAAATGACTGCCACTTAAATGGAACATTATGAAAAGAAAAAAAATCATCTAAATAGGGGTGCATTTGGCTAGGGACTTTGTGTAGCAATAATTAACTGGGTGGTTAAATAGATAGGAAATGTAGGGCTCTTTTTCTTAAATACAGAAATAGACAGATAAAGACTATGACTTCCTGTAGCTCTGTCCTTAAAATTCCTGGGCTTATGTAAAAGGCACCATAAACCAATCGTGGCCAGCAACTAAGTGAATCCTAAACATTCTCCATTTCCCCTCTGCTCTCCCGGACAGCGTTTGTTTGCTCGCAGGGCTGCACCCGCAGATGGTTTTAGGCAGGCGACAATCATTGCATCTCTCTAAATGCCACGCTTTGATCCCGGTTACTGCGTCTTAAGGTGTCTTAGAGCTTTCACCCAGTCCTGCTCTGGTGGAAGCTCCACAATTCATTTTAGTAGCAACGGATGTAAAATAATAAAGAGGTGAGTGAACAAGTATCCCTTTAACTCTGGTGTTGGGTTTCTGGTCAGGTCTGACACGTTTGATTCAAATCTGACACTTCCAATGTACATAAATCTGCCTCCTGAGATGCATTTTATAAAATGCATCTTGGTGACAGGTTCCTTTACAGCTTCTCGAGGGAGTTGTTCCAAACTGCGCTGCCTCCCCGGTGTTGAACACTGAGCCTCTTCAGCACATTATGATTTTCCCCAAAGCAACTGATGTCTCTGAGCAGCAAATCAGATCTGCGTATCGTATTTGGGGAATGTAACTCTGGGGGCCGCATCCTCATGTGGACGCAGGGTCTTGCTGCCTTTCTTACCCTTCACCTTCCACTTCATCCTCATCACATACGCCATGGACTTCCAGGAATTAGAGAAGGGGCTCTCTCTATGTCGGATGGCGTGAGCGGTTTCTTTAGGCAGGCAAACAAAGCCTGATCTGTGCCGTTGCCGGCTTGGGAAACGCAGCACAGAGGTTCCGTGAAAGAGAAGCCGGGCAGCAAACAGAGACCTGTGTGTTGGTATTACCCAGAACTTTGCCCGGCGCTGAAGAATGCCGTCTGGAGCCGTGATGCCCTCTGAGGTCCGGCTGCAGTAGTGATGAGTTTAAAGACCAGATGGCTTTCCTGGAAGGAAAGATTGATTTGTTGTATGGAATGTTAGCATGATTTTGGGTGTTAATATTTACCTTCAAATTAAAAAACAAAACAAAACAAAACAAAAACACCAGACTCTTTTGATTTATAGAAGGAAAGAATTCTAAAGAAGTAGTCTTAGAAAGGTTTGGGTGATACTACTTGTCCATGTAAACCTTACAGCCTCTCTTAGGTGCCTACGATGGTGGCCAGGGACAGCCTGCGGCTCTTTGCTATTGACCCCACAGGAAGAAAAAGAGGTGTGGACCCCGTCTGTGCACAACGCGGAGAGAAGCAGGTTGAGGATTTAATGCTCTCTTGCTCTTCTGCTATTCAAGCAGAAGATTAGCGTCTCCTTGCGCTTCCAGGAATCTGAGGGATTGGGAAGCAACGAGGAGGAGGACAGGGACTGCCATGTGTGCCTGCATCCAGGGCTGTGGCCTTTCCAAGTCCTCTCCTTTGGAACTGGTCCACTCGATAACATCATTTGGCGAAGGCAGGGTAGAAAAAGCTGTGCAGGATATTGTATTTCCCTTGGGCCCTAGACAAATCAGACTTTTACCTATATTTCAACGAGATAAATTTACTGTCCTTTTAGAGGCTATAGCTTAGACAGGGTGTCTTTCTAAATGTGTCATGGTTGAACAGGAAATAGTTGGACATGGTAAATTAAGGGCTGGGGAAAAGATGCTCTGGCCCGTCACCCAGAGAAAAGGAAAACGGTAACATCTGCTCCTGAGCAGAAGCAAGGGTTTGCCTTTGCGCACCAGTCTCTTTGCAAACAGCGGAGAGCTGACCAGGGCTGAGAATTTTCAAAAGAAGCAGCTGTCTGTGTCGTTAAAAAAGTGGAAATCGATGTCATTATGCTTTGCCTTGTTTTTGATGATAAATTAAGGGTACGAAAACTCCTTGCCCTGCAGACGGTAAGGTGCTGTTCGGAGTGTTGTCCCTGCGGACATGGGGTTGTCCCAGGCATGAAGACACGGTGGTCCTACTGCGGCCTTGCGGGAAGTTACGCTGGGTCTGGGGAGATCGCAGCTCGTTAGAGGGAGCAGGCAGGGCCTCTGCTCTTTGTTTACAGCTGCAATTAACTTACGTTTGTGGTAACTGTTGCAAGAAGGGAGAAGAAACATGGTTAATATTAGTGTTAATGAGAATGGAGGTCAATGCCTTTGTCAGGGAGTGTAGTGATAGGATGAGGGGTAACGGTTTTAAACTGGAAGAGGGGAGATTTAGATTGGATATCAGGAAGAAATTCTTTACAGTGAGGGTGGTGAGGCACTGGAACAGGTTGCCCAGAGAAGCTGTGGCTGCCCCATCCCTGGAGGTGTTCAAGGCCAGGCTGGATGGGGCTTTGAGCAGCCTGGTCTAGTGGGAGGTGTCCCTGCCCAGGGCAGGGGGGTGGAACTGGGTGAGCTTTAAGGTCCCTTCCAACCCGAACCATCCTATGATTCTATGAACACAGTAATATAGAAAGTCTTGTAAGAAATGTAAGCTGTAGGTATAGTAACAACTCCACTCTCTTGAAATTTACATACAATCCAAAAAAATAAGAAAGATGAAGAGGACATGGCATGATGGTTTAGCTTTGTAATAACAATTGACATCATTGTTTATTTGCTTATGTCTTACTTGAAATGTCTATTTCCAAGCCTTCTTTTCTAACCATAAAAAATATTAAGAGCTGCTTCACTGTGTGTATGAAAAAACGTGTTCTGTTCTGTTCCTGAGCAGTTCTTTCAAATGAATGGGAGCTAGAAAGCCTCCAAAACAGAGAACAGACCATATTCTTCTTGACTGACACGCAGGGACCTCAATGGCTTTGAAGGGCTGAACTCTACAAAGCGAAGAAACAAAAACTCGTTTGTGCCCATCAACAAATTTTTATAAAGAAAGCTGTTAGGTAAAGGTTATTGCCTCCAGTGCTAGTCAGTAACATAAAATTAGGATCTGTTTTCTTTTGGATGATCTGGAGTCTCTAAATATATCTGTTGGATTTTTATTTTTTAGGAGCGCATAGCTGTCAGAGAGTTGTATTTTCCTTCTCCAAACGAATGTGGGTGTATGTGAATATGTAATGCCATTAATTGCCCACAGTGGATGACATTTCTTTTCTTTACAGTGCCAAAATAGAAGTCAATTATCACTCTAAAATAGCTTGACTTTCTAGCCTTCAAACAAACAGAGAAGAATATAGAATTTGCGCGTGATGACTATACTTTTGTGAAATTCTTTCCCCTGCATGCCTTTGCTCTCTCTCGTGTTATTACAGCAAATAATAGAATGTTGTAGGGAATGATATACCGGCTTGGTAGAGAGCCCCAGGAGATGGGAAGAGCTTTGTTTTGCCTGAGCAGGTTCTGCAGGAGGAGCTAAGGATCATGTTGCTTAACCTATTTGGTAACAGAATAACACAAAACTGTTACGAATAAGTTGCTTTGAGGCTCAAAATAAGTGCCAGAGCAAGACTAAGACTTAACGATTCTACAGTGCGGTAAGTATGTACATGCCGAATATGAATTGTTTTAGTGTTAGGCAATTAACGGTAACAGTATAAAGGCGGAGTGGTCAACTATGGAAGGGTTTCTCTTGCTGCTCAGGAAGGCGTTCGGCCACCGCTTACGGAGAAATTTCAGCCTTTTGCCTTACTATAGGATTGGCATCGTGAGCCACCACTTTGCCGCCCTCGGACAGTTTGCCAAGAAAGTGGCATGTGTTTATTCAATATAGCTGGGATTGCCGGCGGTTCCTTCAGGAGGCCGCTCAAATTCCAATCTATCTTTGCTAAAGAATGTGTATACTCGTATTTTCTGGTTGGTTTGTTAGGTTGGGGTTTTTTTTCTTTAAATTTCCGTATATTTTCAATACGCAACTTGGATGGTACTATGTAGGAATAATTTGGATTTCAATACACGTGGCGTTCTGCTTTCTTTAGCCTTTGAGTTCCAGTCCACTCCTGTGATGGGCAATTATACCATGCATCGCTTTCATGAACTTATCACACTCCATCTTTAAAACTAGTCACAAGTGTTTTGTTTCTGGATACTCTGTGTTTTTCCAGATTCTGATGGTTTGGTATGTTGGGGGAATGGTAGGAGGGGGAGTTTTGTGTTTGTTTTTTTTCCTATGGCCATTGGATATGTATTGGTTCTCATTCAAGCTGCCCATTCTCTTAAATTAACTTTTCTTTTACGGTATTTACCTCTCTGATGTATTTCTAGAGAACCTTGCCATCCTTCTCTTTTTTGCTTTGGTTTTAACAGACTACAGAATCTGGGGTTTCTGTGCTGTTGTCCCACTGTGCGGTGCAGAACAGACACATACACAAGGATTTTGGCTGGCACGGAGTTATCCCGCTCCAGAACCCAAAGCAGCAGCTCTGTGCCTCAGCTGACAAACCTCGCTGAAAGCATATGGCCTTGCTCATGTAACTCCACTTATTTTAGGATGTGAGACGGTGTCTCCATGCAGGAGACACAGCAGCAGCGTGAGGGTGTGTTCTCCTGAAAATAATTAGGCTGCTAATGTGAGGATTAGGTTTGCTTCCTCTCTTGCTGCATCACCTCTTAAATGCTGAGATACATGGTGGTTAGTAATCCTTCCCTGCAATTTAAGGATTAGTGGTGCGGCCAGATTGGAGTTTCATAACTGACTCTGGACTGCCGCTAACCTGGACGATGCTCTGAGTAGTTCTTAGAGCTGGGAGCATACAGCAGTTAAAGCTCACGTATAGGCAAGTGGCACCCCAACTTGCAGATCAAATCCTGTGTGTATAAGCAATGTATATAGGCAGAACATCTTTAGCTGCCACAAGATCGCCCTGTTCTCTTCCAAAGCAGCGGCTTGTGCTGCTTGTGTTCTGTCACCCACTCAGCGAGGAATCTGTTCCTCTGGCGCTTGGGTTTTTTCTTATTTCTCTTTTAAAATATAGCGTCTGCCACTTGTGAAAGTGCCCCGTCAGTGGCTGTTTCAACACTGATTCACAAAAGAAACTCTCTCAACAAGGGGGGCCTGCTTAAGAGAGAGGGGACGTTTGATCCGAGGTTTTGCTTCATCCCCAGTTTCTGGATCCCAGTCTTTCATTCTTCTAATGAGCAAATCCCAGACTCTCAAGACCCTCCAGCTTGGGGTGCTCAGCCTCTGCCTGTAATAGATGTAGCTGAATAGCTGAAATTTTCCCAGAGTTCGTTCATTTGGGCAGCAGAAATACTTAAGGTATTCAAACTTCATGCTATTCCGAAGCCAAGATTAAATGAAAATGCACTGTTCTTTTAAAGGGTCATTCGTTGTCCCAGACATGGGTTCAGCTTGGTTTGCTCAGAGACTTTACACTCATCACAGGGAATGTGCAAAATCTGTTTGCTCAAGAGGACAAAAGGGAATGGAATTGGATGCATGAAAAACAAATAGATCTCCTGCTCAACCGTCCCTCTGCTTGAAAAGTTACTTAGCTTTTTTTCTGAATTTTCATGTGGAGTTCCTCTATTGCTATTTTTCCAACTGCGGTATAGCAAGCCCTCAGGCCTCAAAAGGCTTGGGTAGCCCAGAAAGGGCTGACTTTTTCCTTCTCAACAACATGCTATATTGCTTTATGTAGATAAGTACAGATCTGTCATGTCAGAGTTACATGCTGTTACACTAAGAAATACTATTGGAACAGGTATTTTTTAAAAAGAATTTCAGAAAATGACAGAGCTGCTATAAAGCATTTTAAGGTACTGTTATTGAATGCTAAATAATGATGTCCTTGCATCCAGCAGGCTGTGATGAGGCAAGTCGTCAGGACAGTTTGGGGCATTTCATTTTTCAAATTATTTGTGCAGGGAAAGATGGGTGATGCTGCCAAACAACAACAATGGTTTTGTTGAAAAGTCTGAAGTGCTGGCATAGACATTAAAAAACTCCGCGCTTCACCGGCCTGCGAGCAAAGCAGCTCAGCATTGCTAAACACGCTTTACATTCCTCTGATTGCGTCGACAACTTCCTTTGGCCGCAGGCACCACCAGAAGGCTATTGCTCAGGGACCACTGTCTGGGAACGCTGTTTTATCTTCAAAAAGGAGATAGTAATTAGATGAAGATATGTACATGAGTGCAGGCATTCGCTAGGTGTTGGTATAGAAGCAGTATAACGTGTAAAACGATTTATGACATCCAAAATATATTATTTTTCTTACCCCTGGCAGAAGGCAGTGCGCTAGTTTTCAAACTTAACGAGTCAACCACATTAGTGGTTTGCCAAAAAGCAAAAATGCTGGTCATCATTCTGAGATGTGGAGATCTGGGTGTCAAGTTTCTTTTGATGTCTTTTGGGCAAGCGGTTAAGAACTCGTTCAGTATTCTGAAAAGGCCTTCCCATTTTGAAATCTTATTTTCCTCATCTTCAAATTGCCTCTTTTCTGGCTGCTAGCTACCAGGGTAGTTAAGAGTCCTCTGTGAGAGCAAGAGATCTTTTGCATTTCTTTCCCTACCATCAAACTATACGTAGGTGACTGGAAAACACTGGGTGGAACTCTTCGAAAACACGGGCTTTGTTCCCTTCCCCCTCCAACATTAATGGCAATACTGCAGCGAGGCAAGGCTTTAGCTGTATGGTTTTACTTTTTATGGTTTATTCTTTTTTCTTAGAATGGGCAAACTTCATAGCAGAGATGTAGTCCAAAATGCAGCACCTAGATGAAAAATAGTATTTTGTCTTTTATGCGCTGTAATGGAGCCATTAACGGTAGCCCTTCTGGTTGTGTTTGTATGATGCTCTGGTAGAATCGCTGCTTGCTGACTCATAAAAGGGATTTGGTTTCACCTAGGAGGAAGTCATGAATCTTTAGTGGTAGTTAATAGAGCAGAAGAAAATATAGATGCCTCCAGAAATGGTTTATTGCTGAACTTGCACAAAATAATTATTGATCTATTTATAGCACTGAAGGCATCTGAGGTGAAATTCTAGTACCCTTTTAATATTTAATGTTAAAGGGTCAAAGGTTTGCCGGTCTAATTCTGTCTTGATAACAGATCCTTCAGACACCAGAGGGTGTCAGGAGCATTAAGAGAGGAGAAACAGCAGGCTGAAGTCCGTACCCATCTGAAGTCCAGCAACTTCATGAAGAGATAGCTCAGCATCTAGTGGAGGCCAGTATCCAGCTTGCCATCGTATCTAAGTTGCAATAAGCTTTGAGCAGTTATTTGTGACATTTCAGGTAATATTTAGATATTTTAGATGTTTAGGTAATCTCGCTTGAGACGAATTTCCACAGGTTTTCTGACCTCAAGGAAGTTTTGGGACAGTACCCTTAATACGTAGTTTCCATAATACATAGCTGAATATTGGGAACTAGAAGACTTTTATCCCTATGTTTTGCTTTTTCCTGCTGTCCCGCCTTCCTGCCTCTGTCACGATACACACCCTGGTCCTCTCAGGTCCCTGATACCGTTCAGCATCTCAGACTATCAGTGTGACACCAGAGAGATGAAGCTCTCCTCTCATCCAGCAGAAGAGCTCAGAGGCGTGAAGCGCTCTGTTCTCACAGACGGCTTTCCAGGAGATCTCATCAGCCTCTTGCAGCAGTTGCTAATGTCACAGCTCAGGATGTGGGGACAATTCCTGGCCATGACCCTCTTAGGAAAAACATGCCAGTGCCTTGTAGCATCCCGAAGTTTCGTTATCCCTCTGCTCGGCTCTGTGAAGCTGAAGGCAGCTGGATGCTCCCGGCATCTGACACAGCACACAAGTCGGCTCGGCACAAAGATGTTTCTGTGTCACATTTCCTGCTGTGCTGTCTGGAAGCTGGTGGAATAAAAGCCCCCTTCTTGTCCGAGCTGTGCAGGATCACATCAGTAACGAAGACAGGAAGAGGGTTTATTTCAGCTGCAGGAAGAACTGACTTTCTCATCAGAAGTAAGCTTTAGAAGAACCTACAAACACCACCCTAACCATTTACCTGGGATCTTTTCCACTTCGGTAATTTCAATTACAGGACACGGTGATTTGACACGCAATTTAGAAACGGTTTTAAACGCACCGGCCGCGAAGGGGTCTTCTTTATCCGACCTAGCTCAGTCCAAATGGCTCTCGGGGAGCGGCGCAGCCCCCACAGCACCGCAGAGAGAAGGGCGGGCTGGAAAATGGTGTGACAGCAGATGGCTCAGTGGGCTGCATCTGATTTGTAGGCACCCAGCTCATGTGAGCATGAAGTATTTATTGCACTCAAGAGCCATTCCTGTTTAAATACCCGTACACAGGTATTGTCTTTAAGTGCCGCAGTTCCTATTATGTTTCCAGTAATGAAGATGAATATGCTTGCGCTAAATCCTTACGTTTGTGAGTGCAATTGGGGATTTCTGCCTGGAGAGCTGTTTCCAGGCATCGCTGTCATGGTATTTAAAATTAATTCAAGATGAGGTGACAGAAGTAGCTTGCCACTGGCCTAAATAAGGAATGTTGATAATATCTCCTGCCTGCCAAGGTCAGCTTGTATCCTCTGGAGCTGAAGGCAGTGGAAACTCTTGGGAAATGTTTGGTATGAAAAATTTAATTACTCTTACCTAGAACTGAAAAGAAGTCAAAGTTAAAGCACTTAGGAAAATAGTTGAGTGGTAAGCATTTTAGCAACAGTAAATGTTTTGGAAGAGATTTGGCTCAGAAAGCAGAGAAGGGTTCATCTAATATGGGCAGATACAGAAATTTTTACCTCTAGTGTCCTCTCCCTTCTCCTTGGCCTTCCCTCCCCACCAGTCTCCAGGGGTTAGGTAAAATGGCATACAGATCTAAGTTCAAGTTTTTTCAAAAATATATAATAAATAAAAACCTATCCTAACGTCGGCTCTTCTTCATTTCGAAATTCAGAGGGATCACTGCAGAACTTAGTTAATATAACCAAACTATGTCTGAACATCAGGTGCAAGTCTCAAACAGGTTTCTTTTCCTCCTGGAAGCCTGGGATATTCTGGCTGTTTCTGTCCTGACAGGTGTGCAGATAATTTTTTATAAACCGTCATGACAAGAAAGTTTCGCACAAGTTTGCTTGGCCTGTTGATATTTTTCACCCAACCTGTTCAGGCATGAGGATCATTTTGAAATGTTTTAAATGTTTCAGAAGAAATTGTCTTTTTACTTTTGGGGAAGTGAATCAGAGGGGGGAGAAGGGAGTTTCTCCATTTTTAAAATGCTTTAAATGCTTCATGACTTAAGCTGAAATTTTGGAAAGCTTGCATGCTCTGGAGTCAGGATTTCCAACGTGGTATGAGGCCTAATGTGGTGTTGTGGCTTTTTCTACCGCCCTCCCAAAAATCCTAGCAAGAGGCTCTCCAAATCTGGAGATGGGAGTCTGTGCACATTCAGTGAGGATTTACTAGATGGTGCTTGTGATATTTGTAAGACAGAACGTCCATGGTTGCTTTCTCAAACCTCCCATGAGATGTGAGTGGGGCTGTGCCTGGGCTACACCGGAGCAGAGAGGTCTCAGCAGGGCTGTCTCCCAATATTGCTTAGTGCTTTGCCCTTCACGTGTGCTTCCTACACCTTCCAGACCTTCTTACCCCTTCTCTTTTTCAGACTGTAGCCAAAATACAAAATATTTGTAATGGTGTTTTATTACCCTGGCCATAGTTGAAAAGTTATTCTCATGTTAACTGTTCAAGAACAATTTTTTTATTTTTTTTTTTTTTTGGTGAGGATGGCACTGCAGGCGAGCAAAGATGCAGAACGAATGAATCTGGAAAAATGAATATTTCTCACCAGCATGGATTCTGTGCAGTGAGTGATACACAAGTGCCACACTGAATGATGGGGAAAAAATAAATGCTTTCAAAACAAGCACTATTGATGTTAGAGCCCTACCTTAGCCAGGCCTCTAGAGTATTTACGGTGTGATGTAGCTCTGGATGGTGCTGTTCCTCTGCAGAGGGTTTGACTCTCTAGATGTAGGGCTCCTTTCTGCCCTTTTCCAACATCAAACCCACCTCCTCACCTGCACATCCTTGTTGTGTTCCCTAAACTGTGTCCACGGAGCAGCTCATTTCTTTGCCTCACTCACCTGCTAGGAAATAACAACGCAAGGCTCCAATTAAATAAGAGTTGTTTCATCTGCCTTGTAAGCATTATGGTAACTGGTTCAGGGGGAAGGCAGGAAAGCGTTTTAAAAAACTGAATGTTCTTGGTTTCCTCTCTGGGCTCCATCCTACCCCGTGGCTTGTTGCCATCTCTGTGCTGGAGGTTTTCTCCTGTATGGTCCTACTCACGCAGTGGGGAGGCACCAAGTCTGCCAGGGTTGAAGCGAGCAGCTGGTGAAGGAGAAAAAAATGGGCTCAAAGAAGGAAAGAAAAGAAGATTGAACTATTACCATTTGTCAAAATTGGTAATAATTGTCCAGGAGCCACAACTCTTTGCTCTTGCATTACTAACCTTGTTCAGAGTTATTTCATTGCACTCTAGGAGGCATCTGTAATTTGTATTTAAACAAGGTAAAGCAATAAAAAATATCTAACAAGACTAGCCTTAGCAAGGAGAAGTAATTTCTTTGTCGTTTGCTGACATTTGAGACTTGATCAGTTTCATGGATTTACAATTCTAAATCTGACTTGCCTGTAGGATCCAAATAGCTGCTTCCAAATTAAAATTCTTGCAAAACTACAGTAATTTGGCAAGAAGGGATTTATCACAGCCTGTTATTGTTGAATAGAGGTGATAACACCTCCTTTGCAGTTTCACACGTTCCCTTTGTTTTCGTGGTGAACTTTCCAAAATTAGATGGCTAATTCTGACAAGGAGACGAAGCTTTTCTGGCACAAGGAACTGGAGCTAAAATAATCTGGCTGCAGCTAAATTCTTCGGAAAGATGCAGGTTATATTTGGAGAGCACTTGACTGCTTCCTTAACAAATTTGATTGGTGTAATCCCCTGGGACAAGTCTCCAGGGGCAAGGAAGCTTTCCTAATGCACTTCTTCAAAGTTCTGTCTCCATTAGTAACTTCGTGCCAAGAGAAGATATTCCATACAACCAGGAGGGCGCAATTTAGAAATTAAAGATGCCTAAGGGTGTAACTTCTCATTCAGCTAAAAGGTACGGCTGTGTACCTTGCGTATGTGAACATTGTGGATGCTCTCACTTTTATATCAATCTGAGAAAGCATTTGAAAGGTTGTTTTAGGGTTTTTTAACTAACCAAAGGTTAAAACTGAGCACTCGTGCTATTAAGGCGTAAACACATGCTTTCACATATTAGCTCCAAATCAGACTACTGCGATGGACCAGGTCAACCCATCACTGCCTGCACTCCGTGAGTACATTAACACCAGCGTACGCACCTCTGCATTTCTTCCTCTTCTCTTTTGATTCAGGTCAAGTGATTAGTGAAAAATCTTGAAGCCTTGTAACTTGTGTATAGACCCTGTGCATATCAGAGGGGATTTTTTTTTTTTTTTTTTTTTGGTCCCATCATAATTAGCAAACAAGGCTGAAGGACTGGCTGTTGAATCCCAGCTCTGTGCTGCAGGGCAGAGGTCAGGATTTGTCACCTGAGGACGTGACCATCCCTAGAACTCATGCCATTTCACCATTTTTCTTCAAATCATAAGTCTTCACGTGGTCTAAGTTCAACGTATGTTTGCTGTGTTTCACATTTGTATTCTATGAATAAATCCTTGTTTTCCATAGGTATACTCAAACCATGGCAGGCTCGTTCTCCTGCCATGAAATTAACACCTTAATCAAGCACTAAAGGTGAATTTAGAGCAGTGGGGTCATCCAGTGATGACTGGCTTCGACCAAAATGAAATGTTTGACCTCTGTAGGAAGAAACTTCACTCATAAAAATCAACAGAGACTGTTTCCTAGTGGAAGCCTGGCAAGAAGGTTTTGCCTTTGTAATGTAATTGAGAAATCTCTTGTTTTCCTGATCAAAATGTAATTGAGTAAAGCATCCTCCCTTCTAGAAAAAAATCTATTAATTTAATAGCATGAAACACAGCTTTACAGGAATGTATTAAGCTTCTGTACAAGTTATTCTAAGATCTGTTAAATTTAAGAGAGTCTGGCACCCTCCCTAATTGCTTATTTTCTAGAATACTACCTATTAAACTGCAAGAAATCTACAGGGAATATGCTGGCACTTACCTGGAAGAATTGCATCTCAATATATTTGATACAATAATATATTCAATCAGTGTGATGTGATTTGTTGGGTTTGTTCGGATCTTGGAAGACAAGTGTTGGCATATCGTTGCTTTACAGCGTGGAGTCAGCACTCCTCGCAAGAGGCTACGGAAGGAAGGAAGGAAGGTTACAGAAGAACTGTGAAACAAAGTGATATGATAAGTGAAGGCCGAGATGTCTTAAATGCATGGCAGATCCTGCTGCCACGACCTGTGTCATGTCTGTTTTGTTAAAAAAAAAAAGAAAGGACTTTCAGCCTTCTAGATCTGTCATTTTTGTATCCACTAATCACAAATATTGACATAATTGACTGAACAGTAAGACCCTAATAATATAGGGAAAAAATATGCCAGGGAATAATGGTAAGAAAAAAATGAAGATTAGTACTGTCGTGTTGGGTAGAGGGAAGTGTGATGATTTCGGTTAGACCAAGGAAGCAAGGTGTGCCTTCCTGCCTGTGACCAGCACAGAGCAAGTCCACTGGTTCCATTTAAATCGAACCATTGAAGTGTTGTTGCAATTTTACACAATGTAACACAATTTAATGTGATATAATTCAACTTCAAAGAAAATTAATGCAGTAGATTAAGCTGGATACAATTCTATAATCTTTAATTTTAGGCTGTAGCATTTGCCAATAGGAATATATAGCGAATCTTATGTAAACTAATAGCTTTACTTTCTTCTTCTGCTGTGTCAAACAGTATTATCTGGTTTAGTGTACAGGAAGCTGTAGACCAATTCTTAGAATTTTACTTTTAAGTGGAAAACAGCCAAACTGACGGTTGGGAAAAGCCATATTTTTTTAATATGTCAGCATATATTTTCTTTAAACTGTCTGTGTTGCTATTAAAACTTGGGAGTTCTCTTTTTTGTTGTTTTGTTTTTGTTTTAAATGAATGAACTTTTCTTTCTCTCAAGCTGTCTTTTGATAACGTTTTGAGTATTTTCCAACATTCATTCTTTTCAGTGTAGGGTACAATTTTTTAAGGGCAGATGGATTTATCGAAGATTTGAAGTTGTATTTGTCTTAGGCATGTATGCTAGACTGGTTATTTAGGCTCATTGAACCTAAAACAAAGATGAAACAAGCTGGAAACATTCACTCCATGATTGCATGTAAAATTTTGGGGAATTCTATTCTGAGACCCTGGCAGCGATATTCTGGACCAACCTTTCTGGTAGTATTTTGGTACTTCTTGGGAACTGAAACAGAGAATACAAAAAACCTTGTGAAGGCTTCTTAGACATTTTATTTAAAAATAGATGCTGAAAAGAACATTCCCAATTTTAGCCAAATGATTCATCTGCTTGCAGTGGGGTATCAGTGCTGGTGCTCTATTTGCTCACCTGCTTTTGTTTCCATGGCAGAGCCCCCATGTTTCCTTTTGTTGGTATGTACACGCAGCTTCTGTAGTTGCTGTTCAGGTCTCCTTAGTTTTTGCCTCCCTGCTCATTTGTTTGAACAATTCCTCTAACTTTTCATTTCCGGTAGAGTTCTCTCAAACCTGACTGCTTACCTCGGCTCAGTTTCTTAACTCCTGGTAGCGTAGTGAACATTTCGTCATTCCATCCCACCGAGAAATTATTTATTTCACAGAATCACAGAATGGTTTGGGTTGGAAGGGACCTTAAAGATCACCTAGTTCCACCCCCTGCCATGGGCAGGGACACCTCCCACTAGACCAGGCTGCTCAAAGCCCCGTCCAGCCTGGCCTTGAACACCTCCAGGGATGGGGCAGCCACAACTTCTCTGGGCAACCTCTTCCAGTGCCTCACCACCCTCACAGTAAAGAACTTCTTCCTGATATCTAATCTAAATCTCCCCTCTTTCAGTTTGAAGCCATTACCCCTCATCCTATCGCTCCACTCCCTGATCGAGAGTCCCTCCCCATCTTTCCTGTAGGCCCCCTTTAGGTACTGGAAGGGGCTATAAGGTCTCCTCGGAGCCTTTTCTTCTCCAGGCTGAACAACCCCAACTCTCTCAGCCTGTCCCCAACTCTCTGAGCCTGAAGAGAGCCTCTATTTACCATTGGGCAATAGACTGAAATACGGAAGAAAAATAACGCAGGAAGTTATTGCAACAATTTTTATTTTTTGATGTGACAACATACCAGTATCACAAATACCAAACTGCTGAACTATTTCTAAACATCTGGAAAAAAGCATCATGATTTGTGTCCTTTTTGGTGCCCAATATCACTTTCATTTTGCTCTCCTTACCTAGAGAAAAGATAGCACTGAATAATGCCTGCGTCGCTCTCAGAAAAGGGGGAAAACAAAAATACAAATGAATACTAGATCGGTGCACTGAAAGTCTTAGGAGACAGAGTTGGGATCTCTGGGTTTAAAAGGACACAACTAAAACCGAATCTACACTCGGAATACTTCCTTGGCAGTGAAGAACCTTGTACTTGTCAATAGCAAACTCTGGTTGGTTGACCTTGGCCAGCTGACCACCCAGCCGTTCTCCCGCTCCCCCTCCTCGACAGGTCAAGGGGAGAAAATAAGGTGGAAAAAAAAACCTCATGGGTCAAGATAAAAGAGGGAGATCCCTCGCCAATTACTGTCACAGGCAACACAGTCTCAACTTGGGGAAGACTAATTTATTGTAAATTAAAAATAGAGTTGGATGGTGAGAAAGAAAAAACTAAACCACCTTCCTCCCATCTCCTTCTTCCCAGGCTCACCCAATACACAAACAGACATCCAATTAACATTTCAAAACTCTCAAGATTTTGGTTGTTTGGCACAAATTTATCTTGCTGCTTAATTACATGAAAAGCATCCTGATACAACAACTAAACGGGAGCCCAGCTCTTCAAAAAGCACCCTGCTTTGTGTCACACGTCACACCGTGCAAGATGTGGCCTGGCTCTGTAAGGGTGGAGCCCGTGATGGAGCTGATGCTGGGTTTTTTCTGAGGTCTCTGAGCTCTACCAGGAGAACCTGCTCCTCCAGAGAAGCTGTGGCCTTGGTTTGCTGTGTTGCTGGAAATGTCAGGTAGGGCACAAGCATCCGTGGAAATATCACAGCTGTATTTGTTCCCATCTCCTTTCATTTCCCTTTGGGGAATGCTGCTTGAATGGGTTTTCGTTCAAATTTCTGCCTGTTTTCCTGCTCTAGGCACTTTCTTACTGAGAGAAAGTAAGTGGATTTAAGTATCTTTGCTACTGACAGTTGATATATTTACCTTCTGCTGTCTCATTGGCGAAGATGCCCTTTTAAGGTTGTTGCGGAAAACTATGAGAAATATAGTGCTGATCAATAGAACTGTCACAACTTACTGCTGATATAGCAGCAGTTCCAAAAAACATGTCGGATGCTTCTCAAACTTACAAAAAGACTTAATGCTTATCCAGAAGAACACGCAAACCATATAATGAGAGCAATCACAGCCTAGAAAATTCAAAGACAAGGCAGGAAGACTTCCTAATCTGTACTTCTTTTTACATAGAGAGAGAAAACGTGAAGATTTCCAGGTGAGTGAAAATATCTGCCAGGGTGAAAACTTATTCAGTGTATCAAAATGCAAAAAGGCAAAGACCAACACGTAGTGCTGTTGCTATGCTGTACTTTCACAGCTACGTTTCTTTCACTCTACATATATTTTCTGTCTGTCACACTGGAGGTGGTGATGGGTTGCACAACCAGCCATACCTGAAAAGAGGTACTGAAACTGCTTTAAAATGTCACCGATTTGATAGAAAGTCTATTGTTCACAACAAATTTCATCCAGGGGAATTTTTTCTGATAATTTGTGATTAGAAAAAGCATCTGATTGATAAGAATCTATTAAATGCCAGGATAGAGATAGTAAAAATAAATTCCTATTAAAATAAAAAAGAACTCATTTTACAATTAGGTATGTAGGTATATGTATTTCTTTGTGTCAGAATAGCTTCTGCAATAGATGCATTTTCCTGTTCGAAAAATAAACACAGTAAAGATATTAACCTATTGCTTCACTTTGCTAGGAGATAGAGCTATTTAAGTGAAGAAAAAGCATGGAAAATGAATAATAAGGAGCGCACATTCATCTTTACTAGGAACTGGAGTCGTAGCCCACTACAATTATCAAAAGATGACTTTTTGCATAACTATATAACATTCAGCATGCATTGCCTTGAGATGACCAAAGGCCTAGCAGAAAGCCCTTACAGTCTGGGTGGGGGAAGAAAAAAAAGCTTTTAATTGTTTTTTATTGTGTTGTTTTATTCAACAAAACTACAAATGCCAAATTGTCATTTTGCAGTTATGTTCCAAGATACGTCCCCTACTTAGATGAAGGGGGAAAAAGACAGAATTTCTAACAACACAGCAGTTATTTCTTTTCAGTCCTTATCTGATATTCAGTCCTTATCTGGTAAGGCCTTTGACACCGTCCCCCACAGCATTCTCCTGGAGAAGCTGGCGAATTATGGCATAATCAAGTGTATTCTTCACTGGGTTAAAAACTGGCTGGATGG
The DNA here is from genome assembly GCF_963924245.1 of Chroicocephalus ridibundus. Taxonomy (NCBI): domain Eukaryota; kingdom Metazoa; phylum Chordata; class Aves; order Charadriiformes; family Laridae; genus Chroicocephalus; species Chroicocephalus ridibundus. Next base: position 72,693,018 of record NC_086288.1, read on the forward strand.
CCGTGCCCAGAGAGTTGTGATTAATGGGGTGAAATTCTCTTGGTGGCCAGTCACCAGTGGTGTCCCTCGGGGCTCAGTTTTGGGGCTGGTTTTGATTAATATATTTATCAGTGATCTGGATGAGGGGAATGAGTGCACCCTCAGTAAGTTTGCAGATGACACCAAACTAGATGGGAGTGCTGATCTGCTTGAGGGCAGGAAGGCTCTACAGAGGCTGGATCGATGGGCCAAGGCCAACTGTATGAGGTTTAATAAGGCCAAGTGCTGGGCCCTGCATTTCGGTCACAACAACCCCAAGCAATGCTACAGGCTTGGGGAAGAGTGGCTGGAAAGCTGCCCCGCAGAAAAGGACCTGGGGGTGCTGGTGGACGGCCAGCTTCACATGAGCCAGCAGTGTGCCCAGGTGGCCAAGAAGGCCAACAGCATCCTGGCTTGTATCAGGAATAGTGTGGCCAGCAGGAGCAGGGAAGTGATGGTGCCTCTGTACTCGGCACTGGTGAGGCCTCACCTCGAGTACTGTGTTCAGTTCTGGGCCCCTCTGTACAAGAGGGACATTGAGGTGCTGGAGCGTGTCCAGAGGAGAGCTACCAGGCTGGTGAGGGATCTGGAGACCAGGTCACATGAGGAGAGGCTGAGGGAGCTGGGCACATTTAGCTTGGAGAAGAGGAGGCTGAGGGGAGACCTCATTGCCCTCTACAACTACCTGAAAGGAGGTTGGAGAGAGGTGGGTGTTGGCCCCTTCTCCCAGGTGAATAATGACAGGACCAGAGGAAATGGTCTGAAGTTGCAGCAGGGGAGGTTTAGATTAGATATTAGGAGGAATTACTTTACTGCAAGAGTGGTCAGGCCCTGGAACAGCCTGCCCAGGGAGGTGGTTGAGTCACCATCCCTGGAGGTGTTTAAAAACGTCTAGATGTGGCGCTTCGGGCCATGCTCTAGTGGCAGAGAGTGTAGGTTGTTGGGTTTTGTTTTGGGCTTTTTTTTTTTGTGTGTGTGTGTGTCTGTATAGTTGGATAAGGGGCAGTTCTGTCAAATGGACAGCTATTAATGTGCTCGCTGGAAAGGTTATATATGGAAGTGTCATGGAATTGAAAAAAAAGTGGTTCCGTGGTACCTGGTGTAGGTCATTTCAAGAAGAGAGTAAACTACAGAGACATGAGATGCACAAAGAACTTTAATACACTTAATTCTCTCCAGTCCTTTTAAGTGACTTTTGTTCCTTCCTTTGAGCTTTTTTTGCTTTTATTATAGTTTTACAAAACTAGATTCATAAACACCAATGGAATTTCTGTCTTTGACTACATGTGGTGCTTTATTAAATGAACACAACAAACACTGAAAGTCCTGAGCAAGAAACAACATATCCTTGTGTTTGACAGAAGACTGTCAAATCTTTGTACAGCAAACGGTTTCTTTCCCTTATCCCTTCCTATCTCTTGAGGTTTGCACATCTCGTATTGGATGTCTGTAGGATAACTAGAAGTAATTAGGGAAACTATTGTCCCTCACCACTCCATTTTCTTCCTTCTCTCTTTTTTTTTATGTGAGGGAGAAAATTTAGAAGGTTAAAAATTCTTCAGGGATGGAACTATTGATTATCGCTAAGTAATATTAATCTTGCCTGGCCAAAGTAGCTTTTTGCATATTGATTTCTTGCAGGAAAGTAGTGCCAAGTCTCTGTGCAATCCCACTTCTTAATTTCCACACAACAGAAGTGCAAGAGAGGGGGAAAGCACAAAGCCCTCCCTGCCATTTGCTGCCACCCGGGCAACGACACATCAATATGAGAGAGGAACATGTGAATTGCAACGTGACAGCAAGCAAAAACACCTATCAGGATGAAGATACCGGGCTGCCAGTAACCACCGATCGCAGATTCAGGGTCAAATTGTCACATTAGAACAGTCTGAAAAACTCTCTGGAACACGCTGTAAAAATATGATGATTGAGTTGCTTGTAAAGCTCGTTGGGAAACAAGTTCTTACATGTACAGCCAAGGCAGCGTGGAGCGGTTGTCAGCTAAAATCATGGCATGCAGCTGGCACGACGCTCGCCTGAGTTTCCTCCCCGTGTTAGCAGGATGAAGACCAACGGTGAAGTGCTCCCTCCCTCTCTCACTTCTCTCTACGGAGAAGAAACAAAAGAAAACAGCATGCCAATCACAGGGCCACTGGCTCCAGAGAATCGCCCAGCGAAGCATTAGCTCATTCGACTCACATTACCAGAAACATCTCTTCATCTCTTCTGCTCTGCCAGAGAAGCCAACCAGACAAACGTCTCCTTTTTTTTATTTTTTTTTTTTTGGCTTTTTTCACAGAAATCTTTGCCTTTGTTTGGTTTTCCTTAATGGTGATGCTTGTGCATTGAACAACCTCATTGGTCTTGCAAAGTCACCATCCTGTCTTCATTTAAATGACCTTTGAAGAACTGCTGTCCTCATCATACCATTAAGAAACTTGCAATTGTGAGGACAGTTTGGTGTAACTGAATTTTTTGTACTAGGGGCTGCAAGAGTCTCTGTCAAACGCCACAACGTTGAACTCAGGGGACCTGGATCTGGGTACTTCGGACATACAGAACCATAGAATCATAGAATGTGTTGGGTTGGAAGGGACCTTTAAAGGTCATCTAGTCCAAGCCCCTGCAGTAAGCAGGGACATCTGCAACCATGATCACTCCTTATTTCACATAGCAGCAGCTTTACCCCTGTGCCAAGAGGCTTTTTCCTCATCTCACTTTGTGCCGGCAGCTGCCCTCTCTCCTGACTTTCCCTGTCAGCCTTTGCGTCCTGCATCTTCCATGCTATCATCATGCGAATGGGCTGGGGAAAGAGCTGGGCTGGAGCAGCGGCAGCCACAGGCATCGAAAGGTGAGGGAGCAAGGCTGAAAAACAAGGAAAGTGCCCCAAAAAGCTGGGTTGCTGCTGCCGCGTTGGGTGTGGGGGTAGGTCCTGTCACTCTGTGAGGCTGGAGGAGCTGGGTGGTTCCTAAAACAGAGTTTCTCTTTGTACGTTTGGTCCCCATCTTCCCCAGGACGTTGCTGCAAGCCACAGGTTGGACCATGGTGGTTTGTGCTACCAGCTTTGCATCATCTACCAGCTTAGATGCAATGACTATTTTTGTGTTCTTAAAGGTTGCAAAATGTATTTTACTGCCATCAAGTGCTTCACTTCAGGCAAGCCTTGGATGAAACCAAGAGATAAGACAGGGATCCCCCTCTTAATTATTGAACTGTGCACTCGTCTGCCCTCAGAATCTTCTGCTTTTTGCCACCAATGACCTGTGGTGGTTGAGATAAAAACACGAAGCCTGTCAAAAGGAATCTGCTATGGCATCAGATGGACGCTCTTGTGTGTGCTGCCTGCTGGTGCGTGGCACTGCTGACTAGAAGACTTTCTACCTCTACAGCGTGTTGTTTCTAGGCTTCTCTAGTTACCCAAGGATGAGGTCACTCAGTTCATTAATGATTTATGTGTACGTAGTGCCTTTCTTCAGACAGCTTCCAAGGCAGCTGGCAAATTTATTTCTGCACCAGCAAGTACCTGAAACTGATTGTTAGTGATTTCTGTATAGACCAAGGAGATAGGTACAAGAAGCTCCCTTTCCCCTCTATTCTTGGGTATACATGAGGGTTAGGCATCATTACTCCATGCAGCTTGCACTGTCTGTGTGCTTTGTGATATGACATTCCTCAAGAAGGAGTTTCTCAGGCTTTTCTGTTCCTTTTTTCTTTTTCTTTCAAGTTCTTTTAACAGTCTTTTTACTTTTACTCTTGTAGAGCAGGATCCTACTCCACAAGCAACTTTACAGCCTCATTTAAGCCTGTGGCACAGAATTCAGTGGAGATCCAATAAAGGGAATGGAATCTGGTCACATAATATTGCAAATAATGATTTTTCTATCTGTGTTTGGAAATAGTGTGGGCATATACTCAGGAGTGACACTTGTAGCCATAGAACAGTGTTAAAACATAGCACTTTAAATGGACAGAAAATAACTGGAGGAATTTTACCATCATAAAACAATCTTGCAACAGATGATGACCTGCCTTATCATTTAAGGTACTGCAAGGAAAGCAATAACATTATTTTTTTTCTGAACATTAGAGGTTATAATTGGCACAATAAACAGAGAACCAACACTGTAGATCTTGGCAGCAAAATGAAGAAATGGTAGTATTTCACCTTTTTCTCTTTCAGAGTGTATTAGAAGCATTTCTAATTGGAGATGTTTATAGTCCTTGAGAAAGGACAATATTGCTTTAAAAGAAAAAAAAAACCAACTACCTCTTCTGAAGGCAGTGTGACATATAAACTGTGAGGAAGACAAGCCTAAGCCCAGGGAGAGGTTGGGTTCTCGTTTATTCCTTGCCACTTCACACCTAAATTCTGCCAGTGTAAGTATAACTAAACACTGCAATAAAGTGTAAGTTGATTCACACTTGAGCACGCTCCCCGTGGCTAGGGCAGGTTGAGGTTAGCCAAGGACGAGTATCGCAGAGCTCTGCTGGCCTGGATGGTCTGTTAGAGAAGTTCTAACACCCTACAACACTGGCAAAAATAGGGTTTTATTTTGATTTAGTTGCTGTTAAAACTACAGCATGCTCTGCCTATGCTCCCGCACCGTGGCGCGTTCACGCATTGCGGAAATCCACCCATTTTCCTCCTGCGATGCCGTCAAGCTCCCCTAGACCCACGTGAGTTTTCCCTTTTCCGTACCCCATCAGCAGTAATATCGTGCGCCTCCAGGAGTCTCATTTACCCATCCGTGTGTCCTCTGCTGTCTTTAGATGCAGCTTCGCTGCTCGCCTGTGCAAATACAATTAACCTCCACTGCCCCTGCGTGTGCTGGAGGGAAGCGAGGGAGCGCAGAGGTGACGGGGCCCCGCGGCTGCACTGTGCGTCCGTGGGGGGGGACGCCTGCCCTGCAAAATCTATGTTTTTCATATCAAGACCCGCAGGGTTTTCTGAGAAGGCTATTCCTGCCTTTCATTTTTGGGAGATCAAAGCTTCCTTCCCACTCAGTCTTTTGCATGCGTTTGAATTTTATCTACACAACCTCGACTGGAGAGGTGACTTTTTAATGGTGTCAGCCTGACCCAGGAAAATTACAGTGTCAGCAGCAATTGTTCTGCAGGTCTGTCAAGGTTAATCCAGATTTTCCCTGTTTACTCATGTCATTGTTTGGCTTATGATAAATAGGGTTGTACTTTTAAAAAAAAAAAAAAAAAGAAAGTTTTCCTATTTTCGTTTCCCACATGGAAATTACCTTCCTGGCTTCTCCTCTTCCGTTTTCACAGAACGACAGCATGACTGAGGTTGGAAGGCACCTCTGGAGGTCATTTGGTCCAACCCCTCCTGCTGAAGGAGCGCGACCTGGAGCTGGTTGCCCAGGACTCTGTCCAGTTGGGTTTGGATTATCTCCAAGGATGGAGACCCCACAGCCTCCCTGGGCAACCTGTGCCAGTGCTCGGTCACCCTCCCAGTAAATATGTATTTCCTGATGTTCAGAGGGAACCTCCACTGTTTCAGGCTGTGCCTATTGCCCCTTGTCCTGTCACTTGATGTCACTGAGAAGAGCCTGGCTCTGACACCTTTCTAACTTGTTACGTGCCCTTGCAGGTATTGTTCAGAAGTTCCGGCTTGTGGAATACTCCTGATAGTCAGCTCAGATCTTTTTCAGGTTTTTTGGTCTTTTTTTTTTTTTCCTCTTTTTTTTTTTTTTTGCTTGAGTTTGCACTATGGAAGAGGATGCCTTGCAAGGCATGGCTGAAAATAACCGTGCCAGGAGATATGGGAGAAGTCTGCACTCTACTACTATCGAAAACTGGGAGTGGAACATTTTTACTGCTTGTTTTTCCCTCAGACACGTAGCCCTTGTATGAATTAAATGATATTTTGTGATATCCTAGAGTTCCAGGACATGTCAATGATAATAGATTGAGCTATAAAAGCTTTTCTTATACCAGGTTTCACGCGCTCTTTTTTGACATAGTATTTACTAACCATGATTTTTACATTTTCTGTTATTTGTAGTGCTTTTAATTGCTAGTTCTGAATGTTTAGCTTCTTATTTTTCTCCCAAGAAAGCATAAAAGGAATTTGCTTTTGACTGAGGAGTGAGAAGACTTTGCCCACCGTGTTTGGGTACTATTTTCTGCCAATGGAACAAGAACACAATTTACTCACCATATTTATATGGACAGGAGAGGTGCACTTATTAGTATGGTGGTAGTCCCTTTTGAAATAAAACTCTCTCTGCGACTTTTCTTACGCATTTTGGTAAAACTATGTAACTTGCAGAAACCTAGGAAAGGGCAGGTCAGATCATATCTGCTACCATATTACTTTTCTCTTAATGAGTCCCGGTAATTGCAGTGAGGGGATTCATTCCCCTTGAACAGCCCAAACCTCTGACTTTGGGAAGGAAGCGGCATTTGAGAAACTTAACCTGTCATTCCATGGCGCTGTGCGTGTGTGTGTATATACACACAAATATGTATACATACAAACGTATTCAAATGCATGCGTGTCTGGGGATTGTGCTCCCTGCAGGACCCAGCCCTGAAGGGGCTAGGGACAAAAACTCAACTTTGGAACCATGATAAAATGCTAATATGACCTAATATTGATTTTCTTAGCTTTGAGCAGTTGTGGGCACTATGTGATGCACTGTCAGAGAGGATAATCTAAAGCAGTGAAATTGCATGATGTCTGACGCAGAACCATCTCAGTCTCTGGTACAGAGAAATGAACGTATTAGTGGCCACCAAACAACTGCCTGAGAGTTCTTTTGGTTTTGTTTTTAATTTAAAAACTAAACCTTGGTATCAAAATGTACTATGACTTGTTAGTAAAACAGCTTGTACGGCAATACCAACTTGTTTCCCAAGCCTGACAACGCCAAAAGTGTTTTTCTGAATTGTACAACTTTTCCTGGCTAATAACTCATTGCAAGCTTTTGTCAGGTAAATAGTCTGGGGAAAAAAAAAAAAAGAAGTCTTTTTATTGATATTCTGTGTATTTTTGTATATGTATTGTATACTTTAAATTATAGGTGTTATTCAATTAAATTGGAGAATCACATTTTTTAAATGTGCTAACACTGTTTCTAGTGCAGAGTGGTCTCTCATGTTCTAAAGAAACCGTGCAATTCATAGAAGGATCGTGTTCTTGCTCATGATAGAAAACACTGAGTCACAGCTTTCAGAGTTTTAACTGAAAGATATCTCTACACTCTACTGCTTTTTTCAGGAGCTGTTGATATTGGCTTTCTCTGTCTGATGAGAAACACTTTTTTTTTTCTTTGAATAAGCAGCTTTCTTTGCATGTGAAAAAAAAAAGGATTCTGTGAGTGGAGTTGGTTATATTTACCTGTGGGATACTGAACATATTTTCCTTTTGGAGTGTTACTCAGCTATTCTAAGAAGTTGAAACATGCTCTTAGAAAAACAGGTACTTAATAGGCAGGGGGAAAAGATATAGCAGGGTCCTTTAGTGGTCAAATATTTGGTGGTTTGCCATGCTTAATTGCCTACTAGTCTTGTGTTGCGTGGTAAAATAACAACCATGTGGACTGTGTACAAGAACAACTATTGTCTGAGAAGCTGAAAATAGACCGGTTGATCAATTTACCACTCGTAACTCTAGCATCAGGGTAGGTGTTTTCAGGGATCTGCTTTTATAATGGCCTTTTTCTGTTCTAAAGTTTTATACTATTATTATGTCTCGAGGTAAAGTGTAGATTGTGAAAAGGTGAAATGCGGAGTATGGCGCTCTCTGTCCTCCAACACAATCTCGAGAAACTGAAGCAACTTTTTCTTTCCTGATTTTCATTCTGGTCAGATTTTCATGGGCTCTGGGCCTGGCGTCATTGCTTCTGTCTGCTATTTATTCCTGTGGGATGCAGTAATTTTTCTTAAGTGTATGCAGAATATGCGTCTGCTTAGCTTTCTATGCTGGAAATACAAATTTCTAATACTGTGTTGAATTTTATGGCTGCATTGGAAAAAGATGATATACAGTAGCTTCCTGGAATAATCTTTGAAGGTCCAAATCTTCCGTGCTGGTCTGTCTGTGGGAATTTCCTTTTCATGGAAATGTTTTCCTATCCTCCTGTCTCCACTTCTTCCCCCAAGAAGAAAAAGAAAGTTATTACATAGAAGGAAGAACTTTTCTGTTTGCTTATTAGTGCCAGGGCATCTCCTTGTGTGCTTCTTGAGCTTAGTAGTCAACACTGACTGTGCTTTAAGTTTGAGCTTTTTCTTGCACCTTGAACAATGGAGGTCTGTATTATATCCAGGAGTTCAAAGTCCTTTAGATTCTGATTTTCAGGAACAATGAACTAATTCAGAGGTTGGTCCGTTGCTCACGTGCTTCAAAACCTTAACCAGCAGAATGAAAATTGACTCTCCATAATGGCAGTCACCGGCAGATTTACTGCTCCCCTTGGGATGCACGCAAGGTGACCTGAAGTCTCTGGGTTACAGCAGGCTCTCTATTGCAGGTGCGTTGAACTCCCGGTGTCTGCTGCGCCACAACCATTAGCATCAGTCAGTCAGGTGCAAGAAGGACAGGGAAACATGAAATCAGCAGACGTGTCCCACTGAGCGATGTTTTCTGCTCTGCCAGTGAACAACATGACATCTCTAGGGTAGGGGCTGTCAGAGAGACAGTGCTTGAAATGCCTTTTGGTGGCATGCAGGATTTACGGATAGGAGCTAACAGAGAACTTTATACAATCATAGAATGGTTTAGGTTGGCAGGGACCTTAAAGACCATCTAGTTCCAACCCCCCTGCCCTGGGCAGGGACACCTCCCACCAGACCAGGCTGCTCAAAGCTCCATCCAGCCTGGCCTTGAACACCTCCAGGGATGGGGCAGCCACAGCTTCTCTGGGCAACCTGTTCCAGTGCCTCACCACCCTCATAGAGCCTCACTACCCTTTCCACTGATAATTCTTTACTGGGGGTGCTTTTTGGTGAAAACGTGAATACATTCCTTCCTGTTTTGCTAGAACAGCGTTGACCTGATATCCTGTTACAGGCCACAGACTTTCAGTGCTCAAACCGTTGCACGTGCTCTTTTCAGTACTGCCCATAAGGAAGAGGGTAGTGCTGAGTCCATGTGTGAAAATTAGATTTGAGGCTGATGTGCATGTATGAGACTTTTAACATCTGTAGTTCCCAGCTACACACAAATACCAGCAGTTCGAGACCTTCACAGTTTGTCATAGGCATGAGGAGCACCTTTCTTTTTTTTTTCTAAATTTGGCCTGACAAGGTCTGGATGTTTTCATATTGCATTTTCATATTTCATTCACACCTTGAAAGACATCCTGAATGCTATGAGTGGTGCAGAGTCAATTGAGTGCTAATTTGTCGTTTCTCAGCTTAAATGGACTTTGCCTTCTTCCAGATGGGTTTGTTGATCTACATTATCTGTCCTGGCAGCCTGAGAGCACCCAACAACACGTAGCCCCTGAACTTCAGCAGTAGCTGAATATCGGGGCTAATAACCGCACCATTTAATACCCACAAGCTGTTCTGCTTGATTGCCAAAGGGGAAACAATGCACTTATCTTCATCTTGTCAAATGCAGCATGATTTTGCCGATACCCTAATTACATTGTTCCAAAAAAATGCTCTTATTTGTAGCTGCCTAAGGATGTAAGGATGAATGAATATAGCAAATTATTTATTATTTATAGTAATAACTGTTACACAGTATTTATAGTAATATAGCTATATAGTATTTATATAGTAATATAGTTATATATTATTTATAGTAATAACTGTTAGAGTGTGGGAATAGGATAGTTGCTACAACTAGTACTCACTTTTAGTTATATGCAGAATGAAGGATAACAATCCCTAATGAGGGTCAGAAAATTGTTTCTCAAAGTTGAAGAAACCTTTAAGTCATGATTTTGTTCAAAATCAGTTTCAAATTTTTCATTGTAGAACTAAAAACGAGTGAAACCAGAAGAAAAAATGGTTGAAAAAAACCTAATTCAGTTGCTCTGTGCAATTTTACAAGTTGTTTTCACCTGTTTAAATTTTTCCTACTTTGCAGTCTATTACCATGTCATTTTGTAATAAGAAAGGGGGTTTTTATTAAAAAAGGCATTTTGTGCTTTTTTTCCAGAAAAATAGTTAAAACTCATTTTTACATACTCTAGTTGAAGGAAAATCAAAGTTATGATAAGCTCTCATTTTAATTTTTAGAAGTTGCTAGTTTTTCCTTTTGAGAAACTGGAGTCAAATACCGCATTTTTATTCCAGCCCAAAGTACAGTAAAAACAGTGACATATTTTTCTTGAGATATAATTGATTTAGAACTGCAGGATGTGGCTGTTTGGAAGGAAAAATAAGAAAGTGTTGCTATTTCACTAGTTAGAAAGAGTAAAGAAAGACCATTTTGTATGAAAGTCTCAGAGGGAAATCCGAAGCTAATGAAAATTTCTCGGGTTGCAATATCTTTTTTTTTTTTAGCCTGCAAACATCTCAAACCATGTACAAGAGATGGGGCAGGCAGGAATTGCTCAGCTTATAAGCCACCCCTCAAAAGAGGGAAAACGTAAAAATACTCTTAGGCTAGTGAACTAAAATTCTTTCTTTCCCCTTCATGCCTAGGCAGTCTGGGAGAATGCTGACCGCTGGTCCTTAGCAGCGTATCCTGATTTCTGAGCGGTTATATTAAAGAAAAATCCCCGCTTCAGACAGAGAACAAGACTGTGTGAACAGAGAGAATACCACACCACCGCTTAAAAAAAGGTAAGGAAATGTTTTTCTCCTGATCCTTTAACACTGCAAGTGATGTCTTCATTGAAGATTTCATTAAGTTGAAGGCAGAATTGAAAATGTAGATAATAACTGAACACTAAAGTACTTATTTTAACTTGCATTTTCTAACTTATAACCAGGAAAAAAAGCTTTTTCGTATTAAAGGAAGACTGTAATGCATGTGTTACTGTACTTGGAACTACTTTTTGTGTAGCTTTTTTGTATATTTTGGGAAAAAAGAAAACAAGCACTGCACACAACAGCAAATATTTTCTTTTATTTCAAGCACTGAAGTTATTCTTAGCCATGCAAAGATTTATGTAGTCTCTGGTTTACCAAGCAGCTCTCGTTTTGCCAAGGCAGATATACAGCCTGTTTGTAGAACGCTGCCGCTGGGAATTAGTGCTAAGTAATAGTTCACCGTTTAGGCTTTTATCAGAACGGATCTGCACTGTTTTCCTTTCTGACAGGTTTTGGATTTATTGTTTATTCTAAAATATTTACAAGTCTACTGCCTTAGTCGTTTCAGTTCTGAAAAGTATTGGAAGAAGCTGAAAACAGTTAAAACATCCTATACCGTGCACATTTCCTCTGAAAGTGGAGTGACAGCAGCAGAGGATTTTTTCCATTCAGATTTTCTGTTTTCTTTTTCACTTTATTTTTTTTTTTTTTTGGTCTGGGAAGAACGTTGGCGTTGCAAATGATAGGTAATAATGTGGTCCCTGGGCAAATGTGTCCACCAACGACTTCGTCTGCAAACGCTCTACTCTACACTGCATTCCTATAAAACTGAGTTCGGTGTCCATCTAATGCGTAAATGCTGTCTTTGCTTTTGCACAAAACAACGTGGTTCTGCCATTCGAAGTTATTTATGTGGTTTAGAGAATCTGTCCTGCCTAACCTATATCACCCTGTGAATTAACAAAGGCTGTGAATTAACAAAGGCTATGAATTAACTAAGAGTCCTGCCTTACTTATGACTGTCTTGCCAAAATGTATGTTTGACTGGCGGATATTGACAACTCATTGAAAATTATCAGCTGAAGTACATTGGCTTGTTGTTAATTAAAAAAGGTTCTCTTTTCTTGAGACGATCATGGTCATGAGGACATTCTTCTGCCATAAACAGCTCCTACACCTCAGCTGAAGGTGCACGCGTGTTTTTGAAATACCGATTTGTGAGATGTCGTCTGTTAACGTATTATGGGAAGGATATGTTTTTATTTTTTCAAACGGGGAGATAGAAAGTGTGCCACCACCCATGGAAAGCGCACACCACCCATGCTCGATGCCTGCAGGATGCTGTCTGCCTGCTCTCTCTAACTTCATATTTCCCTGACGTTTGTGTGTAACAATTACAGATTCTGAGCTGTCTTCTGTTTCCTTTTAATAGACTTCATTTTTGCGTGCAATATGGCAGTTTTCAAATAGCACATTTTTTACTTTGCTAAGTAAAATACAATACCCATCGGCTTAAAATACAAATATTCAAAGAGCTGCCTATGAGAGCGTTCAGTCAGAATACCATCTCCTGATTAGCTAATATGAATTTCATTATATAAAGTATGTAACACATATATTTCTGTATAGAATTTGCATATAATTTTTTCCGAGGGAATTAAAGCTATTTTTTTCCTACATCTACCCAGTGTTCTTTCATAACCTGTCCCCATATCCTGTTGTCAGAATATTCTGCTTTTTCCTGCAGAAAATAGGACCAAAACTTTGTCAGGAAATCACTTGTACTGTGAGTAGAGATTTTGTTTATCCATCAGATTCTTTTTGTTGTAAATCGTTTGTAAATGTCGTGTTAGTCAATTTTTGATCAAGTTTACTGAAGTCTAATATTTTATTTTTTCTAAGACGTACATTATTTTCTAGCTCATTCTACTGTTTCACATTTTCTGGGTTAAAACGCTTACAGCTTCAGACCCGTGTTTATTGGTGACCCCATCCTGCTTCTCCAGAGGCTTCAGGCTTCCTTTAAGGCACACTTTTTGTTTTCATTCTTCAAAAAAAGTGGAAGACTAGGAAAAGCTCTTTCATGTTCTACTAAAGTCTCTGATTTCATTTGTATCTTCCAAAGCTGTTTTCCCCCTATATTCCATTAATTTCTTGTTTTCCTTCTTTTGCCTCTCTTGTTCTTTATGTTTACCCAGTTCAGATTTCTTTCTTACAATAACTGATGACTATGGATACAGTTGATTGTGTTCTTTCAGTCACTTTGTGGAAGTACAAACTGCAAGGATTTTATGAAATGAGTCACTGAGAGATAACCAGCTATGCGAATAATTTATTTCCTTATTTTATTGAAGAAGAGGTCCTGCCGAGAAGACAGAGACCATGGTTTAATTAACATTATGTTGTAGCATTTGTTCATGATTCATTTTCTAGGTTTCTAGACTTTTTTTGTATTATATTTGCAATGAATCTGAGTGATAATTAGAATAAGTCTTAATGTGAAACCACCTAGAAAACTCATCCGTGCTTACTGCAGCCACATCTGCCCACTACATGGCCCTCCCCGACTTGTGTCCTACTTAGGAAGCACCAACTCTTTGTCTCCTCCATGTCTGAGGAATAACAACAGAGAGGATGACCTGAGAGTCGCAGCAATCTGAAATTACGTTCACAGTTCCATGGAAAGTATTTTCTGATATGCAATTAACTAATTAGTTCAGAACATCACACCGTCTGCAGAACTGCACAGAACTTTGCAGCAGCAGTTGTAGACTCGTGTGGTTAAATCCGTCTGCTGATTGTGGCAGGGCAAGAATAGGAAGAGGACTTGCACAGTGAAAATTCTAAAGATTTTGATGACCTGAAAACTAAGCTGTAATTATCAGTTACTTATTTCATATATCATTTGGGGAATCTACTTGTGTATATTTGTCTCTGCGACCAACCTATAGGGAGTTGGAGGCTACCAGCCTGTAAGTCCAGGTATTTGATCCTCCTCTTTCTAAGAGTTGTGAGATCCATGCCTAATATTTACCAGGATGGCAACCTGTAAGCTTTTGGAAGTTGAGAGGGCTGGGGTTTTTTTATTATTACTGGTAGGGAAGTGGGAGGGCAGTAGGTAGTTCTACTGTAATGTAGAAGCAACACCTAACTTTGGGATGTCCAAGAGAGCCTGGGGAGAGTGAAGTGAGTGGCACAGGCTCCTGCACAGAAATTTCCTCTGAAAAGTAATACTGTCGTGGTGAAGAACAGAGTTATTTTTGATCACCTTGCTTTGAAATAAGGGTAAGACGACTATAAAGAAAACAACAAATGAACGAAACAAGTTGCCATGTCACATTTTTCATGTTCCTTAAGCCTCTCAATATATACCTACATTAGCTGACTTTCACATCCGCTCTGTTTCCCCAGGAAGGTACCCAGTATGCAAAAACTTGGTTTGATCATTCTGCAAGAATAGAGGGGTTTTTCTGCTTTTACTTCCCTTGGATAAACTGGATGGTATATCGATGTTAAAATCAGTATTTATATTCAGTCTCTAGATGCCTATATGTTTTTGAGTCTTTGTACTTAATATAGAGTGAGAGATTTAGAAAAATGAATACTCTAGCTTCTAAGGCACAGCTAATTTTTGTGAAATGATTTGATTGCAGCAGTACTGCTTGGTTCTAATTAAATATGTTTCTTTATTTTAATTACCAAGTTATAATTGGAATTGAGGTTTTTGTTCCTAGTTAGATTCGATACTTCCAAGCAAGATTTCCGTGCTCACCAGAAGTATTTTGGAGCAGCTTACAGCTCAAAATGGGGCCCAAATTGTGAAGCCTGACTGTTTCTTGAGCTTTTTCAATGTGTTCAAGATTCCTTCTGTCAAGTCAATTTTTTCGCAAGGCCAGGAGCCATATTTGCAAAATTTAGATCAGTTTCTGTTAGGCTTTTTTATTTTTGTGCTCCTGCTGATGACAGGAGTTTATACAATCAATCCAGGTTTAGTTAATCTCTAGGTTAGATTCTTTTGATTTCTTCTGTGCTGAATTCTGAGAGAATATCAATGAAGAGTACTGTCGGCAAAATTATCTGAGGGCAAAAGGTGATTTATGCTTCCTCTAGTACTTCTAGAAGTGGGGCAATGAAAGGATTCTCTATAGGTTTTTTTTTGTACTGCTGCCCCTACATTAGAATTTTAAAGTTCAATTTTGGATCTTAAGGGTACTCAGGAATTCAGGTTTGTAGGTTTGGGACAGGCAAAAACCGTCACAAATCCTGATTTGACTTTGCTGAAGTGGTGTTTGTGTTTGTGATGTCCTGCCCCAAGCATCCAGCAATGGCTAAATAATCTTAGAATCTAATTCAGGAGAAGAGAATCACACGCTCAATTTTAATATGATTTAGTGCTTCCCTGAGCTGGAAGCTCACTATAGCTCTGGGCTTTAGTGGCTGACTAGGACGGAGAGAGGTAAAGCTCTTTGGGAAATTCTAGAAGGAAAAGACACCCATGTAGATATCAGAGCTAATTATGGTACGGCATGTTAAATTCAGTGCTGGCAGTGGACTGACTGTCTGCTCTGTATTCAAAGATTTAAAATTCCCTGTGGCCTTCCTCCCCCCCATCTGAATGAATCTCTCAGCTGAAACGCAGCTCAGAGACTTCCACAGCTTTTAAAAAAGCTGCCCGTGCATACTTTGATATTTTTACTTCGTGTTTCACTGCGCTCCCCGAACTTCTTGGAGATCTGCAATGTCCTGAGCAGGCAGTTTGCAGAGGTGTCTTCAAGACAAGGTCCTTCTTCAGCTCCACCATCTTTACCATTAAGTAGAAAGGGGAGCTGAACTCTCCTGTCACGCTTGGATAATGTTTTCCATGGCAGGGTCCAGCTGAGGATGCTAATTTTTGTTGATATAACTCAGGATAAAACAACGTCATGTAGAAAACAATGTTTTCTATCTTTTTTTTCCGTATTGCTTATGTTATTGTCTAAAAGTAAGACTTCTTCCCCAGAAAAGAATGGTTCTGGAGATGAGATGAAGGAAAGTATGAAAAATATTTAACCAGTAGGTGAGTTTCACTTAAAAAACTCTTCAAGGCCTCTAAGCTGTTATTTTAATCTGCCTATATGTTTTACAGAAAGACAAATGCTGTAATTTTAAAGTCTGTCTTGCTAGATCTGGAAGATACCATGTGCCATTATAATACTTTTACTGCCTATATTACATAGGAGTATCTTTTATTGAGCCCATTAATGTAGCTGTTTATTCCTTGGAGAAACTTAAAGTATGGAAAACGTGCAACTAGAGAGTGTAATTTGAAGAAAGTTGTTTTCTGTGAAAAGGTTTCTTTGTACTTCTGCAGCGTTCAGGTAGCCAATACAGTGCTTTATATTACAATACTGTTTATTATACTGTTTTATATAGTGTTCATGTATGGCACTATTTGTTTATTGTGTTACATAGGAATACTGAAAATATTATTTTAAATATTTATTATATAAATATATGATACTATTAATTGTTTCCATTGCTAATCAGGGGAAGGAATACAGACAGTAAGATGGAAAACATGTCCTGCACAATGTGACTTTCTTATTACAGGGCTCTGTGGTTCCTTGGAGGTATGACTTACTGGTGCTGCTGCATTTTGTTACGAAGCACAGCTATAATTTTCATATATTAAAGATTTCATAATGTAACAACTTTTGCACCCTCACAATACTACTACTGCATAGTTCCCAAAGAAGCCTAAAATGTAAGACAGTTTACTGCAAGAACAGTGATTTAAAAATAAGGGAATATTAAGCTTGTGTTTGATTTCAAAAATCTCAGTGGTTATATAAATGTGTTGTGCTGTACTTCTTGTTTCAGTAACATTTGAAAAATACCAAACAAAAAAAAAACCTACCCAAAAACATGGCTGCAGCTGAAAGGGATACTAACCAAAATATTCACTCTGAGGTACTGGGTACTGATGATTCAGGTACTGTAAAAATAAACTCGTTTTTTTGGTTGTAAATTAAAGAGACAGAACACATTTTCATTTTATTTACAGAGGAAGCCTCTTCCTTCCTCAAAAATTACTGCCAAGAAACTGCTTATGCCTGTGGCTGAAAACTGTAGAGTTGCCCAGGCTGGTCTTGCAGTTCCTTCTTACTGCAGATGGGTCTCCCAGTGTCTTTCTTACATGGTCGGGAGCGTACTTGGTCGCTTGGGCTAGGAGGTTCCAAGTATTTCTGTAGGAAGTCTAAGTTACAGTTTTTTACATTTGGATGCCCCATCCCTGGAGGTGTTCAAGGCCAGGCTGGATGGGGCTTTGAGCAGCCTGGTCTAGTGGGAGGTGTCCCTGCCCATGGCAGGGGGTTGGAACTAGGTGATCTTTAAGGTTCCTTCCAACCTGAACCATTCTATGATTCTATGATTCTATGATTTGATTTAGTGTTTTTTCCCTTGCTTTCCTTTCTTTTTTCCTTTTTCCCACCATTGCAAGCTGTAGCAATGTTCAGCTTAATTCTAGTGTTCTGTGAATGGAAGAGCCCTAGAAACCGGGTCTGAGAAGCAATACTGTATTCAGTTCATTTTGTCTCTCCTCTTTTAAGTGTAGGACTGTTCATTTCATTGTTTCTGAGTACCTTGTCAAGGTGAATACTCTTGCAATTCATATCTGTGCCTAGTCGTTTAATATACTTTATTGAGAAACTTTTCCTGATACTGAATCTAAACTTTCTCTGTCAACATTTTGTCCTAGAAAACACTGAGAGCCTGCTAAACAACCCTACTTCTTTCATTCTTCTACAGTCTCGCAGCAAAAATCAACAAAGTTTAGTAATAAGAGGCAATGCTATCTTTAAGGGTGCAAAATATAATCATTTCTACTCCCAAACTTATGGGATTTCCTCTGTTAAGCTATAAAAAGAAAGCTGCCATAGGGAAATCTCCAGTGACAGAAAGAAATTGTGGAAAACCAGATCATAAAGAAAACAATTCTTTTAGGTTCCAGTTCAGGAAGTTGCTTGAGGATAAATTAAGCTGAATTCGTCAGTTGGGGTTTTGGTGTCTTAATTGCATACATCATCAGTGAAAACAATACCATCTGTATATTTTACTTCTGCTGAAGTGTTATGAAACAGGCTGAAGACATCTTACTTTTTTTCCCTAGTCACGTTCTCAGTTGCCCTCATGGAAACTAGCACCTTTCCGAGGAAACTGGCCCAGCAATTTTAGAATTAACAGGCCAGGTAACACATTTTAAAAGATTGTCACATGAAAATGACAGGCAGTCATCATCACCTATAGCTGAATAAATTGTAATTCATATTAAGTACATAAGGGCAATTTATATAGCCTTTGTGATGTCTAGACAAAGCTGTAAATGGACAAGCCTACAACTCAGTCAGTTGAAAGCGAGTACAAATATGTATGAATGAAGAGATATTGAACACTCTTATTGAAATCTTAATTCTAAAAAGCATAAAGCATTTTCTAAGAAGACTTACTCTGCAAAGAGACGTGACCTATGTTAGCATTAGTTACAGAAGAAGAAGAAAACAATGCTTTCTCTGGCTTTAAAGGATTTGTAATCTATATCATCTAAGTAAAAGTTTGGGGAGCAAGATCATCAAAGATCATTCCACCAATGGTGTTTATTATATTATGCTTATACAATGTTATATATGTTTATATATAAACATATATAATATGTTTATTTTGTTAGTGTGACAGAACTAGACCCAGGCTATTGACCTTTTTCATGAATGCTTGCCTCTGTTCGTGGTGGCAGGGTATATAAATAGTAGAATGATTTTTTTGGGGGGGAAACACTTTGTTGTCTGTATTAAAATAGATGGCTGACCTAATTATGGAATGGGTGTGGGGATTTTTAGATGCTTTTCCCTTTAGACGCAATTTCTCCTTAGGGTTTTAAGAAGCTTGGAAGAACTGTGCAATGGTAGCTCTGAGGAGTTAAAATACTGCTGAAAGTTGCCCCCGGAAGAGTCATCATATAAGCTCATGAACTGCCAGTTTTCTGCTAATTTCATGACCTTGACTTCCGAAATCCCCAAATCCATGAGGCAGTGATTTTAATCTTTACTTAGGATTCACATGTAGCTAATCTTGTTTAAATCCCCTCTGCCTCCTTCTTTTCCTCCCCTTTCGTTTCCTTCTGTCAGCTCTTCATTCTCATTAGTTTGCCTTAAAGGCCCAGGGTGGATGAGTCAGTGATTCCAATCTGTATCTGCTTAGATACCAATTCCCTTTTAGGGATGGCAATATCATGCTTTAGCTCAGTAGGCAGTCATGCTTTTTGAGCGATTTTGACATCTAGAACTTTCTTTTACTAGGTACTGGCTGCTGCACTCTTCTCTCCGTTTCGGAAAAACACGTTCTCTGGGGTCTTTTTAAAAGCAAATGAAACAAACCCAACTCTTGACTGCACAGATATTACCAGTCCAATGAAGATTCAGCCCCGTTTACTCTTGTCTTGATACCTCATTTTCCTTTCTTGTCCACTCATCAGTTGTTCATTCACCTCCGGTCACCTGGATATGTCTCTCCTCACCTCCCACCAGTCCTCTCCTCCTCCACACTCCCCGGGAGCTCCTAACACCGGCACTGCCGGACCTTGTGGCACTGAATTTTGCTTTTGTGTGACTTGACAGTTTGGTGGGAAGCTAATACCATATCTCTCCCTGGCTAGATAAAGAAGAGACTGTAGGTATCTGGAATAAGAAAGGCTGAAAAGCCACAACACCTGATGAGAAGGATACCTGTCGTGCTGTCACCACAGCAACACCTGAGAGCTCGAGCAGGCACGAGATGCTTCTGAAGCACCATAAATGCCACATTTGCTCCGTGCTCTGGAGCTGCAACCACACGCTTGGATTAGGTGTCTCTTACTTGGAGGGGATGAGGAGGAAGGGAATATTTTTCTCCCTCCTTAGTTCTCTCTTCATCTATAAGGCCAGAAGAAAGCTGGAAGGGCAACACATGACTGGTATTGTTCCATGTTCATTTTTCTAATTGGCCAAAGTGTTGAAAATGCTTCTGTCTCTTTAAAATGGTGTGGTATTTTGTGCCGTGACTACTACTGAACGTGAAGTTATTTGAGTGAAGAGAATAACTTCATGCGTGTTGAGGTGTGAGGTGACCTCATTATTCCTAAATCTGTTCCTGTTCTTATTCAGCTCTACTCTTTCAGCTGCTCGAGTGTTTTTATTTCTGCTCTGGTTGTGTAACAGAATTTTTTTTAAATGTCAAAATCACAGCAACATAAATTGCTTAGTTGAGCCAACCTGGTAGAAATTTATCTGCTCATAGATAAGACAATAATGGAGCAAGATTAAACAGGGTTTGTGGCTTAATAAGACAAGAAGCAACACTTTGGTTTTGCTTTGGTGCAAGGATGTTGATTAATACAAAAGATGCTTCTTTCCAACAGAGAGTTCTGGTAAAGACATTCAAAAATCCCCATTTTTGTCTTTGGTTGCATGAAATCAGGGCTTCAGAGAGGTGTTGTGTTAAAAACTCTGGTTTCAGAAGAGCGCATCGTGGGGGGCGCAGGTGGGCGCTCTGCAGTCAGTGCTTGCTCCAGGCCGGAGGTGCACGTCCCCAGGAGACTCTGCTTCCTTCGACCCTTTGTGGTTTTGCTGCCGCTGAGGACCTTGCTGTCGGGACTGCGTATCTGGAAATGGGGCCCCTGTCCACTAGCGAGGAAAATGAAAAACTATTTCTCAAAGTTTGCTCAGTGGGTACCAGGCAGTCTTGCTCGTCATTTCCATGTAGAGTTTATTTGAAGAAGCCAATTGGAAGCGGACGACTGTACGTACCATTGGAAACGCCATATGTTGTTAAATTTCTTATGCTAACTGGAGAGTTTTTCCATTGGAAAACCAGCATTTAAGGGACAAATGAGAGACGAGTCCAACTATGTTACTTGAGACCTCTCTTTATAGCCCCAGAATAGTTCCTATGGGACGTGCTTTGTCTAAATAATATATCCCGCCTTTTGTATCATTAACCACCCTTCAGAAACTCCCTGGCTTCCAGGGAAGTGGTTTTTGCCTGGCTCATTGTCTGTCACATTCATTTACTTGATTTCTCTTACTAGCCTCAGTATTCTCCACTGAGTGCATATAGCTTGGAGTACTTAAATGAAGTAGTCTGTGGGGTTTCTAAACTAGCAGGTAAGTTTTCTGAGCAACCATGCTGCCTGAGTTAAAGGTCCAGTGCCCATGCCAAATCTATGGTTGCATTAATAACCTCTGATATCTACAATTACTTATGACAAGGTTTTAGCAATCTCACTGCCTCAATTTCCTGTCGCATCCAAAATAGCTCAAGATGAAATATGAAGTCAGCTAAGCTGGGGAGAGGGGGCAAACCTCTCAGTTTGGCATCAGTGGATGGCAGCGTTGCCAATTCAGTGATGGGAATTATTTAATTATTCTCTACAGAACAAAATGTAAAAACAAAACACCACATGTGCCGAAATTTTTGTTGCATTTGGCATGAATTAGAGTTGTTTGGGACCTTTTAAATGTCTACTGCATTACACTCTTGAACTATTAAAACCTATTTTCATGTAAGTCAATTGAAAGAAGTTTTATTTTTCCCTTTAAACTTTGACTGCACAGAGTTAACTTTTGCCACTTCACCTTTTGATCCTCTTTCATTTAATTTTTCGATGTATAAGAAAAGCTTGTGTTTCGATTTTCATCCCTGCTTGAACACAGAAAGGCTGTGGCACTGGTGGTGGGCAGTTTGGGAGTGTCTGAGATAACGCTGATGTTAAGAAGTTATAGGGAGAATCGCTTCTCCCTCTTTATTGTAGGATTGTCCATCACTTGTCTTCATGCCCGTTGTCCGACTGATGCTGCTCCTCAGATGCTGTTACAAAAAATTCTTTGATAACCTTGTGTGATCATTAAACACTGCTAATCATTCTCAGCTAGCATATTGTTTCATGGTCATTCATTCATCTCCAACCTTGGCGCTAGATTAGTCCCTCTCAGAGGTACCTCTTGACACCTATGCTTTTTGACATCCTCATGCTCATCTCTTGGTCTTCGAGTTGGATCTCAGTCATGGGGTTTGAAATGATCAAACTGCAGAGGAATTGAATAGCTGCAGAATGTGCCCGGGGGAGTGACCACAGCTGTGACCCACAGAGCATTTGCTCAGGTAGCCATGCAGCCTTTCTGATGGTCCTGAGCCCTGCTGTAAGCTCTCATGGTCTGAATCAATCCTGGCTTGCTGGCTATTGGGAGGGTTGCTACTGGGGTTTAGGGTAGGCTTGAGGAGGCTGGGTAAAGCAGTTTATTTGCTGGAGGGAATCTTGTTCCTGTCAGCTGCTGGGGTGGAGGAAGCAGCCCTTTGAGATGGGTCAAAAAGCCATGCATTTTGTCAGACCAGAGTAGTTTAATCTTTCTGTTCTTCTTCTTTTATTATTATTTTTTTTAGCTCTTTTTAATTAAAAATGAAATTGGGTGAAAGCCATTCTCTCGGCTCCTGAGAATGTTTCATTAATGAAATAAAACATGTCCCTAAAGAAAGAAGTCGCTAAAGTCATTATTACACGTAAGTCTTGATGTATCTGCCAAAAAAAAAAATACCTGTGTGAGATACCTCAGAGGAGAGGGAGACAGGAGGATATTACTCGCAACTTTTTTATTTCATCTTTTCTCATTCTCAGTTCTATCCCACTTTCCTGTGTTTTGGAGAAATGATTCTGCGCGTCTGTATTTCCAGCGCTTGGCAAAATGCGGCCGCTAAGCGGCTTGGGATTCTGAAATGTTTCCCCAAATAAACTAATAATGTGCGTTTAATGGATTGTATAGAGGAAGATTTAAGAAATCAGTATTATTGAATGCAGTATGTACAAAAGATTAATTAAAATTTTCCTCTGTTAAAAGCTTTACCTTACTGACTTCAAAAGTCTCTGTGATGGCTACGCAAGTGCTGAGGACCTCTGTTTAAACCAGAAGATAACGGTAAACTTCTGTGGTTTCACATTAAAAAAGTAAAATCTTTCTCTAGATCCTGAGTTTCACGAGAAGCCCTGTTTGATCTAAACATGTCTGGGATGTAAAGGCCTAAGCTTAGCCACTTGCTGTTGCTGGTCTTTGGGTAAAATTTGTATGGCACGATTTTGATCCAACACCGTGCAAGAACGGAAAAGACAGCATTCAAACATGCATTTCCTGTAGGGGATCTTACTGCGCTATAAGCTACTTGGTTCCTGGGAGATTTGAAAATGAGACCACCCATTTGTATGCCAAACTGCAGACCTGGGAGCCTCGCTTTGCAGGGTCTATTTTCCCTTAAATCCTGGATGCAAAGATCTATTCGTGGAAGACTGGCACCTCTGCGAAAGGAGCTACGGGAGCTCTGGGAAGTTTCATCCAGAGCACAGAGAAGTACTGTAGTGGGCTTTGGCTCAGCCTGTGTTGACAGAGAACTGCATAATGAAGGCTTTTTCAGGTTTTATATTCAAAAGTTTATGGCTTGCTAAGAGGGATTTGCACCATTGTTGCTTCTTTTATGACAATAATATAGACTGCCTAATGCCTGTCCCCGTTTCATGGTACTATAGGGTGCTTCAGAAAACACTAGTGTCTGGCGCAATCTTCCTTGGAAAACACAGCCTCCAGGTTACATGGCAGTTACTGACATTAAACTGTTCTTGTAAAGTTAAAAACATGGATGATAATATAATGACGGTTTTTTTCTGGCTTTATGAAATCCGCTGCTGTTATTCTTAGCACCTGTAAAGAGTTGCCCAGTATTGCAGGTACACCTTATTGCCCTCGTGGAAAAGGTAAGCTATTTTTGGCTTTGTAGCTGGGGAAGACTGAGCAAATAGCAGTTATACAAACCAATGTACCGAATGAATATCGCATGAAAGATCAGTCAGGAGGTCTTAGCTATCAATCCCAAATCACCTTGGCTCTTGATAGTTAAAACCTCCTTTAGCTTTTTCCACAGGAGAGTGTTAAATAAAATCAGAGTGCTGAAATACGTGCTCAGCTTGATCTGTAAGGCTGTTACTACAAGCGTCCTATCATGTTACAATACATCCTTCAGAGTTCTCTCGCAAACAGCGACAAAAAAAGCCAAACAGACCCTTCTCTTTGGTGACTTCATGGCTTTTTTTTCTTCCTCAGAGAAGATCAAGTCTGGAGTTTCTCCGACTTCGTCTGAAATTGTAGGCATGATCAATTTGTTTAAGAAACCTTGTAAGTACTTGACCAATTCTGTAGATTCTGGAGCACATGGTGTCCTGTCACTTGAAAGCTCACTGTTAAGTTTTTGTGGCTTAGGCTGGAGTACTTTCAGCGGGGAGCTGGCTGAGGGGCGAATGTGCTGTGCTTATTGTTTTTAAGCGGGAGCTGCTGCTAATGTATGTGCTGCTTTTGTCCATTTTTATGGCAGTCGTAACAAACTGCGTGTGTGTAAAGTCGAGTCAATCCAAAACAAAGAGGTTTTGCTGGTGAACGTTTTTTTGCAGACAATTCCCTGTGGCATCAGGGGGAGCTCTCTGCACCACCGCGGGGAACTTGACTCCCTCAGCTTGTGTTATGGCAGATGCTGTGCTTTACTGTACCTTTTGAAATGGTCCTTTTAACTGATGAAAGCTTAGAATTTATGGATCTAAATTTTGAAGTAAATAGAAAAGCATGTGCTCATTAAGATCATCCGGATTATGGTCGGTCCAAGTATTTTATGGTTGGACTAGATGATCTGAAAGGTCCCTTCCAACCTAGGCAATTCTATGATTCTGTGATTTTTCAAAGTTGTCAAAAAGTTTGCGATTTTTAAAGCTTACTTCTGGAGTTCTAATTTCAATAGGTTCTCCTACGTTAGTTGTCAGATACTACCTTTCAGTTGCACTGATGCTAATTTACATAATTTCATTTTTATTTCCTGCATTGGATTTGCAGAGATTATTTGACAAATTCAGAATCTATTTGAGCTAAACGATGCAAATGGACGGAAGCAGTATGAAGTTTGTAGCTACGTGTAAATACCGAGCATGCTATCAAGCGGCGGTGCTGAATTAATGTGGTGTCCTTCTGTCCACCTCTCTGTTGATGGGGTCTGGGGGCTTGGGCGGAGGAGGGCGGGGGGAAATGGAGGAGGAAGGTTTGGCTGAAGTGTTTGTCATGAACAGGATTTGTGTTCAACATGAGATGATGGTTAACATCGTAACATGACAAAAGCTTTAGTCTGTTTTCAGGTTTCCTGATTATTTGCCTATTCCAGTTCAGCAGTAAATAGCGTCTCTGTTTCCCCTGGATTGCATGATGTTCCACATGATCTTACCCTACTGAAAAGGTATTAAGAGGGGAAAAAGGCTCTCGCTTGATTCACTAATTGCCCTTCAGAACGAGGCATGAAGTCCCTCTGTCGCTGACGATCAGGGCAAATGCTCTACCAGGGAAAGCAAGGAGAGAGGAGGGAATGTGAAAAAGCCTTTACTTCTCAGTAAGTTACTTAATCGTCTCTAATTACGGATTTAAAGGATGGAAGAAGTAAGAAGACTTACTTGCATGCACTGTTGAGGAATTCGTGTAGGAAGAAGAGACACAAGTGTTTGAAATACCTGGCTAGCTCTCTGTTGTCATCTGTTAATAATTCACACGGGCCTTTCATTTGTATTTTGTTGAGAAAAATAGAGTAGGCTTGAAATATAAAGAGGCTCTTAATTTCCCTTGTGAAGGAGTGGGAGTACAGTGTGTCCATTCAGTACAAAGAAAAGAATTTACTTGTGTGAAGTTTTCAGGCGTTTTTGGTTTTCTTTTCCTAGGCAACTTCACCAGTGGCATTGTGGGAAGGAAACTCTGTTTCTCATGTGGCTTTCACACTTGTGTTGGTTATGATTAGTTAAGTCATAACTGCGCTGCAAATTCCAGAACCAGACTTTCCCAAAATTTGGTGCTTGCTTTTGTAGAAACCCATTTGCTACAACAATTATCACCAAATGACATGGTGCATCGCTGTCTTGTCTTATGCTGGGTTTTGTGTTCGATCACTGTATGGTACCACTGTAAAGACTTAAAAATCCCTGGCAGCCAGCTGTGGGGGATGAACCTGATTCAACGTCATGCGAGTCTTCTCTGAAAGTTGCCATTCTGGGAAGTCTGTGTCCACGGTCGCTGCCTCCTTTAACAGAAAAAGGATTGGCTAAAATATATTTAGTTTCTCGGAGGGTACCTGTGTTTAATGGATAGGATTAAAAGTAGAAAGGTAGAGAATATCTGCAGTTTTCCAGCCTTCTAGCCGAGGTGAGTGATGGTAATTTTTCATGCCTTGGAGGTCTTGTTTGCAGAACGTGCTTCTGTGCTAGGGCTTTATTTTGCCTTTGTTTTCAGTCCCTTTTCTGTCTTAGTGTGTGCAATGGTTTCTGAACTCTTTCACCCACAGCAAACTTTATCTCCCAAAATGGGTGAAGTGACAATTTTGAAATTATTATCATATTAAAATCTTGGTGGCGGTATCGTACTTGGGATATTTTTTTTGTTTCTGATCGCTTAGGAAGCGTACAATTTATGTACGACTTACCTTACTTCTGCATAAGTATAAGCAGAACTCTTAAAAAACAATAACGTGGACACGGGTGATGTACACATCCACAAGTACTCTGGATAGGATAGCAATGCTTTTTATACACGGAACAAGAATTTTTAATAGCTCATGGATGGAGACAGCCACTAATTGTCTAACCCAGTCATTTGTAGCAAAGGCGTTCATTATCTTTGTTTTCTGGGATTTCTTCCCAGTTCTCTTTCAGAAAAGTTGGAGTGTGTGGTCTGTCGGCCTGTCCCCATGGGTCAGGACTGAATTTGAAATGACTCCTCTGCTCCTTGAGCAGACTGGCTGCTCTTGGGAATGCGACACTCAGCGAGGTGGAATTCTTGTCTGCCACCAGCCTTGCCATGCCTGCGTTCATTTTTCCTAATTACAAAACAACTTACACTTAATGAGTTGCAATTAATCAGAGCCTTTTGCTTTGCTACACCTATAAAATTATACTTGCAGTAAAATACTTCATGAACTAATTAGAGATCTCGACCCAGTGTAGTTAGGAGACTTCTGTCCTCCAGTTTACTGCTGTCTTATTAAATAGTGAGATTAAAATCTTGTCTCCTCGTTCCAAAGATGCAATCTCTTCACGTTCTTCTTCTCCCATGGCAGACTACATTTAATTCTTATTCTGGAATGCTGTTTCCCTAAATGACGTGTCCTCTTTAGCCTTGTCCCATTTCACAATATAGCCTACAGCGGGGATGACCAGCTGCTCCGTGGATGGGTTTGTCCCAGTTGACTGCTCAGGTGCTGGAGGGTAATGAGAGGCTGACTCTGCAGAAGGTGCTCGGGGTATCCTGAAGAACTGGTACAAACAAACCTTACCAGTCTGGTGGCATGGTCCAGGAGGGCAGGGCAGAGAAGCACAGCTATTCACAGCAAGGTCAGGTCCTCAAAACTTACTAGCTCTGGCACAGACCCCATTCCGGCAGAAGACAGTGGAGTCCTGCGAGGCTGCCTCGGCGGCTGTGCCCTTGCCCATCAGCATCTTGAGGGGCTTACAGCTTTTCCCATCTGTGGATCTTGAAACAAAACCTAAGATGTTTTCATTTTTAATAAAACAAAGCAAAATAAGCCCCCTTCCCCCTTCAATTCTGGGCTCGTTCTGCTGGAGGCCAAGTAATGCTGGTGATGACTCTGCATAGCTTACCCAGGACTGATGTCTCTGGAGCTGCTGCCTGGGTTCCTGGAGTGCTGTGAGGAAGCACCGTGCTTCCATCACTGCTGTCTTTGGGAGAGTTTGTTTCATTGGAGGTTCTGAGGACTTTTCTACGGGCAGTACTTTGTGGCAGATGCTATAAGTAAACAAACATTTAATGTTTCTTCCCCTCGTCCTTCTCAGAGACGTAAGGTCTTGCACGAGTTTTCACAGCCATCCTTTCTGTGCTCTTACTTGCTCCCAGTTAAATATCAGATCCTTTGGTTGAGAGGCTTTTGGCCTCTTTTACAGTGATGTGCAGCGCGTGTGGTGTCCATGCAGGAACCTGCTGCCCCAAGCGCTGCCAGGCTGGAAGACTCGCCAGCCAGCGAGGATGGCAGATAGGTACCACGGATGGATGTCCCCATCGCCAAGGCACCTCCAGGAGGAACAATTACAGATAGATACCCTGCTTCAGCTTCTGTCCAGTGTCCCTTTCCACTTTGCTCTAAACATTTTATTTAAATAAAATTGGGGAAAACGTTTCCTTGTGCTTTCGGGAGAACTTAGTAAAAAAATTATTGTATTTTTAAAGGCAGTTTGAATAACTTTTGTCACAAAGTAGTGAAATCTCACTGCTCTCTTATTTTCTACTTTTTGGTTAAGTGGTTATCCGGATACTATCTGCATTGCCTTACCGTTCCTGGAGCTTTAGGATACGATGTGGGTGACACCCTTATCTGTTTACCAAAATCAAATACACCTATTTGAACACCTTTTAGTCACATGTTTGACTGCGGTTTCTGAACTAACACCTTCCAAGTAAGTAGCAGCTGCCCTCCTATTAATGAATATGGAGATATAATGCCAGGTAGCTGTATGTATTCTTCCAAGGTTTTTTTTTTTTCCAGATTCATCAGTGATCTGCAATATGTAAGTACACGATAAATTTCATGTACAGAAATATAAGTGTCTGTGCTCATCTTCATTTGTTGGAATGTTAATAAAACAGTGAATTCTCAGGCAGAGCAGCAGATTATTTGTCACTAGTTAATTTTCAGTTTACAGTCTGAAAGACTTAAACTCAAACCTGTTTGTGCGAGTCAGTCAGCCGGAGAGCAGATATCCACAGTATTAACTGTGACTAAACAAAGCAGCTAGAATTGCATTTGCCCACAGTAGTGTTTTCTGCAAACGAATTGTGAACAATCCATATCCTGGCATATATTTCATGCCTCTACCATCAGGTTTAAAAAAGCTGATAAATCAAGCCAGACTGAAAACCAGAAGATTTGGAGGGACAATCACGTCTCTTGTCTCCTATTTTGTTCTGATGCGGAGCGGTTGCGGTTTTGTGGTTTGGCTCCAAATAATTTATGGCAGAAAAGCAGGGAAAGGAGGAACTGGTGTTTCTCCTGCGATTGAGATGTACCCTCTGATGAAAAATCCTGGAGAAAATGTCACTCTGCATTGGCATTACAATGTGTTCCTGCCCCACAACTGGCGACTGGTGTTTTTCTTTCTTCCGTATGCAAGACTTGGTCTAAAAAAGTGAAGAAGAGGGGACGAAGGGGTGGGAGAAGCCTGAGCTTAACTTGTGCACTGTGCAAAGTTGCCTTCATATAACTGACAGTGCTGTCATTTCACATACCAAAATTAAATGGTACTTTCCTCTGACTGTCCTGGGTGGGTGTTCCTGTGCATATGGCTTTTGGGCTTTAGCTCTGCTGTTTAAAGAAGTATTAAGATTAGCACAGTCATTTAGAGCATCAGGATTTTTCCAAAAATGCAGTAGAAAACCTGGTATGAGGATCTAGGGATCTGATGGAGGGCCAACACAGAGCACTGGAATGACTGTTCTCTTCACCTAGGACTTTTGGCTATAAATATTAATTTTCCCCTCCTCTATGCCATGATTTAAAAGACTGCTTACAATGCAAAGCAACAACTACTGTCGTTTCCACACTCACACTTGACAGGTCTTTCAGGAACGATAGTGTGAGGAAGGCTTAAGGAATCACAACCTGGATTTGCTGTGAGATGCTTTGCAGTATCTCAGCTTCAAAATGCACCAAGGAGAGAGATGTGTGCATCTCTTTAGGCTGGTTGGTCACATAATGGAAACTGATTATTTTTATAAACTTTTCTTTTGGCTTTTTTGTACTGTTTTGATTCTTCCAACCTTACATGTACTGCTCTGTAAAGCATCCCTGGGTGATGCTTTCCAGAGATGGAAAAATAGTTTCAGATACTGAGTGCTTGTAGTCTAGATAAATTAAGAATAGATATGAGGCAAGTGAAAAAGGTTAAAACTCGATGAGTACTCACCTCTTTCCTCTGCCCCCACCCTTTCCCACGTTTGGTCTCTGGGATTTCTTTTCAGTGATTGCTCTTGAGCCTTGAGTTGTACAAGTAGAGCCGAAGTATCAGGTGAAGGAGTGTTTTATGCAAGGCGGTGGGAAGCCTACGGCGCCAGAGAAACCATTCAGGAAGGGAGCTAAATACAGTTTGATCAGCATGGGCTTCCCCTGAATCTCATTTTGAACTTCCCGTAACTGGACAGGCAGGGTACCAACTCCTGTACCAAGCTGCTTGCAGGGATCCAAAATGTGCTTCAGCACCCGGGAAACAAGCGCTCAGAGCTGCTGAAACGGACTCCCACATCCAGCCACGCTGGGACACTCAGGCCCTGGCATTAGTCAGTACCGGCAGCAGAATTCCTGTTTCTTGCTCTTGTCGCTATAGCGGGAGAGCTGGAGGGTACCCAGTCTGCCAGAGGGCACCCTGGACAAGTGACATCTTCTGGAGCAATGCTGCATCAGGAGAGGTTGCACTTGGCTGGTCTCCTGGGCTCTTATGGCTGCTGTAGTCCCTCAGAGTACGACAGACACACAACCTGCGCTCCCGCTGTCCTTCCAAGGCTTACAAACAGCATACCTGGATATTCTTCATTCTAGGGTCCATGTTGATGTCATATCCTAGAACCTACAATGCCTTAATTTCCCTTGGCAGTAGTTAAGTTTAACCATCCTTACCCGCACAGGAAATCTCGTGCTTGGCCCGGCCACCTGAGTCCCCCCGTTCCCTATTGTTCCGGGACATCATAAATGGTAAATAAATTCCCGCGTGGGCAGGCGATGTTGGAGAGAAAGCGCCATCTCCCTTCTCGGTGAAGTTTAATCATGTCCAACTTGTGTGGCTAAATTTGATGCATTTCACCAGTTCGGTGGTGATAATGCTTCGTAATCTCAGCGCAGTGAGACGGTGTGTGATTAGCGTGATCACTCACACCCTGGCCTGGCAAATCCTCGCCTGGAACTGAACCAGCACGAAAACAGGAAATAGTTTTTCCTCTTTTTCTCTCTTCCAGATATATTTTAAAAGGAAATGTCTGGTTGTCCAAGTTCAGGGATAGATTTTAGATATTTTAAAAATATTTAGGTTTGTAAACATTTGAGTATCGTCTCTCTATGTTTGCTTCTCTTCTCCTCTTTAAATTTGCCTCTTCGTGAGTAATTAATTTTCTTCTATCATCATAAAATAGAACGGATAGGGAGAGATTTCACTTAGCATCACAACAGTAGCTTAGATTTTTTTCCATTTTGATGGTACAGAACTTATAAAGAAACTTTTCTTGATATTTCTATTTGTAGCATTCCTGCAGATATCCTACTTGCCTGACATTTAAAATAACACTGCTTCTACTTGTTAGTGGTTTATGTTAATACATACACTCAGTGTCAGCCAAATAAAATCAATGTCAAAATACATCTAATTGAGTATTTTATGAAGTTAATATCGTTAGCTTTACAAAGACCAGAAGAAAAATATTCAAGTGGGTTTTATTTCTTGGATATTTATAGGGAAGTCTAAGCTGGAAAATTTCATCAGATTTGTCTGAGATTACCAGTCAATAAGTGTTTCCAGTGACGTCCTCTTTCTCTGTTTTAATTCTGGAAAACAAAGGCAAACAATGATCGCTTCAGTTCTTCAGTTGCCTCCAAATGGCACGTGCTCCACCAAAAATACATGATCGTATTGGGTTTGGTGTGTGTTCTGACTTTTTCTTTCTCTCTTAATAAACAGCAACAGGGAAATACCTTCTTATTCTGTATATTTTATTACGTTGATGACAAGATGAGGAATTGAGTCAATTTTAAGCTGCTTTTCCAAAGCAGATCTAGTGTTTAAGAAAGTTGCCAGAACTTCAACCCTAACCCTTACAGTCCTCTTCCTGCAACAAAAATGTCTTACGTGCGTCTTGTGGCAGCTCTTGGCCCGGGTGGAGAAGGCAACCTGGGCTGAGGGCCCTGGTGAGGATGTGGAAATGCGGTACAATTCTGAGTTCCCTGTCCTGTCTTTGACTCTGCTCTGTGAAGAAGTTGTTCGAAATTTGCCTTTGTGGCTCAGCCTGCTTACCACGTAGGGACAGGTGATGAATAAGGAGTGACAGGTTAAGGTTTGTAAAATGCTTTGAAGTTTGAAATACAATACTAGTATAATTAGTGATTAATGCTAAGGATCAATTTTGCATTTTTGTCTCCATGGTTTGTTTCACCGCTCAAAATCTTGCTACTGAAATTGCTGGTAATACCAATTTCATCCTGAAGCCCATAGTAGTCTATGTTACAAAAATCAGCAATTTCAGAAAAAGGGGGAAATGGCCACCTATCCTGGGCACTCAGGAGATCCACTGCGGTCTGGAAAAACCTGCCCTGTGGCAGCAGGACAGGTAAAAGTGGAGTGCTCCCTGGAGCACAGAGGTGATGCTGCAATGCTGAAGATCATAGAATCATAAAATGGTTTGGGTTGGAAGGGACCTTAAAGGGACCTTAGTTCCAACCCCCTGCCCTGGGCAGGGACACCTCCCACTAGACCAGGCTGCTCAAAGCCCCATCCAGCCTGGCCTTGAACACCTCCAGGGATGGGGCAGCCACAGCTTCTCTGGGCAACCTCTTCCAGTGTCTGACCACCCTCACAGTAAAGAATTTCTTCCTAATATCTAATCTACGTCTCCCCTCTTCCAGTTTAAAGCCATTACCCCTTATCCTACCACTACATGCCCTTGTAAAAAGTCCCTCTCCAGCTTTCAAAGTACCTCTCCAGATGCAGAGGAGCGGGAGGACTTGTAAGCTGCGCGTGAAGTAAGTTGTAAACTCACAGTGAGGATCTACCCAGGTCTGGCATATTTCATTACTATGAGGATCCTCAGCTGAATCTCTTGCTTGTGTGCCCAGGAGGCAAATCTTGTCCCTGGACAGCAGAATAGGGAATGTCTCGGTTTAGTGTCTGCTGATCCTGAGGAGGGGGTTAATCTGGGCTTGTGGTCAATGTCCATAGTGAAAGCAGCTCAGGGAGTGGGAAAAACAGATGTTGGATAAATAGGCAAGCTCACAGATTCAAGCCAGCTGTCCCGAGTCTTAATCTGGCCACAATTAATGTCAATTAGTGCAAAGAGGATTTGTTTATCAGAAGGACTAAGTGAGCCTGCAGGAGTGGTTGGGGAAGGAGAGCATGCAGCAGGAAGGCAGAGGAGGAGCCGTGAGGAGGTGAAGGTGTCCTCCTGCCCTGGCTCTGCAGACCTCCAGCAGAAGAAGCGGCTCCTTACAGGAGCATGGCATTTCCAGGCTTTGGAGGGAAACGCAAAGCAGGTTCTTCACCCCTCGTGCTGCTGACTGATGTTATTTCCCACGATGTTTTGGCAATAGGCTAGCCTGGGGAATGAGTGCCACAGTTCCTTCTAACTACCTTGCCTAACAGAATAAGGTGGTTGAGGTTTGGTTTTCTTCAGAAAAAAAAAAAACAAACTAAACAAAACCCTTCCCAGCCCCCTATTTCTCTTCACTGTGGTTTTTGCCATGCAAACATTCATTTTGGTCTTTGCTTTTTTACCAAAATTGGCTGTAGGATTTCTGAATGCCATGGTTGATACAACTCTTTTCTTAACAAATAGTTGATTTGCTTTACTTTCCTACCCAGCTGTAAACCACAACAGCATGATTTTAATTCTGTGAAATCAGAGATGGTCACAACTGGTTTAGCTCTTTTGGACATATTGAGCCTGAGTTTAGATTTGACTTGGCTTCCAGGTCACTCAAATATGTGGCTTTTTGACTCCTTGAAAAGTTTAGAGATGGTTCTGAGATTCCAATTCCCTAAATTTGGAGAGGGGAGATGGATTTACTGCCTCCTGTTCAGCCTTACCTTTATCAAATTTAATGAGGGAATTATTAAAATAACGTTTCCACTGTGGTGACTGATACTTTGCTTGGAATAAGATCCCTTTTAATCTTGGCTTTTCTCTATCGCTTTATCACTTAGAACTTTGAAAAAGAACACACGGGCATAAAGTAATCACTTCCTTGTTTCTGTTTTTTTCCCTGGCTAGAGTTTCATGTAGAACTATGCCAGAACTTCTTAAAATGTGTTTTTACTGCACAGAATATACATGGTAGTTTTCCTTGTCATCTGTGGAGATGCTCTAACTCAAAAGGAATACTGGTAGTTTCCAAAAAAACCTCCAACCCAATAACCGGATATTCCTTATGTCTGGGGACTAAGTAAGTTCATAAAATCAAAATTTGTGATTTTGTGAAAATTTGTGAACTTTGTCAGTTCATCTGAATTGCAAGGGTAAAAATCATTTATATGTTTTTCATTGTTAAAGTATATTAAACTGAAACTGTGCAAAAATGAAAAAAAAAATAAATCACTCAAAGCCATTCTTTTACACTTACCAGTCACAATGAATCAAAACAAAAATTTTATCTGCTGTTTTTCTTCATTAATTGGTTATTATTATTCTGAGTAGTGACACTGCTTTGAAAGTGCTCCATAAACTGCTAGTTTCAGTGCTTGCAGCTGCTGTATGTCGCAGTGTGTCTGTACTGGTTTCAGTTTGTGTTAGGCAGAAAAAGCGGAAATATTGTATTTTTCATCACGACAAGACATTTTTATCTAATAAGATTACCCTTTTTCAGGAATGAATTTGTTCTGTGTCAAAATGCTTCAGCAATGTTTGCTCTTTTCCCTTATGAAAGAAGGAAAAGAATTTCAAGCCCCAATTCAAAATATCTTGGACGTACCCGCTGGCTTTCAGCCTTGGTTTATTAGCGCCTAATGATTTATTAGCCAGTTGGCTCTCCACCCCCTTGCTCAGGTAGCAATCCCTGTCAGTTCCAGGAGCCCTTTCCATAGGATGAGATGTACTTTTTTTTTTTGTAGATGCGCCACAGTGCTGCCTTTTAATTATCCTGTAACCAGCTGGTGTGGCCAGGGCTGTCTTCTCTTCCTTTTCTACCTGATCAGGGCCAAGTTTTTAGAAGAACGTCTCAGCAATATGCCCTAAATGAACGAGTTTGTACATAATACTTCAGCATTGCCTCTCGTTTCTGTTATCCCAGTCCTCCAGCCATCCAGTCTTTCTGGCACGGCACTCCAACTCTCCTTTGAGTTCAGGATCCCTCCCAACTTCATCTTATCAGCAGCATGCTGTTAGCGCTCGTGTCTTATCACTGAAGGTGTTTGGTCTAAAAGTTTTGCGCTCCCTTCGTGAAAATTAACATTTTCTATGGTAAACCAGTAGTTTCTGTGAGGATGAAATGCTCCTTTTCTCACCGGTGGAAAAAAAATGGGAAGTGGTATGACTTGTTCTAGGGGCTGGAGGGGCAGAAAAAGCAGTTTGGATAACACAATCCCCTGCAAGAATGATCTTAGTAATAGTGATTTGAGTGTAGGATCCTGTCAGCAGCCCGGGCGAGCCCTGAGGAGGCACCAGTGACCGCCAGCAGCCGGGGAGGGGCAGCGGGGAGGTGTTTGGCCGATGAGGGTTGTAGTCCTTGGACTTTGGACCGCTCCGCAGCGGGGCCTCAGGAAAGTTGCTTCGCCCTTGGGAAGTTTATCCTTCCGTCTGCAGCTTGGCCAGTAGTTCAGGTTTTAAATGCTTTCAAACAGGAATTGTCCCATGGATCTGCTGAGGGATTCTCACATTTTGCGGATTTTTTTTTCACTGAGAAGGAAATAACAAGCCAACATCTCTTTACTGCATTGACCTCAAGTGCAGATCTGGAAACCTCCGGTAAAACCCAGCATACCAAAAGGATCTTCCATGAATAACTTTAGTTAATAAGTCTTGCCCTAGTAAAATAAAACTTTCTCCCTTCTGTTACATAACGGACGAATGTTTTGTTGGTGAATCAGAAGCTATTGCGGTCTCGTCTTTTCTAAAAGTCTCACATGCATCACTGAGCCCAGAGCTATTATAAGCAGGTTTTATCTTATCCCATATGTTCTGCAATGCAGCCCGGCACCTCAATAACATCTATCGCATTTACTTAACCCTTTTGCAAATGTCCTTATATGTAAGAACTCCGCCAGCTGCTGTCACTGCCCTCAGGATGCGCATCCCGAGGTGTTTTAAACCCCCTGACTGCTCACTGGGTGACCTCTACCTGGGGCTTCCCCCCTGGAAGCTGGGAAAGAAGAAGGAAACTCCCTGGCCCCAGTAACGTTTGCTGCTGAAGTTTGTACCGATGTCCTCACACTGTTATCCCTGCTGGGAGTCCCCGCTATCCCCAGCCTATCCATCCCACATGTTCCCAAATTGACCTGCCTGCTCTAGGGCTGGCCGTATTTTTCGGAGCGCAGTGTCTTCTCCATCCCAGAGATGCCGCCCAAGGCGGGCAGCAGGATGGATTAAGGAGGCAGGACGTTGGTGTTGGAGTGAAGGGTTGGGTGAGGAACATAAGGCTTTCTGACCTCTAGGACCGCCCATTGTGATCCTTAATAATAATAACCAGCACAGATATAGAAAGACTGGCTAGGAAGGCTTTAATTTATAGATGGGCAAAACAGGAGCTCAAAAGGGAGGGCAGGTGAGACGCTTGCCAGAGTAAATGTGAGTGAAGAGGTAGAAAAGAGCAGTATTTACCTGGCTCTAGTTCTTCTGTTTAATGTCATCTAAATATTTTAAAACTGCTCTTTACTCCTCTTCTCCATTTATATCTCTCTTCCTTGCCACTAAAGGCCACTGTGCCAATCCTCATGCAGTGGAGGTTAAGTCCTTTTGCCTTGAAGTGTGTAAAATAAAATTTTATTCTCCCTGTTACTTCCTTGTTGTGTCAAAAGAGGTGTTGAAATAGCTCTTCCCTTGCTCTGGATGCTAAAGTCTATTACACAGTGTTTGAACGTTAATAGTCTCTATTACGCTGATTCATAGGCATTTCCTAACAGCTGACTACCTCTGCTACATATGGTTTCAAATGGGCTGTTTTTTATGGAAATGCTTTTTCTTCTGCGTTCTTCTGCATTTCCCTTGCAGGTGGCAAAGGAAAACAGACGTTTCTGGAAAGTCAGATTGGTTCTTGCTGTGTTATGGATACTTTAGGTAGCATTACTAGTTTATATCAGGTAATCCAAGAATACCTCATCTCCTCTGTGGGACAAGGCTTGCAAGAAATAGTACCTCTTATAAGATCACTTGATACTCTTGGAGAAACAGGCAAGCGTTGGCATGCTATTTTTCCTTCGCTTTGCCTAGGTGTTTCATGAGACGACTGTGGCTGCACCAATTTGTCACCTTTGATCCCTCTCAATCTTGTTTTCATTTAATGTTCCTCAGGTATTGATTTAATCTCTGGTCATATTATCTTATCTCTGTCAGCATAGGACTATTGCATACTGCCCGCTTTACGAGCGTTGTGTGCTATCGCTAAGCGAGTTGAACTCACTGCTGGGAAGTTACATTATTGAATCTGAGCATCAGTCTATATTTATGTTGATCTTTATTCCCTTTTTGTGTTATCTTAAATGTTTCATCGAGCTCTTTGGTGTTCGTCTCTGCTCTGTCTATCTGGACTGTGTCCATCTATCAACCCCAGCTTTCTTTTCAGCTGCCTGTGGAAGAGAGGGCCATGGACTGAGGGCAGGTCACGGAGGCAGAAGATGTCCAGAAACCAACTTTCCCTGTGAAATCTGATGAACCACATTAGGCACAGGAGATCGTGCCTATTTTAAAACATGGGAAGGCGGTTAAGCAGAGCAGAGCCTGCCCTCCTCCTCCTTGCTCCCAAGCAATTTGTTTCCCTTTCCTGGAGGAGTGGAGACACCTCTGCGGGGAGCGCTGCTCCCGGCTCCGAATGCAAGTGTACCAGCAATAACGAGCAGCTCTGGGGACTCACAGAAATGGATGTACCGAGCCGTGGAGTGGGGGGAAAGCCTGGAGGCAAGTCCCAATCCCGGTTTGCACGGGGAATCTCTGTGCCCTACAAGAACAGACTGGGCCGAGGGGAGACAGGGTGACTTTTTCATTGGGGACCTGAAACACAAAGACATTTGTGCAGATGCTCACAGGGCTGAACAGGGCAGTGCTTATGGTAGTGGATACCCTGAGTTATTTTAAAAAGAACATGAATAACCATACCATCAGCTTAAAATCAAGGTGGGGGGTTTTAAATACTGATACTGGCAGTGTACATCATAAAAGCCTTTTTCTGCTGTAGAGATGTGATTAGAGATGTCAGTCAACTTACCCTCTTAACAGCATTTTTAAGTTCCCTTTTTCACCTCAGCTGCTGTATTGAGCCCGCAGCCCAGTAACCCACCTGCCCTCTCCCTGCCGTGCACTTCTTAACGCTGCATGCATGCGGGTTTCCATTCTCTAAATTCTTTATAGAAATTCCTATTCGATTTAATAATTCATATCCTCATTAATCTAGCCTATTACACCATATTTTACAGCCACTAAATTCACTGACAAAGAACAGGTTACTTTGGAGACAGCTCCTGTACAATGTCTCATGCTACAGGTGGGTATTTCACATAATGAACAAATGTCTGTGAAATCTCCGCAGCTCCCATTGCAAAACTGAGGTTTGAAAAAGCTTGGCCGCAATAACTTCAACTTTAAAAAGTCGCTAGAAATCCTGCTTTTATTTATTTTTCCCCTCAAGGATCATCTTTCTACCCACCAGCTGATGCATTTGCTTGGTGAGCTCTGCTCGGAGAGGTCTCTGCCCACGGGTTTTCTCACCCACGTTATAGTAAGTGCCCCCGGCACCACAGCAAGGAGGAAAAGGAACCAACACCTTGTTACGTGCCTAGGCCTCTTTTCTATGATTATGTGAGACTTTCTGTTTCTCATGTGAAGCTTGCTTTGCTTGAAAATCACTTTTCAGATGTTTCCAGTGGCGTTGACATCTCTTCTGTCCCACCCAGTGGCGTAGCCTCCCCCCTGCACTCTGCCTGTTGCTTGGGACACATTGCTCGCACTCTTTCCAAGCATTTAAATCTCTTCCCTGTGTAAGAGCGGTAGTTAAATCTTTCTTTGACCTGTGCTTGCGTTGACGGCTCTGTGCAGTTTTTGAAAGGCATCACGGCCCAGGAACCCCAATGGGTTTGGGCGACATTTGAGCAGTTTAGCCACGAGCTACCTTATGGGGATTTGTCAGCCGGTGCGTTGCTAAGGCTTTACCAGCTGGAGTCCAAAGGCTGTGCCTGATTTACTGGCAGTAAAACCCATTCCACTGGCTTTCATCTTTCTTAGAGACACATCAGAGTGAAAGAGAGAGGGCGAGAGCAGTAGCTGCTCCTATCGGTCTCCCCTCTGTCATTAGGGGTGGAGGGACCATGTACTGCCTTCGTGATGCCGATGCTCTCCGTTAGGTGCTGCCTGTCTTTAGGCAGCTGACAAATTATATGACGGGTTAAAGATTATTCTAATCTTCTCTGCTACTCTTTCAGAATAAGCTGAGAAGGCAGCGTTTACCATATGTGCTGTGTTATTCCAGCTAGCGTATCCAACCTTGTTTATCTGTCGCCTTCACACCTCATGTTTTTCTGTGATTCGAAACTGATTTACTGTTAACTGTTTACAGTGATTTGAACAGGAGAGGCTTGTAAAACAGACAGGAAAAAGGTTTAATTGCTGGTTTCCCGTGTCCTCCTGGGGCTCGATCTGAGGGTTCCCATTCGAGTGATTAAGGAGAGAGGGAAATGGCCCGTGTGAGCAGACTTGTTTCCTGACTGTCTCAGCAATTGTCCTCGACGCAAGTCGATGCCATTGGGTGTCCCAGCCTTCAGCCTTTCCTATCCCATTTTTCTCTTTCTGCAGTATAGACCGGAGGGATGAGTCATGTTGGAGCTCTAGCATTAGTCGTCTGTTGCAGTGCCCGTGTTTGGATTCTTTTTTGTACTTGTTTTAGGAAGCCTGTTATAGGAAGCATTTTGCCCTGTAGGTGATACCATCCCACATCTTCCTCCGTAAGATCTTGTGAAAAGTTTACGTAAATAGACTTTGCCTTAGCGGTCAGGCATTGCCTCCTTAGAAACCTGGAAGGGCCAGCTGCTCCTTCTCTCCGCGCCAGCAGGACGGGGAATAGCGTGTGCAGCCTGTGCAGGGAAAGGGTGTTCATTGGGTTTGCAATGAGTCACGAAGACTAATTTAAAGAATTCACGCTTAGTAATGTGACAACTGTGATGATGGGGTATGGAGTGGGGAAACAGCTAAGGGACATGTTAAATCTCGGAGAAATGCAGATCTTGGCTGGAGATAACCATGTTGGCTTTCACCCTTTTTGATGAAATGAAAGCTGTGTTGACCTGTCTTACTTGTTAAACGCCTAGATTCATAGTCGGTGCATCAGTACAGTAGATTTGGAGTTGATGAGGTAATTCACAGTTATATCTGAAGACCTCGAAAAGAGGAGGGGACAAGGGCAATGACGGGAATGACACAGTGAGAACCTGTTTTAAAAACACTGTGGTTGAATTAATTGGTTTATGCAGAAAAGCACACAGCCTTTCCTTTCAACGGCTGAGGAAGGAGGCAAGGTGGGAACTGTGGAAAACCAGCTCTTTCATCCGGTCATTTCTCTGGTACTGATGCTTCCTCTCCTGTATGCTCTACCATTTGATTGATGAGTTTTTGCAGGCCGTCTCTGAAGTGCGTGAAGATTTCGGGCAGCTGTGGCCTAGGGCAATAATTTCTCTCTTTCTCTGCATGACTGCCTGCCTGTCTGTTAGGGGTTTCATATAAGAAAATATTTCTCTAAAGTCAGAATTGAGCAGCAAGCAGTCGGTCTGGCTGGAGATGCGAGTCGGTCAGCTTAAGGAAAGTGGAGTTAGGGGACAGGGAGAGTAAAATTCTGTACCCCTTTTTCTACTACGCTGGTAAAGCTGCTGCTTCAGTGGTTGTTGTTTTCCTCATCTGGACAGTGTGGGTCAGCGATGCTGGATCGAAAAATTCTAATGCTGGGCTTGAATTTGAGATTCATAATTTGGCTTGTTATCTTTATGCTGCCTTGTTATCTTAATGAAGTTGCACAAATGCCATGTATCTGAACTGCCCAACGAGAAGAATGACACCTGCGTAAACTTCTTGGGGATCTGTAAAGGAAATGCAGAATTACTCTCTGTTGCGTCTTTGGCTTTATAATTTCAATCTAGATTTCCTGCTTCATCCATAATCAGGTACAGATATAATCAGATTCACAAGGAGCAGCTTGCTTACTCTTTCTGTAAGTTTGGTCCCATCCCTGGGTTCCACACACGCTCGCTGGCACCGTGCTAATTTGGAAACCACTCGTCATGGCAAGTAGGCAGATCACGGTGTGCTTGAGCACATTTTCTCTCTCTAAATACCTTGTAATTATGCCTCCAGCAACGCCAAAGGGGTGATACCCAAATGTGGCTTTGCCATACACAGGTATAGCAGATCGGAGTGCAAAACCTGTTGCGGTACTGAAGAGTACTATCGCACCACAGAAGATTTTTCATGTTTCCTGGTCAAATGTTCCTACAGGGGCCTTCTATGTACTTTGCAACCAAAGTGCTGCTTTCTGCAGAGCAGCGGCTCATAGGGAAGCGTAGCGGGAGCTGAAGCAGTGCATACGCACGCAGCCCGAGAGAAAAGCACGTATAGGGCTTTAAATAGCTTACGAAAATATTTGTCACCAGTACAACAGGATGCTTCTCAAACTGGATTATGATAGGAGGCTAAAAGTTTGGGTTTTGGGGGTTTTGTTGTGTCTTTTTTTTTCTTTTTTTTTTTTTAACTAGCTTGTTTTAAGTAGATTCAATGCAAAATTAAGTTATTTTCTGAGGCAGAAAAGAAATGAAGCTCTTTGCCAGTTATGATGTTTTAGAAATTCTTTGGTGCATCCCAACCCGGAGAAATTAACCTCTTCTTGGAAATGATTAACAAGAAACTGTTGGTACTTCTTTTTAATAGATGTGGGGAAAGCAGTTTGGAGCTGCATTTATTTTGCCCAGTCTTTGGTAGAAAAAAAACGTTACCTTTTTTTCTGATTAACTTTTTCATCTCTTGTTCCTGTCTTCATGTCTGTTTTGTGTTTTTTGCTGTGCTTTTTTTGGTGTAGCTTTTAAAATGTAAGCGTCTCAAGGAAGAAATGCTTGGTCAAAATTCTGCCCTCAGTTACGTGAGGGAAAAAGAAGTCAGACAATGTATTTGTTAATATAAAGCTGGATGTTTATTGAAGTAACCTACCAGCAAACCAACAAAACTTTATCCTGTTCTCTTTGTTCATTTGCAAATTGACTTCTCTGGTTATGAGGCTATGTAAGTAAAATAGAGAAGGTTATTTTTCAATTGCTTTTAATTTAAGGCAGGGGATCCAACACCTGCCTAAGTGGGGTGATCAAAGCAGTGCTTGCCTTTTGGTGAAAAGGTCAAATCAGTAGTGCGGTGTAGAGCCTCAAAGTAAGCCTCAAATAATAAATCACAAATAAATTCTGGCTCTACGAAATTACCCTTTCTCTTCACCCAAATGTTGGGCTGCACTGACACCTCCAAGCAGATCCTTAAACCCAAGAGCAGATGTTTTAATGCTCTTGCGTTTGCTTTCTCAATAAGGACGCGCCAAGGGTGAGTCGCAGCCCTGCATTTACATTGCAAGCGCCGGGCTGCTCCGGGCTGGTGACTTGCTCTTTGCCCTCATTCTTCCTTTGAACCTGGTGCCGCGGTGCCTGATCGCCGGCCACGCCGCGGCACCGTGTCCCTCAGCCCCGCCGCCTCTTTCTCTTCTCATCCGCAGACAAGAAAAAAGCAGGCAAATTCCAGCCTTTCAAGAAGCTCTTCGGCAAGAGGAAGAAAAGGGAGCCGGCCTCGGATGGCGAGGAAGCCAAACTGAAGCCCAGCCACTCCTTCGGCAACGTCTGCAACGGCACCTTCTCCTCCGATGAAGAGCCCAACGGTGGTCTGAGGTAAGGTCACAGGGGTCTGCTGCCGGCCGGCAGAGGAGCCCCTGCAAGCGCAAGGCTTGTTCTCCCTGCTTTTTAGTGGAGTTAAATTTAAATTCTGCCTCTGCTGAGCGGTAGCGAGTTGTATGCTGCTTTTTTCCGGGGTGTCTGCATCCCTGTCCCTGCCCTGAACGTGACACCCGCTGCTGTAGACCCCGAGGTCTCACTTCTTGCATTCATTACTTATTGGGTACGTGCACCAGTGTGTGAAAAAGAAATCCCAGGGCAAAGCAGAAATGGATTTGAATCTGGCTCCGTGATTTAACAGAACTCCACGGGGAACACCTGAGCAGAGGTATTAATGGCATCCCTGTTTTTAAAACTGGGGAAAGGGAAACCTGAACTGGCGGCTACAGATCCTTTATTGCATACTTTTCCCTGCAAGGTGGTGTCTCTGGGTCAGGACAGACACATCTTCTTTCAGTCTATCCCGTACCGGTTTTGCATTGTAATTGGGGTCAACAAACAGGCTGCCTTTATCCTGATCCGGTCTGAACGTAGGGTGGAAGAAGGGAGAGAGGGGAGAGAGGGACGTGGAAATCAGATCGTATTCCAGCGACGAGAGAGGGTGACAGAAGGACAGGGTGAGAATTTGCTGTAGAAATGATGGGAGAAAGAAACCGCACAGAGTTAACTAGTCAGCAATCTCTAACTAGGAACAGAACAGAAAAACAAAACAAAACAAAACAAAACAAAAAACCCAACAAACAACAAAATCCCACCCCAACAACAACAAAAAGCCAAGACCAGATGCACAAGCTAATTGGGTCAGTAAGACTTATTTCACTTTCCAACTGAAAGTCTCAGCTTAGTTGACGCCTTGTCGAAACCTGCTTCTTCGGAAAATAAGGAACTGTTTGCACCGGGGAGTGCGAGTACCTGAAAGTAACAAAAAATCTGAGAGGATCAAAAAACCACACCAAATTCCTCTCCTTATGGAAGAAATGTATACCAGAAACATCACCCTGCACAGTATTCTCAATAGTGCAAAATCATAGCTGTGAGAATGTGATTTTTTTAAATTATATTTTAAGTTCTTGTTAAGGATTTTTTGTTCCATTCTGTGAAATTCTGCAAGTTCGAGGTTTCCTCTTTGGCTTCTGCAATGCAATCTTGTACACCTCTTTTGCCCGCCCCAGCTTTTCGGAAAATCAAGACTGAGCATAGCCAGACTGTAGATGGAGACGTGACTGGCTGCTGTTGCATCGTCGCCTGTGTGCGTGATACCGAGCGACGGTAGGGAATTACAGTACCTTTTGCCTCAAGAGCAAACTAGTGAACGAGAGCAAAACAAAGGGCATCATCTCGCTATCAGGGGTTTCCCATTCAGCGTAACTGAAAAGTCAATGCTGCGCCCAGAAGCAAACAGTGATTTGGGAACTTGTCCAGTTCCTCAAGAGCGAAGTGAAGGTGTGGCAGACCCCTGTGAGACTGTTAAGTGCTCGCATTTTTTAAACATATTAATTTTTCTAATTAATAAAGGCATTAAGCGTAAGCCTCTAGTGGAATAAATCAGACTGCACAATTTGAATTACAGGGGATTAGCAAATGCGAAGTGTCCCACGACTCATCTCAAGTGGAATGTTGCTTTCTGCGCCTGTGATTCATGAGAGGTGCTTCTGGTTGAGCCTGCTGGAAATAGTCAGAACTCTCTTTTCCTTGTCAGGCTTCATGGTGCAAATGTGAGTGGGATTTGATAATAATTTTCAGCTTGCGGGTGGCCTTTGCCACGTTACTCACCCTCCAACAAGCATAAACGTTCAGTGCGGTGCATTAGATTGCTTTGCAGAGCTCAGTTTTGCCACCCCTTTCTCTCTTCGGCAGCATGGCTTCCATCCATCATATTTTTTTGCCTTTAGTATGATTTCAACTGTTTTTGAATTGGATGCAGTGATGGGCTATCTATGTAAGCCTAACTTACTATGTAAGTAAAATAATTTAAA
Organism: Chroicocephalus ridibundus; assembly: GCF_963924245.1. Lineage (NCBI taxonomy): Eukaryota > Metazoa > Chordata > Aves > Charadriiformes > Laridae > Chroicocephalus > Chroicocephalus ridibundus. The sequence continues at coordinate 72,737,670 of NC_086288.1, forward strand.
CAGTTGTTTACAAGTTGTCTAACAGTAAACACATTACCACACCTTCCATTATTCCTATAGAAATGGACTAGGGCAAATATAAATAACTAGTAGTATATTTATAGAACCAAAACCCTGAGTAGTTTTATAAGACCATCTGCTTCAAACTCTTTAAGAATGTACAACGACCGTGTATATACAAAAAGCTTAATAAAAGTTCCAGTTTTGCAACAAAAGTCCGGGGATGCTCCCATTCCCTTAACAGAGCTATATTTCTTCATCGACCTGTAAAGTACATTCATTTGTTATCCGCAGACGTTTCATGTGGGCTTTTTGTTTTGTTTTGAGGAGGGAGAACTTATTATATTGGAAAGATATTAAGGAAGAAAGCTGCTTCAGGAAGGGAGAGACAAGAAAATAAATGAGCGTAGGCTAAATAAGAGGTCTGTATTGCTTCCAAGACCGAAGCTAGTGTTTCACCGTGTGCTGTATTGGCTTACAAGCCTGCTCAGAGCTAACGCCTGAATCCCTAATGGAGACTGCGCCGACCGGGTGATGCAGATGTAGCAGGAGCAATTTAGGTAATCTGCATATGGTGTAGATTGACTAGCTGAGTTGGGAGCAGCCTGAGAGATCTGCCTGTCCATGCTTTCCTATAGCTGCTTCCTGGACTCCTCGGATGCAAATGCCTTGCTTGGTATCCTGATGTATGCGCGCTGCAACCTATTTATTCATCCATGTTGTTTTGCAATTCCCAGCTGGGAGGTTTGCTCCTGCAATTTGTCTTGCCCTGCCTTGTGAAAGACTGGAACTCCTTTTCCCACTTTTGTATTGCCCTTCTCGAGTTTATAAAGTTAAAGCTGTATTCATTAACTTTCTGTCCTGACCATATGAGCTGGGAGAGAGAAGTGCTTATTACAAGACAAGTTTGTGGAGCTTCACTAAATTCTCCAGAAGCTTCTGTTCTGAGGCTATGGTTTGGCACTTTATGAGATTTCGTATTTGCCTTATTTGTCACGGTTGACACCAGGCAAGCCTTGTGAAGATGTACCTGAAAGGGAACCTGTGCGATGCCCTACAAAAAGTTTGTCATTCTGGGTTGATGTGCAGAGGCAGCAGGGAGTTACATTTCTCTTATAGAGGGTACAATAGAGTGCCTTAACTTGGGATGAATGCGATATTTCAAAGGACCTGGAAGCAGACTTGCCGTGTCTTTAAGACTCAAGTTTCACAACACTGATGATCTTCCACGGAAAAGTCTCTTGGCAAATTTCAGACACTTGAATGTGCCTGTCCATGAAATGGGACCCCTTTATTTGTGAATCCCCATCAAGTTCTGCATAATCCCCGTGAAACTGTTCTCAGGTCGCCTACATAAATCATCCTCATTATGAAGAAACCACCTAAAGATCTTAGTTCTCTCTATATACTGAGGAATACTGCTTGTGTAGAAGGAAAATGAGAGATTTCCAGTCTCATCAGCAACTTTGCCCAATATTTGCTAAACCTTCACCAGCATGAATTGCTATTGGGACTGGGTTGTGGGTCACCCAGCTCTTTGCCTAGTAGAGTTGTGCTAAACTGTACAGCCGTTACTACTCTGTTAATTAATGCAGCTTCCTTTCTACATGTGAGGACCACGTGCATAAGCAGTGTGGTTTCTCCAAATGTATTAATTCTTTGAAAACGCCTCATTTGGGCAAGCAACGTTGGTATTTGCTATTCAAGCTGTATCCTTGATGCACTTGATCAGGTAATTCAGAGAGACGGTATAATTGCATTGTGTCACTTCCATGATTGTAGAAGCCAAAAGCATTCCCTTGCAAATACGAAGGTTGCTTTCTGACATGATTACCAGCAGAACTTCAAAATTATCTCTCCTTGCCAATGGTCCTGACACCTTGCCAGGAAACTTCTATTCTAGAAACGTAAACTGGGCATATGCAGAGCTGAAGGAAAATCTTTCAGTCCTTTTTGTGATATTTGCCCAGTGTCTGCACTCAAAGACAGGCTTCATGTGGATTTAAGGCAAGTATTTTGCACAGTTCCCATCTCTAGGCTATACAGATACGCAAAATAAGCAAGAAACTGTTTATGGACCAAAGCTGGGGCAAGGAGCATAGTGTGTTCCCAAGATGCATCAGGAGTTTTATTGCTCATGACGGGAAGTTCCCAGGGGGAAGGCCCCAGGGTGGCAAACGGGGACACGGTCCCAGAGATGCAGCACAAGTCAGGTCATGCAGCTGTGCGGAGCTGCGAGTTGTGTGAGCGGCAGTCTCCTGGTAAGAACAGAAGTATCCTGAATTTCTCCGGGCAGTCCACCTGCCAACGCCAAGAGTGAATCTTTCCACTTGAAAAGAGCAGAAGAAGGACTGGGGAGAGGAAAAAAAATGCATTTCATTGTCATCTTAAGAGGCCTTCATTTAGTAATTTGCTAAAGGTAATTTTTCTCAGAGGCTGGGTGGGTCGGGCTGTTTCAGTGGTGGTTTGCACCTGAGTCCAAATGGCAGATGGTCTGAAGGCGGAAAGGAGATGGTGGTTTCATACCAGCCATCAGCTTTTATAGTGCAAATTTGGATTCTCTCTGCTAAAGAGAGGCCAAAGGCAGCGGTGGAAAGAACGTCAGTGATGAATGGATGGGGCTTCCACGGGATGGGGCACAGCATGTTTCTTGGTAGATACTTGGCTGCTAGTGGCCTTTCTCAAAGTATTTTTTAGAGCATAAATAATATGATCAAGATTTGATCAGTCAGTTGAGTTGTGGTATCGACAATAAATTCCAGACAGCTGTTGTTGTTTACCTAGGAGATATCTGACCTGTAAAGTACAAATTTTAATTTTACATTAATTTTGAATTCTGTGCCTGAATGGCCACAAATTGCACAAGCACAAATTTTCAGGCGGAAAAAAAGGATAGGAAGCATAGCTATCGACATGGCTAAATCACGATCTCTTTAATGGATTGGAATTTGAGAAAGAAACCTGTAGAAAGCAGAAACAAATAATGAACCGCAGAGGGATGATAAGGAGGAGACTAAATTTTATGAATTCTTTACTGATAGGAGGAAGAGTAAGCGAAGACTTGGTCCTCTAAGTAAGGAGGGAATGATAGCAACAAGTAATGCCAAGAAAGCCTGTGTTTTAGTCCCTTTTAAACTTTTATCTTCATACAAAAAAGGGGGGGGAAAGTGGAAAAAAAGCAGCAGTAGGTGTACTTTCGACATTGTGTCTGTTTTTAGCCTGTGTGAACTTTGTTACTGTGAATGCAATTTATATTGGGTTTGTGCATACGCCGATAGCAGGGACATCACAGTTTTGGGAGAATACATACAACAAATAAAATGCAGGTTCCTCTGGAAGGTGCAGATTGGGACCTGCATTCTTGTGCTTGTTTTCACAGAAGTTAGAGATAGGAGAGGCTCGTTCAGTGCTCAGCCACCCTTTCTGTGATTGTTCCCAGCTGAGCATTTGCCTCAGAAAACAGAATTATTCATCTGATTTTGCTAAACAGTGCACTCAGCTTGGGGATTTCTGCAGGTCTTTGTGGTCTTCTACTCCTCCAATAACAGCCTATTGTATAAGTCGGGTCTAGGAGGTGATGCAGTTTATTCACTATCACTCATCTCTTGTATCTCCATTTTAGTTTCTGAATATTTAATTTTCATTTTGCATTTCATGTGAATGAGAACAACTCATCTGCGTCAAGTGTGGCCTTGGTTACTAACTGCTGATCAATGGCATTCACTCTCGTCGTCATAGAGACTGGCCTGAAAAATGAATGTAATTATATTTTCCTCATCTCTCAAGTGACTCTTTTATTATTGCTCAGGTAATTACCTGACATGTACCTTGCAAGAATACGTGGTGATTTATTAAGTAAGGCAAAAAAAACCCCAAACCATCAGGAGAAACTGCTCGGTCTCTTTCGTTCTGGACTTCACGTGGTCTCTTCAGCAATCCCAGCCCCTGCTTCGATGGCACAGTCACCTTGCAGCTCAGACTTCCACGTCATCTCCGTGGGTAACGTGCTTCACGTGAAGAGTGTCTCCCATGTTACTTTGGTGGGGGATAGTGTAAAGAGTAGGACAGATGTTATGGTCGCCTTTTCTTAGTGTTCTTTTACTACCTGTAAACATCAAATTTGGTGCAGATAACAGTCAGTAGTAGGACACAAAAATTCACGTTCCTGGCCGAGGCCACCTTAGGCATTTCACTAAAGGCTTGATCCCAAGGTACAGTCTGTTTTCGGCATCTCATTTAGATGGGCTTTTATAAAGCAGACATATCAAAGTAGTTGTCTACGGTCTGTCCCAAAATTTCCAAAAGCAGCTCATGATATTTTCAAATCTTCCAAAAGTGAAGTCTTGCTTTTACCTCCAACTCAGACTTGTAAGCCTGATGTACAGGCTTCTAATGTCTGTGTATTGTTTTTTCTGCATGACTATTAGAGGCTCATCTCATGAAAATGATTCACTGCTATTTCAGCTGTTCAGTTACTAAATTTGAGAGTGGGGAGGAGGGAAACCCAACAACCTATAAATGATAACTTGCAAGAATAAAATAGGAAGAATAAGAAAACTTTATTTGACGGATTGGTTTATTAGCTGGTAGTATACCTATACATTCATAAATCCCTAAGAATTGAAGGTGCTGGCTAAACGTGAAAACAGACAGATGTAGAGAATCACAGGCTTTAGAGTCTTGGGTCCAGGGGAATGTCCTGATTCCTTCTTGGACAATTGCAGCCACTACTACAAGATCTTCCCTCTGTCACATCCAGTTTTCATATACTAGGATTTTTTTTTTCTTTTGCTTATCAGCCTAATTTATGCAATTGACTTTTGTCAGTCTCCTGATTTCCCTTATAATTGCCTCCTTTTGAGTGCCTTCCTGACTCCAGGGGGAGTGCTTTGGTGCAGTGGTGCTTGGTGTCCACCTTCTCTTGGAGTCTTCATCTTAGCGGCACTCTAATTTCAGTAAGTATCTCTTCAAGCCCAAGCAGAGCAAAGCAACATATGGATATTGTAAGGCTTTTGGAAATAAAATGTGCCGGTATTTTCCTTACTTTTGCCAGCTGACATGGATCCATGTTGAACAAGTTTCTTATTTCTGGGTTACGGGGTTTATTGCGGGAACAAAGAGAAGGTTGTGGCAAATAGCAGCTTTGTTCTCTCCAGTTCTTCATTTGCAGGGATCCTTTTGTAGGATTTGTTACAGATGTTGGTGAAATTAGAGTTGTTTCACCTTTTCTGTAATTTATATTGCAGCTGAGCAGCACAGGACAGGAGCCACAACCACCGCACGAGTGGCCATTTCTGACTAGTTGTCAGGGCGGAGGAGTGAGGAAAGCCTCCCTGAAATGGTCCCGGGTGTCTTGACAGAACATAAGACTAACATCATGCTCAGCGTTTTTGTTGATTTTACCCTTTCTTGACAACTCGGCTCTTGCCTTCCTCCCTCCTGTCACCGATTTGCTTAAGTCTGTGCTCCAGAAGCTTTGTTCTCAGGTGTGTGAGCTAGGACTTTTCACCGCTTGTTGCTGGTTTATCACTTACTAGGAGTTTGCACTAAATGCTATCAATTTGCCATGGGTTTTTTTTCCAGATGCTACTTGAGTGCAAAGATGCCTCATTATGTAGTCTGCAGTTTGGATGTGATCCTGAGAACTCTTCAGTAGGCTTTCTCTCTGCAACAGCCATCAATGTTTTATACCAGGTCCCGCCCTATGTCTGTCTCCTTTTTTTCTTGTCTTTTACCCTCAGCCCTGACCGTGACTAGCTTCATTTTCACCTTAGTAATCCCAGAACTTTTTTTTTAAACTCTCGTGTTCACTGCTGCCATTACAAATGCTCTCCCTCCTAATCATTATATACTTTATTTCCTTGCAGATTCTGCATGGCAACTGCCTTTTCCGCAGCTGGTAAGGTCTGGGGCTGGGGTCCTGAACCAAGCAGAGTTGTCACCCGTAGTATAACGTGCTGTCTTATTTCCTCTTCCTTTCCTTCCTTATGAGCTGAATGCAATCACTGTATAGCACTTATTCATGCCAAGGCTAACTTAGACTTTTTGTTTCCTTTTCTCTACATTTTGCCATATTTTAGAGCAAATTTTGCATAAACATATGCTGCTGTTTGATAGAACAGTGTCACACGCAGTGGATTTGCCAGGTCACGTGTGAAAGTTGGACCATTTAGAGCCCTGTTCCTTGCACTAGTCTGCATATTTCCATGACAACTGGTGACTTGTCCACAATCTTCAAGCTGTGTTATGGATTCACTTGCAGAGTTACTGGAAGCCAGAGAGCTGCCTTTCTTTGCTCTGCGTACTGAGACTTTCTGAGATTGGAGGAGTTGGTGAATAATTACATATAGTTCATGTGTCAAGAGCTATCTGGTCCCACCCCATTACCTTCTTGTCAGAAAGCAGTAAGGGCAGGGCTGCTCCCTCAGGGAAGGTGAGTGGGGCAGCAAGGGGGTCCCACAGCAGGCTAGGGGTCTCGTCACCCGAGGCCCGGTCCCACAGTATCTAAGTGAGGCAAGCAGGACAGATCCTAGGATGGTAGCCAGCTCCAACCAGCAGTACAGATAAGGCAATATCTGGATGATAAGGCAGGTCTCAAGTTGAGCCAGGAAGCCACTTTGTAGGTCAGGGTCAGATCCATTGATCACCCCGCAGGCCCACAGTGAGAAGGCAGGGCCAAGGGCAAGCTGGGAAATCAGTGCAAATTGAGGTCTAGGTCAAGGAGCTTCATGGCCAGGCACAGTTGTGGCTGAGCTGGAGACCAGCAGTCTTCCAGCACAGCTCAGGCAGAGACCAAAGCCTCAACCATGATCTTAAATGGAGCTCCTGGTCCCATGTGTGTGGGTGGAGGTCCCAGAGGGGACTGGTCAGGGACGTTAAAGCTTATTAGCGCACTCAGAGCCCCAACACTTCCCATGATTACTTTTTATGCCCTTAATGATCCTTATTTTAGTTAGTTTATTAGCTTTGTGTCAGATAATGTTGCATGATGTCTTTTGAAATGAGCAGGGCTACTAACAGGGCAGAACAAGTCATTGACTTCAGTGGGACTCTGGTGGGTCATAACTATGGGGCTGTCCAGATTTCCCAGATTCAGTGCCCTGAAGTTCGGCGGTTCCTGAAGGCCATACAGATACATCTTTAGATTGAGCACAGGAATGATCCCCAAGTTTACTTTATGAAAAAGAACCCTGTTAAAAATTCTCCTTTTTTGCCTGTTCAGCTTGTAAAGACCATGTTTACGGGTTTGGTAATGCAGCGAAGCAACGTGCTGTCTGAGCATGGTTGTAACTCAGAGTTACATTGCAGCATGGACAATATTCCCCATGCAGGTGTGAGTTAGAACCAAAACTCATATTCCAGCATGACAGATGAAAGAGGGGACGCTAAAAATACAGCTCAGAATTACAATCCATTTTCCTCTATTACAGTATTAATGCATCTCTGGAATGACTAGAAAATGCAATTTCTGTTTTTCATCTCCAGCTGCCCTGAGGACATCCACAGGAGATGCAAAGGGTTGGAATCAGATTTCCTTTTTAAAACAAAACATTAAGTAAAGGCATCCTATCATTGCACTTGTCATTTCCCTGGGGCACTATTCTGGGAGGTGACTCTCAGATGTCTTTGAAGGGATTATACTAAGGGTCAATACCTGGCTAAAACAAATTCGTGCTTGCTTTGCATGCTTTGTGAATTTTTTAGTATTAAAAATGGCCCTATGTTAAAAAGTTGTCTCTGTTGTCTAATGATTACCAAGTCGTTTTTTAGTGGAAATCTAGAAGGGCGAAAGTCATGAGATTGTGGGTTTTTTTGGAGTCGGTCTCTACAAACATGAAAGAACAGAACAACTCATTCTTTCCCTTTATTTTCCAGTTTCTATTTCTAACTCTTTAATATCAGAGTGGGAGGAACATTTATGACACACCGAAGAGGCAATTGGTGGTGCGAGCTTTCTGTACTACAGTAATGCACTGGTAGGGGATTATGCAAGATCTGAGAGCTCAGTGTTCTCTGCTGGCAAAAATTCCACTTTTTGAGGACCCCACATTCATCTTTGAGAGGAAAATTAGCTCTGGAGGAAAATGGGGTCTAAACTATAATAGCCACCAGTACTGAGGTAAACTTAGCCTTGTATTCAGTGCAGGATTACCACGGCACGTATTCTGATGTGCTTAAGGGTGCAGTCCCACAGCAGAATGAGCTGATTGAAGTCCGGACTGCAGTTGTCCGACCCTTTCCAGCAGCTCTCTGGCCATGCAAGTGGCATGAATGCTTGTGCCAGTGTTTGCTCAGCCAAACTGGGAAGTTGTGCGGGCTTTGGGGGTTGTTTTGGGGTTGGGTTGTTTTTTTTTCAGTTAGTTACTCAGCTAGAACAGCTCTCAGTTCTCTCATGTGAACCGTGAGCACCAAGCAGGCACAAAAGAGGTGATGGGAACACATGGGGAGGAGGATAAAGGGAGGAAGGGTGATACCTCACCCAGTCCTGACTTGGAGTAGCCAGGGCTGACAGAAGATTGCATCCCAAAGAGGTACAGATGCATAGCAGTGGAAGGCTGGTGGGGATCCAAGGAGAAATCTCTCTCCATTTTCTGGTCTTCATGGGCGAGGAGTAAGATTTCTCTTGTAGGCTCAGGGTGGTCCCGTTCTGCTGTTTCCCATTTCCTAGTTTCTTAGCATACACAGACACCTCAGCAAGAGGGAGTAATGGAAACAGGGTTTACTGCACAGAGGTTTTTGCAAGCCGAATTCACGCATGGAAGCATTAGATCTATGATACTTCCAATGTCCTTCTGATCTGTTTTACCTGTGGTTTTCTGGGATTCTTCCAGAAGTCTAAAATACAGGAGAAGGTGCTCTCCCTTTCCAGGGGAATGAATTTATCAGCACTTAGTTAAACAAAGAGTCTGAGAAACATTCATTTTGCGCAGAAGAAAGATAGTTAGGGATGAGATGTATTTGATGCAACTCTTTTTACAGCTAAATACAGTTAAACTTGAGTTAGGAGTCTACAGACAAGATGTGGTGTGGTCCTTGTCCTCCATGTCTTGCTCTATTTCCCACCCGTTTGACGCTGATGGCTCCATTATTTGTAAAAATCCCATGGGATGGTTGGTTTTGCTGTACTTTTATGCTCTTGGGGTACCCTCAAGATAAAGCTGTATCCTGGTGCACTCTTTTTGTGCCAAAGCCTAGAACCCCTCATACATTCTCAAAAAAGGCAGTAGCTCTTGAGAGAATTTCATCTGAATAACAAAAGGTGAAAAGCGTGTTCTTAGTTTTGCTGAGAAACCAAGTATTCCTACCTATCTTCATGAATCTGAAGAGGGGCATGGGTATGGCAAAGAAAAACCTCTCTGAGAATGGATGGAATTTAACTTTGCTTTGACTATGAGAAAATTAATTTTGAAAATTTGTGTATTGGAACTGAAACTGGAACATGGTACTTGGGTTGCAACACATCTTCAGAAAGAACATCTTTAAGGGTTTGCTAAAAGTGCTTTGTATTTTGGTATAGCACATCCACAAGTCATTTAATTCAGTCAGGTTTCTGGGAAGTGAGTCAGATGATGACTCAATTATCTTCAGCACAAACAGCCTCTGAAGTGTCACTGTCGGTATTATCAACAGAAGTGCTCATAAACTGATGCCACTGTTTTCCCACATCTCTTGGAAGTGATACGGAGGTTTGAAACTGTAGTGCATTCAACCGTGGCTACAACTGTAGCCCAGGTCTCTGACAAGTCTTGAATCTATCAAAAGCCATTCCTGGTGTCGACATGCCTGTTAGTTGAGGGGAGGCTTTCTGAAGCACAGCCTACTGTAGGTGTGGATTGTGAGGATGTTGTTGTATAAAGGCTGCTGAGAAAATCTTCAGAGATGGGAATGGTGGTAGCAGCGAGGGAATCTCAATTATTCATACTGTATTATGACTTAAAAGAAAGTCTTTCTAAAAGTGGAACGTGGAAGAGAGTGAAAAAAGGGATGGAAAAAGGATCTCTGTGATATGATCTGTCAAACTCACAGCTGGGAGGATTTGAAAGGATTGTAGGCTCCAACTGAGTAAAATGAGAGACCTTTTAGAAAGTTCAAGTGGCCTGGAAATCACCTTAAATGCTATTTAAACTGGCCTGTAAAAGAAACTAGGTTACTACAATGTGTGAATGTTTTTTCCAATGTACTTTAGCCTATGTAGACATTTAAGCAAACTTCTTACAAACATTTTTACTAGTTATTGGACATGTGCCTAGCACAATTGCTCAGTCACCCAGTTCTGAAATATCCAGTATATCTGCAAAGCATTTTGGGGGAATACAGTAGAGAGAGGTCTTGGGTTAATTCACTGCAGGGTTTCTTGTGAATGTTTTATGTGTTCTGACAATTTGGAGTATGTTTTGGTAGCAAGTTAATAAGAAAACAAGAAATGGATGAAAGCATTCAAATATGTTTGGCCTCAGCCCTGTGAAACAAAAATGTGTGATGCCATGTAATGAGGAGGTGCCTAAACTGAAAGCAGCTGGTGTATGGGAGAACGTCGGTGAGAGATGCCTAGCATGGTCCTAACCTGCCATCCGTACCATGGTGGGCACTTGTCAATAGGGTTGGACTTTCAGTGGTGATGTACTTCTGATTGCGGGTCACGTGAAGCTCCCAAGATGTTTCACCTGATCCTTAAATGGCCGGAAGCTTTAAATGACATTTTAACAACTCCGATCACACTAGCCATAAACCCAAACCTGCACATAGCCAAAAGCTGGTGTGCTGTGTGTCTCAGTCAGAAGACCCAGTGGATTGGTTCACAGGCAGGAGGTGAGACTAGATCACTAAAGGTGTGCTCAGCTCTGTGGCAGGATGGGGAAGATCTTCACCCTCAGCCGTGTCCTACGCATTCATTAGCACTGACCTCAGAGGTCTCTCCTTTCTCCCATTTCAGGGACTTAGATTTTCAGGCAGTTCCTACTGCCGGAGCATCCCTCCTGCTGGTCGGCTGAAGTTTCGGGGTCTGAACCGCTAGCAAACCCTGTTCAGTTCAAAAGCTGCAGGCTGGATGTTCCCGACGTAAATATTAACAGGCTCATTAGTAAGGTCAAGAACGACTTGCAAACAAGTCACTGAACTCTCCAGTGCCTACTAATTAGTTGTAACAAACAATAGGGATAAACATGAGCTGTCTGATTTTAAGTATGAGAACGCCAGCCCACTGGTCAGTGGAAGGGGAGAATGGCGTCATACACACGGTGAGCAGCCGTGAGACAAAGCCACGAGTAGCTGAGCCGCAGCATTGCTGGAAAAATCTTTGAGACAGGATTCTCTCTGGAACACAACATGACCTGGATTACGTATCCTCAGCAGATCTCTCAGCTCGAAGGTAAATAGTAAACCACAAATTCCCACTGGCCTTGCCTTCGGCACCTGCAGCTGCTTCTTCACCTGTTGCAGGAGGGGTTGGCGTGGGCTAGAGTGTCAAATATTCATGTCCCCTCAGTTTTGGTTGTGAATACAGACAATTTTTTTTCCCCTTGTTCAATGCAGCGCTGGAGCTTTCAGTTCAAACAGACCTACATGGTTGTACGGAAAAGCCAGCTCTTCACTCAGCTTCGTGTCAAACCACTCATTTTGCAAGCCAGCCCTGCTGGGAATTTGTCTCCATTTAAGGGGCATTTCTTAAACTGCGGCTCATGGAATGGCCAAGGAACACAGATATATTCCAACGCCATGCAATTTTACTCTGTGTACAGGCTGAGTCATGACGATTCGATATAGAAACCTTTTTAGAACCGGGTTTAAAAAAAAACTTTTATGGTTTCTCTAATAAAAGGTCTCTAAAAGAAGGTGTGTTACCTTTAGCAGCCAAAGGCAATCGTGTTGTCTTTTTTTATTTTAAAAAAATATCTAAAATAGAATATGGAATATGGCATCTGTTAAATGTTCCCCCTCTTTGATGGCTAAAAGTGCTATGAAATACTGACCATCTCTTTGCTTGATTGTATTTTGCTTTGTTTCAAATGAGGTATGTTGTTCAAGTATTGATTTCGGGTAAAAATTACGTTTTCTGTCAGTCTGTGCTTACACGGAGGATGAAATGATACAGGGAGCTGTGTGTGTTGTCCCCAAAAGCTTGCATGATTTATTTTGTGAGTGCAAATGTATTTTAAATATAAACTGTAGAGAGTAAGAGGTTGTGGGCATTTTTTTTTCTAATATTTTCAGGTTACCTGTAAGAAATTTTGTTATAAAAGTCAAGAATAGCCTATCATTTAATCAGCTGTAAAATGTTAATGTAACTCTATATAACATTCTTTCTTGGTAAGAAAAGGTTGCGATTTTTACTTCAATTATTTCCATACCCCAGGAGAAAAAAAAAAAGAGATAAAAAGGTAATAAATATATTCCAAATATCTTTTATTTCAAGGTAAAAATTAAAATATTTTGAGCACTTTTTAAACAGCACATTTTAGGACGGAGAACAAAGTATATATTGATTTTCTTAAATATGTGAGGCTTTAGCTTTTCTTGTTGTTTTCCTTATCCCTCTCTCTGGAAGTATCATCATTCTTGGTTTTGCTGAAGTATTTGTTTGTAATGTTTTTGTCACACATTTAGTTAGTTAGATTGATATAAAAGTATCTTTTTTTTTTTCTCCAGTTCGTTTGTTTACTGAAGCTGTAAATGGGTTCCATGGAGTTGACAATAGGTTATTAAAAGGAGACCTCTCAGTTCAATTTTCTTCTGCTGTGGCTTTTGTCACGTTTGTATTCTACTGGCTTTCCGCTCACCATAAAATGTTCTAGGCGAGACAAAACATAACTTTCAAACTCAAACATTTTCCCCCAGAATGTCCCCCAGGCCCCAAAGTAACAAACCACAAAGCTTTATTTTTTAATTCTCAGTTTTCTTGGTGAGCCTTTAAAATCTCCTGTAAAAGAAACCACTTTTTTGTTTAATCCCTTTGCCCGTGGATTTAGAGCCGCCATAAACTAGGCCACGCGTGACGCGCTCTCCTCCTCGGCATCGGTACCTGGTTTAACAGTAACGCACGAGCATCTCTCGCCCTTTGTGCTAATCGAACCCACACGAGATGGTGTAATAAGCTTCTTATCAGTCCAGGGGTTTGAAGATAACATTTTATGTCAGTGTGATCACACTTGTGGAACAGCTAAGCAATCAGCAGAACGAGGCAGCTCTTTAGAAGCAGGTTACTAGAGTGTATCACCTCTTTTTTGTGTGTTATAGGGATTCCTTTGCTTGGGACCTGCTGTCTTTCTTCTGGGCCTTGGCCTGACTAAGCAAGATGACTGCAGGCTTTCTTAAATATGCAGTCTGTTAATGTATGCATCATCATCGTCATCATCATCAAAGATGTCCCTGCTTACTGCAGGGGGGTTGGAGTAGGTGACCTTTAAAGGTCCCTTCCAACCCAACACATTCTATGATTCTATGATCTACCCTGTCTCCTAAAAGTGACCTTTAGATTTGAGACTTCTAAGGAAAACCAATTGAACTTCTCAACAGGCCTCTTAAAACCACCCCGCTCTGTGTTCTTCTGAGGAAGAAAACTGTATGTGAAGAAATAACGTGTTAAACTTTTTGTAACAGAAAATGTCTGGATACCTCCCTTCTAAGAATGTTCAAAGCTTTTATGTAGAAGGCAAGGGGGAGGGAAAATCTATACAGCAGAGCAGCTATGATATGAAAGGGCACTCTTATAAATTAATTGCTGTGCTTATTTACTTTTTGACTGGGTTTTTTTCCAGGTCCTCCCATTATTCTATGGGCAGTCGAGCTTTTTCCCATGACAGTATTTTCATACCTGATGGGAGAACAGAGAGCGAGCAGGCCGTCCAAGCAATGTCACAGGAGAACGTTTTAGGAAAAGTCAAAACTCTTCAGGTAAGAAATTGTCAGCGGGGGAAAAAAATATTTAAAATGTAGTAGAAAATTATCTCCAGAATGTGTTAAATGTGGATAAAGGCGGGTTGCTTTTTCAATAGCCTTGGGGCAGTTTCTCAGCCATGTAAGTTGTTTGGCCAAAAGCCAGTTAAATAATTCAGATGATCAGCAGAAGGTCTAGGGTTTGGTCTTGAAAGGTATGGCAGTGACGCTGCAAGCGAATTTGCAGAAATGTCTGCATCTCGTGGAACTCATTTGGATTGAAGTCATGGTTTTGGCATGTCCTGATCTGTGTGCCTGAGACCTACAGATGTGGTACTGAGTGAAAAAATGAGGGTGGTGCTGGTGGCAGGGAATGGCAGGCAGAGTGAGACTTCTTCACAAAGCTGAGTTCGTTATTCTTTTCTACCTAATTTTTTTTCTCCTTCTTTTTCTCCCTGTCCTTTCAATGGTTCTCATGTAAGGTGGATCTGTTCATCTCTCCAAAGTAAACAGCACATAAGTAACTACATAAACAACACATTTGGATATTTGCTTCTAAAGAGCTTTAAATGACCTGCTTTCCTTTCCAGAACTCTGTCCCGTCAGGGCTCTAACTATTTTTTTGCTTTACTTCTTGTACATCTCTAAGATTCCCAGCTCTATGCCTATCTAGACCTTGTCGTTTCAGTTTATTGCTCAGGATGCTGACACGTCCTGTCAAAATGCTGATAAATTTTTAATGCTGTGTATGCGCCGTTACCCTGTAGCTGACTAGTAAAACACCATTGATTTCTTTTACCTCTGAAGTCTGCCCGCAGTACATCTTCTCTGGTGAGCGAGAGGTCATGCATGGTAGACAGATCCAACCTTCAGGATGAAATTGTTCCTTCTGCCTGCCCGGTGCTGTCAGCAGACAGAGCACCTGAACGGCCTTGTCTCTGCTGACTGTGGATGAACTTTGAAGTCAAAACCACACTAAGACAGCTCCAATTTCTCTGTGCTGTTTTTTCAGCTTGAATTTCCCTGGGTCGGGTAGATTCAACGCATGCTGCTTTCCGGGCTAGAAACCATTGTATTTTAAATGACTGATGACTCTGGGCAAAGACGTGAGGTTGGACCTGTCTTGCAGAATGCTTGAGCGTCCTTTGGATACAAAGCCCACTGACTTCTCTTGGATCTGTTGTCTTGGCTTCAGTACATTAGCTTTTCCCTGAACACCTTTTCACTTTGTAGGAGTGGCTTCTCCCATTTCCAAACTCACCTGAAAATTCCCAGTGGAAATTATTGCCTTCACTAAAGTCAGAGACGCGATAAAAAGTACAGTTACTGCAATTGTTAACAACCACCTTCACTAAGCCAATGGTAACTCAGGAAAATTAAAGCAAGAATAGTCACTCTTGAAAGCCACAAAATAAATAGCCAGCAATACACTCTTGCTTGTATGAACCATGAGCCTTTTTTTGGGGTGGTTACTTGAATGTATTTTAAGGGGGAGTGCTTTTTCAGCTGCTTGATGTCAAAAGTATGCTTAAATTTTTATTTAAAACTGAAGGACAGCAGTTAATTTTTAAAATATAGCTGCCACTTGGCCTATAACAACATTTCCAATGTTGTTTTCCCGCTCTGTTGATGATGGAGATACCCAGGGCTACCCACTCAAACAGAATGCAAGTGCATAATAGATTGCAAATGACACTTATAATTATTTATGTATTTACATGGAAGTTATATATTGATCGAAATGGCCATGGATTTCTTTCAGAACCCATGGAAAGGCTCCTTATAACAAGCCCAGGGGCCACCTCTTGATTCTGCAAAACCTGCTGCCCAGCACAAAACTGTCCCCATTTCCCCAGCCATGATTTCTGCAACTATTCCCTGAGTTTTAGGACAAGACCACGCCAAAATCCCATTGCACATTTTTAGGTTGACCTTAGAGCTGAGTCCCAGGTCTGACCAGTTATTTGAACCATCATTCCTGTCTGAAGGCTGTATGCACTCCATACCCCATCCTTTTTTTTCTGATGTACTATTCTAAGAGGATACTGTGTTTGCTGCATGATTTGCAGTCACAGAAAACACCGATAGTCGCTCCCCAGTTATCAGAAGCTTGCATCTACTTTGAAGTGCCTTTCTGCAAGCTCACTCCCACTGGGAACCTCTGTATTTCTTCAAGTGGTGGAACAAGAGGAGACAGTCACCTCTTCTGAAGAGCGTTCCACTCCTTAAAACCAATTCTGCGGCCAGCTCCTGGTAAAGTCATTGCTTCGACACCAGCATTCCTGTGGTTTTGCCCAGACTTGCATGTCACGGTGGAAGCACAGCATTTCCAGTTTCCATTTGCCTGGCAAGGTGCTCCTCAGTAAAGAGGCGCTGCCAGGACTCCATGCCCTGTGCTGGCTCTGAACTCGCTGTATTCCAAATGGAGAAAAAAAACCCCTACAGATCCTTTTCCAGGATTTTTTTGGGGGGTGTTAGAGTGAACATTCCTGGAAAACTTAAATCTTTTTTGGAAGAGGCACCGTGCTTACAAGCCCACCCGATAGCATGGTGAAAAGGGTTGTGAAATCGACTAGAAATGTAAGCCATTTAATACTGACGGTGCTGGATCTCATCCTGCTGACCGCCAAAGTGTTTCCCCCTTCTTGCCTTGCATTTCTGCTGACTTCGGAGTGTCGACGAAGCCACAATAAAATGTCGTGTAATGGTGCCAAACTCTGCAGCGGTGTGGGCGGCGTATGCACCAGCTCGGCTTCTTATTGTAGGAATTCTCTCTCTCTCTCTGATTATGTGCGCAAGATAAATCAGTTCTTTCTGGAATAGCTCTCATTTCTTTTTTTATTGATTTTCAGATTGGCAGCATTCATCTTATCAGGCTTTCTGTGAATGCGTTTGGTCGTGTTCAAAGGTTTTAGCGTGTGCTAAACTTAGCTGGGATTCTGTGGTTCCGTGTGTGAGCAGTCGGGCTGAGAAAAGCCTGACCCCTTGTTCACCGCCAACACCCTTTGTGTACCCTGAAGGTATTTTGTGTTGGCTCCAGCCATCGGCTGCTGTAAAAACCGTCTTTTCCTTGTCCTTTGGATCTGCAGAGATTGATCATTACCTAGTTCTCAATATCCAGCGCAGAAAGCCAGCCTGAACCCGTTCCCACACAGAGACGGTACCGGGCGCTGGTGCTCTTAGTGCGGGACTCACTGAAGTTTCTTGGGATCTGGTGCTTTACCTCCCATACGGGACTGTGAATGAGACACAAGGAAAGTTTAAAATCTCAATCTAGCAGGGTGTCAGAACGAACCTAAAAGAAACTCTGTGAGATTGTTTTTACGTCCTTCCCTTTCATAAGCCAGCGCTGTGGGGTTTTTTTCTTGCGTCAAAGCGCGTTAGATACACTTGCTCACATTTTGCAGCTGTGACTCTTCTTCCTTCTGCTGATATTTGCCAGAAATGAACTGAATGACAGTTTTTTCATTTTTGCTGAATGACATTCAGCAAATGAACTGAAGACAGTTTTTGTTTCAGACCCACAAAACCTGCAGCAGGTAAAATGGAGACTTGTTTTGAGTGTTAGCGTCTTGATGCGTCTAAGCCTTTATCTCCCTTTTGCTGTGACAAACCCATGGTGTGTCACTGCTGCTGCCTCTGGAGGCAGGGGGACACCTTGTTCTCCACCTCCTGCCTTCACTGAAGGTATCCCGGGTTATCTGGCACCCGTGAGGCTGCGGCAGTCACCTGCACGAAGTGTTAAAGGCTGACTACGGCATATGGCTTACTGCATTTAGGATCTACTGGGCTACACCTTTTCTGTCTCATGTGGCCGCATGGTTTAAAACAAACAAACCCTCTGCTCTGTAAATTTGTAAATTCATTACATGGATATTAATTATGATAAAACATGTCTTGGCAATCCAGACTTCTTGGTCAAATTCTAAAGGTCCACTTTTTAGATTCGCACTTGCCTGGCTTTGTAACGAGGAATGTCCCCCACCATTTTCTTCCTCTTTGTAATGAGGAATGTCCCCCATTGTTTTCTTCCTGTCAGACCTAATGAGTCTTCAGTTTTGGATCCCATTTCTTTTAGTCATAGCGTGTCTTAGTCAATGATCAAGACGGTGCTTCCCGTACTGTGCATCGCACATCTGTATTCTACCAGCCATTCCCATTGTTGTTTCTGTCTGATGTTGCCCAGATCTCAACAAGGCTACAAATTCGTTTGCTAAACCTCAAATCTATTATCTTTTAATTTGATGCTCTGCATTTTATAGACTTGGGAGTGAATTTTCACTGTGTGATTGCCCAGCTTTGTATTTCTTACAATGCGGTTCTTTGCTGCCAATATTTCCTAGCGCCACTGCAGACTAATTGGTTTCTTCACGTTTGACAACTGTTTTCACTTTATAAACTGAATTTATCATTTTTTCTTAATTATTCTAGCAGTTCTGGAGCAGACCCCCTTTTTCCTATGATCGTATTAATTAAGTATCTTCAGGCTTCTCCAGAAAGTCTTGCTCTTAACACGTGACCATCTGTAAGTGGTCCATTGCCACCATATACCGAAATCTTCATTTGCCTCTAGATTTGATGCAAATACATATCTCTAGAGATCCATATACAGTTTGCTTCTTCAGCATTCTTTTATTTTGGGCTCTTCCAAAATCTTTTTTGAAGTGTAATTCCCCAAACCACATGCTGCTCCAGCAATGGACAGTGGAATAGTTCCCTTCCTGCATATAATATCCAGAACACCTGTGGTAATACTTCTTATTTTCCTCCTTTCAGTAGGTTTACATGTTAATTTAGAATCATAGAATCATAGAATGTGTTGGGTTGGAAGGGGCCTTTAAAGGTCATCTAGTCCAACCCCCCTCAGTTAGCAGGGACATCTTCAGCTAGATCAGGTTGCATCTAGTTTACATCTCGTTTACTTTCTAAAGCCTTCAGCTATACCAAGACAACTTCTCACACAATGCTTTCCAGTTTATTCTCTCTCTCCGATTAAAAAAATATAAAATCACTTAGGTGGGGTGTTTTGCTTGTTTAGGTATGTGCAGATTTTCCTATTTGAATAAAGCAGTGGGCTCACTTCCATAGAAAGAACAATTAGGTAAACTGTCCTTTGAGCCTAGAAAAGAAATGATAAGAGAGAGAATATGATAGAGATGCATGAAAACATGAATGGAACTGAGAAAATGAATAGAGGCCAATTACTCAGTCTTTCACAGCATGAGAACACATGAGCATCAGTTGAAACTAGTAATACTTTCAAACCAAAACAACTATTTCTTTATGCGTAGTTGGACTGTAGAACTCATTGTCATACAACACTGTTATTTGTGAAATATTTATGAAATAAATTCGTAAGAGAAAACTTCCCAACTGGCTATTTACTCCAGAAGCCCTCAGATGCCACAAAATCTCAGTATGGGCTCGCCCTGTTCTTATATATTCCCAAGGCATTTGAGTTTGGGGTCACTGTGAGAGACTGTACAGGACCGAGTGGAATTTCAACAGTATGGCTCTTCTTCAGACAAGTACTATTGATTAAGTCATTATTTCACAATTACATATAACTAGAAAACATAATTTCATTTATTCATTTATCTGGGCATTGCAAACAGACGTGAAAAATAGGTATTTGAGTTGAAGGCAAAATATGACCAGCATTTCTTGTAAGACCTGTTTGAATGGAGCCCGCTGAAATAGTACGCTCTCTCTTAATGATTTTTAAGTGAACAGAGTTAGCAGCTGGGCAGCTCGGCTTTGGACTGACTCCAGGCAGGGAGCCAGAAGAACGATGTGGTTGCAGGGGGCTGAATCCCACGTGCATGCGAGCAGGCATGTACGCAGAAGAGGAGCCAAGCTGGAGCAAAAGAGGAGATGTACAGCCTGATCTGGGCTCTCTGCCGCTGAATAGGGAAAGTTTGTTCTGTGGCATTTTGTAGGCCGACACAAAGAGCGCTTCGAAAGTCTAAGCTTTTTAATTTGCTGCAGGTGCCAACCAATGCAGAGCAATTTAACTTAGGAGTTTTATTTCTCAAGTTATTAATGGCAAGCTGGTGTAAAGATGTCCGTTAAATAGTATCACATTTTAGCAAATTATTTTGCATGAAATAACAGTGGACCTGTGTCTTGGTCCAGTTACTGAGGAAGATTTTTAAAATTGGATGAGTGCAAACTTTTATTTTTATTTATTTTCTAAATTCCCGGTGTTTCTTTGCCTTTATTAGATGTGCAGCCCTGCCCCTCACATCTCGCTGAATGGCATCAGCAGCCGCCCTGGTTGGGTGGGAACAGACAAACTTTCATGCACCTCTTGAATCTCATAGGAAAAAATTCAGGGATGAGGTAAACCTGGTCTGGAGCACACCTTGATAATCCCATTCCCAACATCACAGAACCATAGAATGGTTTGGGTTAGAAGAGACCTTAAAGATCACCCAGTTCCACCCCCTGCCATGGGCAGGGACACCTCCCACTAGACCAGGCTGCTCAAAGCCCCATCCAGCCTGGCCTTGAACACCTCCAGGGATGGGGCAGCCACAGCTTCTCTGGGCAACCTGTTCCAGTGCCTCACCACCCTCACAGCCAAGAATTTCTTCCTGATATCTAATGTAAATCTCCCCTCTTTCAGTTTAAAACCATTACCCCTCATCCTGTCGCTCCACTCCCTGATCCAGAGTCCCTCCCCATCTCTCCTTTAGGTACTGGAAGGGGCTCTAAGGTCTCCCCGGAGCCTTCTCCTCTCCAGGCTGAACAACCCCAGCTCCCTCAGCCTGTCCCCACAGCAGAAGTGCTCCAGCCTCTGACAATCTTCGTGGCCTCCTCTGGACCTGCTCCAACAGGTCCACGTCCTTCTTGTGCTGAGGACTCCAGAGGTGCTCACAGTATTCCGTCCCTGGAGTGCTACATCCCTGGTGTGTGTGGTCCCTCCAGCTGCTGTTTCACTGTGTAATTGTCATAGGTGGTAGCCATGCTGGTTGGGTGCTGAGGATGGTCTGTAAATCCTGTGGGAAATAGCTGTCCACTGGCTGCAAACAGAGGGACTGGGAGAGCCCGCTGGAGTTGATAAGGCTGGAAGTGGAAGGTGCAGGCAGGAAGCCTTCATCTCTGTCCTTCTGCTCTGTCTGCCAGCTAGATTTCGGAGCAGGGCAGTGATTTCTGGCTGCTAAATTACAAGCCTTCTTGCCCAAAACCAAAAGAGAGCCGGTTCATTTAACTGAGACCAATATGCATCTATGGAGAGATCCAAAAGGGTATCTAAATACCCTGCGCGTGGCTGTGCAAAGGTAGAAGAACAAAATGCCATGCCTGCAACTTCTAATGACACGAGTCGCAAATAATCCTTAGGCAGCCATCATCCACATGCTGTCAGCACAGGGATTCTCAAGTACAGAGGATTTATAGTTTTGTGTTCAGAAATTTATGTCTAACTGAAACGTTTGAGAAATTTAAAGCAGGTGCTGCTTTTCAGGGAATACATCCTCTTCTCACCAGCCTTGCGGCTTACATTGATGTCTCTCTCCATCTCTGGGTTGGACTGTGTGTGTTCTTCCAAGTAAAAGTTGTGGGTTTTTTCTTTTCTTTTGGGGTCGATGCATTTTTATGGTTTTTACAATTGACCAGGTACAGAATGTATCTGTATGATTTTTTTTTGAGACAGGATAATTGCATTGTAGTTAGAGTATAAGCACATTTTTAAAAAGAAAAAGGAGCAGGTTTTACATTGCTCTTTGAAAGCAATAAGAATAAATTTGCTCAGCGGTAACAATAAGTTATTTCAGATTCTGACATTTGGTATTCAGCATCAGCTTTGGAGATTAGAATGCACTGAAAGAAACCGGCCAATGGAAAGCTACTAGTGGTGTTCATTTAAGCTAAATTAGTTTAAAAAATGTCAATAAATAAATAAGTAATGTGAGAGCTACGAGTTTCCTCTTCAATATTCAAATTAAGTTATGCAAGTCTCAGCAAAGAAACTTTTAAAACTTTGACGTAATGTAAAAAAACCCACCTGTGTACAGTGCATAAATATCGAGGATACTCTATATCCTGGAAGTATCAGGAAAATAACATTCTAAACTGTTATATAGACCAGTACGCATTTTTACAGCAGAGCTCTCAAGCATCCCTGATGACAATTAAAAAGGCCATTCTTTAAGCATAATAGCTCCATCCCCACACAACTCCCACCATGCATTGCACACAGTAGATCATGAACTTGATCAGAAAATCAAGAGAATAACACGCCATCCCTTCCTCCAAAACCCATTCCAAGCAATAGGTACATGTGGGCATGTTCTCGCCGTGGAACAGGTGCCCAAATCCTTAGTTTCTTGGGTAGTTGCTCGGGTAATGCTGACAGTTCCAGTTTTCTGCCTGGGAGAACTATTTGTCTAGGAATACAGCTTTTGTAAGAAGAAAGGAGCAGCCTCGAGTTAGAAAACACGTTATCAAATTAAGAAGCTATTCTGAAGTAATTTTCTACCAGCACCACGGGACGTGCGGGAACAGAGCAGAATTACCTCTCTCACACTATCTAATAAAGACTGGTTTGCTCTCTCCAGCTCTCATTTACGCTGGTGGAAACACGTAAGATTTCAAGCCAGAGAGTTGCACTGCTAACACGAAAGCTCGGGAGAACTTGGTGAAACCCTTGCCTTTCCGCTATGGGTGCACCGCCAGTAATCCGGGCGGGAATAAAACTGGCATTCAAAGCTGCCCACTATGCCAAAATGAGGTACCAGATGAATTCCATTACCTTCTGCCAAAATCCAAATGGGCATAAATAATGCGTAACTCAATGAGGAGACTGACAAAAACTATTCTAATTTAATAATCTGATTATAAGGAGTCTCTGCACGTACTTTTTGTCTTCATAATTCAATATTGAAACATGGTAATGTTTTGGGGTAATACAGATAAACTTTTTGCGAGAGTCTAGTCCACTGGGCAACGATGGCAAGCAAGACTGATCTGACCTGAATCATTTTAGAGGTCCATCACTGCTACTAAAGCACGTCTTCCCTTGCCAGCTGCTCACCTAAGCCGTGCCACTGATTATGGGCTATAGGAAAAAAAAATAAAAATCTTTGTTTTACATTCTATCTGCTCCAATTTTCTGCAGCTCCCAGCAGCGTGCTCATGTCAGGGGTCCGTCTATGTACCCCTGAATAGAAGCTGCACAGCTGAACTGGGTATTGCTGAGCTGTAGGTGTTCATAGTAACACAAGACAGAAATGAGAGGTCTCCTTTGGAGAATTTTCTGTGCTCGAGAGAGAGTAAAGCAGGAAAATAGCTCCACAGTTGGTTCCTTCCTTCCTAACTGAGAATGATTCTTTGAAATATTTCAGGAAGCTAATCCATCAATAAGTGTTCCTTACTCCATGTGCTCCTTCCAGAGAATTTCTTTTAACTCTTTTGCAAAAAGTTCACTTTCAGGGGCTGTATGGTATGTGTCTCTGCAGTAGCCAGGGCTGTAATTTCTCCAATTCACCCTACCAGAGGACAGATACTATATAGTACTTATTTGACTCATCTTACGCTTGATATAATTCAAGAGTACCTTCTTGTAACGTTTGGGAGAAGATTACTTCAACAAGGAAAATAAATGGTGGCAAAGCTCTTTCATCCATTCATCTACTGCATGTCTCCTGCATAAACTTCTTTGTGCGAAAGCGGGGACGTGGCAGTGCACGTGAGCATGAGCAGACGTGTTTGTGTGCTTTAAAAGAAGCTGGATTTCTCCTCCTTTGAGAATTTGCCTCCTCTAAGGCAGGGTTATGCCAAACCATTAACATTTAAAACTTACGACTAAACCTTACAATTAGGATATCTTTAAGAACTACAAATGCATGAGATGCAGGGTTTGGGGGCTGGAGAGGAAAAAGTTTGCCTTTTGGAGATGTTTTAGCTTCTCAGTGTACACTTGGCTCATGATTTCATTTCTTTGCAACAGTAAGGCTTCATAATTAGCTTGTATAAACAAAGTCTTAACCTAGGACATAGATTTAAAAAAATAAAAAAGAAGGAATGTTTCAAAATTCACAATAAGTTTTCAAAAGTTGGCAACGCTGATGAGAACTCAAGTCGATCACCCGCAATTGGAAGTCATGCAGTAAATTCATGACCTTGGTCACTTTGAGGGGAGAAAGAAGACGAGGTGGCCACTGCGTTTCAGCAACGTGAGCCTCAAGTTGGTCTTTTTGTCCGGAGTCAGAAGTTGCCCTGAGTGTTCCCGTGCAGCTTTCACATGGAGAAGTGCTAGACTTGGCTTGTTTTGCTCATAACGTAAATACCTTTTCTTTCTTTTCTTGTTTTTCAGCAACAGTTGGCCAAGAACATAAAATTTGGGCAGCCTCCACAAATGACAGTTTCTGCGAGGACAATGGGGGAGGCAAACGCTGGTATAGTAGAGGACGTGTTGCTCAGTAGCCCCATGGAGATCGAGACTCAGCAGGACGCGGTGATCTCAGAGAGCGGTAATAAAGTAAGCGCTTTAAATCGACATATTCATGGCACTATAGCGGTATTAAAACAGGAAAGTTCACTGGGGCTTAGCAGATGTCTCCGGTGAGGCGTATCTGAGCGCAGCGGGCTGTTTTATGTGGGTGGGATCTCTCAGCTCGTGCTTCTTGGACCGGCGAGAAGCGAGTGCTCTTGGCACCCTGAGCCGGGTCCCACAGAATTACCGGTTTGAACGTCTGCTCTGAACTTCCAGCAAAGCAGACATCACTCGCAGCGTAGCTAGAAGACAGGAAATTTTTTTTTTCCTGAGACAGAAAACGTCTTGAAATATGGACTTCCCCGCATGGAAAATTGCACACAGCGTCAAATGGCAAAAAAAAGAAAAATCGTTCCAAAATGAGAGGGGTCTGGAGCCTAAATCCATAAAATCCTGTGTCTTGGGGTAAATATCTTTATTTCTCATGGAGAGGAACTGAAGGCAAAGAAGGGGGAGAAACATTTTGAGACTCCTCCCTAAATCCAAATGCCCGGTATAATTCAAATAATTATTCAAATTATCCATGAAGATTTTGACACTGGGAACTGTAGGCGTTTGGGTGTCCAGAAAGCGCTTGTTCAGGCAGTGAAGAAACACGGCGAGTGACGGAAGCTCTCTGCAAATCCTCCACGGCGAGACTGGTTCTGTGTGTTGCTGTAATGGCTGAATGGAGCATGGGGGACAGAGGGACACCCTTCCCTGCCCGGAGGAGGCTGACTTTGTGCCTGGGAACCCTTGGGGAAGGCACGCAGGAAGCCACCATGTGCGTGCAGCCCCTGAGATCCTGGAGGGACAGCAGGGCATGGGGCTCAGCCGTTGTTTGCTGGCGCTAGTGCCAGCTGTGTGAAAGGCAAAGGCAGTAAGTGTCCTCCGCAGCTCGTGCTTGTGTTCAGCCAAACACACAGAAAGGTTTATGGCTGAGGTGGCCCAAATTCTTCATCGGTCTTTGAGGGGCAATATAGCACTTGTGTGCCCACATCCCTCATGGCTGTGGTCAGATCTGGCAGGGAGCCAGGTGTTTGCCTACAGGAAAGCTGGGGAGGGGCTATTTGCAAGGGCATGTAGTGATAGGACGAGGGGCAATGGCTTTAAACTAGAGCAGGGAAGATTTAGATTAGACATTGGGAAGAAGTTCTTTACAATGAGGGTGGTGAGACACTGGTCCAGGTTGCCCAGAGAGGTGGTGGAGGCCCCATCCATGGAGACGTTCAAGGCCAGGCTGGATGAGGCTCTGAGCAACCTGATCTAGTTGAAGATGTCCCTGCTTACTGCAGGGGGGTTGGACTAGATGGCCTTTAGAGGTCCCTTCCAACCCAACACATTCTATGATTCTATTTGGGTAGGACCTGCACGGTCACGCCTCTCCCTCAGCACTCTGGAAGGATAAAAATGCAGTCAAAGTAAGGTATATTCCTCGTGCTTCACAAATACTCCCTTCTGAAGCAATCAGTTAAGGTGAATCAAGACTATCCTGTGCACAGTAAAAGTGCAGCGTGATTTCGGACAGGCTTTGGCTCTGCACCCTGGTACTAGGCGAGACTCTGTGTTTGGTACCGACGTACATTCTCCGCAGACAGCCTTCTTGCTGGGTCCTGCAGGAGACCCGAATGTCACCTCGTGACCTCCAGCTTGATGGAGAAAATAATTCCAGCACTAGAAAGACTCCAGAGTATTTTTGTGTAATAAAGTGGGAGAGATTCAGTCCTTACCACCTCTACTCTTTTAAATATTATGTTTTGAAACTAAAATTAACTCCCCTCTGCAGAGTTCTTTATCCAAATACTGAAGAAGCAAACATCCCTACTCAGAGGAGACTGCAGACATGGTCAAACCAGTTGTACCTGCATGGGGTCAGCCGGAGCACTGGGCTTTTTCTCTTACTGCGCTCAACTCACTATTGTTTTATCAGCGATTCCTGGTGCACAGCACCTTGCCTGGTTTCTGCTCCTCTCTCTGCTGTTGGCCTTGTAACTCCTTTGCGTGGTTACCTGCATAGGTGCTGGGGGGACGGGGTGGCTTCTGCCAGGAGTCAGCGGCCAGGACCGCCCGGCGCTGCTCTACTTCAAACAGGTCTCCCGTCTTGCTTTGGGACTCCTGATTTTCCCAACCGAGTAACTTGGATGGATGGCAAGAGTTCTGGGTTTCATTTAACCTCTATTTGTGAAGCTGATTTTTCAGCCTTTATGCTAACGATCATGGGCACCTGGTGTACCAGGATCCCAACGTTCATTGGGCTATGAAGTAAAACTGGGATATAATGACTAAAACCAATGTTTCTGGGTGTGACGGACGCTGCTTCAAGCCTTGCGCCTTAAAAATCCCCTCCTGTGAGATGGCTTGGAGAGAGTCGGTAGCTCAGGAGTCCTGGGGACTGGTGGGCTCCGATTTGCTTCGTAGGAAGGGGAGTCGCCAAGAACCTGGAGCCGAAACTCTTTGCGGCAGAGCTGATGCCTGGTCAGGGTCCTGTGTTTTTTCCTTAGGCGTAGGTCAGGCAGAAATAAAGTTATATGGAGCTGACTGAAAACCTTCAAAGCTGTGCTTTTTCTTTTGATTTGGAACCTGGCTATCTTGTTAAGGAAGCGTGAGTGTTTTGCCTTTTGTAGTGTCTTGTAGCAACTGCTTCTGTAGAGACAGCAGTGATCCAAGGAGCAACAAAGAGAAAATCATAGCATTTAGGAACAAGAGTTGTTTATCCGTCAATCCTGCAGTGACGGGAAACAGGGTAAAAATCCTGCTCTAACTTGCATGTTTTCACAAGTCCTTTAAATTCTATTCATTAGATCCTTTATATTTTAATATCTAGCTGTGGTAATCTTCTTCTTTTCTAGTTCAGTGACACTCCAGATTTCTTGAGACCAATGAATTTGCCTGGAATGGGACACGAGGTGGAAGAAAAGGTAACAAAACTTTTACACTCAGTTCGCACCACGTTAATTTCTAATTTCACTTATTAGAAGCCTGAGTGCCCGTGTTTGCTTTAACGCACGTTTCATTTTCTCGTGACCGTCCAAGTTTTTGTGAGCGATGCGCAGTTTGGGGGCCGGTAAATAAGCAATAACTGAGATTGAGAAATCTGTAAGAGCTGATGGGAAGAAACAGCAGAAGTCGGTCCCTGCCAGTCTTGCAGCATTCCTGCATTTGATGTATTAATCACAGAGCCATAATTTTCATAAGTACTTCTACCACTTTGTTATGCCTACAAGTAATTCAATAAGCGTATGCAAAATGTTCCATCAGCTTTTAAGTAATTGGTTGCCTAATTAGCATGTGTTTAACCTGGGAAGATTACAGAGCCGTCTTGGAAACAATGTATGTGATTTTCTTTCCTTACAGAAGATGTTTTCTCCCTTCTGGGTTTTCGTTGTTTTTTTTTTTTTTCCTGCCTTCTTTTTCCACTTGGATTGTGCCAAATGCCAGTCTCAGGATGACGGGGCTCAGTGCCTTACGGGAGAGACTGATTACAGGCTCACTCTTGCACGTCTAGACATACAGTGCCGCTGCATTTACTCATGAGAGGAGTCTCGCTATATCGCTTTGTATTTGCACTTTCCGAACCCAAATACTTAAAGGGCAAGAGAAAAAAGCGCCAAGCCAAGCCAGAATTGTCTTGTTTTATATTTTTTTTGCCGTTCTTTGGCACGAGCCTGGACAACTCCACGTGACTGTGGAGGGAAGGTTTTCCGCAGGCACCGCGCCAGCCTGAGACTCGACACCATAATCATCTCCCATGCAGATAGTTCAGCTCTGTAGCTGTTCTGATATAATGCTTAGATAAGTCAATCAGATTTTCTCTTGCCGAAAGTGTATAATCTAAATTATTTAAAGATGCAGACATTTTTTTCCACAGTAAGCAAACTTTAAAATGTCCCGGTGTTTGACGTTGCTTAAAACTCTGCCTCCGCCCTTCCTGTTCCCAACAACACCTGAGCGGAGATAAACTGTGAAAAAACTTCAGTTAGAACGGTCTCAGTAATTTTTAAGTGAAAAGTATAACCACATCTAGTACTGGAAACAGGAAAATATTACAGCTGTAACTTCCATGTCCAAAGTTCATGATTTGTATAATGGAAAAACAAGGTTTGAAATAATTTCTGCTAATAACTCCTCTGAATTCAAAACTGCAAAGGCATGTGTGTATTATTTATTTATTTATTTATTTATTTAAATGGTACAAATAGTTTAATAATAGCTTTTTGGGTTTGTGATACAAACAGGTCACTCCGGTCAGATCGTCTCGGCCAAAAAGACAATTTTCCTGTTCTGGCACGATTGAAACAATCAATCTGGATGCAGTTCCCCAGGCCGTTGCTCGTCTAGACAACAGTGCAGCTAAACACAAGCTGTCGGTGAAGCCAAAAAAGCAGAGGATGTCAAGAAAGCACAAGAGATTAACAAAGGTATTGAATCACTGGTCAAACAGCGAGAGGAAGGGGGTTGCTTTTGAAGCTGGGTACAAAATAACCATAACGGGGTGCACCAGGAGTAGCTGTAGACAGAGGACTGCCTTAAGCCGTGATTAACACTGTTGGAGACAGCTATTGAAAGCTTCTTCGACAAATCTTCTGTCTTCAGGGCAAAACAAAAAGCACGCTTCTTTCGTTTTGTCTCAAAATCAAGATAGAGACCTAAAGATGAAACCCTAGCCGGAGAGAAGATGCCAAGAAGTTTTAATATGGCCAGTTGAGACAAATACTACTTACATCTGAGGTGCTTCCACTAGGATTTTACACTGGGAGAGCTTTCTGATTCTAGTTTTCCTAGTAAAAAAATGTAGGTCAGAAAGGTCTGAAGGATCTCTGCCGCTGTTCATGCTGCTCTGGTACAGGCAATCAGATAATGCAAAATTTGTGTGGGGAAATAAATGGGTTCTCTAAAACGGGCACGGGTTCTGACAGTGATAATAGCGTTGTCTTATAAGAAAGAACAAGAGGTAAGTAACACAGCTCTTGCCACAGCTAGAGTGAAATATCAAATCCTCACTTTGTACACTTACTGCGTGGCTATTTTGCTTTTTATCCTGCATCTTACCAGTGCTTGTAGACAGGACAAGGCTATTCCACTAACGTGGGGTTCAGGAGAGGCCACTGTCCGTTCTTCCGCACCATTGTACGTGCATTTATCACTCTCGCACCGAAGAAAGTAAATCTAAACCTCTTGTTTTTACAGAATGTTTAGCTGGAGCCAAACGGCGGCTCGACAAATGGTAGCTAGACAGGGCATTAGCTGAGCTGTTTTCCTCACAGAAAGGGCTGGGACTTATTCTTCAGGCGCAGCTCATCTTCAGACCATGTCGCTACAGAGACAAGGAACGAGCTGTGAAGAAAATGTGCGTTGGGTTTATTGCAGGTATTGCAGCCCCGTGCCAGGGCTGCGGGGCCAGCACGGAGAGCCCGTCAGCAGTCGGCGGATGCCTCGGTACGGCACCGTATTGCTGGGGAGCTCCAGGTTCTCCGTCCATGCACGGTCCCGCGGTTCCTGCAGTAGACCCAGAGCCTCAGCACAGCTAATGAGGAAGATATCCTGGCTCAGGATTTGTCAAAAGCAACCGAATTGTGTTTCCCTGAGCGGTTCTTTCCTGGCTAGCGTGGCAGAGCTCTTTTCTGCAGGCAACAGCTTCCGTCTCTGCAAGTAACAGCTAGATTTGCCATGAAAGATCTGGCAAAACAATCCCCTTAAGTGGGTGCTAATTATTTCAGGCTTAAAGCATGGAATTCTAAGTAGTAGAACAGGCATATGAAACTTGTGCTCCATTCCTTGGGCATCTGTAAATTTGAAATGGCAGGTCTCAGTCTGCATTAGCTCGTGTACGCCAAGCGGTGATTCAATATTTAGCATTATACTATTATCACTGTTGGGATGTTTCCTTTCTTTTAAAGGCTATTATCCGAATAGGTGAGAAGTGTGGGATCTATGATGATGTGACCCATAAATTGGGGTGGGTGCATTGGCTCTGGATCTCAATCAGTGGGTTTTTCCTAAAAACAAAACAAAACAAAAAAGTTGCTTTGTATTTGCAACGAATTGTTTGTTGACTGTAAAGAATAACAAGCCAATAGGCGATATTCAGTAACTCCAAACTTGTCTCCTAATTTTAGGGATCACAAAGTTTAACAATAACAGAATTTGAGCCCGAGGACCTAGAAATTCAGCTGTATGGAGACAGATTCCCAGGTTATAATGGACACATCATAGCAGACAAGCTAATCCAGAACAGAGATGAGCAGAAGCAGCCTCAGCCGGCAGAGGAGAAAAGAATTGAAGATCACTGGGGGATCTTTGAGGCTGAAAGGATAAGGCAGATTGTAGAAATGGAAGAACAAAGAGAAATGGAAGAACAAAGGTGCCAAGAACTTGAGCAGATGCAGAAAGACCAGGAGAGAAGGCGTTGTGAAGAAGAGAAGAGGCAGTATCTCCTTGAAGGAGAGACATCTTTGGAAATAGAAGAGCAGACATGCCATAAAGAGGAGAGAAGAGTGCTGGAGGCTGAAAAGAGGCAAGAGCTGGAGGAGCAGAGGCACCAGGAACTGGAGAAGCAGAGGCAGAAGGAGCTGGAGGAGCGACACGGAAGAGAGGTGAAGGAGCAGAAGCACCAGGAACAAGAGGAGGAACAGAAACAAGAGCCGGAGAGGCAGAAGCTCCAGGAACAAGAGGAGCAACAGAGACGAGAGCTGGAGGAGCAGAACCACTGGGAACAGGAAGAGCAGAGATATCAGGATTTGGAGGAACAGAAGAGGCAAGAGCTGGAGGAGCAGAAGCTCCCGGAACGGGAGAAGAAACGTCAGGAGTTGGAAGAACAGAAGAGGCAAAAGCTGGAGGAGCAGAAGCTCCAGGAACGGGAGGAGCAGAGACGTCAGGAGTTGGAGGAGCAGAAGAGGCAAAAGCTGGAGGAGCAGAAGCTCCAGGAACAGGAGGAGCAGAGACGTCAGGAGTTGGAGGAGCAGAAGAGGCAAAAGCTGGAGGAGCAGAAGTACCGGGAACGGGAGGAGCAGAGACGTCAGGAGTTGGAGGAGCAGAAGAGGCAAGAGCTGGAGGAGCAGAAGCGCTGGGAACGGGAGGAGCAGAGACGTCAGGAGTTGGAGGAGCAGAAGAGGCAAGAGCTGGAGGAGCAGAAGCACTGGGAACGGGAGGAGCAGAGACGTCAGGAGTTGGAGGAGCAGAAGAGGCAAAAGCTGGAGGAGCAGAAGCACCAGGAATGGGAAGAGCAGAAGCGCAAGGAGCTGGAAGAGAAACAGAGACGAGAGCTGGAGGAGAAGAAAAGGCTAGAGCTGGAAGAATTAAGGCAACAGGAGACTGAAAAACAGTGCCAAGAGGAAGAAGAAAGAAATTGGCTGGAGGAACAAAAAGAACTCAAGGAACAAAATAAGGAAGAAAAACAGAGAGGAGAGCTGGAAGAGAAAGAACTTCAAGAAGTTGAAATAAAACTGAAGCAGGAGAAAGAAGCGGAGAGCCTCAAAGAACAGAAGAATCAGGAGGAACAAAGGCAGCATTTGAAGGAGAAAGGAGAAAAGACAGAGAAGGAACAACCCCAGCAAGTAATGGATAAGAAAAAGAAACGGGAAGAGCAGAGAAAACACAAGCTCACAAAACAAATGCACATGGAAAGTGCAGAGGGTGTCCCACAAGATGAACTGAAGCAGAAAAAGGAACAAAACGGACAAGAATGGAACAAGCTGGAAGAGCAGGAGGTAGCCACAGGACAAAATCTTCAGCAAAACCAACAAGAAAAATCCTTGGAACAGCAACAGGACAAGGCTCAGTTGTGTCCTGCAGGGGCCTTTATGCATCCCGTAGAGGAGAAACTCCAAGAAGGATCAAGACCTCAAAAACTCAAACAGCCAGAAAAAGGGAATAAACCAGCAGAAGTCCTAGCCCAGAAACTGAAGAGAGAAGTGGAAGCTCAGGAGCAAAAGCGAATAGGGGAAGAACTTAGGTGGCAAGAGGTAGACGAAAGACAGACTGCATCCAGACCCTTCACCTTTCAAGTGTCTTCTGGAGATAAACAGATCATATTTCAGAAAGTTAATCTGAGTCCAGTCATGCCCGCCAAAGGAGAGGGACTCTCTTCTCCATCCGTCAAAGACTACAGGATGCACGCGTCCAGCAAGGGCTCTCACACGCTCCCGTCGTCTGTGTGCGTGCCCCATACAGCTATTTTGGTTACTGGGGCACAGCTGTGTGGCACAGCGGTTAACTTGAACCAGATAAAGGACACGGCTTGTAAATCGTTACTTGGCTTAACGGAAGAGAGAAAAAATGTGGATATTCCTTCACCAGAGAAGGCCCAGAAAAAACCCCAGGAGCCCAAACCCAGCAGCAGTAAAATGAAATACACGCAAGAGGCACTGAACAGCCAGGCCGTACTGGCAGAGTGGGCTTCTATCCGCTCCAGGATCCTAAAGAACGCAGAAAACAGCAAATATAACGAGAGAGACCGAGTAAGCGCCTGCAGACACAGTGATGACTGGACACCCCGAGGACGGGGTGGTCCCCACGGCAACTTGAGGAAAACCCTCTCTGCGAACGCAAAGTTCTCGATCACCCCAGCATGGCAAAAATTTTCAGAAGCTTCAAAAAACAATTTGGAGGCGGAGAATGTAAGTGCGGCAAAAGGCAATGAAACGGTGTCCGTGGGAAGAATCACTGGCCCATCCACCGATTCGAAGGAGGATGCGGCCCCCACTTTTAAGGATAACTTAGCTGAAAAGGCTAAGGAGAAAACGGAACCCCGTAGTGAAATGGCAGACAACACAGAAGGCTGTAAATTTGCAAAAGATCTTCCATCTTTCCTTGTTCCGAGTTTTCCTCATTCTCCGGGTAAAGAATTACCCCAGGCAGAACTCCCGGGTGCTCTGGAAAACCAGCAGAACAACGGCACAAAAAAAGCAGATAAACCAAACGGGGAAGAAAATGTTTCTCCTTTCGGGATAAAGTTGCGAAGGACAAACTACTCTTTACGTTTCCATTACGATCAACAGGCAGAGCAGAGGAAAAAGAAAAGGTACAGTGCAGGGGATAGTTTTGAGGGTGTGCCTGACCCACTAGTCACAACAGAAGGTGAGAAAGAACCCGCTGTTTTTGCTCCCCAAGAGAGTACATCCCCTGGCACGGGGAAAGCGAACGTCACCGGTATTTTAAAAGACTCCAAAGACTCTCCAGTGACTGTGGTGGAGATTTCACAACCAGCGGGCACGCCGCTGGTCCTGCCAGCCACTGGCCAGGGTGCTTTAGCCCCTCATGAGAAACCAGCATGCAAGGCACTGGTCCCACAGAAGCCTGCCCTAGCTCCAAAGCCCGCCAGCCAGACACCGCCAGCCTCCCCTCTCTCTAAAACCTACCGATCGAACCCAGCGGATGCGCCAGGGCAAAGGCTGGTTAAAGCTGAATCCGACGGCGGCTGGAGGAAAGAAGACAGAGCAAATGCGGTGCACCCCGCGCCACCCAACGAGTACAAAAACGAAGAGGAAGAAATCAGAGAAAAGAAGTCCTTTTTCCCATCTATAAGTATTCCATGGAGAGAAAAAAATGACAAAAAGCCTGAGCCACCGAAGAAAGGTATGTATTTTTCAAAGGTCTTTTAGCATTTCCACAATGAGATACTGTAGGTCCAGAGGAAGACATTTGGTCTTAAGCTATAATTTTTACCTGGTGTGTTATTTGCGGAGTACCGCTACTTTGCTTAGGGTTATCTGAATGAATGGGACTTCCCATCCCCACAATTTAATTGGGAAACACACAACTCAGCGTGACCAGCGCGACCTGCTTAAGAAAGTTAATTTCAAGGAGGTAACTGGAGTGCGCGTGTGTGATTTCCTTGGTGGAGATGTTACTTAGTCAGAGGATGGACTCTGTGTTCCACGTGTAACGGTGTCATCAGAGCAGAGGGAGTAATTTTTATAATTTACGTGACATTGTTTCTATTTTTTAGGGGAATATTATCTCGCTTAAAAGATATTAAGATCTAGGTCCCCTTTTAGTGCCTGTCCTGGGCAAATTCTCTGTGTAACCCAATATAGCTGGGCATGGGAGTCCACATTTCAGAGGCACTCATCAGTGACAGGAACAATTACAGTAGGCGCAGTGGCTCTTCAGAGGAGGGCTGAAAGCCCCTGTGTCCTGCAATTCTGTCCAAGTGGAAAAATTACCCTTTTAGTGTAAGGACACTCAAAAGAGCAAGGCAGGAATTCAGCATTGAATTGGGAAATCCCAATATTTTTTTTCCATTCTTGAATTTTGCAAGCATCAAGACACTTCTAAAACCATATCTCAGTGGCACTGAGGCTTATTTTTTACAATTATTTTTTTTTTTTTACACTTTTTCCTTTCAATTCCATTCTTAAATGAGGATTTCTGGAAATCAGTTGGAGGCCCCGCTGCCAGGCGTGGGCCAGTTGAAGGTTTCCGCGCTCACTGAGCTCTGCAGGAGCATCTTTGCACCCCAGTGCTGCTCTGGGCCACTCCTGGCTCCATACTGGGTGCTAGCCCCTGTTTCATCCAGGGTACAGACAGTCAAATGTTCAAGTGGTCATTAGAAAAAAAAAACAAAATGCACCACATTTTTTTAAGAGGGGCTGCATTTCTGGGAGTACATCAGTTCAGCCCCCCTTCTTTTTGGATGAAGTTTGGACGCTCTTTTTCCCTTAAATACAACTGGAAAACCAGGGAACTGCAGTTCCTAGTGGCATTTCATCCCTTTCATCAAGAGGTATAACTAATCAATGCATACGTACCCCTGAAGTATCTCGTGTAGTGGGAGTACATGTAGTGAATTAGGCTGTAGCTCTAAGAGTCTGGGGTAGGCTTTTTCACGAAAAAAAAAAAAAAAAAAAGATTAAATTTGGACAGCTGTATGAGTGTGTTGAATTAGGTCTTATTCTTGAGGAATAAAAACTGTCTCAGGATTTGACATGCAGTCCAGGAATGGCGTGGCATTCAATGGGTTTATCTCCGGAGCCTTCACAAGGTAGAGAAGTTGTACGGGTTTGCTTGAGACAAGAGACGTGCGTTACTTCACCGATTCTTTTCACGTTTTCTTTCAGAAAAGCCCGTCCTGCAGAGCAGGCACTCTTTAGACGGCTCTAAATTGATGGAAAAGGTTGAGACTTCGCAACCACTTTGGATTACGTTAGCACTGCAAAAGCAAAAGGGGTTCCGCGAGCAGCAAGCTACGAGGGAAGAGAGGAGACAAGCCAGGGAGGCGAAGCAAGCAGAGAAGCTGGCTAAAGAAAATGTAAACTGTCTTTACAAATACCAATACCATAATTATACCTGTTTGCTAGTTTTATTACGTGAAAGGGATTTTATTTTATTTTTTTTATGTTTGGCTTTTAAGGCTTCACGAAAGCTAAAATGACAGCGAGTAAAAAATAGTCTGAAAGTCTTTTGCAAAAATCCTGTGCAATAGCGTGACAATTTTAGTGTAAACTCTGCTGCCTTAATATCAGGTGGCGGTTAATGGCAATCATGAGCACAACCACCGCGCAGGTGATGGAACAGAAAAACTGAATGCAGTATGATCCTTTCAAAGCTCGAGTAAATAAGATGTTAACGCTTGGGGAATAACAGCTGAAATACTCATTTATAGGTGAATATTAGTAAGTTTGAATTCATTTTTATCGTAACGTGTATTGTTTGGGTAAAATGTAGATGAATGAAAGAAATGAACCGTCACACGAAACATCCAAACGCCTAAAGCAGGCACTGAATCCAAGTATCACTTCTTTCCCATTCTCTAAATTGCTATTTACTATCCGTGGTTTTCTATTAGCAAGGAAAGCACTTCTACTGACGGCACAGGAGTGATGCCACGCAAGCCGTGATGCCGTATAGATATCACGGATGGTAAAAAAGGGAGATTTTGTGGATAACCAGGTATATTTTGATGTTTGTTATGAGACCCAAATTTCTGAGGGACACGTGCATAATTACAGCCATAGATAATTGTCGTAAGAGACCAGTTTTAGAAGTATCAGTGTTTTGAGTCTTCGTCAAAAAGGAAGGTGAAGGAAAGGACGGGTGATGCATAAAAGCATCAAGTGCGACATCTCTCACGTGTAGCCACTCCATGACAGATTGCTTCTCGTTTAGAAGTTTCCCTTCTCTGTTCTAGGCTGCTCTAAGCAATCAGCCAGATAATAAAAGCAGCAGCAGCAGCAGCAGCAGCAAACCAAGCACGCTGCAGAAATCTACAACGCAAGAAGGGGAGAAGAAAATCGAGACTGCTGTGTCAAGACTAGAAAGGCGGGAGCAGCTAAAAAAGTCGAACACCCTCCCAACTTCTGTGACAGGTAGAGTGAGAGTTCCAGATTTACTCTGGGAGCGATGCACTTCGGAAATGGCGTTGCATGATTCTGAGAAAGTGAACGAACAATTTCCCCCACCCCGCATCTGTCCCCCATAGAATAACAAATGCATTCTGCGTTCTTTCACCACGGAGCAACACAACTTGTCCCAGTCTCATGTGCTGGCCATTGTATGCTGGAAGTACATAATTTTAACAGGTTTTACCAGGTTATTAAGGGCGCACTACTGCATTTCCTTAGAACCGCCTCAGTTCAAGTTAAAAAAATCAGTCTGTTTCCCCAAGCCATATCCAACAGTATTTTTGGAACATGACTAATGCACATTAGAGGGATTTGATTTACTGTAAATTGCAATCGCAGTACTGTTTTGCCTTTAGGTTGGGGGTTAGCACAGAGGGGGAGCGATACTTAATGTCCACAAAGTGTATTTGTCTAGAAAAATAAGCATATTGTGTTCCCACACCTCCCAGTTTGCCAAGGAGACACACTCCCCCAGAATAATGGGAATGAGTGGTGTCATTTCATTCAAGAAATGCAAAACATAATCGATTCAGTAGAAGGTAGCCTGTCACTTTGAATTTAGGGCTTTTCCCTCCCAGTCAAGTATTTGGTATCGAAGGTTGGAACCAGAACCTACTACTTTATCTGTCACTTCAGTTAAGCTGAAACAATTACACATTCAAAAGGCAGGCAGGCTAAAATAAATACTTCCCCAAAGGGCATAATATTTGGGGTGGCGTAGGGTGGTTGTTGAAATAGCGACTTGCCAAGTATTTCCCTAGCCAACACCAGTCCTCGGCAAAGGGATAGGTGTCAAACAAACCTTTTTACAAGTTGCACGGTTAATAGTGTGGGTTTCTTTGAAAGTTAGTCCACATATTATCTGAATCTATCCGGTACCACTCCCAGCCAAGAATTATGGAATGCAGCTATTGAAGGCAGTAAGGTTTATCTGATTATTTTTTTATCTGATCAATGCTACTCTGGCATTACAGGCTGTTCCAAGCTGAACAGCCCCCACGCATTCTGTTGGTTCAGCAGCTGCATGTCCACACCGCAGCTTCACGCCAGCACAGATATCCCTGAGACCTTCCCTTGCAACCTCTGGGGTTGGACTAGGTGACCTTTAAAGGTCCCTTCCAACACAAACCACTCTAAGATCTCACACAGATTGCCCCAAACTTTCCTGCTCCCCGTTAGCCTCCTTCCAGTGTCCAAACTGGTTTTGGAGGCGGGCAGCTGGAGCACCTTCGCAGTGTTCCTGTCAACCTCCAAGAGGGCTCTACTGCAGCCCTGCCCCACCAGAGGCAGCAGTGTGGTGTTACGCTGCGCGTGGTCAACTCCAGCAGCAATCAAACTCCAGCAACAACAGGTGATGCCAAATTAGACCAAAGAACGGCCAAACCCCACTTATCCTTGGTTGGTCTGCCTGCACTAGAGTAAGAGCTTCCTGAGGAAATTCCAGAGGAATTAGCAATTTTGAGTTACCTCAAGTGAAAGCACAGAACCGTGCTGGCCCTCCAGGAAATAGTGACTGGATTTCCGTGTGATTCCGTGGCGACATTTGGAGCCAGGCAGCCATTATCAACAAGCATTTGTTTATTATGGATGACAGCACTGATTTGGGTTTCCCACCATTAGGAGAGCATTTAGGGCAGAAGGGCAGGCTAGAACAAGTTTAAAATAAAAATTTGCCGAGTCTTCCTCTAAGGACATTAAAAAAACACCAAAAACTTGAAAAAGTTGTTATATATCAGACTTAGACTTGAGTCTTGTAAAACAGGAACTGATAAGAGGGTGCAACCTTTAAAATAGCACAAATTAACATAACCTTTAAATTAATTAGTTTTTCAAAGTGTCTGTCTGCAGCAATAGCTGCCACTACTGTTCATTTACTTATAGATAAAAATACATGATTAAAGATGTACTTAAAAGAAAAATAAGCAAACTTTGCCATCCATGCCATTTTAAAGCTTTTTAAAACATTCAAAACCTGAAAATGAAAGGCAACGAAAAGCAATTTGGACTGAGTATGAACATTTAACAAAAAAAGAGCTTTTTGGCTCATAAAAAAGAAAATGGGGAGGAGGAGGAGGAAATAGCGAGGAGTTATTTTGTAACTAAGATTTTGAGAGCCACTCCCCTAGCTTTCAGAGAGGACTCATCTCCACCCAGGCTGCCTTCAAGGGCATTCGCTGTCTCAGAATTAACCCTGTCAAGTCACGTGTTAGAAATCAGTTGCTTATTCAACTCATGCTCCTGCTGAGACAGCTGTTTGTCTGAAATGTACTGTTTTAAAGAAAATGTGACAAAGGGCTATCGGAGAAAGCTGGATCATTTCTCCTTCAGGAGAGTCTCATGGTATGGGAACGGTTAACTGAGGTAGAAAACTAAAGGACGGCTTTCTTCTCTGTGTTTATTTAAGAACTCTAATCTGAAGAGGTAATCTAAATCCTACTGAATACAGTTGGGTTACACGTGCATTACCAAAGAGAAAAAAAAAATAATCCAGCTTTATTTCC
The DNA here is from genome assembly GCF_963924245.1 of Chroicocephalus ridibundus. Classification (NCBI taxonomy): domain Eukaryota; kingdom Metazoa; phylum Chordata; class Aves; order Charadriiformes; family Laridae; genus Chroicocephalus; species Chroicocephalus ridibundus. The sequence goes on from NC_086288.1 coordinate 72,776,861, forward strand.
CACTGTTTGCTACATTGCAGATGTAATTAAAGACGACGACTGGCAAATTGCAAACGTTTTCTCTGGATCCCACAGAGATTGAAAATTTTGTCCCGATTTTTGTGAGTTACGTTACTCAGAGTCACCTCTGAAAAAAGAAGCTCAGCCCCTCCTAACCTGATTATTTTGCAAATACAATAAAAACTAAACTTCAACTAAAAGAGTTGGGAATAAATCTGAAAGTGTTAGATCAGAACTTCTTCACAGAAAAAGAAGCAAAATCTCTAGAATCCTGCAACAAAGTACAGGGTTCAACTAATACCTTTTTTCTTTTCTTTTCCCCTCCCCAAACCATCAAAACCAGTGGAAATTTCAGATTCTGTTCCGTCAACCCCCCTGGCAAAGGAGGTGGCCAAGAGATTCTCCACGCCTGATGCGAACCCTGTGTCCACAGAACCAGCCTGGCTGGCGTTAGCCAAGAGGAAAGCAAAAGCCTGGAGTGACTGTCCACAGATCATAAAGTAAACTGTAACATTACATCTCTCTTGCTCACTATTAATTGCTTTCTTTTTATTTATTCAGCTTTTTACACAAGACAAAACTGAAAATGCATGTATTGAAGGACTGAAAACTGAACTGATTACCATTTTGCTCTAGCTCACTGTAAAGTCTACTCGAGTCATATATTCCATTGCTTTGACAAATAGCTAAATGAGGTCACGGCAAAGATTTCAGAGCCAGGCCCTCTCAAAAATTTAAGTATGCTCAGATACTGGATGTAAATTTTAGTGAGTATCATAAAAAGGGCCAGAACTTCAGTTCAGAAGCTCCTTAAATTCTGTGGGTATTCGGTTCTGGAATTTTAGATCTCTACACTTAAATGGAGATCTCAGAAAAAATTCTTCAACACTCCATTGTTGAAAATTAAGGCAAGATGCATGTTCCCTTCTCTTATTCCTAATTTATTTTTTAAGTGTTAAACTGCAAGAACTGTCAGTTCTACCTGGTATTTGAAAGCTTCTTCCCTAATGAAGAACTTCAGGAGGTATCTTTCCACCTGCAAGTGATAAGTAGAAAGACGGAACCGTCCAAACGCTGAGGTAATTTCTTTCATCACGGGATTAATACACTATGTCTCCATTCCCTCAGTCCTAGGAAGAAAACAATTCATCCTACTTAACAAAAAGACCATTATTTACGCAAAAGTCAGAAAGAAGCCAGGGAGCCAGTGGTTCTTCTAGTCATTTAAGCACATCACTCTTTGTGCTTGGCCATATTTAAGATGCACAGAGACAGTGATTGCAAATCACAGCTTTAAGTCAGTCGACTGGAACGCAGATTAGTACAGCTTTTCCTGTGCTCGTGTAGCTGTAGAATCAGTCTCGGTGAGCTCCCAGAGGAGTAAGACTTTCAGAACTGAAGTTAGCGGAGAACTGAAAGCTAAGTCTGAGTGGGGTCTCAGGAGTTTCACCTCTGCACTCTCCCTCATTTTACTCCATGTGCAACTGCAGGTACCTCAGACCATAACTTCCTGTACTTTGACCAATACAGCCAGAACACTTCAGAAAGGAGTTTACTTACCCCATCTCAGGTATCTGCTGCGGCAATTGAACACTTTATTACTTCTTGTAACTAAAATAGAAATCTTCACCCCCTCCCTCTTACAAAAAAGGATAAAGTCCGTAATGTAATAAAAATTTTACTGTCCCAAACACCTCGCAGAAATAGCTGGCTCTACACTTTAAAAAGTCACCCTAGTATAAAAATCTGTAACACGCCCGAGTTTGTTTCACAAGGAAGTCTTTAACAAATTTGAACATCTCCTTCTTATAACCATAAGGCTCCAAGGAACCTTTAAGCCTACAACAACATAAAGGGAGAGATTTTCATGAGAATAAATTGCATCGGTAGAGAATGATACCACATATGTTTCATGGAAGTACTTCAGCCAAACTGCTGTACGCAGCATGAGGAGCAGCACTTTAAATTATGCACAAAACAGAATGAAACCTGCCGGATCCTCCCGTTCCAAGAACTAAAAAGGGCTTGTCCGCAGAAGTCATTATTGAACACGCTATTTCCCACCAAACAGAAAGCAACGCTGCAGTATCATGGTTACAATAGCACAAACACAACAAACACGTTCAATTGAGCGGATGTGCAGCAGCAAGATTGGGCTTTTTGGGTCTCAAGCCACCAGTTTTGCTCAGTTTCATATTTAAAACCAGAATCTCTAAAGTAGCTTTTTACCCTTAATGTAAGTGTTTAAAACGTTTTATAGAGAGATGGGTCAATGCTGCTCTCAAACGCTTGGGAAAAAAACATACTTAATGCCTCCAAAGTCCAATCTCTACACAAGCTTATCTGAAAAAAGAATTGTGCCCATAATTATTTTTGCTCCACTAGCACCATAAATTAATGCTCGTTAAGTGAAATTTACACTTTTTCCGAGTTTATAAGCTTGTAGTATGTATTTGTAATTACAAGAACTAAACTGCCTGAAATCCATCTTTATGATTCTTTCTTGGGAGAAGGAGCCAGGCAGAAATATCGAGAAGGTGAAGTAATTTGGGATTAAAGAATTAAAGATACCGGTATTCTGAAAAGCATAGCAAAATTAGGTGCTATTGCGCATGACGTAAGGATGCAATTTTCCAATACAATACATTTAGAGCACATAGAATAGAACTTTCATTAAGGATGGTCTTAATCTAAAGCTTCAAAGCAGAGGTTTTTTCCAACCATAAAGGTATCTAGTGTAATAATGGAAACTGTATTATGTACAGTACTTGGTGGAAACATTTCTGAAGTGTACATGTTCAACAGTGACATTTCATGTTAAATTAACAAAAATTTGCACTAAAGACCAATGAAGTGAAGTGTTACTTTGCTTTAGCTTTGTTGCAACCGTTTCTGATAAAGTGTTGGAAATCTGTAAAAATAAAACCAAAACATTACTACCGAGTTTGAAACAGCAAAAATGTTTTAAGAACCGAACAAACCACTATGTAGTATATTGTCTCAATTTTTTGTAACTTATAAACACAAAATACCATTTCTTCTGACAAGGTTATATACGATTAACCTCTATGTTCATATAGTAATGTATAAAAACTATAAGATGTATAATTGTGGGGTATTTGTTGTGTACTTTTTTAATTTTTCAAATGTTTTAAAGTGCAATTGTTTATTATACTAATGTCATTTTAATTCTTATTAAACTATAACCCAGTCAAAATTATCTAATCAATAATGTATCTATTCTGTGTCTCCTTTTGCTAACCATGTAGTCCAGGTCTGCTTTAGAAATAGAACTTTTTACAGAGCTACAAGTGCATTTCTGCTAACAATAAACTGGAGGAACCAGCCGTGATGAAGCAACATAGCCAGTGCAACTTCTACTCTACTTTTTAATTCAAGATGGTAGAATTCAAAGTAGATGGCTCATCAGAGAGAGAGAGAGAGAGAGAGAAAACAGTTTCTGCTATAGTTCTTTCAGAACACTCATCATTAGCAAGATGCTCTCAGTTAAGTGTACTTCTGTCACCGCCAATACTTGACTCGTGTTACTAAGACCACTGGTAATTCCTTTTAAGACATTAAAGACAACCAAAACCAATTTATACAACCCTTTATTAATAGTTCTCTCTAAAGACACTGTATAGAGCATTCTTTCAAATCTCTTAAAAAATGATTTGACAATGGTTGATTTGAGCAGTGCACACTTCATCTTGGAACTCATACTGTACCTGTCATTGAAATTTAATACATATACACATATTCTCCACTTGAGAATACAAGAAGTAACTCCTACTGACTTCAACGGAGTTTAAGTATATGCTTGGCTGAACTGAAGGCAAAGGTGCGGGGGCAAGGCTCACAAAAGATGAACGATTTGGTTTCTACAAACTATAGTAAACAGCTCACTACTACCGGTATATGCAAGGCAGACCATGTCTTCAGAAATCAAATTAAAAGTTAGATTCAAAAAAGGACTTGGGTTACCTTGCCACAGCATAGAAACCTCGTCAGACTAGACAAACACCAGTCTGATGCATGGAAGAGCCAGGCACAGGCTAGGGAGGAACCTCAGGGCACAGGCGAGGCTGGACTCACAGACAGAAACACATTCCTCCCTCAGGGAGACAAGCACGTTGTTCCAAGCTGCAGAATATGGCACTTTACCACAGTTTCTTGAAGCCAAGCTACTGACTTTCATTTTCTTACTACACAGGTCAAAGCACAACCTTCAAATCCAAACCATTTGAAACATGTTCTTTCATGAATCAGAGCTGGGAAATGAGGGAGGGACGGTGCAACCTCTGGCTGGGTGCTGAGCAGCCATCCTCCCTCAATCAGTACAGCAAGTCAACAAATATCCCTTTACCTACTCTGGACACTGCCTGGTGCAAAATGCTACCCGAGAAGTCTGCAAAGAGCACATCTTGCCTACAGTAAAACAGGCAGAGAGGTAGACAACACCTGTGAGTTCTTAATTTACAAATGTAAACAATAAAAAGGAAGCAGCTTAACATCTTAGCTGTTCTTTTTTTCCTGTTATATGCAAATCTAGGCAATAGACGTAATCATTTCTACAGCCAACAACAAGTTTTGTTCCCCATACTACAGGGGAAGAGAAAACCTCTCCTGGAAGCCTATCTGCTCCTTCTGCTGTTCCACTCTTGGCATTCAGGATCCACACTTTGCCATCTGTAGATACTGCTGCCAAAAGAATTTTGTTCTTTAAGTCATCGCTTTGGAAAACGAATGGTGTTCCATATACACTTGAAGTGGCTTCAAATTTCCACAGTAAATTACCCTCCATACTACAACAGTAGATAAAGCGATCATGGGAGCCAAAAAATATTTCTTGCTTAGTTAAACTTGAGATGCATGGAGATGAAAACACCGGTCCATTAGTGGAAAACTGCCAAACCTACAGAAAGAACATAACCACCTATTATCAAAGGTTGTTCACATTATCGGTTTCACAGGAACTGTAATTTTTTAATAGACTAGCTGTTGACAGGAGAGCATTTTATTTCAAGAGCATACTAGATTTCAGCAAGGGCTGGCAAATACTTGTCAAATTACAAGTTAAGTTTTACACACGGAGTAAGTGCTAAAAGACTCATAAAATAGACGCGCAACAGTTACTACCTTCTGTGAGGCCCACGTAAAGACGGCCAACTTGGGGAAATAGTATTCTTGGGCTGTTGTACGACAATTAGTAAGGAACTTCGAGAATTCTGTTAACATGCCATACTTTGCCAAAAAGGCAAACATTCCTTTTGTAATATACGTTTCCCCTGCTCATGCTAATGATGTGCAGATCCCTCCTCAAGAGAGTATCAGTTCTGCAACGCTGCTGCAAGTAGACAGAGAGCAGGGCATGGGCTAAGACATATTTTATAATCAGAAAGGGCTTAGGAATTGCCATGTGTACTGCCTCCCAGGCAAGCAAACAGAAACAGCGTCAGTTGTTTTAACACCACATACAAACCACATTAATATTATTCTCCTTTAATTCAATGTGAAGGCTAACACATATTTTATCAGAATTATGACTTGGCTGAGATGTCAATGTTTTTTGATAAAAGCGTAAACATTCTAAGAAACCTTTATTTCTAAACAGCCACCATCTTACAGAAGAGATGGCTTTAAACATGCTTGAGCCCCAGAAACAAAACCATACCATTTAATTTGCTGGTACTACTCTTGACCATTTACTTTGGGAGTAAGCCCTGAACTAGAAATTCTGTTACTACATCAAGCAACTTGAGAGTCTGCAGTTTATTTGTGGTTTTGCCATGAACTGCATGGACTACCCCAGCCAAGCAGTTTTTCTTCTTTCTCCTCTATTTAGTTCACAAAAAAGTACACGTTAAACCTAAACATCATTAAACCTAGAAAACAGTATCAATGACGCACCTTACTCGGGGTTTTGTGATGAACACAAAAAAACCCCAACAACAGCATTTTTACCTTTTCTCCAGAATGAGCGTAACAATATACGTTTCCATCCACACACCCAACACAAACGTACTTCTCGTTGCAGTGAGGAGAGGAGAAGAGTGGTTTTCCAAGGAAGCTTTTCCAAATCTTATTCCCCGTCACCTGTAAATGGCAGTGTGGAATATGTGATGCTTAACACAACCGTAAGAAGCTGCGCTAAACAATCCTTCCTTTACAGCTTGACCCAGCCTTTAAGAATTGGGAAAAAAACCCAACAAACCCAAAACCCACAAAAAAACCCCAAAAAACAACAAAACACAAAAAGCAAAGAAAAGCAGGCTTCTCCATTCCAAAACGCATACCAGAAGCAAAACTACTCTTCAAATCTTATTCCAACAAAATATTTAGTGTTTCCCCTGGGATACTAAATACCCCTGTTTCAACCTTCTCTTCCTCCCCCTACACAAAATAATAATAGTGTAGTAGTAGTAGTTTAAATAAATGACAGATTCATTTTTCATTCCATTCCCAGCTCCTCAGTATGTGATGAAGACCAATGAAGGAGAGAATATCTTGAAAACAAGTCATATTGGTTATGTCATCAACTATAAATACTATAAATAAAAACCCACAAGCTCCCACAAGCTATGATTGTCACAATAAGCTCCTAATGTAGCCTGCACGTTCCTATTTTTATAAATAATTATTTGGAGTTACAGTTGGGTTTCTCAACTACCTGTTACTCAGGACTATGGAAAAAGAAAAATTATCTGTTTATGCTTAACCACAGCCCATTAGAGCTGCAAAACCATACACTGGTCTTCTAACAGTAGGTTGGGTATTACTGATGAAGCTTGCAGCGGGCGGGAGGTAAAGACAGTTAGGACTGATGCTCTGGGTTGTCTGAGTAGAAAAACATGAACAGCTGCTCCAAGTGACTGTTCTTTTTATCAGGCAAGACCAGCTGTAAGCCAACAATGAAATCCACACATTTGCTCCACGTTTATCAAGAATGCCATTTCCCCAGCGCAGAGAACAGAACAGCAGTCCAAGACTAAGGGGCACAGCTCTTTAAATGACTACAGGGAGGGAAACAGTAAGAGGAATGAAGGGGCTTCTTTCTCTATTCTGTTCTGATTTCAGTAAGCTCTGTGTATTTTTTTGAATCCTACTTTCAAAGGGAGGGAGGGAGGGAGGGGAAAAATAATCTACGGACATGCTCTCACTCACTAGTTTAACTGATAAGGTAGTATATGGAAACGAGAAGACACCGATTCCAACTTTGGCTTACAGTCAGCACGTAAATTCAAGCAAGTCACTTCAGTTCACTATCACCAGTTAGCTTTCTGAAATACAGGAATTATTATGGTAACCTTGTGTATAATAATAAGGCCCTCAAGTGAAAAGTATCTTATGGTAACATATGATCATCTAGTTCCTTTCATCAGAAAAGCAATCTTAGCTTCAGAAATGCATCTTTGGTTTCATTTAAATTTGAGATTGGGATCAAAGACAAGTAAGCAAAGGTACGTACCGGGTTTACCGCCAATAATAGTCCTCCTAGAGTAGCAACATAAAGATGATGTGGAAAAGAACTTAGACAAGGAGATGAAAACACAGCTCCACCTTCGCAATGTAACTTCCATATACATGCCTTTTTCTGTACACACAAGAAAAAAGAGAAATAAAAAATTTTACAACTGGAGTTGAAGTACATCATGTTTACAAAGACCTTCGAATATCAAAGCTTATCAAACAGTGCATTTATTTACTCAGCAAATACTAGTTAAGAAGTGAAGATATAATCTACATAATATTACAGCAACACATATGCCGCTGGCTGCTTTCTTTTCCAGTAAATAAAGGAAATTCAGCTAATGATGAGGCAGTATCTGCCCCTCTTTATTTTACGTCTCCCTTCATCTACTCTTTTGGAATGTAAGATTCTCTCTCCACCATTAAGCCATAGTTTTATTTCGAGCTGGGTACCCTATTCTGAAACACCCACAGAGAATTTAATAACTAAGACACTTAAGATTTGGTTTCAACCAGGACTAGTAGCACAAGAACCACAGCTGAGAACACCACTGAAACTATTTACTACCACATAATCCTAACACCACTTCAAGCAGGCTTAACTATTCCAAAAGTGTAATTGTGGACTCCTGAGAACACTACCACCTGTGAAGCTTCATCAGTGTGCAACAAATATGGTCTAAATTGGATATTTCTTCTTCTATACATACAACTTAGTCAGTGTTCTTACATAAATATCCAATGCGTACACATGTTGGTCATGCGATCCTATGTAGACTAGTCCACTGGAAGGGTCTACAACTGCAGAGCTTTTCACAGTATCTTCTGTAACAAAAGTCCAGTGTATTTCTCCATCACCACTTTGAAGGACATACACTAAGCCATCATAACAACCTGTGTGAAAGAAAAGAGGGGGAAAAAGGATAATGAATATTTGTATTTATGGTGTGATTTATGCTGCTAGCTTCATCACTGCTGTAAAGAAATAAGATGACTCGCGAGGTACAGTTTCAAAACATTTTCCAAAGCTCCTCCTCTTCTTTTAGCACAAAGTCTTTGCTGATAGTTCATATATCCAAAGTTGATTGTTCTGTGTGTTTTTTCCAGGTTACATTTAGAGTATACTTATTTCACTGCCTTTCTATCAAAATGTTACAGTAATAATATTAGAAGACATGGAGAGTTGCTGAAAAGGGACAATAATAATGTTTTTTTAATTACCTCTTTCCCTAATTTTCCTTTCTGAAAACAAAGACAGAATAAAGTCTGAAAGAACTTTCAGAATATTCTTTCAGAAGAATATTCTGAAAAAATAAAGTCTGTATGTCTTCTAATGAAAACCGTAGCGCTAGAAACTCCTTCAGTTTTAATGAACATTAATGAACATCTAATGAACATTAGATTTTTTTATCAGAGTAAATAGCAATTAAAATACTAGCAAAAAGATGATAACATTAGCTTTGCATAAAAACACCTCACCACCTGGATGTCTGTTCTAATCAGTGATATATAAGTATTGGTTAAAAAGATAACACGAAGATGAATAATGGCAACTCCGTTGACAACAGATATGACAAAACCAAAAAAACTATCCAAACATGTTCTTTATATTTCCAAAAAGAAGAGTCAAAGGAGATAATTAAATGCTGTCAAAAATAATCTGAGGCACCAAGTACTGATTTCTACCTCTATCAAATTTTAAAGACATTTTAGGACTGTATCACCTTTCCATAATTTTTTTTAAAATACTTTAAAGGCCACACCTTAATCAACCACTAAAAAGAAAACATACCCATTGACTATTCCTTAATAAGGCCTTATTAATAACTTGGCATATAATAAATCACAAGTGTGCGTGTGTTAGATAAGCTCCATCACTGGTTATCATGAAACTTAAATTACTTCTTCCTTCTGTTCCTATATTACAATAAATTAGTTCTGAAGAAGATATGGAAGTTTTTGGATAAATGCAGATGGAGGGTATTCAGAGGTAAGAAATAAGATTGTCTGTCACTCCCCTTGTATTTAGCAGAAAAATAATTTCAAATGAAGGCTAAAACAAAAGACATACCAACAACAATGAATTTTCCACACTTAGATACGCAGGCAGAAGATTCAATACGATCTCCAAGGTTCTTCTCCCATTTTACTTCTCCCAAATCTAGATCAATCGCCTGCATTGCATGAGAGTGAGAGCCAATATATACAGATGCAGATACTCCTTCTTCAGCTGGTATTATAACCAGCGGTGATGCATCAACACATTTTCTTGTATTTGACTTCCATCTTATGCATAATGCCAACTCCGCCGTTGTTACATGACTACATTCTGCATGGATTTGCTGTACAGAGCAACAGTCAGTTTTATTTGCCTTGTTCGTAACTGCTAAAATTCTGTTCTTCATTTCATACCCTTGCTCGTGGCTCTTCATTACACTTGGAGTCACTAAATGCAGAACGGATGGTTGCTGTAGCAGTTCCACTCCTACCTGTACTGTATTACCGGGTTGCATAAAAGACTTGGTGAAATTCATAGAAAAAAAATGATTTCCTCTGCTTAGCGCAATAAATGAAATTAACCCTGAAGCAACCTCAAGATCTCTTTCAGATTTCAGTTTAATATATTTTCCATGGAATTCCTCTCCACTGTTCCCACTTAATTTTCTTTTCACAACATTGTCATAATTCATTAATTGGTCTTCATCTGGAAACAGAATTTTAAGAATATGTCCATAAACCTCTCCAATCGAGCGGCTGAGAATAACTTCCAGGAGTCCAGGCACAGCTTTGCCTAATAGCATCTCAATTTCATCATAAAATCGTAGAGCCTTTAAGGAGTCCCCACCACTGTACAGAAATACCGCATCTTTAGAAATTCCGCGGGAATCATCTAGGAGACCCAAAATAGACTAGAGAAAAGAAGAAGGAAAGAGGTAGCAGTCCATAGGTGTTACACCACGTCACACACACAAAAACTCAAGTTAGGTAAAATCCACATAAATACCCAGAAGTCCCGCTAAAAATCAACAACTGAGGAAACTCACTAACCTGCAAAAAATCACACGAAACATTTTAGTACCAATAGAGGTAGTGATGGAACAAGAGTTGGGGACAAATGGGGAAACAGGGAGATACTAGTTCTGTACTACAAAATGTTTTGCTCAATTCCAATTCTGCAGTCTAAGGAATTAAAGCAAATTGTGCTGTATTTTCATTGGCTGTTTTCAATATCGAGTCCATTTATCAATGACAACTTTGCAGATAAAACACTGATGCCTTTTGATAAAATTGGTTTAGATGCTTTATTTTATTAATAAAACTTATATAAACTGGTATCTTTTACTTCTGAATTATTTAAGTAACCTACTTATCTACCTACTTTTGAAACTATAACCCCTTCAATTCATGACAGATTTTGGATTTGGCGTTGTTACTACAACAAACAGCAATTTCTATGTCTCCTCTCACTGTACTCCCTGCTTCTTAAGTCTGGGTGTGAAGTCCAAATCCTCTGGTTTTGGAAACTACCTCCTGCTGTCCATATTGGGTCTAGGGCACATCCCATCCCTTTGGGTTATCATTTCTGTAGCCACCAATACAGTAAGTATCAGCACAGACAAATTATGTTACTAATTTCACTATATTTACTTGTTCAAGTCCTAGCCACAGCAAATCACACTTTCAGGTGAAACTTGGAAGCCTACCTTTGAAGAAAAAAAAAGTAATACTGTTTGGCATCACATTTCAGTACCTTGGAAAACAAGTCTTTAGCACAGAAATTTAGAAACAATACAAACAGACAGCCCAAGAGACAATTACGCAACTGCGCCATCTATTTAAAAAAAAAGACTCTTCCAATTCATAATTATCTTGAGAAATAAGAAACTCTGCTAACACAGTAGCTATTTTGTACAAAGTTTCCATGTCCCAGTTCCTTGTTTCCCTTAGGGACACCTTCTTTGGCATGTGAAGCAGTATTCAAAAAGCTGCTGACAGGTTACGTCCTTCCTATGCTAATTGCTCGTACCTCATAGCCTGCAGTTTTATCTGATAGAGAAATATAAATTACTCCCTCTTGGCCACTGCAGAGCAACTATATTTAAGTATTAACTGAACAGAAAGAGCCGTACTGCTTATATCTATAGGCAGCTAGAACGTTCTGGTTGCATTAGTCATACTTCTTAAAACTGTTTAATTCCTGACACATGTATAATGATCCACTTGCAAAGATAAAAAGGCAGCTCAAAATACTACCTTCCATAAATACTGCAATCTTTCCCACAATTCCTCTGCGTCACTCAGCTTACTGTCACGCCTTCTGGAGTTTAGATGGTTCTGGTAAATCTTGTTCAGTTCAGATATATCAACTTTGCCTTTGTAGAAAATAAAGTACGATTTTTTTCATTGCTCTTTTAGCATTTACACTTCCAAACCTTGCTCTGCCCAAATAGTCACTCTATTCTTGTACACACTTCCTTATTCAAACTCAACTGTACCTGTATTTTTTTTTTTACCTTGTCGATCAACAACACTTAACAAAACCCAATAATGTTTTTAAAAATTTACCCTAGCCTCCCCCCACATAATCCCACCTTTGGGGACTGATCTTTCCACAGCTGGAGTCAGGGGTCTATTGCATACCGCAACAGGAATGACTGAGAAAATAAATAGGCAGTCTTAATACTAAATTGATTTGATTCTCAAACAAAACATTATCAAGAAAACATAATACGTGGTCATCATTTCCTACTAGCAGATTGGTTATCTAACCTACGTATTTAAAAAGCATGAATCAAGTACTGGATTTTTGTAAATTTAAAAAAAAAAAGGAATAGAGACCATTAAAATAAGTGGCAAGGGTACTTAATAGTTTCATTTACCATGTGATGTTAAAGGCAAAGCTTTAATCAGTACAAGCTCATCAGGGACTGCATGAGCTGGTAGACGTTTCTGGAGCTCTTTAAGTGTTTCTCTCTTTTCCAAATCATCTTTGGGTACAACAAACAGGATAAGTTTTTCCTGCTGATACCAGGTCACTGCACAAGCTTCTACCTGACAAAGATCTTCAGCAGCCTGTAATTAAAAAATATTAGTCTTGTCTTGAAATGCAGTTCACCAGTAGAGTAAACGGAGTAAAAACCACAATTAAAAGAGTACACATTTAAAATTTGTATTTGTCTCCAATTCCTAGAAAACATCCTATTAAATACCTTCTCTAGTAGCTAAAGTTTGTATTTCTTCACATAAAAATGGACCCAGAGATATATATATTATTGGCCTAAATGCCATGAAAGAGATATAATCCATTCAGCCTTATAGAACTATCGCTCTATAAGCATTGCAGTGCAACACTCAGTTATTTTTCAGGTGTTTATACAGTTCTCAACTCTGCTGGAAGAAACCATAAAATAAAACAGATTTCCAAGAACTCAGAACCAAACTCCTCCCTAAATTATGTGACTAGATTTTTGATAATATACCCTCCCAATTTCTTTAGGACTCCTAAAAGTCATCCGAAGATGAGTAAATCCCCATTTCTGATGATAACGGTGTGTTCCTTATCTCTCTTCTTTTATACCGGCATACTCTACTCATCAATAGATGTTATATTACCTGCTGCAAACATTCAATATTAAAACGTTTGCCGTGACGTTTAATCTGATTGTCTTTCCGACCCAAGAAGAACAAATTTGCATTCTGCACTCTTACAAAATCCCCTGTTTTTCTCATTGTGCCCGGGGGTACAGTTATTTCATCATCAAGAAAGCAGATTCGTTCTTCACCACCTACACAAGAAAAGATTGTGGTCACAAACATTAAATGGCTAACTGTAAATGAAAATTATAAAGAGTATTTTATCAAATTCTCCTAAACTCTAACAAGCATTGTAAGAAGTACTAAAAGATTATTATCAATGTCTAGACTTCTGCAATGTACAAACTGTCTATGCAGTTAATTCAGTTAATACACAGAAAGTACTTCAACTGAGAACGTCAAAATGCAAACAGGAAAAAAGGGCAACATAATGAAAGCAGAGACTGCAGATAAAATTATGGTAATTTCCTGTTCATCATTCCAACAACCTAAAATACCATCAGAAGGTTCCCAGCTCAAGGGGAACTTAAAATGCTATATTAATCAGTATATCAGTGGCAGACACCAAGTAAAATAGTCAAGGTATTATTAAAACTCAATTAAGAAAAGAATCTTAGAAGAATAAGAAATATAAAATAACCTATAAATATTTGTCCCTCGCCTTCTAGAACTGCAGAACCATTGGTATCTCTGACCTCAACTTTTGTTCCAAGGAGCGGTGATCCCAAAGGTATAGGGAAATCAGTTCTAAATACAAAAAAAAGAGAGAAACAGTAAAAATCTTTCCCTTCTGAACCAAAACAACTGTTCCAGAAATGAGTTATCATACTGGCTTTTAAAGGATTGGTATTAGAGCAAAAGTAGATGCTTGGGGCTTCTTTCTATAAATGTTTCTTCTTTACAAACATCTCAATGTGTTCAAAATTAAAAACCTCATCAGTGTGCATGGGTTTCATTATCATATAACAAAAAAAACCCAGAATGATAGAAAATACGACTTCAATGGACCCTGAAAGACCAGTTTTTTAGTCCCCCGCGTTGAACCTTCCACCAAGTTAACCAACTTAAACACACGTAAGTGCTTTCTAATTCATTCCTTCCCTGTTCTACCTAGTTTGAGCTTTTATTCTATCTCATTGCTGATGTTGTGTCAACAAGTACAGTTGACTCTTTCAGAAAAGACTAAAATAAAAGAAACTGTAATTTCAATGTCATGTATCTATTATAGATGACTTCTGTTGAGCTGTAGACCAACTCCCTCCTTTCCCTTCATTCTCTAGCCTCTTCAAGCACTTGCAGAACCTCATTTATTGAATATATTTCTCAGTGGAAGTAGAGATTAATGTATTTTCTTTAGTAAAGCAAACTTTAAAAAGCAAAGTAACTTTAAATAACTTTGGTAATATATGAAGTTAGGCATGGGTTCCAGTTCAATTTCTATCATAAAGTATCATATTTTAACCCAGCAGTTCTTGTTCAACTCCTGTTACTTAGGCTGTTAAAACTTCTTTTCTCTGATCAGTCAATGAATTCTTTATCTCAAGTTGATCAAAAAAAAGACTAATTTTCTAAAATGTGTATTTCTGCCAAGTAAAAATCTTCTCCTTTTCTTTCTTCCGTCCAGCTTTAAAATATAATTACTTGACAAAGAGGTATGAGAAAGCACCCCAGATATTCAATGTGTCTGCCCCGTACCATGGGAAAGTCCCAAGAAAAAGACAAAACAAAAAAGAGTAGAGTTTAACATCGCCACACAAACCCTCAAGATTCCTACATATTCCACAGAACAGCAAAAATAAAAGACAAACAACACCTCATTTGGCCACTATTATTACAAGATGTGGGATCAGACATTTAATTTTGCCAAACTATCTAAAAAACAGAGGGGGGCAGACCACTAAGGCACTAACTTTGTGCTGATTATTTTCCTTTTCTAGTGTTCTCTAGAAACGGTGCCAGTTTTTATCATTCAGCTAGCAAAAATAAAAGTCCACTGTACTCCAACTGTCCTGCCGATACTAAGAAATGAAGAAGACATAAAATGTTCCGTCTTGGTTTTGTCATATCTGGGGCTGCTTTCTGCAAAGGAACCCTAATTCCCTTTGCAATGAGGCTTAGGGAGAACAGGACTGGAGGTGAAGGGTGGGAGACAACAGTCAGACTATTAAAACTTCCATCATTCTAACTGTACATCAGTTAGGACTGAAGAACACCGCATTATCTCTGGAGCACAGAAACTTTTGAGTAGAAAAAACAGTTTCTGTGTGGAGAAGGTAATGTTCGAACCCAGAGAAATCAGAATAAAAATGAGTTTTGCATGAGAATTTAATAACGCTTTATGACCATCCACCGTTTTCAGTCTTCAAGGGTTTAAGTACCAGGTTAATACATCGCATCGTTTGTCCAAAACATCCCATTTCATAGGACACATCTAACTCAAGTCACATGTATAGTTATCATGCCAGGGAATAATCACACATTTCAGAGAGCAAATGAAACACTGAGCTAACTGGAAGTACTTTTCACGACCTTGACACTCCTGCAACTCTCTTTATAAACTACAATGAACAAAAAAAACCAGTCAGTAATTGAGTGAAAATGGCAGAGTGTTCAGTGATGAAAAGAAAGGACTTGTGGAAGTCTGAATAAAATTACTGTGAGACCTTGGGTGAGCCACTTTGGACAAATTTCTGTCATACATGCTAGTCAAGTAATATCAGTGGGATCATTTGCTGAATAGTATAATACCCAATAGCAGAAAAACCCCACTACCTACACTCCACTTAATCAATTATTTGTGGAGTTTTAAAGACTGTAGGCAAAAGCAGGTACCAGTAAGAAACACACTTATATCTACGGATTACATTTGAAAGTAATCTTTGAGCATTTTTGCTTACGATAAGTAAATCACAGAATTAACATTCTGAACTTGACAGAGCTAAGGTGTGAGTCTATCCTTGTTCCCAGGCTATGACTGAGAGCTACAGAGCCCCGCTTCTTTACTCTCACTGACAGCTTTGTTAGATTTCTCCTCTTTGAACATGGAAGATCTCACTGGAAAAGCCTCATGATGAGCAAGAGTATGGCTAACTGAAGTTACTAGCAAATTGGGTAGGAGCCGTTTGCCTGCAGAAGTGCAACACTGGTTCAATCCTGCCACATAGTCAGAGACAGCACACCTTGGACTAGGCTAGTCCAGGTTCAGCATGTGGAATGCCAAGCTGGAATGAGGAAGAGGTCTAGATACAGACATGACTAAAACAGAGATCGTCACAACACATTATGTGAAACAGGCCTACAAGTACACAGGATTTCAGACTGCAGTTCTGTCATTCAAGAATCACTCATCAACAGCTTCTACTTGAGGGAGGTTATATTAGAGCAAGAGAAAATGGATTAGTCTATTCCTACACAAAAATCAAATGTAACTTGTACCAGCATAAACACTCATGAGGACTCAGTAGTCCTGGAAACAGGAGACCAAGGTTCTATTTCTAGTGATTCTCATCATTCACATGCCACACCACAAAACCAGTTAATTTTCCTACCTAAAATCAGCACTAAAAACTTCTTCAGGAATCTTGTAGTAAGTGGCCCAGCTTGACACTTCAGTAATACCATACAGATTAAAAATACTTGTTTTGTTCTCCTTGTGCTTCCAAGTTTTCAAGAGATTCAGTACAGGAAACGCTTCACCACCAAGGGCTAAGACACGAAGTGAAGTATTTGCAGACAACACTGTTGATTTAATAATGTGAGCTCCAAACCTTCTGAGAAGCGTTGGTGTTGCCTGTATGATATATATTTAAAAAAATTTTAAAAAGGACAAGAGAAAGACCTGTTATATTTTTTCAGTATATGCATAAACCTCTTCCTACTTTATCATATCCACTGCTGTATTGTGGACGTACTTAACAATCTATGTATAGCAGATGGCATCAACCATCAGATACAAGTATATATCATGCTGGTGTTTTGTGAGATTTTGTTTCTTATGTGGAGCCTTTAATGAGTACTATCAGCACCAATCTATATTTTTCTGCAGAGCTTCTTCTATACTTAGATGTGTTATGGGTTCCCTGTTGTTTCTCAGCTATTATCTAAAGTGTGTGCACATTAGTTCTTGTGTTAATTACTTTGAAACAGAAAGCAGCAAGGCTGGTATTCTCTTGATGTTACTGTTTGAGCTTTCCTCCCCTTCATTCCAGCATGTTACAGCTAAAATATAACCTATACATCCGATTAACCTGCATAGAGAATATTTAAAGACCTTTTCATAGCAATAAAAACTCCTAGGATGCCAGATTCTGGATTGTTCCCTATTTGTGCAACTATAACAGTTTACAAAGATAAGTTTTCTGAAAGCTTTCACATCACACGCTAAAATAAGCACAGGGAAAAAAAAGATTAAAAAAAATAAACAACAGCAAAAAAGAAACAAGACAGCTTCCTTAAATACCACTACTTGTATAAAACTATTGGTGACGTAGAGTCTTTTCACTGAAGGGTAAAGCAGCAAATTATTTTAACATAAACAATTCACTCTCATTCTTGACTATTTTTTCAAGTAAGACTAATGGAAAATTTATGGAATTTTTTCTTATCAGGTTACTTTCTTCTAGTAATAGATTAAGACCATCCCTTTTCAACTGATCATTATACCTTTAGTGAATTATAACAAAGAAAAAGGGAGGAAAAAAATTACTCTTCCCCTCCCTCATAATCATTTTTCAGATTTCTCAAGTCTGCTCAAGCAAGTCAAGAAGGGAAGGCAATGTCTTGCTATAATTTAAGAAACATTATAAAATTATTCTTATCAGTTAAGTGATAAGAATATTTTTGTCATTAATTCAGCTGAGAAGCCCTTGCTTCACCGATTAAGATACTGATCAAAAAAACACAAAATCAAACTTTTCTTAGACATCTCAAATACTTTCATTCACCAAATTTCGCCTTTTTCTATTAGCTCTTAACATGCTTTAAAAAATATATCTTAAAAAGTCTTAAAAAACAGACTTTAAAAATCTTGCTAATAGAGATTAATACCTCAGAATTTTCTTCTAAAAGCAAGTGAGCTAAACCGATCAAGAAACTTGATTATGATAGGAAAACCTACACCATCAGGATTTATAGCAATCATCATAAATAAAAATAAGAGCAGAGAATAAAGTTACAAAATATTTGTAACTAGTGGATTTTTTCTGCTGTGGAATCCTCAACTAACTACTCATAGTCTTAAATTTATACCCTACAATCTCAACTACCACCATTTCTCCAAAAGAAAAGGAAATCTTAGCATTTCGATGACTGCAAATACTTCAGAATTACAACGCTAATGACAAACCAAGGCTTGGGGGTTGATTTATCACAATTCATAGACTAATCCCACCATACTCATTTTGTTCAAAGTTACCAGTGAGATCCATTTCTAGCGCCTCTTCCCCCTACACCCTGATTTAAGTTTCTATACTCAATTAACAGTGTTACAAAGTACCTTGTTATAGTACAAGGCGAGGGCTTGGCTTATTAAGGCGTGCTGGACGCTCGTAACTTCAACTACATTTTCCAAAAGTGAACTTTAAAACTATTAAAATTGAGATCGCATAGGACATGATCTATTCCAAGCCTCATATAAGCAGGTGGCCTGAAAACATACCTGTTGCTGTGGAATCAATTATTCTCTTGTTCTCATTATTGTAAAACCAACATTTTATCACCCTATAAATGGCACTGGTATAGTTCTTGTATTTTTAGCATAAAGACTACCACTAAAACTTCAAAGTTGTTTATGAGGAAAGGCTCTAAGATCAAGCCCATTGAAAAGTGCTAAAAAGGTATATAACGGGTTACTCCATTACCGGAATCTTTGGAACTAACTGCTTAATTAACAGCATAATTTAATTAGTTCTTAAGAATTAATGGTTTCTTAAGACAAATGTTGGTTTTATCTTCAGTTCCTTGTTTTCTGCCACAAAATGTTTGACGCTTTGATCCAATGGTAATTTTCTGAACAGCGAATGTGCTACAGCAGAAGGCACAGCATGAGCTACGCTTTCAAGGGGAACGCTCCTGCTCTGTTATCATTAGCATCTGGGCTGATGAAAAAGTAGTACGTATTAGCAAAGGTGAGAAGCAAGACACTGAAGACACTTATCTCAGGTGTCGCCTACCTGCAACACTGTCACATGGTGATGGCGAAATAGAGCAGCAGACAGCTCCACAGGCATCATTTTAATTGTGTTTGGTACCATGAGGAGAGAGGCTCCGCTTGTCAGAGCGATGAACAATTCAACCACAGACGGGTCAAATGTTAGAGGAGAAGCCAGGAATAGCATATCATCCTGTGTGATCTCAAATATGGATCTAAAATAAGAAAGCTAAGAATTACAAATCTGATGCTGGTTGTTGAAATAAATCCAAACTGGAAGAGCAGCATGAAAGAAATGTGTTTTAGCAACGCTAAGGTCTGAAGGGCCGCTCTGAATATATAGGCATATGCAGGGCAGAGAATTCGAACAAGAACTTCTGCATCAAGACAGTAACTACTGATTAAACTAATGAGGTCCTTTACAAAAATATCCACCACACTATGCACCAGTAGAGTATACTGAAGGGCATATTTCAACTAACAGGGGAAAAGAAAGAGGAAAAAAAGAAAAAAAAAAAAGAAAAAAGAGAAGGAAAAAATAGAGAAAAAAAAGAGAGGGAAAAAGAGAGAAGCAGCAGAAAAAGAGAAGAAGAAAAGGTGGTATTTTCCATAATGTTGTTTTAGAAAGTATTAAATGAAACAGAAAGAAACCCAGTTAGCCAAAAAGGAACTAGGACTTAAAAACTACAGAACACACTAAATATAACTGTGAATGAATAATTAACTTTGTTATCTATTTCTTCTAAGCTGCAAGCCAGACTACAAGACTTACAGCAACAGCATATTATTTGAAGTACACCCTTCAAAATTCAGATAAAGCACCACTTAAACACTAAAAATAACATTCAGAGAAATAAAATCTTATATGATACTATTTAGAAACAAGAGAAACAAACACAAATCTAAAAAGGCAGGGAAGGAGGAAGAAGTGAACGAGTGTTAGCAAAACCCCAGCCTACACTCCTCTGAAGTATTAAAAAAAAAGGGTCCCTAAACGACAAATCTGTAAAAGCATTTAAAAGGAAAACTGGAAATCACACTTACTTGAGATGCTGAATATTTGGCACTATACATTTATGAGGCACTCTGACTATTTTGGGGATCCCCGTAGTTCCCGATGTATGCAAGACGTACGCTAAAGGGTATTTCTGGCCAACGTCCATGTATCCTCCTTCTGATGTTTTTACTTCGGTTTGATCTGGGCAAATGGTATATCCTGGCTGCGAGTTACCCGTAGCATTGAAAGGTTCATATTTACTTTTCACATCATCTACTCGTGAATTTAAATCAGCATTGCTCGAGCTTATTTGGAACAGAGTTAAACCAATATGTTCTATTGCGGAAGAATTGTGGTAAAACCAACCAACATGGGACATCTGGAATTTCTGTAAGAGAAAATAAACAATTTAAACAGCAGAACTCAGGATGCACTGTTATTGTTCTATGGTATGCAATGGAATATAAAACAGCATTTCATACAAATAGGCTGTGATTTTTCATCCCTCTAATTTGGAGGACAGTTTTAAGCTCATGTATTTTTATATATTAAATATTAGCAAACACAGACTTTATAAATAAGAAATGAACAACTCAGCAAATAATAGAAAGAAAGGGAAAATATACAAATGAATTCTGCAGAAGACAAAGAATTCTGAATTATAACGAGACAGTCCAATCTTGTCTATTCCTTTTGCAATGAGTGATGGTACAAGATTTGGAAGGAGTTGGACAAAGGGAAACCAAAGAATTAAATACAGGAGTTATTTTAAACTATTGCAAAGATTTCCAATTCTCAACCGTGACATATGGAGAAAGAAGTCTGGAAAAGTCTTCCAACACCAGTGCCCTACAAGCTTGCCTGGACAACACTAATAGGAAAGTAGGCAATTTTTATTTTTTTTTCTTAACAGGGAGAGAAGCACTTTATACTCCCAATTTTAAATATGTTCTTTTCTGAATGAGGAAGACAACCTCTTGACATGAAGAAACAAAAGAACCCCACCCAAGCTTATTAAAACAGAATGCAACCTGAATAGATACGCGTTTCTAAATTGTCCTTTAATGCTTCCTGTGGAAGCCTGAACACTTACATTTATTTTGTCATTCTCAATAAGAATATATTGAAGATTGCTTTTCTTCATGAAGTAAGCAGATAACATTGGTGGTGCATCTGGATCAATAGGAGAATAGGCAGCTGGAACTTGAAGGATTCTAGCAACACAAAAATGTTTTAAATGTATTGAAAAAAAATTAAGAAAATCCTCTTAAATTTCACTAACATTTCTTCTATACTGCAATTAGTTCCCAGAGACAGAAAATGTAGTCATAACATGACTTTTAAAGATTTTGTTAGAAATAAAGTAGGAAGCAAATTATAACCACTGCTGCCTTTTGGTATTTTACAGCAAGGAGAAACATTAAAGCTAGATGAAAACACTCGAAGTTCTTCCTGGCTAAGCAGGCTGGTGATGACAAAGGTACCACTGACATCAACAGCACCACGTTTTAAAAGCTTCTGCTATTGACTAGGAAGAGAAATATAAGCTTTTCATTTATACATATACGTGTATAAACTCATTTTAACACAACACCAAAAGTCTGCATGCTGAAAACACTTTCTGTTCTCACTAGTCTAAAGAATCCAGCATAAGAAAATCTGAGCACGTACTGGAATTTCTTCCCTAATAAACAAGCAGAGGAATGCGAAGCATCATTCTGCTCATTCACTACGCTTTACATTGTGGTGCTTCCTCACCGTTGCTCACTGCAATCCTCCCCTCTAGTGGCTCCATTTGATAAAGACAAGCACTTGAATTCATTAACGCCACAAAAAGCCAAGATGAGTAAGTGGCGACTAAAATATGAACGGTTTCCATAAAGCTTCACTTTTCTTCCAAAGCTGAGCTCCCATGTACAATTAGTTATATTTCCCCTTTGTGCAAATGATCTATCACTGCAGCAATAACGAGATCCAGAACAAAGACTTGGAAACGGCAGCATTCTGCACGCCTGAACAGCCACTGGAATCACTAAGCACTTAAGCCTGTCCTGCATCATATACAGTAGTTAATTACTCAGCAACGATGGCTGTAAGAATCAAAACTCCCCAGTAGTTTCCAGTCACACAGCAAAAGAAAACTGTGTTGCTGCTCAGTTCACTGGGATATAAGACAAATCAAGTTGGAAGGGACCTCAGGATGCCTAGTCCAACCTCCTGCCCAAGCAGGGGCAGCTGTGAGACCAGACCAGGGTGTTCAGGACCTTATCCAGCCAGGCCTTGAAAACTTCCAGGGATGGTGCCTGCAGAACATCTCTGGGCAATCCGCTCCACTGCTGGAACTGCGGGAAAAGTGGCTCCTAATCAGCGAGAAAGTTCCTCAGCGCTTCTGGGAGGTTTATGATTACAGCACTCGCTCACTTCACTGCATCTTTACAGTCAACTGTGATACATCTTACATGGTTGTGTATTTTAAGTGCAGGAAAACACTGAGACAGATCATCCCCCTAAGAAGCACAACTGCTGCTGTATATATCAGCTGGAAGAAATATGCTTGCGATGCTGCGATTCTATATTTCATTATAAATGCAGTGGATATAAAAGATACGTGTATAAACAATACAAACATTAGAATTCATCAGCAGAAGTAGGATTTTTAAAATTGCTGAATTAACATGAGCGTTGAGATCAGAAATATTTCAATTCCCTAGCCATTAAATAATCAATGTCACTTTAGTGCTGCATTGCTCATTACTTTTTTCTACAGTATTTGTAATGGAACTGTAACTGTCGACTCAATTAGCTTAGAGCATGAAATTTGTTTTCAATGCATCTTTTTTTTTTGCTAGCAAGACAAGAATACACTAAAAAACCTGCATACTCCTTTTTTTGTATATACACATTTATTCTTTTACATCACCTCCATTTTTAAACAAGCACTACAAAGATACTAGTAATTAATTTTTAAAATTTCTACAAATATGCTTAATCACACACTTTTTAAGAAAATGGATATAGTTACATACAGTTTAGATCAATGAACTTAAGATTCAAAAAGATTTTAGCAGCGGCTTTTCAAAACATTATATTACTGCCATCTTTTTTCTTAAAGAATGCAAGACTCCGATGCCTCTTGACCACATTACTATGGCATTACTGGATTTTTGTTGTTATTAAAAATATAAACAAACTGAAAATTTGTTTTTATAGAAGTGGCTCTTAAAAAACCTGCACAGATTGCAAGCATTCAAGCCATTACCCCAAGATCCAAGACGGTAAGTTTATTCCTGGATAGCAGTAAAGGCCTATTTCACATTTTCCTTGCTGATCACAGTGCTTTTGAAGGAAAGCTGTTAGTTCCGTGGCAAGCTTAACGACCGTCGCATATGTGTAGAAAGCTGGAGGTTTGTCGTTGCATTCATCAAACCAAACTGCTTTTCTGCCAGAGTACAGGCCAGCTGCCTGATTCACCAGTTCCTGAAGAGTCATCTCGGCTGCATGCCTTCAGTCCCCCTGAAAGATTAACAAAACTGACTGCATTGTCATCTACTAACTTTTAATACTTCAGTCAAAGTACACAAAACACTACCATGTAGAAAAAAAAAGATATTTGGCACAAAACACCCAGTTTCATCACACTTTATATTGCAAAAGCGTAAAGCATAATGCTTTTTACTATGGGTCTCATCCTAGGGCCCACGATACAGTAATTCACTAAGATTTCATTGTGCAGAGGTAGTTTGGAGCTCACTATTGCACCTTTATTTTTAAAGCTAGGCGCAACTGAATTAATAGTTTCATTAACACAACTAAATTAGTAACAGAATTGTGAAATGTCAATCTCTCCTTTGCCAGCAGAAGGACCAACGTCAATTGCCAAGTTCTGTAGGGTACTGGCCGTGCTGGAGCACGTCTCTGCTCTGTGGGGCCCTCCCGCCATAGAATCACAGAACGGCAGGGGTTGGAAGGGACCTCTGGAGATCATCTAGTCCAATCCCCCCAGAGCAGGGTCCCTGCCAGAGCAGGGTCACCCAGAGCAGGTTGCACAGGAACGCGTCCAGGTGGGTTTTAAATGTCTCCAGAGGAGACTCCACAGCCTCTCTGGGCAGCCTGTTCCAGGGCTCTGCTACCCTCAAAGTTTTTCCTCGTGTTGAGATGGAATTTCCTGTGTTCCCGTTTGTGCCCGAGACGGATAACCGAGTTCCAGTCACGGCTGACCGAGCCGCTGACCGGAGCGCTCCAGGCTAAGGAAGGCCGGGTCGGCCTCCACCGCGACAGCGGTCCCGATCGAGGGCAGACGACTCCTCCGCACCCCGCCACGCTCCAAGCCCCCGCCCCGGCCACCGCTTTCACACACACGGTCCGTCCGCTCCCGGACCCAGCGGCACCGCAACACAAGCCCCCACCTGAGACAGCACCTCCCGACGCCCTCCTTCCCTCCGCTGCCACCTAGCAACCAAAGGTCAATGCTTCTGATTGGCGGGACGGCGTTCGTCCTGCCCGACTCGGCAGTAACACGCGCTCTCATTGGCCGGCGGCCGTCGCGCTCTTTGGGCATCCGCAAGCTGCGCCCGGTGGCCTGCGTGGGGCGGCGCCATTTTCTGCTGAGGGTGAGGGGGGCGGCGGGTGCGGCGGAATCCTCCCAGCCGTGGCCGGTTCTGCGGCAGCGCCTCTTCGGAGAGGAGACAGAGGCTACAAAAAGCGTAGGGAGCCGGGGTGGAGAGCGAGGTTTCCTCGCCGCGCTTAAATCACTCGTCTGTCCCCGTCCCTTCCGTCCCGGGAGGTGGTACGGGCCGTAGCCGAGGCTGAGGGGAGGGGACACCGGTAGTGCTCTGCGGGCTGCCTGCAGGGCAGGAGGATTTAACGTAAAACACGGCATGATTTGCCTCAGCTACGAGGCGTTTTCAAGGTGACTTTATTAAAGGAACGCTGGATACGTACTGCCGGCGAGTGCAGCGAAGGGAGAGAGAACGAGAAGACCGGTTCATATGCGTTTTTAATATTGCGCATGGGAGAAGTTAGACATTAGCTTTCTACTGTTTTGTCACATTTTGTAAATGATAATTTGGCACAGTTGCAAATTGGTAATACAGCAGAAACAGTTTCACAGTAAAACGTTAAAATTATACAAATAGCGACACCTAAAACCAGAGGAGTTCTTTCCCTCAACATGGTGATTGCATGTGTGTGTTTGCTGTATGTGATAAAAAAAGGCCTGGTAACCTGAAGCATAAATCCAGCTGTCAGAGAATAAAGTGACACTTGAAAAGTATCTCCCCTTTAGTATATTTTGGAAAATGTGTACTAAAGATGAGGAATGTAGTGTGCCTAAAAATTACAGGGCTTACAGCAGCAGATGTCACATGCGTAACATGGAAGGAAAAAAGGCATGAGGACTCATTTTATCAAAATCAGAATTATGCCACCAAATGCTCAAATCATATTTAAGCAATTACTACCAGACTTCAAAAATAGCAGTTACGTTGAAAAAATGTTAAAAGAGTATTTGCACAGGTTTCGTTTACAGTCTGTTCTATAGACTGTTTCAATAAATTCTGCTTGCAACCATGTTAAACTGTCCACCTAAGTTTTTATCTCAAGTAGAAAGAGCTCCTCACATGTAACCATAACCTAAGATCTCAACTTATCCCTTCTTTTAAAAATGATTGCTTTTTTGGGGGGCAGGAAAGAAGAAAGGTGAAAAATGTTAATGACAGTTTTTCTGTTTTCTCACACTCCTCCCTGGTTAATCTGGAACCTTTTTCTTCTTTGCTCAATTTACTGTCCAGATGAACTGTTACGGTTCTATTAAAAAACAAACAAACTTGCTGATTAGACGAAAGAGATACTCATATATCTCCCAATATGCAGATCTGGGCTTTGTTGAAGAACACACAGAGCCCGCCGCTTATGAAAATCTAGATTCTCCCATAGGCCTGACTGCAAGTAGGTTCTGATTCCACTGCACGAGGCACAGTCTTGACTTCATTAAATGTATTTATGCGCTTTCTTGAATTGGGACTATTGTTTTGTGATTGTCTGTCAGGCACAATTGCTATAAATCCCACATAAGAAAGCTCACTTCTGAATTTAATCACCAGTGCTGTAATTCTCAACCATGTGGAAGATGATGGGGAAGGAAGAAGCTGTTAAACTTCGCTATTATTTTTTTAACAGTGTCACAAACAATTATAAGGCCAAAATACACAATATTAAATACAAAATCTAAAATTAAGTTGCTGGTATTCAGTGAAAAAACTGAGGTATACAAAATATTTTTACAATTGTGCGTAAATTTGCAGTAAGTTTTCAAAAGGTGCTTTTCCATTTTCAGCTAAAAGTGGTTCGTTGTCCAAGTGATCTTCATGTATACAAGTAACTGTGTAATTGTGACCAGTTAAAAAACACAATGCATTCAATAGCTAATGGTTCTTCAGAACTCTTTTTTTTTAAAAAACATTACATTTATTGTAACAGCAGTAATGTAGCAAAATAAGACTATACCCAAAACAACTCATAATCTTGATACGTTGATATGTTGTTTTTACTGTTAAAAATTAAAAGTTACTTTATTTTCAGTTTACTTTGGATGTTGACATATGAAAAGCACACTGAGCATTAGCTCAGAATTCAGAAACTGTGAGGATTTATCCTGGAGAAAACAAGATATAAAACAGAAAAAAAATGGCAGTGCCAAGTATTTT
This sequence comes from Chroicocephalus ridibundus, assembly GCF_963924245.1. NCBI lineage: Eukaryota > Metazoa > Chordata > Aves > Charadriiformes > Laridae > Chroicocephalus > Chroicocephalus ridibundus. The sequence continues at coordinate 72,803,775 of NC_086288.1, forward strand.
TTCTCCTTCCACATCCTATTGGCAATTGATAAAAGCACACCAAGATAATGTAACTACACTGGACTTCAAAAAAATAAATTTAAAGTTACAAAACTAGAGAGGTTTTGGCTGAGCATTTCCCTGAGTCTTCATTTGTTAAAATCATACACTAGGTATTATGTTCATAGAATCTGTTACAAAGGGCTTGATTAATAAAGGCTGTGTAGCTATATATGCAAAAGTTAGGTACGTCTATTCTTAGAAAGCCTAAGCAAGAACTGCTGAGGAAACGATTCCTCAGAATCTGGTATTTTTCCTAAGGAGAAAAGCAAACTTCACGGACTTTTGCATTAAGATTTTGTTAATTTGAAATTACACCACACGGTTCATGATTTGTGAACAAGTCTAACAGGGATATCATTTGGGGCAAGACTGAAACAAAAAAAACTCTGGGACTGCTACATAATTAAAAAAAAAACTTTGGTTTTTATAATTTTTTGTGAGAAAATAGAAGGCACAACTGTGCATCAAAACTACATGATTTTGTATTTTAATCTGCTTACATTGTTTTTATCGGCACATCGGACTTTCTGCAAGTCTTTACTGTAAAGATGTATTTTATTAACAGTGATTAGTTGGCTGTAATAAGCTTTCTGTATGATCTAAATGTAAGAAGGCCATTAGCATCTTTGAAAAAGGTACATTCCACGAAAGATGAACTGATGCCCGTCCACTAAACGTTCACCACTCAAGCTCCACAGGATACTCCCCAGTGAGACACGCTGTGCAATGACCAATCTTTCCGAGGCGCGATTTTTGGCTTTTAAAGCTGTTCTCGTTCTCTTGTCTCGCTTTGATGCTTTCTTGCACGGACGATACCAGCCCTTCCACAGAAAGATAGACAACGCTGTCTGCGCCTAGAGGAAATAAAGAATATACGTCACCCATATTGCACAAATAGAACCAAAATTCATAGTGTGCATCAAGACTCCCTAAACTCCCTGTAGTGTCCCAGTAGTTGGGGTCTGGAAGCAGATGTGTGCATGGCTGCTGCTTCCCAACCTGCACGGCTTGGACCACAAACCCTTACGGGGACTTGGAGAGGGGGACAACCATCACATTAAAAAACCCCCAGTATGCAGTTCGTGTGAATGTGCTAGCAGTAGGGAAGTTTGAAAGCCTTTTCACGTCATTAGTTTTCTATCGTTTGAACTCATTACTTTGTGAATAATACTTAAAAATGAGAGAGTACGAACTTGAAATACTTCAACATGCCTTCATAATAATTTTGGGGAAAAGAAGTCATTGTAATACTGGAGTAAGTATTTAACACAGGAAATCCAAGTTTACCGTTTTCTAACTGTAACCACAGCTATGTTCTTAAACTATTTTTCAAAATCTTTTGCAGGGCAATAGGCCGCGTATAGTAGATTTCCTCACTCTCAGGCCTTCACATGACTTCTCTTGCTGATACCCAGATGAAGAGCACGTTATTTACCACAGCACAAGCAACATAAGCTGTCGGTTCTTTTGTTCTGCTGCAAACGTGACTCATTCTAGAGATTTGAGAATGTATTTAACATTTTTTGATTAGTTTCAAATGTCATTTCTTTTAAAGTGGACTATATAATGCAGTTAAATTTATTTACATAAATTTAAATTCATAGGAAAATCAGTAGGTGTTTACAAATTCCAAACCTATTTTTATGACTGTATCATGAAAGTGAAACTACATTAGCTTTTTATTATAGGATAGATTTTCACCACATATTTTCTTCCTGGTATTTTGCCGACAGCAGCTCCTTGTTGTAAAGACTTTCCCAGAAGGATCTCTAAGTATTGGAAAGCTGTGTTGTCACACCTTATTTGTAACTTATGTTCATGCAATTATTCTAATGCCTTCTATTGATTGGAGAAATATAATTCACTAACTGTGTTAAAAAAAAAAAGGGTGTAACTAAATTGTTTTGATCTGTAGGGTAACTCACAATGCAGAAATTTAGTGCATCAACCATAGGATTTCTTAGTCAGTTTTGCCACTGTTGCCTTGATGTATTGTCCTTAATCTTGATGTAGACAATAAAATAGCTACAGGTAAAATCTCTCTCTCAAAAAAAAAAAAAAAAAAGAAAAAAGAGAGAAGAAAAGGAGAAAGAAAAGGAGAAAGAAAAAAAAGAGCAAAAAAGGGAAAAAAAGAAGCAGCATTTACCTATATAGTTTGCAAGATCATGGAATTCAGGTCTGTTGGCAATGAGTTCTTCTTTAGTTGGAATGTTTATTCCCATGTAACAAGGAAATCTTATGGGAGGTGAAGCCACACGGATGTGCACCTGAATAAAAATACAGTTTCAAGACAGACCGTTATAAGGTGAAGGGCAACGGATCATAACACAATAGCAAAGTCTCAGTTCTGCAAAATAATCATGAAGAACAGAGCAGAGCACTACACAGAAGTCATTACAGTTAAAAGTAAGATAAAGGGATTTTTTTTTCTGATTTTTAGAATTTATTTTTACAATATTTCCTAATGTTATTCATAGAATCATAGAATAGTTTGGGTTGGAAGGGACCTTTAAAGGTCATCTAGTCCAGCCCCCTGCAATGAGCAGGGACATCTCCAACTAGATCAGGTTGCTCAGAGCCCCATCCAACCTGACCTTGGATGTTGCCAGGATGGGGCATCTACCACCTCTCTGGGCAACCTGGGCCAGTGTTCCACCACCCTCAGCATAAAGAATTTCTTCCTTATATCTAATCTAAATCTCCCCTCTTTGAGTATAAAACTGTTACCCCTTGTCCTGTCGCTACACTCCCTGATCAAAGAGTCCCTCAAAGGCTTTCCTGTAGCCCCCTTTATGGAATGTGCTCTAAGGTCTCCCTGGAGCCTTCTCTTCTCCAGGCTGAACAACCCCAACTCCCTCAGCCTGTCCTCACAGCAGAGGTGCTCCAGCCCTCTGAGCATCTTTGAGGCCTCCTCTGGACCTGCTCCAACAGTTCCATGTCCTTCTTGTGCTGAGGGCCCCCAAGCTGGATAGAGTGCTCCAGCTGGGGTCTCACCAGAGTGGAGTAGAGGGGCAGAATCCCCTCCCTCGATCTGCTGGGTCATGTTGCTTTTGATGCAGCCCAGGATGCGGTTGGCTTTCTAGGCTGCGTTATAAATGGAGACCTGTTCCTCTCCCCTTCATCACCCAAAATACAGTCATACAAAAGAAACTTCTCAAACCTGTCTTCAACAATAAACATGCATTAACCATTGATTTTTTTGCACGCTTGTCCTTTTAAATAGTGAAACAACGTATAGTACAACTGAAGACAAAACCCTGTGCTTTACCCTTCCATCAGTCTCCTATTTACATCTGTAGTGTATTGACTGAAAATTAACTTACCTCTTTGGCTCCTGATTCTCTCAGTAGTTTTATTATGGGTGAAATGGTATTGCCCCTCACAATTGAATCATCAATGATAACAACTCGCTTGCCTTTAAAATTATCAGACAGAACGCCAAACTTCTTTGCAACACCAAGTTGCCGTAACCTCATATTTGGCTGGATAAACGTTCTCCCTACATATCGATTTTTACAGAGTACTTCAACGTATGGTAGTCCGCACTGTAAACAGGAGACAGTTAAACAGAATTAATATCTAAAGAACTGGTTATTTTCAGTTATTGTTTTAAAAAAACAACCTCAGGACTTAGTATGACTTCACAGTAACCAAAAAGCTTTACGAAACTCTAACGGCCCATACCATTATACTCCATTAGAAAAAGAGATATGTGTAAATACACTTGGGGAATAAAATAAGCAAGTTAACATATACCTTTTGAGCATAACCCAGAGCTGCTGGGGTTGCAGACTCTGGAACGGTGCTGACCAGGTCTGCTTCCACGGGTGCTTCGATGGCAAGCTGCTGCCCGCATCTTCTCCTGACTGAATACACCATCTGACCTAAGGACAGCAAAAAGTGGTTTTCCTGGTATGCATAATTCAGATTTCCTCTGTTTGCTCTACAGATTTCTGTGGCAAGTCGCAGGTGTACAAGTCAGTGAGAAAAGCTCCAGAACTAATAAGCGTTCACATAAGGTCATTTTTTATTTCCTTCCATAATGTCATACTTTAACATTCACATTCATATCACCACACAGAGAATTAAAATCCAGTTTGCTCTAATCTGGTAACTAAAGGTCCTGTGGATGTTACAAAATCTATTTACAGGAGGAAAGAAGAAGTAGAAATTACACCTGCGTGTTCATAATGTGCATATTCTATTTTTAGGGTGGTTTCTCCTGCAAAGTTTTTGCAACCCTGCTGTCTGCCTCTGCCCACTTACTAACTTTGAAGCAGTTGGCAAAATTCACCCCAAATTAAGTATGGGGATGAGAGGCCTCAGGAGCTTTTAAGGCCCTAAAAAATTTGCAACGTGGGAGGGTACTGGGAGTATTGTGGTATTGTGGGAGTATTGTGGGATGTGGCAAAGGGTACCGCGGCAGTACTAAGGAATGTAAGAAGGGAGGGTATTGAAGGGCAAAAGGATCATGAAAAAAAGGGATGTGGGATGAAACTGGCTTTATAAAGGTGGAGAACCGTATTGGACCAACAGATGACATGTCCGTAGAAAGCAAAGAAGAGCTTGTTTGTTGGGTATGACAGTCCTAGCTAATACCTTGTCACTAAGACAATTTTGGAGGGCTTCTACTGAAATAATAATAAAAGCATTAGACTGCCAACCCCAAGTACTTACATAATGCATAGAGTGACGTGTTATATTAAAAGCATCTTCCTGAAATAAGCCTTTCTTGCAAAGAAAATGCCAAGATAGAGTTATTTTGCAAATCCTATTTCATAAGTCTAATTTTTAAGAAGTTTTCCAGGAACTAATAAAGTTCCTTTCTTAAGTCTCTCACTTTTAAGGGCTGTTTCCTTTACCTTAATCATGTTTGTGGCCCTTTTCATCCCTTCCATTAGACCACGCAGGCCGGCCTGACTGAGGCCATGTGCAAAGCCAGGAACAGCAAGGTGATGTTATTACATGCTCCTCCTGATGAGTTTTATCTCAAGAACAGTGCCAACCCGTTCTGTCCCAGCCCTGCTCTGCAAGCTCACATTCCATGGTACCCTACTGTGATGCCAAGATCCCTTCCAGAGCCATTGTTCTCCAGGATAACATCTCCTGGGATGGGGAAGGGCTTTGTACATTGTATCTTCTTACCTTCAAAAATACTGTCTGGTCTTGCAAAATAAACATATTCAAAGATGCAGAATGCTGAGGGATCTCCTTCAGGTCTTGGTACAACATCCAGCGTCTGCACATCATATCTGGATATTTTCACAATCTCTCCAGGAAGGACCTCGCGATAGTATCTTGAAAGAGAAATACATGGCGTTTAGAAATGTCCCGAACCTGAATGATAGCTTCAAAATATAAGCAAGATTAAAGTCACAGAAAAAATGCTTTTGAACATCCTAGCACATTTGTTTCTATCTTAGGATTTGACTAGGGTGTTTCAAGACCAACATGCTAAGACAAGTGATCCTTCCTAAAACAGTCTGAATTAATAACCAAAAGCAGTAAATTAATACTTAGTACCAGAGAATTGCAGTATTCTTCCTATACGTGAGCCGTACAGTACTCAGTCTAGTACAGGCTTAATTCACATTATATTTTAATCATTTAGCCCTAGAGCAATACTAGGGAACTTTTCTATGACTATCTATTATAATACAATATAAAAAACATAATCAACAATAAAGATGGGAGCCAAAAAAATCCTGCCCCACAGTCTAGAGAAATACCTGTCTAGTGGTAACAGGTAGCTACCTCTGAATAAAGTAAAACTGACTGGAAACATACATTCCAATTCTCATATCTGAAGAAATATTATGAATTAAGAAATGGTATTAGGTTTATTATGTTACAGTGTTTAACCTTATTATGCATTTTTCTAGATCCTTTAGTGAGTCCTCAGGTGGCTATTCAAACACCTTCAGTCTGAATCTATCACACAACATTGAAATATTCTGGAGATCTAAATCAGAGGGGAGTCAATTTGTGCGTATTTGCTGGTGATATGTTAGCATTAACAGGCAGCAGCACTGGCTACAGCAGAACTTTATAGACAAAATTGCTTTTTAAAAAACTCCACAGGCTTCAGCTGATGGTCCTACATGGTAAGCTTCTCTTAACAGAGATTTTGAAGAAGTTTCAGAAAACAGTTAGATGTAGAATAAATTGTCTCAAGAAAGCCCCTGTTACCAACAGCTAACACAGATCCTACACAGATAGGGTAGAAGTTACAGTAAAAGAACACGGAACACCTTCAATAAATCACTGCAGAATGGAATAAAAGACTACTAAAGTAGCATAGAATCATAGAACCATAGAATCATAGAATGTGTTGGGTTGGAAGGGACCTCTAAAGGCCATCTAGTCCAACCCCCCTGCAGTGAGCAGGGACATCTTCAACTCGATCAGGTTGCTCAGAGCCTCATCAAGCCTGGCCTTGAATGTCTCCAGGGATGGGGCCTCCACCACCTCTCTGGGCAACCTGTGCCAGTGTCTCACCACCCTCAGTGTAAAGAACTTCTTCCCAGTGTCTAATCTAAACCTGCCCTGCTCTAGTTTAAAGCCATTGCCCCTCGTCCTATCGCTACATGCCCTTGCAAACAGCCCCTCCCCAGCTTTCCTGTAGCCCCTTCAGGTACTGGAAGGGGCTGTAGGGTCTCCCTGGAGCCTTCTCTTCTCCAGGCTGAACCACCCCAACTCCCTCAGCCTGTCCTCACAGCAGAGGTGCTCCAGCCCTCTGATCATCTTCGTGGCCTCCTCTGGACCCGCTCCAACAGGTCCACGTCCTTCTTGTGCGAAGGGCTCCAGAGCTGGACACAGTACTGGACAAAGTAGAGTCACATTGCTTCCTGGGTTTGCTTTACATTTCTTTTTATTCAGTGGTTGTGTTCTTCATGCAGTTTTGCACTTTTTTTTATTTGATGAGGATCCACCTTTATTTACTAGCCTACTCCCCAAATGCACATTTTTATAATGTCTGATTAGGACATAGAGTAAATAACTTCCTCGTAATCTTTCTTCCTTCAATTATGTTCTAGTTCACAATTGCCTTCCACTCCAAACTTCTAAAGATCAATTTGGGGTCTCCTGAAGAGCCTCTTCACTTCCCTTTTGTCCAGAGACAGTATCACACGTTTATTTTCAGACTGTCTTAGCTAGAGAGGTAATGTGAATGTCGTCTTGTGTTATGGCTCTGATGGGTGTTTGCACGCGTGGAAATAGTTTCAGGTGCCCATCATGTTTTTCAAACAAGGGGACTGGCTCGTCCAACAGCACAGGCTACAGCTCAGGTTAGTCCAGCCTGTGAACTACCAATGTAACCTTTCTGTAAGTGAAGAATTATTTTGTAATACAACAATTCTGCTGCAAACTAGGCTAAATTTAAAAACTTACACGGATAACCGGGTTTAATGCAACAAGTAAGAGGCACTTCCTTTACAACAGTGAAGTCATCTTTACTGTTACTTTCTGAACACCTAATTCATCTTTTACATGGATCTGTTCAAGAAAATAAACTGGCAAAAAACAGGACTGCCAAAAAAAAATCAACCCTCCAAACAAACTAGTCCTTGACGTCTTTCACATTGTTAAAGATTATGATATTTAGCAATTTGAGGTTTAATGTTTAATCGCTGCTCAAGGGGAGCTTTCAGATAAATTAAGAATTGTGGCACTTACTCTGCACCAATAGACAAAAAGCTACAGGATTCAGAGGAGACGACCCATCCTTCTGTTTCACTGTTATCTTTTCCTGAAATGAAAGACTGCAGTTAGAGTCCACAATTCTTCTTACCGTGACCCCCCGCAATTGCATTTCTACTGCAGTATCTGGCTTGCTATGGTTTAGCTTGCCAAGTGCACAATTAAAGACTGTTGTAATTTCTAACTAAAAGGTAAAGCATTCCAAAGTTTCTGTAATATTATTAAAAAATCCAAGCAAACAATGTAAACACCATAAACCTGCTCTAGGCAGAAGTGGAAGTAACAGCATCATATTCCCAGTTCACAAAGACAATTCCGATAACTACCTTTGTTATCTCTGCACTATTTCAAACTTTTCCAATTCTAGTTCAGTGACTTTAGGTACAGATAACTGTATCTAACTAACTGTACCACTTGTGTGAACTTTTGTAGGTGGCCAGACGACCACCAGAGGTGCCTTCCAGCCTCAACCCTTCTGTGATTCTGTTTGTCCCTGCTTTCCTGTTTAGGTGATGAGATGTTAATTAAATTTTCATGAATATTCTATTACAGTTGGGCTGGCTAATTCTGACACTGTCATCAAGCGACGGGGATTACCTTTTGCTGGGGAACGGAAAAGATGTTTGCAGACTTCCTACAAATTATTTTTTCCTTACCAACATTTTTTTTGTTTTGAATTTTCAAAATTGACTTTTGCATCACATATTCCTACTTACACCTCAGTAAGTGGGGCTTTAATGACTTATCAGTGATATCAGGCACAAACTATACATATACATGTATATATGTGTATATGAATATATATGGATGGTTTACCTTTTCCATTCATGTCCCCTACTGGAATAAGGCGACCAATGCAGAGTGGGCGATTCCCATACGGATCACGTACTGCATAGATTATGTCTTTATGCATAATGAGCAATGAATACGAAGTTGGAGTTTCATTCATTAGATTTTTTATTCTGAAATGAGACATAGGTGAACATAATCATGTGCATTTACAGCAGCGTACCACGCTGAGATCGGACTGCTGTTCTTGATTCCAAAGCCCATCCTCCTCACCTTGCTACCCAGTCGGCTGTATCGTCGTTTTCTAGAGGGGGCGTGAAAGCCAGCAGCTGGGTGATCAGTTCACTGTCAGAACTGGTCGACAGTCCTACACCATGCCGCATAAGCTTTTAAGGCACAAAACAAAAGCGTTACCAACATTTTAAAAAAAATATCCACATAACACTGCTCAGATTTTAATCTAACGGCACATTTGTGCAATGAACAAATGTTTTAAAACACATCAGTGTTTCTGGTGATCAGATCATAATAATGTCAAATTTCTTCCAACAAACCAAATATGTAAAACAAGCTGGTACAATCATCTATGCCTGGTACTACATTTCTCCCTTTGCATCCCGTTCCTTCACTCCACGTGCAACCAAAATTAATACCATCAATATTCAGGGCATAAATTCATGTTTGGGTCATTTAATCAGCTTTGTGCTTCTGCTTGCTCTGGGAAGAGAGGGAAACTATACAAGAGAAAATATGGAATTACCTATAGCAGATACAGAAAGAGATATCAGGGCAGAATGGTGGTTTGGGCACAAAACAACAACAAAAAAAAGAAGTGTGAAGAGAAGCAGAGTGGGATTAAAAAACTGAAATCCCACAACGCAAAGTTTGCTAGACCTGGTTAGTCAAATTGTTCTGTCTTGGCGTATTTATGCTTCTAAGAGAGAAGAGAACCTGCAGTGTATCTAGCCAACTATTACAACTCATTCAATGCTATATGCATTACAGTTCCTAATTTGTATCTTTAGAAATCATTCATCACGTGATTCTGATTCCCTCCTCTGAACGTACACTTCCTCACCACTGTTTTTTTTCTCCCATCCATTCATACGCTTGGGGCTCTGATTAAAGAAGGGCTAGGTTCCTTTGGGCACACCATGCGTTTTCCTCACTTCAATGCAAGAGTATGTCCTCTCGCTTTTGGATGGAACATACCATAGCAGAGGTTTCACAATGAAACATCTGCTAAATTTTAATTCGGTTCTTTAACACATACCCTTCTAGCCACACTATAAAATTTGGCACTTGTTGGTTTATGTCCTGATGGTGCTCATGATTAATTTTGCAAGCCACGAATACAAATAAAGACAATATTCCAAACCAGACATTTCGTATTACTATTACCTCAACTTATTACACCCCTCCTAACTCTAAGCATATGATTTGCTCCTTCTGTCCGGAGCAAAGGTGGCACAAAGGAGCAGAGCTTCAAGCCAACCTGCCTTTTGTTACGGCTGAGTTAGTTTTCTCACTTGATCAACAGGAATGTGAGCATCAGTCTGGAGCACTGATGAATCATTCCCTGTGACAGTTACAAATGTCTCCCCTCCCCAGGATTTTTTTCCCCCCAAAATGATCTATTTTGATTATGGTGCTCTTTCACTACCCCAAATAGTTTGATATTTAGAAAAAGTCATAGCAAACTTATTGCTCATTGCTGCCTCATGCTCATAAAGAAGTGATGCCAGAGCCCCCCAAAGGAGATACTAACCTTCCTCCTGAGCCGTACAGCGTTTGTTAGCTCCCCGTTGTGCGCCACAGCGATCTTCCCATGAAGAGTCTCTACGACAAAGGGCTGGCAGTTCTGCAGCTCAGAAATTCCCGAGGTGGAGTACCTCGTGTGCCCAATACCCAGGTTTGAAACGTACAGCTTCTTCAGGCTGTCTGCGTTGAAGACATGATTTATAAGACCCATTCCCTTTGGGAGAAAAAGAAAAAAAAGTTCTGTTTGGTTTTGTTTTCCTGGCAGCTTCCTCATTTCTCCTGTGGTTTTGGTACAGCACTAATGCAAGCAACTTTAAGAGAAAGGCAAATAACCTGAAAGACACAGGAAAGAAAGAAGCGGAGCAGGTGTCACAGCGATGTATCAGATTACAGTACTCCTGTTTTTAAATAAAGCAATATACATTTTTGTGCTGAGGAAGTTCATGGAATAACCTATTCCCTGACTATAAATACATCTTCTGAAAAACACTACCAAACTGTTGTGGTGTTTAAAAACACTAGGAAAAAAAGACTGCCAGAAGACGGGCAAAGAAGAAAAAAGTTGTAAGAAGAAAATTCTATGTAAAGAATACCTTTTACAAGTTAGTGGTATATTGGATTTACTTTTATACTGGGTCCGTGATAAAGGTTATTAGATTCTACTGTCATTCTTGCCAATGTCAGAAGCAAAGCTTATTTTCAGAGGTTTTATTGTTTACTTAAACCAAACTTTTCATATAGTCAAGTTGCCTTCTATCTAAAGCAGAAATGCCTCAAAACATTTTAGTCAGCTGTCAGGAGCTTCTTTTGGTAACAAGGACTGTGTGGAGACAATTTAGCAGTAGGAATAGTCTGAAAAAACCGCAGAGAGCAGAAGTTAAGACTGGATTCCAGGCCCTCCTACAAACTCCAGCTTCTGCTGCTGCCTGTGGAAAATATTTACATCCTTCTAAGCTCAGTTTCTCTATCCCGTGTGGTACTTGTGATATACACGATGGCACACATGATAACATGCCTCCAGGACCTCCATAGGCGGGAGAGGCCTGAAGTTGTGAATGGTTCATAACCTGTGCTGTAGGTACAACAACAAGAGAGTGGGGTGGGACAGGAATTGGTTGAACTATTTTCAGAGCTCGACCAAGAGAGCTTAAAGAAAGCTCAGCTTTAGGGTATTTTCTGCTGTGACTGCTATAGAGTCAGAATACCAAGAGGCTGTGGTTGCACATGTGATTTCAGGATACTTACTATCACGTTAAAAAGTTCCTGCCTCAAACTGTCGAACTGGTATAAATTTGCTTTATTGTCTCTCAGGTGACATAAAGGTGCTCTAGAGTCTATGTCACGTGCTCATCTATGGACAGAAATGCAAGCGTGAGCTCTTATTTCACTTGGGTGAGCTTTACCCTAACAGGAGATCTGGCAGTTCACAGGTCCGGTGTTAACGGCTGTGGCCGCATTAAGCGTTGCAATAGCTTAAACAAGCAATGTTGTTTCAAAACAGATTTGGTTACACAAATACATAATCTTTTAATTGCCGTTTGAAATCTTCCTCTGATTGAGACTGCACTGGTGTGGGATGGCGAATGTGAATTACACCAGTATAAAAAGTTCCCAATGAAGACAATCTTATGTTTGTATTATACAGGGCCTGGTACGTGCCAGAACATGATAATGGTCTGATGAATAGCTACTTTAACATGTTTTTCTGCATATCCAAGTGTGAAACAATCAGACAAAGTCTTTCCTCTACCGGCATGGCTATGGCTATGCAAGAGATTTAAGTTTTTCCACATCCTGAGCTAATAAAGTTACGACAGTAATGTTTTGTTATACAAATCTGGCTGAAACGCTCCGATAGACAAATCTGGGCAAGTCTTTCTGGGAGAGTTTAAAACCAAGGATTAATAGACTTTGTCAAGGGCTATTAATCCGTGACCAAAGGCTGGCAACAACCAGAAGGGAACACATACCCCTGCCATAGTTCGTAATCTAATACGCGTATTGCCTTCATCTGCTGACAAAGGTGCGTTTGCACGGAAGCATTGGGTAGTAAATCCATGCAGTGAGAAGCAGGCGCCTTTTCCATCCTGTTCTCTCTGCTGTGAAGAAGAGTCAACTGGCATTTGGAGGCCAAATGAATACAGTAGCATCTTAGCTGATGACATTTTTATGGACTAGTTTACAAGTCAGAGTCCTAAATATATTTTCACCAGTGTAACAGACACACATGTTTGTTACATTAGCACCAATTCCAGGATTAAACAAGTCATATAAATTGTACTCCACAGGCTCTTTATTACACTGTGGTTATTACAGATCTTAAAAGTGCTGTAGCTGAGAAACATATTTCAAGGATAAAAGAAAACCACCACATGCTCTGCAACTCTTAAAATATCAAAGCTGATATGATGAGATAGTCAATTAAATTCTTAGCATGACAGCTGAGTATTGCAGCTCAGTATCATGGAAACACTACAAATTATGATATCACCTGCTGGAAGTTCATTCTGAGAAGCTCTTTTTACTATGGGATATATCCAGCAGCCCACTTTAAAGGAGGCTGGAATTCCTGTAAACCTTAAGGAAAGCTGAAACCCAAGCAGGAGCAGGAATGAAGAACAGATAATACGATGTTAAAGTTGAGAAAAGCTGCGTTTAAAAGTGCGTGTGTGTGTGTGTATCAGGCTGTAAGTAACAGATAGGAGGGGGGAAATGCCTGAAGAGGCGACAAACATGATGCTTGAAGAGACAAGATTGTGCGTGAGGCATTAGGCAGTCGTGCATAGATATACAGGCTGCTGCAGCAAAGCAGTTCTTACTCTTGGACTCATTTGAACAGCTTAATTAATCTTCCTCAGAGACCTCTGAACATGAAGACAAACTGCTTTCCGATTGCGGTCAGAGAACACACATCAACAATTGCCCCATGGTTATTTTGCTGATGTAGTTTTATTTCCTGCTCTTCCTGATTCCTTTCCTTCCAGCTCTTCTTTATTTCTCTGCTTTTCCAGGATGGAATAGGCTCGTGATTTTTTTTTTTGCTGATCACTGTTCAATTCAGAATGAGCAGAAATATCCACAGAGCATGTAGGTGTTCTCCTGGCACAATACGTTCAAGGCTATGGCCATTTTATGTCCTGGAATCCCCTGGGATTCTCTCAGCCAGAGAAAGACTTTGAAAAGACGGAATGACCTTCTCAGGCCTCCATTCAATCTTTTATTCTGTTTATTTTTACCTATGGGTAAAGTAGCCGCCACTTCCTTGAGTCTCACAAAGGCAAGAATTAGTCATCCATTTGCTTGTGCATAGCTCGTAGCATTTCTTCTCATCTCAAGTTGCATCGGTGCCCCAAGTTAACACCTTAGGTGCGGGGTGACTTTTGGTAAGCAGTTTTTGTGACATCAATAGCCTGATCTGGATACTTCTGTGTGTCTGCCACTGCGTGCGTGGACGCACCCAGCAGCGTAATGCTGGCATATTTGTTTTAAACATGCACTTAAGACAGAAATTGCACAAGTAATTAGATACTATCATTGACAAAACCAAAACAGTGCATCAAAACATGTTACTTTGCCTCTAATTATTCCGTTTCCTAGCTGAAACAAACTTTCACACATCTCAGTTAGACATCTACAAAACATTCATTTTACCTTGTGCACTTTGAATGCCTGGGATGACTCTCCATCACTTGTCACAATTCCGGCACTCTCCTGGCCCCTATGGACAAAAGATAATCAACATCAAGCACTGAAATGCTTAGAATGAAATGCTTTAACGTACAATGGATTGGTGGTTTTTCATCTGTTCTTTGCAACACAGAATTTTAATGTAAGCTTCTTTATTGTTCTATTTTACAGGCTTGTAATCAAAACTGGTTTCTTGCCCATGTTATGGTTTATTTCAAAACAGTCACATAAGGTTTGTGCCTAAGCCCACTGAATTCAGTGGGAATTTTTCCACTAATAAGCACTGGCTCAGGCTCTTAACTGCAGCCCTATTTCAGTGTGGGCATAAAATAACAACAGATGCTTAAGCTGAAAAGCCACTTTGCAGTGATAGTCTAGGCTGCAGTGGTAGGCTCTATAGCACTACGCTATTTCTGCTTCGGTTTGGGGAGGGGTGTTAATAAACTGATGGTTTTCCCTAAGGATCACCTATGCAGAAGCTTTTGCATTCTTGCACTTGAGCAGTCAAGCTAACATTTACACCTCTAAAGGGTATGTGGACCCTCCGATAAAAGTGTTTTGTGGTGTATGAGGGCCCGGACTCCGGCTGTGATAAGCACGAAATCGTTTATTGCTTCTCAAGCCTCGGCTGTTGTACCCGAGCTCTAAAACTTTCCATGCACCTGCTAGGCAAGTGAACACGTCTTTCAGATCACTAACCCAGTCGCCTTATTCCGTTCCCACTAAGATAAGCACGCGAAGCTGTTTTCTTGTTCCATGTTTATATCGCGAAGCTGTTTTCTGTTCCATGTTTATATTGGACCAGTTCCTCTTCATTCCATCCATATCGACATCTGCGTTCCTGTGTGCTCCGCTCACTGTGTCTTGGGCCGTACGCAGGCCTCTGCCCGTAGATCTGTCACATCTCCCCCTTTTTTGTTTAACACCAGACCATTTATTAACAAGGTCGCCACGACTTATGCTTCTACTCGTCGTGACGCTCTTAGCGGGTTATATATCATACCAAACACAATTAAAAACAGAATCAAAAGAACCCTGCTAAGGCAATAAATACCCAGATTCCTAAATTTAGCCCAGAAAGCCATTTTTTTTGGATTTACCCACGAGAAATCCCTTTGTAATGTTTCAAATGCCTTGTGGTTCATTAAGTCTTGAATCTTTAGTATTTGAGCTATTAGTTGATCATGTAAAGGACGAATATTTTGTTGCAATGACATGTCAAAAGCACCTTGGAGATGGTATTTAACCATTTCCCAGCCATGTAGTGACGTATTCCAGGGGAGAGATGTAACACAAAGTCTTCGAGAGTTGTACTCCCAATCACAATAGAGAAAGACGTGTTTTTAACACATTTTACCGATCCCCTATCCATATTACTGATGCTTCTAAGGCTTGTAATTCGGTTAATATTTCTTCATCTATGCGTTCTTGCGTATCAGTGTCATACCTACGGGAGGGGGAGGCAGTCACAGCACTTCAGGGTGTCCCCTGTATCTTCAAAGTGCGCTCATGTCTCTCTCCCTCTCTCCAGCCCGAGAGAGCCCCCTTATATCCTGC
This sequence comes from Chroicocephalus ridibundus, assembly GCF_963924245.1. Taxonomy (NCBI): domain Eukaryota; kingdom Metazoa; phylum Chordata; class Aves; order Charadriiformes; family Laridae; genus Chroicocephalus; species Chroicocephalus ridibundus. The sequence goes on from NC_086288.1 coordinate 72,819,312, forward strand.
ATTGGATTGAGTGGAAAAGTACAGGCTAGAGTCGCTGCACTCATTACACATATTCTCCAATTCCTAAAATCCCTTTATTGGTCACTAGCCCCAGTTGCAGGTAAAGCAAAATTTTAAAGAACGTTTGCTTACAGAAAACCAAACCAAACTTCACACATATCTGAATTAATTTACCCTGTTATTGACACAGATCTTCAAGAGAAAAAGCAGAGATGAGGATATTCTTAAACACGTTTATTTTAACTCAGGAAGATGATGTCCCACCCATAGACACTGACTGGTAGTAAAACCTAAGGGTTGATATACTGCATTCAGCAACTTGAAATTCAAACGTTAATATTACAGACAATTTCCATTTAAACACTGACACTGTCCCTTTAAACATCAACAAAATCAATAAAAGAGAAAGCGGGAAGCAAACATCCTAAAGGAAAGGCCTTTGCAAGTCGTTGGATTATGTCTTTCGTGTAGCACGAATGAAAGGAAGCTCAGTTTCATCGCCACAAAGCTTATACAATTTCACCAATTTAGTGAGGTTTTTAAGTATGCAAGCTTTTTATTAAAACATCACTAATGACCAGTGAATATCAGAGTTAAAAATGTGTATATATATGACCACTGACTCAAAACCAAATAGCACACAGAGACGCAGATGTAAAGCAGGACGATCCCATCCACGTTCCCATCGTACTGCAACTTGTCTGGGGGGGCTCAGCCCCAACTGTCCCCCCCGCGGGAGGCAGGAGCTGCCACAATGCTCAGCAACAAGGGCAGGAAAGAAGGGGTTTGGGGGAAGGAGGGTGTCTTTTGGGGTTTTTTTATTTTATTTTAAAGGGATAAGATGGTGTGGACTCTCTTTTTTTCCCTCTTTCCTTCCCCCCCCAGTGCTGGTACCGGAGCCCCTTTTTCCCCAGCAGGGTTAAAGCCCCCCTCTGCCCCCCCCAGTCCAGCTCCCAGTATATTCCCAGCCTGCTTATTTGGCAGTTTCTCAAGTTACTCCCCTCAGGCAGCTTGAGCCAGTAAAACTAGATCCTTTCATCTCCGCGGAGCTTACTGACAACCAGCCGTCTGGTTTCCTAGGAAACAAAATCTTGGCTAGAAATAGTGAATCATTTCCAGGTCACTTTCAACATGGAGAGTGGAGCAGGGAAGCATTGGACTGAGGAGGAGGTTAAAGCCTTGTTAAGCGTCTGGTCAGAAAAAAATATCAGAAAGCAACTCCACGGCACCCTGAGGAATAAAGGAATATTTATCTACATTGCTAAAAGGTTGCAGGAGTTAGGAGTTTGCAGGGATTGGAAACAGTGCCGTGCAAAGTATAAAAATCTGAAGTATGAATACAGAACGGTTAAATATGCCCACAACTCTGGGGATGTCACAAAAACCATGAAGTTTTTCCATGATCTGGATGCCATATTGCGCTATGAACCTGTCACACAATTAGCAGCAGAAGAAAACGGCAGGTGTTCTGCGACTGAGACGCAGCCGAACACAAGCCCCACAACAGAGAGCACGCAAGGTAAAAAAAAACAAAACTGTTTTTGCTTCTATTTTTTTTTTTTTCTTCCTCTCTTTGCTTAAAACCCAAAGGGAACAAAAAGCCGAAGGCTGAGTTTGCCGGAGCCGGAGCGGAGGTTGCGCAGCCCCAGCAGCGCTGTTAGAACTGACTTGATGCGCTCCTCGCGCAGGGGAATAAAATGTTAGCACCCACCAGTGTCGAAGTCTGTAAATACAGCGTAATTCTAGCAAAATTGTGCTAACTGCTTCTATCGCAGCCTCGGTGAGTACTCGCTGGGTTCAAGGCTCCTGCGCTGGGTTGAAACAGAAATTAAGAATGTCTTTCCCTTTGACATTCGTACTTTGGAAGCAGGTTTGGTAGCGCTCCAATTGAGATATAAACTTAGATAAAAGTAAAGGTTGAAACGGTCATGGTTTGCTTTTTTTTTTAATCGGTGTTTGTGATACAAGTGAAATTTAGGATTTTTATTCTTATTTCTCGGTAACTGAAAATTTAGCTATGATGACTAACGGTAAATTAAATTATTTTGTAAGCAATTCAACTTAAATATTTGAGAAACAGAGGGATGTTTAATAACTTTTCATTAAAAATTGTTATGTAGTGAGGAAAGCAGAAATCATCATGTTTATCTGACTATTTTGAGGCAAACCAAATTATTAGAACTGCTTTTATTCTGAAGGGGTTTTTACCAAATTATTTGCATCTCTTGTTTTATTCAGCTCTCTCTACATATGCATTTAAGCTGTGCTTAACATTTCATTAGGGTCAATCTGCTATTTGACATCACTCAAATCTCCTTGTCACATCCTAAATGTCACTGAAGCATAAGCCCCAATAATAGTTATAAGTACCAAAATAAGATGTCTAAAAAGAGAAATGCAGAGCTTAGCCGTTTGTTCCCACAGCATGGGGCAATTTACATTAATTAAGACTGTGAATCTTTTTAAAGAAAACAAAAAACTCAACCTTAGTATCAGGGGAGATTGCCAAAGGCACAGAAAGGAGCTGGACATCCAGTTTGCCCTTGTACCCTTCCATGTCTCCCTCTACAATGCTGTTTTACAGGTCTGAGGAAAAGAAATTGGCATTTTTCTTGTACTGTTTAGCTTAACGAAAAGCTTGACCTTAATTTGTCATCACTAGCAGAAAGCCTCTAATCTGTCAAAGTCACTTTAAATTAAAAAGGCAATTTTATAATACTGTAACGTGCTCTCTGCACTGTGTATTGCAATCCATTTTTATTTTTAAACTTGCAGAACTGTGGCTAATACAAGCTGTGACATTTCTGAGGACTACATGAAACTATCTGAGGATCTGCCCTCTGTATTTTGATTTAGTTTGCACCAACTATGAATCCTAATTCTCATCTACCTTAGCCCTCTAGCAAGTTTAAATCAGAAAAGGTTAATTTCAGTTGCGAATCCCAAACTAGAATATATTAAAAAAAATTACCCCTGGGTGAGACACACCTCATTTTGAAGCACTAGGACAGTCTGGTTTTAAAGATGATATGCATATATATATCTCTTAAATGCACAAGCATTTCTGTTCCTCCCTTAGAGGAAAAAAAACAAGTTTTATGGATAAACAAAAGTTAAGTGCATCTAACTGTAATAATGCAACACTAATGGTAAGAATTTAAATGCAAAGATTTCCACAGCAACCATAATTCAGCCACAAAGAAAACCCACTAGGATGAAAATGTGTCCTGCAGCTACGCAGAGTGAATACACCCATAACAGGGGTAGAGAGAACAGCTGGGAGAACATCAACTTCCTTCACTTAGGAATACAAGTCGAGCAAGTCACGCTGTGCTGGAGGCCCAGTCCTTTGCCCACTGCGGTCAGAGTTGCCGTGTCTGCCCAGCTCTGTACTTCAGAGGGCACTAAAATGGCACCTGTGGCTCTGGGGCTGATGCTCACACGTCCCGTGGTGGGGGCAGACCTGACGGTGTGGCTCCCACCACAGGAAACCAAAAACCCTCATTTTGGCAGAGCGGGAGGAACCAAGGATGTCTAGGCTTGTGACTTGAGTAGGAAGTCAAAACGCTAACAAACTCAAACCTCTGCCAAATAATACTGTCCACCGTGTGTGGTGTATGAGGGCCTGGACTCTGGCCCGAAATCAATTATTGCTTCTCAGGCTGTGGGTGTTGTACCCGAGCTCTAAAACTTTCCATGCACCTGCTAGGCAAGTAAACACATCTTTCAGATCACTAACCCAGTCGCCTTATTCAGTTCCCACTAAGATAAGCACGCGAAGCTGTTTTCTGTTCCATGTTTATATTGGACTGGTTCCTCTTCACTCCATCCGTATCGACATCTGCGTTCCTGTTTCTGTGTGCTCCGCTCACTGTGTCTTTGGCCGTACGCAGGCCTCTGCTCGTGGGTCTGCCACAACCGTGTACGTCTTTATTTTAAGAACCTAGTAGCTATACTAATTTGTTTTTTTTAAAAAGCATGACAGGGCATGCTCCCAAAGAAATTACTGTGTTTTTTACCATTATGCTTAGCCTCAGTCTAAATATTCATATCCATCCTTAACGTAAGCTACAAAGCACATCTCTGTGTGTGGTTTGGTTGATTATCTCAACTACTGTAAGAGTGCTGGGGAGGGGGAGAAAGGGGAAGGAAGGAAAAAAAAGACTACTTTTATGGAACTGAATGGTATTTCTGTAGTGTTCCCCTGAGTTTTTTCTTCATACCTTGCAAAATCAGTTTTCTTCTGAAAGTGTAATTGAAGGAATTAATACTGAAAATCCCAATCAAATCTAAGTGAGAGGGATCTTGGGACAAACTTGGTAGCAACACACACACAATTCCCAGCTCCTTCATGGAAAGACACTTTTTGCATAACCACACACAGCAGTGCAAGTCAGAGATGTTCCTGTTGTCCTCCCAAAATACACGTTTTGAGAGGCAAACACAGAGTTGTAGCTTAAATAATAATTAAAAAAGATACAACTCAACATGTTCACTTCTCTTAAATTTTAGTTTATTATCCCAGTAACCAACAACCGAGAAAATCCATGTGGAGTGATGATGGTGCACTATGAAAAATGGTATCATTCGTGAGAGTTCAAATGAATGACCTTCCCATTTTGTTAACCAGTTTTGATTGTTTCAAGTCAAAGCAAGTATTAATAAATTGAGTACATGGTTTACAAAGGTAAAGTTCACCTAGTAATTCATGTTAAGTTACTCTCTTTATGTTTAAATATTAACACACTGTCACTTTCCTTGCCATTCGCTTTACTACAGCAAATGCAGAAAAAATATCAAGCCTGAGCAGAAACGCATAAGCAATGACAATATTACCATAGGTACAAAACTCAGACAGCTACTAGAAATGCAAAAAAATCCTTCAGAAATGTTGACTTGAAAATGCCACTCATACATAGTTTTTCACATCTGGACTTTAACATTAACCATGTCATTGACAAGTATTTTATATACATATTTTTTAATAAGCATGCAGTAGTCTTATTGAGTAGCTTTTTTGCTCCTCATATGCTTTTATTGACTCACCAAATATTCTGACATCTTTTTGTGCTAACTGTTTTTATTTACTTAAAATATATTTTTCTTTCTAATATTACAATGTAATTAAACTTGCTTATCCTAGTACCCCTGGCACACACAGCAGCCTTCTGAGAGAGATGTTCTTTCCTCTCTCCATAGTTTGCTCTGCAGCTGGTAAGCAGCTGGAACACCTGTCCTGGGGTGGGAGATGGAGGCAGGGGCACATCTTCCTTCTCTCCTTCCCTCCCATAGCCTGGCCCCAGTGGGCAGCAGCAGCTCCAGGCAGGGAAGCGAGGAGGACAGCTGGGACCAGTCGGAGATCAGGCATCTATGAGTCATTCTGAGCCTTGCTGAAAGCCAGGAGGATTTAGGATAATGTTTTCAAAGGTGGTTTTCAGTTTCATCTACGTCAGGGATACCAGGTTGCATCCTAACCGCACCTCGTTACTGTTCCTCATGACGAACTCCTGCAGTACCTGTGAACAGGTAGCTTTGATCTGTGTGACCTGCCTGGCTGGAGCTGGCAGTAGGTCAACTCCCCACACTCTGAATCAACATTTCAAACCTCCTGTCAACATGGTACATTGAATACAGCATATTAGAATCATCAAATCATTGACTAGTTTGGGTTGGAAGGGACCTTTAAAGGTCATCTAGTCCCACCCCCCTGCAATAAACAGACGCATCTTCAACTAGATGAGGTTGCTCAGAGTCCAGTCCAATCTGACCTGGAATGTTTCCAGGGATGGGGCAACTACCACCTCTCTGGGCAACCTGGGCCAGTGTTTCACCACACTCATAGGGAAAAATTGATTCCTTAAAACTAGTTTAAATCTTCCCTCTTTTAGTTTAAAATCATTACCCCTTGTCCTGTTGCAAAAGGCCCTGCTAAAAACTCTGTCCCCATCATTCCCCATCCCTTTAGGTACTGGAAGGCCACTATAAGGTCTCCCTGGAGCCGCCTCTTCTCCAGGCTGAACAGCCCCAACTCTCTCAGCCTGTCCTCACAGCAGAGGTGCTCCGTGCCTCTCTAAATTTTTGTGGCCCTCCATTGGACCCGCTCCAACAGGTCTTTCCTGTGCTGAGGGCTCCAGAGCTGGATGCAGCACTCCAGGTGGGGTCTCACCAGAGAGGAGCAGAACGACCTCCCTCGACCTACTGCCCACGCTGCTTTTGATGCAGCCTGGGATGCAGTTGCCTTTCTGGGCTGCGAGCGCACATTGCCAGCTCATGTCCAGCTTTTCACCCCCCAGTACCCCCAAGTTCTTCTCGGCAGGGCTGCTCTCAATCCCCCAGCCTGTATTGATACCAGGGATTGCCCCAGCCCAGATGCAGGACCCTGCACTTGGCCTTGTTGAACCTCATGAGGTTCACACAGCCCCACTTCTCGAGCCTGTCCAGTTCCCTCTGGATGGTATCCCGTCCCTCAGGTGTGTCAGCCGCACCACTCAGCTTGGTGTCATCTGCAAACTTGCTCAGGGTGCACTCGATCCCACTGTCTATGTCACTGATGAAGATATTGAACAGTACCGGTCCCAATACGGACCCCTGTTCTGTTACTGTAGAACAACTTAAAAGTCTGTCCTCTGAAAATTAAGCTGATTCAGAACCTGACTTACATATGCTGCTTTCTAACTTACATAGCAATTCCTATAATATTGCTTTTTAAACAAATGTAGGAGTACTGTGAAAAGCTAGACTGAATCCCATCAGCTACAAATGCGTCTGTTCTCTGGTCACAATATTTTCCTGCTTTGTCTAAGCCATTAATGAATTCCACAGATTTCAAAAACTCCTTGCAGAACATTCTTGTTTTCTTCATACTCTTCTCTAAATATTCTTCTTGGATTTTTTTTTTTGTTACATAAATGATTTGCGGTTATCTGAATCCATGTGCAAAGTCCCCTTTTATTTGTATGTCTCTTACTTTTCATTATCTACTTTCAAACTATGCCTTTAATGTGCTATCCATCCCAAATACTGAGTCAGAAAGCATACAAGTCACTAGAAACAAGTCAGTTTCTACAAGAATTTTAAAATACGTTTCAAACAGGCTTCACATGCAAGATATAAAATAATTTAATTTACCTCCTGTAACTTGTGTCCCCTTATGGGGACAGGCCAAATTAATTTTACATTTAATTTAACTACAAATTAAGTGTGGAGATTACAAAGTTAATAATCTTCTCATTGTGTATGGACATCTTCACTTAAGCTAATTTAGTCCATACCTACTTTTCATCTAAAAACTCTTTCCTTCCCAGGTAAAATAACAGTTTCTTTAGAAGATGATGAGGATGCTCCAGGAGATCCACTACTTTTTATGTCCCATGTCAGACCAGTTCAACTAGGTATAGTATGGTGGCACAGAAAGATGAAAAACTAAAAAGCAGCATGGCTGTCAGAGCACTTTCTGATAGCTTGAATATGCTGTCATTCCATTTCTGATCAACATAGTTTTAAAACAGACACACCTTTGCACCATCTCCTTCCCAATTTCAGCACTCAGCAGTCTCACGCATCACAAGATACTGACCACTGTACATGATAGAACATCTGCATGACCACCGTTCACATTCAAAACACATCCCATGCTACGGCCTAATCATATCAACCACGTTAACCACATTAATTTTGTTAAATGCTAGTGGAAAGTATGCCAAATGGTAGCATGTGATACCCATGTCAACTTGTGGGTTTTCTCTAAGTCACGTAATTTCTGCTTAAAGCAGCATGAGCCAGGAGAGAGATGCAGAGGTCAGACCTGTCCCACTGAGCAATCCAGATTTGCAGTGGTCTTCAAAGCAACCGTGTCCTCTCTCCAAGCAAGGCGTGGTCAGTAATGCTTTGGTCCAACCAACCATACAACAACTCATTTGGAATCTGCCCGTAGTTTTGCTCAGGAAAGTCATTACGGAGCAAAAACACAAATCTGGGAAGCCAGAAAGAGGAAGGAGATCCTGGGTGGGAGCCCCTTAAAGGGGCTGCTAAAGGGAATGGAGAAACGTGAACACATTTTAGGCAGAATTAGGCAACCAATGAGCTGATTCCTTGCCTAGGTAAACAGCAGCACTGTCCTGAATTTCCTACGTGCTCTTTCCATTTTTTATATACCCTAACACACATCCCAGTCCAGTTACAACACTTTTCACTACAGAATGTCCGAAGTGCCGTATTGAGGAAGAAAACAAGGCCCCAGCTAAACCTACGGCTTTTACCTTACACACTACACCTCTCTTGCCTGGCATAACAAGAAATAAAGGAAGAGACAAGAATCTCACATGGAATTATATGCGCATATATAGAAACAAAACTTTTCTTGCAGTATCTGATTCAAATTTTACAGGAATATGTCTGTGTTACTCAGTGCTCTTGCAACACACTGCCACGCAGATTCATTTGGCCTGCTAAGAAAATCTTAAATTCTGAGAAAGCTGCTTTGTACAAAGCCAGCAAAATAACTTCAATTGCATGGACTCTCAAGTAAGCACCGAGACTAAAATGTCTTCCATTAGTGCCTTTTTTAATTTTAAGATTACAGGCACTATTTCAGACACCACTGAAAAAAAAAAAAAAGAAGTTGAGCCCTTTGTATCTATATTCCGTAATATTTTCGTTTCGTTTCAGCAGATTTCTCATTTTGAGGAAGCTTAGAAAAAAATCTGATATGCCATAAACGCATCTTTCATATCAAAAATGAATGTATATCCTGTCTTAACAATTTTTTTAAACAAATTAGAGCTAAAATACATTTGAGACATAAGGAAAATTTTCACAGTGACCGTAACAACTTTTTTCAAAGCGGTGCTTGTGGGTGAGATATTTTGAATCAGAATGTTTTCTAAAGGGAACGAGGAACGAACACAGCCACTGTTTTCCACTCTGCGTGCAGCAGAACGAATGAGCAATGCACCGAGTCACTAGAACTGATTTGAACTAATATCCACAACCGAAAGTGAGCTCAGTTGCAAATGAACTTACTACTGAGAAATACTGGTGTATGTTGGTATACAGCCATGGCAATTCCTACGGTTGCCTTCACCTGTAAACAAGCATTTTCTTTCACTCCCTCAGGAAGAAATGAAGAAAGCATAATTGGTATGTTCCCTGAAAATTACCCTCCTCAACAGCGCATCGGTGAGCTGGCTGCTGCAGAGTCACAATTAACACAGGACTAACAGGGAAAAAACGGGTATCTGTTAGTACACCTTTTTCGCAACTAGAATGAATTACAGAGACTAGCAAAGAATGCCTCTATCTAGGGCAGGTTTGCCCCCAGACGGGTTATTATATACAACTACACTTGACTGAAGCTCTATGTACAAGCCAAGGCCAGGTGTTTTTGCCATCACACAAAGCTCGGTGACTATTAAGTATCCAACCTTTGTAACCTGGCTTGCCCATTTAGAATAAGACACTGGCAAAGGCATTTATCACTTCAGTGTGATTGTAAAAAACTGTGTCAGTTACTGTGCACTTTTGTGTTTGCTCTCTTTGATGAAGCACTGGAATCGTGGGGGTTTTCTCAAATAGCTGTTTTTGCAAAGATTTAGAAAATGCATGAGAAACCACTTTCCAAACTAATTTGGTAATCAAAAGGAAATCCTAAAGCAAATTCATAATTAGAAAGAAGGAAACATTAAAAAAACTGCAAGAGATCGTATATCAGTTTTAAGTAATTGCATGGCATCATTTACCTCCTAATACTAAAAAACAAAGTTGAAGACTGGAGAAAATAAAAAATATATTCGTTTTGCAGAGTAAGACAACTCAAACTTTATTTTTTACTTAAAAAAAACAAATATTTTTGATTGACCCGCCCTGAGAAAGGGGGAGGTACTATGAGGACTGGATTCATTATCACACAAATATGCTTGTATGACTTCAGGCAGAAGTCTCCATTCCTCAGCTCCCCAACAAAAGGGAGCTTTGTTAAGAGTTAAGGATCGGATTTTTCAGATCCCTACCCAGTTTAAAATTCTGCATGTGTGTAAAACCAAAAGTATGGCATGAATGCAGAAAGTTAAGTCTTGATGCTCATGTCAGTGACTCAGGGCCTAATTTATCATTGTGCTAACGCAGCACTTCGTATCTTCCAAAGAGGACTCTTCTCCTCGCTAAAGTCTGAAGGACAGAACAGCTCATCGGTTATTCTCAAAGGTGTTAGAAGTAAAAGTTTAGTGTATTAGGGCACGGAAGAAAGAAATGTTCCTCTTAGGTCAATTAAATGTACACACACTATCTTAATATTGGTTTTCAGGAGAAGGCAAAAATGATGTCAGAATTAACAAAAATACCGACAAATTAATAACCAATAGCTTGATTTTAATGCCACCTCTGCTCCATCTTTCTCTGGAGAGACAAATCATTAGGAAATAACATACTTCATTCTCATTCTTTCTGTCCTTTCCCCACCCTGACCACCCAATGCAGGTAACCCATGTCTGTGTCTCTCCCCTACCCCACGTGATGCAGGTCATGCAACGGCAGCAATAGAGGCTTCCAAAACACCGGTTTTTATTCCAACAGTAGCAAATGAAGGAGGAAAACACTGGACTGTTAATGAAGTCAGAGCTTTGATATGCGTATGGTCAGACAAAACTATCCAGCAACAACTGGAGGGGACAGTGAGAAATAAAAGAATATTTGAACAGGTTGCTGCTAGACTTCAAAAGTTCGGAATTGACAGGGACTGGAAGCAGTGCAGGACAAAATATAAAAATCTGAAACATGAATACAAGAGTGTAAAAAGTGCCCAAGACTCAGGGATTGCAAGTAAAAGTATGAAATTTTTTAATGAACTGGATGCTATTCTGGGGCACAGCACCATGGAACAAGCAAGTAAATCAGATAATGATGAAAGTGAGAGGCCTCCAGAATGGACAGAAGCAAAATCAGAAAAGGATTCCATAGGTAAGTACTTCATACCCATATATCATTTAAAATTTTTAGTCTTCCAGCTCTAGAGAGACCTTAAGAGTACCAAAAAAAAAAAACAAAAACGCAACCAGCTAGATTAACCACTTTCCTGGGGGTGGGGGTGGGGGAGTGGCGGGGACAATGAATGTAAATTTATTATTTTGTCCAGTTGTTCACTTTACATTATAACCTAATCTTTCAGAATCACAGAATGGTTCAGGTTGGAAGGGACCTTAAAGATCATCTAGTTTCAACCCCGAATGATTTTTTTTAATAGAATTGAGAAACAAAAAGAGGAAAAAAAAGGTGAAGACATAGGATAAGATGAAGTGATACAGAGAGATCATTCCAGTCAAAGTCATGGCAGAAGAGACTTTTCAGCTTAGCTAAAAAAATAGATGGGAGAGATGGTGAGACTGTGTTACAGGAAAAATGAAGACGTTGAGCAAAAGAAGTCTGTAGTTGTAGACGTTAGTTAAAAAATTAACATTTAAACTGTCTTTCTCTTATGGTCCCCAGTAGCCCCATCTTACTAGCCTTTGGAGCAAGACTCCCAAACTAGTGAGACAACTATTGTGAAAAGAGCAAAAGGAATAGCATCAAGAATGCTGTCAGAGCTTGCCTTTATTTTTGTGCGGTTATTGACAAATAACTTGGTAATGGATGGATCAATGCAGAATTAGAGTAGACTGATGAACCTACGCTACCTAGGAGTTAAAACATTTTTTATTGGTATGTACAACCAGAAACAGGCCTGTTGTTTAAGAACAGAATTAAACATAAAACTATTACACAGTAAGCATCCTACACAGAGGATGATATTATGGTGGCCAAATATAAGACTAGAAGTTAGTAAAGTAATGGAAGAAGTCAAGAAAGATATAACACAGAGACCATCTCTGGCTGAAAACTACAAGAGCATTTTGGGGGAATAGTTACTCTTCAGTTGCGCCTTATAGGCTCTTTACTAATGCATCTACTACTTAGTGCCTGCCGGCATAAGGAGCATCCTGGGTTGGATGGATCTTTTGATTTGACACAGCACAGCTGTTCTTATGTAGTACACAAATGCGGTGCCCTAATTAACATAGCATTATTTACGCAGAAATGCCTGGAGACACAGGTGAAGAGGACTCTGTTAGTAATATGTCAGAAGAACTACGGGTTGCAGATATAAAGAAAGTTTCTGACTCAGGTAAACTGAAAAGCCTTCTATAATATATAAAACTCTAAATTTAGTAAGTTAATATGGATTTCTAAAGTAGGCCCACATAGTAATGATGGTTACAAAATGCAGAGGCCTAAAGAACTTTTAAGGAGGTGATAACGTCATAGCGATAACCATACTTTCAATAAATACAGGCATACTTGCACATTTACAACACTCTGCCAAATTTGATAAAAACAGTCTAGTAAGTAATCTTTTCAAAGATTCGTGACCCAAGATGTAAAGAAGAAACTATTGGTCTAAGCAAGTTGAGTGCAATGTATTACTGCATTTACTTTTACTTAAACTATATCTTCCCAAGGATTAGAATTGTTCAGTCTCCTGTGCATAAACTAATACAGCATTTTTTCACAATAGAATGTGATCGGTATTTAATATAATTGTGTACACTCTTATGTCAGGGGAAGAAAACTTCATTTAAGAGTATCACTACTAGCACTGAGTGTGAAGGTCGTACACTCTTTAAAAACAAAAAAGTTTTACACCTGAAAGCATAAATTTCAGGGAAAGTGGAAATTTAACATTCAGGTAGAGACACATGAAAGTTTCGAAGACTAATGGGCTTGACTGTCCACAGCAGAGGACTTCATAATCTCTTTCAGTAGCATGAGGCAGAATATGTGGTCTAAATTAGGCGTTATGGAGTAATCCTACAGAATTTAAAATGGTCTAACGTGAACTTGGAAGATTTTAATGTCAAATTAAAAATCTTCTGACAGATGATGTTACCGTAAATACTTCTCCAGAGAATCTGGCAGCTCTGCATATAGCAAAAGAAACAGCCATGACAAGTAAGTAAAGCCATGGTTGATCATGAGAGGTAATCTGAGGTATAGTGGACAGTAGTGTTGTTTTACCATTCGAGAGCAATTACATTTATTAATTTAAATTTACTAATAAGGAAATATGTAACTGGCCTTTTACTAAATCACCATAGGCACTTGAGGCATTCATTAGAGGAAAACAGATTGTTGTGAAAAGTGCATTGCCTATATAGGGACCGCATTTTGAGAGAGACAAAATATGTAAGAAATCACAAATAGTACTTTGTGGGATCCAATTAAAACTACTTGTAAAATGCATAAAATTCCATTTCTCCAAACCAGTAACTAAAATTACAACATATGCACAAACAGTTGTTAAGACACTGTAATAATACATAGCTTCAGCAGTGCCACTAAACTGTCATTTGACATAGTTTGCAGCTGCCTGCAGCTGTGTAATATTGTAACTTTTTGGATTGCAATCTTCCAAACGAGTTATTTACGATAAAGTTAACTGAATACTTAAAGTAAAGTTTTGAGTACTCATTTTTGACACCTTAACAGTCCTTTAGGATAAGTGTTAGGTGTTAGGCGTCAATAGCTTACCTTGGTTACCGTTTCCCTTGTCAAATATATGTATTTTAACTGCATATTTTGTTTGTTTTGGGTAATTGTAATTGCAATCTGATTTTGTGGGGAAAGATTAAAATAGCAAGTTTTTCAGAAGCCTGTCCACTCTAAAGACTACTGTTCAAACTTCTGTGGGGAAAAAAAGGCAAAACCACAGCACTGCCTCATGAAGAGATGCAGTTTCAGTTTCCAAAATTCTTTCCCTCATTCCCAAATGAACAATACAGACTCAAATAATTTTATCACAGGTGGTAAAAAACACCAAGACTTTAATGTTATTAATGGTAATGTAATTAGGCATCATATAGAGCAGAGAAAAGATGCACACTTTTTATGTTACAATACCATGGAGACCCTTTATTCTCTAATCGTGGTACGTGCTTCCTAGACAGTTCAAATAAATTCAAAGTGTGAAACTGGTAAGTGAAGTGATTGTATGTACCTTTATATTCACAAATTTACTTGCTGATAAATAGCGAAAAAGATAGTCAGGCAGGGACACCATATTACAGTGGTTCTTAGATATCAGTAGGTGTCTGACAATCGATAGCCTTTAGGATGTGACTTCTTAAAGACTACTCCATATTCAACAGAACTTCTGTAGAAAACTGTTTCTCAACAGGCATGTAATTATAATTTATATATACATACTCATGTGACTAAAAAAAATTGGTAAAAAGAATAATTTGACAAAAATAAGAATTTAGAGATTCTGTTACCCTTGTATCAGGGTACCTTCCTAATTAGTACATGGAGTTAATGTACTCTGCAGTCAGAGTTATGCATACACTTGTCTAGATATATACCAGCTAGCCTGGGCAGACGTCTAATTTCTGGCAACAGCAGCTTTGTAGATACACAGAGGTGCCGAAGCTCCCTTAGAAGCGCACGTGCTTCTCGCGATCTTATGTGTGGATCTGTGTTATCAACCACATAACACTGTCACCACTGACAAACTTTACAAACCGTTCAATCAGGTTTGCCATACTCTAGTAAGGAAAAAATTAAAATGTTATTACTTAGAAGACAAATGCAGCAGTTTCAGGAAAATACCTAGTTATTTAATGTTTCATGGGATTGTTTTTCTCCTCTGCCCACATGTATTCATTCCTCAAAGAGCAGCAAATGCCCACCCGAGAAGGAAAAGACAGAGGTAAATAAATCCTTATACATTCTTCTACAGACTGTAACAGTTTACTGCAGTTTCTCTGGAGCACTGCCCTGGAGTAGTTTTCTCAGCAGGCTGGCCTGCAGAGGGTGCAAGAGCATCATAGCAATCACAAACCCATTTCATTTTTAGCAAAAGCAGCCTAGGAGAGGCTAGCGGCGTCACTGTAAATTTTTCTCCTTTCTGGTAAAAAATACCCATATTAAACCAATCTGGAAATAAAATCTTAATTTAGCCATTTTGACTGATGTTTTCTATTTCATGGGATCACTTTTAAGGACAGTTAATTCCAGAAATCTGTTCAGAATATCCAATTGCTTCAGTTAGCACAGTAGTCAGTCAATTCAAACTCCATTACATGTACATTCCACGTGTGTCAGACTTTGCAGTATGACCACAGACTGTATACAGGTGTTTGATTAAATCTGAAGTGCCAGGGAACAACAGTGGAGATGAAAACAAGATTCTAAAGAATGACAGTAGCCTGATGTTCTTAAAAAAAAAATTTACAGCAAGTATTTTGTTTTAAACAAATTAGTTTTCTTGCCATTATTTTTTAGGATTTCTGGTGCCCCACATACTTTACTATATGTCCCTCTCAGAACAAATTTGGAATAAGTCATGACACCACCAAGATACATTCCTAATCAAGGGATTTTTAAAAATCTGTTGTTTAAAGTTAAGATCTTAAGTTGGTACATACTCGGGCACTTATGTTGGCTTGAACACTTACTGCTGTGTGCTTAGAATTTTAAAATGTACAGATATAAGGTCCAAAGATACATATGCCCTAGGCTGGCATGAAACAGTGTTTCAGGGAAGTGCAGAAGTTCTTTATTATTCACTGACTTAGCCCAAGGCATACTTGAGCCACGGACACAAACTCGTGTCTGTGCATCCAGAGCCGTCTGCATCCAGTCTCACAGATCAGGGAGAGATGGCAGCAACTCTGCAAACTGTTGGGAGAGTAAATTCAGGCCACACACTGAAAAAATTTCCCTAGCTTTGACATTCACCACTCCCCTTTTACAATATACAAGACACACATGAGAGAAAGGATTAGGAGACAAATTACTAATCTTGCCTCGAGAGCCAGAAAACGGGATAAATAGTGACAGTGACAGAGTGCCAAAAGAGAACAGAGCTTGTATCAGTCTGAACGGGTACAAGGAAAGACTGCAACAGCATTGCTCTGGTGGCCTTGTGAGCAACGCTTCAAACACAAAGTAGAGATTAAACATATTTGCTGGCAACCGTCTATAGCTTCACTAAACAATGTGGACGGAGCCACTGTGTTTTAGCCGTGCCAGAAACTGTCGATGGTTTGTTCTCTTTGGCTCCGTCTTGCTCTCCTCATGCCCTCCCTCCAAAAACGCTGAACAGTGGCTTAGAAAAAAAAGCCAGGCTCCCTACCCACATTCTTGGCTTGCCAAA
Organism: Chroicocephalus ridibundus; assembly: GCF_963924245.1. NCBI lineage: Eukaryota > Metazoa > Chordata > Aves > Charadriiformes > Laridae > Chroicocephalus > Chroicocephalus ridibundus. Next base: position 72,835,495 of record NC_086288.1, read on the forward strand.
GAAAAAAAATAAATAAAAAGGCACATGATGCTGGTCACATCATAAAGAACGTCTAGTGCAAACAAGGCTGTATTGATTTGGGGGGTAATTTTTAATAAAATGGCTCTAGATTATGGTTTGTTGCTCAATGTTTAGGGACAATATTCTTGAATGGACTGAGAATAGGCCAGGAGCCAGAAACTGCTGTCATCGATCCGCAGTGTGGCCTTCACTATTTAATCTCTGTACAGCAGTGACCTCACCTGGAAATGAGGATCGGAAAGACCACTTGCATCATCCACCCGTCCATCCCAGGGCGGAGGGGTGGATTTCTCCCTTAAACACCAGCGAGCCAATGGCAGCGGAGCGGAGCTCTCCTCCCCATGGAGTGGAGCCCAGGGACACCTCTGTCACCCTGCTCTATGCTGTCCACCCTGCCAAGCCACAGCAGAGGGGATGCTCTGAGGACAGGCATTTAGTACTTTGTCTTTATCACGCAGGCAGACAGCCTTGCAGATCAATTGTCCAGGCACAGCAGCCTGATGCAATGCCAGGACCCTTGCCCCTTTTGGGGCTAATTCAGTGACTTTTGGCATCAGCCACTTGGGAGTCTTTCAGTAATTTCAGTATATGTTGAAGCACCCCTTATGAAAGTCACCATCTTGCTGCTTCTGCTGCGTAGATGTTCACCAGTTACTACATACCTTACAGCCACAATCAGCGAACCATTCTACAAAGCCTGATCCAGGTTTAAATAACTTCAGACTTTGCATATTTAATTCATAAATTTATGCAACTGTTAGGTGGTGTTCTCGATTTATTTTAATATGTAAGTGTATAAACTCTGCTCTTAAGCCCACTGCTTTTTAGAATAGTTTGGGCTGGAAGGGACCTCTAAAGGTCATCTAGTCCCACCCCCCTGCAATGAGCAGGGACATCTTCAACTAGATCAGTTGCTCAGAGCCCCGTCCAACCTGACCTTGGGATGTTTGCAGGGATGGGGCATCTACCACCTCTCCGGGCAACCTGTGCCAGTGTTTCATCACCCTCATCGTAAAAAACTTTTTCCTTAGTCTAAATCTACCTTCTTTTAGTTTAAAACCATCACCTCTTGTCCTATCACTTCGGACAGCTTTGATGGCAGCTCTGATGTATTACGAGATTAAATCTTTAACAACAGTTATCATTAATGGCAGTCTGAAGTTATTGATCCTCAAGACATAACTCAAGACCTGTTTAATTAATAAGAACTCTCTAAATTATTTTTTTTACAGAAATCCTTGAAGATGATGGGGACTTTGCCAGCTCCACCCCAGCAGCTCCGGAAGCTACACAAATAAAGAAGGAGACGATTGACATAGGTAGGTCAAGACTTTGTGTCTTGATGGTTGTAACAGCACATTCTACTTTACTAGCAACTGCGGGTTTCTAAGGTTCATGTGTTATTCCTGCACATTGTACTCATTCTACTTCTAGGTTAAGATAAAATCTGGGGTTTTTTTGATTTCATATTGCAAAAATGCATAAACACTTATTTCTCCCTCCCTCAATTAATAACAAGATCTTATTTTCCCAGACATCATACTCCTCATTATGCTAGATGTGATAAGTCTGCGTTTGATTATGACATAAATACTGTTCTTTCTCATACACAGTTGCTAGAAATGATAAACCGGAGAGCTAAATAGCTGTCTCAGAAACACTGAACATTTTATGCCTTGTCCATTTTTTCAAACTGCTTCATGACGGTGCATTTAATTTCAGACCATTCACTATCAAACAACTGCCACAAATATTCTGAATTATTTTACAAGTTAAACTGAAATCGGAGCCTCAGCAATATGTAGAAGTCATACAGTCAGTGACAAGTATTCAGGAGAAGATTTGTTTTATTAAAAACGTTAAAATTTAACATTAGAATAATTAGAATACAGTAGGGATATAAATCTTCTTGAATAAATGAGCACAGAACCATGGAAGGTTGTGAAAAAAAGGCATCAGAGGAAATAACCATTACATTAAAATCTATTGACCTGACAGCCTAGGTCAAAGTATACTTTACAGTAGTGCTGTTTACACCCAGAAATTAATGGAAAGAATAAAAAACACTATTATAATGATTCTGTGAACAACAATTCTTTGCCCTTTTACAATGAAAGTTTCTACCATAAGAATATTTCTATTGTGTGCATCAATATTTCTGTGATCCAGAGTTTCCTTCTCAGCAATTATGTTATCCGGAGTTTGGGTGTTGAGACACGCTACCCAACGCAGCTTTTACAACAGTTTGCGTATGCTGATCTTGATTATGAAAGACAACTGTAAGGCGTATGGCACTGAGGACAACATCAGAGCAATGCCACCACAGCAATGACATGCAGGAACACAAGTTACGTTGAGGATAAAGCAAATCTGTGTCCCTGAAAGTTCAGAGACATAGCGAAGTCACACTTAACGCAAAGAGAAGAGTTCATACACAATGACACAGGATAAAACATCATGCAGATCGACTGCCTTATACACGCAAATTCCCTGTTCCTGTCATGTAATACCCAATTGAGGATAGCAATCACGCAAGTCAGCAGAACACAAGTGCCATTGCCAAAGGCAGAAAGAGATTAGAGAGCCAGCATAATTGAGAGAATGAGCACATAAATGAAAGCCATGCATTTTTTTGGTAATAGTGTAAAAAAAAAACCAAACTCCTGCTTCATTTTGGCACAAAATTGTATTTCCGATAGCTCCAAGTGTTAAAGGAAGATGGAAACATTTTCTTAAGAGTTATGGGGTAGCCTATTTATGAAAAAACACTTTTTTTCTAGTACCAAGTAAATCACACACTTATGAGACTATAATTCCTGATTCTAAGTTTTCCATAGGTATCAAATTTATTCCTGCATATGGTTTATGAAAACAAGTATTTACCAAATCACTTAAGAGAAAGCAAGTTATAAAGCAGATATGAATTCCAAGTACTACTCTGTGCATATGTTAGCAAGTACCATTATAGAAAGCACATCAAAAGAACCACTGCTTATTTACCAACAATCTCTTATTTCTAACAGAGTCTAAACCATGCACTCAGTTTTTCAAAATGTGAGCAATATTTACTTCTACCCTTTACCAAAAACTGTATTAAAGATAATTGGTCTATGACATCCCCTACCAAAATGCTGAGAACTGGTCTTTTTCTCCCTCCCAACCCAGAAAGCAATTCCACACAAAAGTGAACTTTCAGCCTCGGATAAGCATGAGGAAATGAACCCAAAGCCAGCAGAGCTGCGAAATAGATGATTTCCAGGATTCTGAGGGGAATAGTTTTTACGCTGTGAAAGAGTGCAATTCTAGTATAGTCTCAGCTCTGCAGAAGGAAAAAAAACCTGGCATGTAGACATGCATAAAAATAATATAATGATGTTTCTGTCCTGTTAAGGATGGAATTTTTGAAGATAACTCAGATGCTGGTAGAATAAAAAAATAGTTCTTCTGTCTTCCCTGTTGTGTCATTTAATCCACACAGAAAGGTTTCAGATAGAGCCATCCCTATGTATAGGAAGTGCAATTTAAGCTGAGGCTAAAGATTTCCACAAAAGCATTAATGAATTGTTTACTTTCCGATTTTTCTTTTGCTTGTGTTATCTCCATAATAAAAGCTCTGTATCGGAGACTAGCCTTTCAACCAAAAGTAAACAAACACGGCTGTCTGCTAAAGGAAGGCAAAAGGACAACCTTCCTCAGCAAAGTCTAGCATCCCGACCTGCCCTGGCTCCCGGGATCAGGGAAAGGCACACCTCAGAGCCCAGCTTTGAAACCCACCATGGTAGCTTACTAAAATGGACTTGAAACCACTTTTTTTGTGGTTAAACGGAGTCCTGAATAGAGGAGAATGGGTAGGAATAAGGAGGGAAGGTCTCTTTTCAGTTTCTTCGCAGTCACACTGCATGCAGGTTTGCCGCAGGCTCCTGTGCCTCTCATTCTTCCTCATCACATCCAAACCACCTGCACAGCTCCCAGACTTGAGAGGGGACAGTGGCCTTCTAGGGCCCAAGTCCCTGCTCATCCGTGTTATCAGCAGGGGAGATGGCATGGCCCCATGAAGGGAAGGGCTGCCATCCAAGCCCTGTTCGGAGGGAGTGAATCCGCAGACACGTGCCCTTACAAATGGCCCCAGAGCCTCCCCAAGCCTGCCCTACCCCACATCTGGAAGACACACCTGTGCTAATTGAGGTGTACAAACATGTTATGCAAATTGACTTACATGTGAGATATAAACTATCCACATACGCCTACGTGCTTAATCAAGTACTTTAAATTTATGTTGCTACCTTTTGGAGAATGTAGGGGCAGAAAGAAAGATAGGGCTTATGACAAATGCCAATAAATAATTTGATTTAGGGAGGTACGTGGCAGAAGACCTGTTAGAACTAATGGGTTACAGTAATGGGTTATGACATTTTTAATTGAAGATATGTGTCACCTGCAGAGGATGGCAATAATATTAGCAATTTATTTGTCTAAATCCAGGTCTGTTTTATTTAAAACTGTTTCTATAGATGACGATTCTATAAGCACTACCTCAGAAGACAGATCTTGTACGCCAGTAGCAAAACGGATAGTCGGGACAGGTGAGTATTAATTTCCATGCATTTATTCTGAAACAAAATCACATTGTAATTTCGGTAACAAAACTGGAGCACCCAGATCTCCACTGTAAACACAGCTCTACTTTTCTACTTCTGACTCCAGTCTAGCTTTATCACTAAACTTAAAAACTAGTTTCATAGCTCTATTCCCTGACATGAACAAAACTTGCATTAATACCGTAGTTCAACTTTGCATTCTATACTTATCTGATGAGCAGCATCTGCCTACTTCCAAACATGTAGGTAAGATTTTTTTCTTCTATTGAATTCCCAGTAGCATTTTCATTTGTATGATATTTTTCCTTGCCATTCTAATTTGAAACCGTACTGGAAAGACATTTTCTTATCACTGATGTTATATTGTTGCTTTTAAAGCTTAAGGCCTATTGCTTTCCTGCATATAGCACTGGGATACATCTGTCTAATTTGACAACAGCAGCAACAAAATTACACTGAGAAAATGTGGTATTTTATATGCCTTGGAGAAACAAGAGATTTCACTTGCTACATATTTTGCATACTTAATCAAAATGTTATCATGTATGGATATTAACATTGCAAAGTTAAAAGATTTTCATAACGAGATTATTATAAACATTTAATCCTTCAGCTTGTTACTATATCATTAGCTACAGTTACACTTTAATATATGTATATTCAGCAATGCTCAGTTGTTGCTTTATTTATATTTTCAGACAATCACATTCCCTTGGAAGAAACACAGAATCACTTTAAAGTTATTACAGTTAATGATACTGGAGCAGGCAAACACTGGAGTGATAATGAAGTCAGAGCTCTGATAAACATATGGTCAGATGAAAAGATACAACAAATGCTTGAAGGGGCCACAAGAAATAAAGAAATATTTGAGGAAATTGCCAGAAGGTTAATGAAACGTGGTATAGACAGAGACTGGAAACAATGTCGCACAAAGTACAAGAACCTAAAATATGAATACCGCGCGCTGCAGAAGGAAAATGAGCATCTTGGTAATCCCAGGAGAAAAATGAGATTTTACGATGAAGTTGACTGTATCTTAAGAAGACAGCCTCTGGGTCCCTCGGGCTGGGGATGTGAAAGTTCAAGTCTCCTATCAGGTATTAAAAACTTCAATGATGAGATAAAGCGATTAAAATGAAACTTGAAGTTGCTTGTTGACCCATGCTGTAGGGGTGAAATACGTGGCCAGAATGGGAAGGGAAAGTAATTGAAGAACCTGTATTTGCATGGTCAAGTAGGCAATGCTCAGCAAACAGAAATGGTCTTTGGAGGAGTTTAGAAGTGAGAACATTAACAAAAAGTGAAAACACCTAAGTGTTCAATATTATGGGAGAATCTTTGTGCTTTTGGAAGCTTAAATGAGATACAGTGAAATGGTGCTAGAAAACGTCACAGGTTTTAGAGGTGATCAAGCAGACATGTAAAGTTCTATGGACAGAGAACTGCAAGCCCATACCAGTTAGAACTGCAGAATCTGTAACAATCAAGTGCAAAGACTTCGAAACAGCAAACTTCATTAATTCAATTCACACCACAATCAAGGGAGAGAAAAATCCAGGGCAGTGATGTTTATTTCAGCACTTGTAATTATTATATTAATTTTGGTAAAGCAGAATCTGTTTTCTAAATAGAGTTTGCATCTATTTTAGTAACAACAGACCTCTGATCTAGGAACCCCACGGCTAGCCTTGTCTCTGCTGTAAGGGTTCTCATGACTGGGCGACTGCTCTGGCTCTCACGGCCACCTGCCCCTGCTGCAGGCAGATCAGATGCTCTTGTAGAAGCAACTTGAACACTGCAGCTCAGAGCTCAGTGAGTTGTGGTAAACCAGAACTAATTCTGGTTTTTCTCAATATGTTAGATAATAATTTGCAATATCACAAATGTTAGTTGTGGACTTGAACCATTTCTGCAGCAGAGGCCAGGAGGAGAGCTTGAGCAGAAACCGCTGGAGCCATCCTTAAGCCAGCTGTCCTCACTCATTAATCAGAGCCCTAACAAGGTGTCCAAGGGCACCGTACGGTAGTGACATTAGTTTAGGCTGGAGTGACATCCGCACAGTCATGGGATGACACCACTGCTTCTCACCTGCCTCATTCTTCTGCTCAATTACATTCTTAAGACAGAAATTGCAAATCTAGAAACTGAAGATATTACTGCTCATTCTGCTTTTCCGTGAATGGAATTTGTTAACACCAGGAATATTTGAGCCAACCTGGCTGTTTTACATTTTAGCATGCTGGAAAAGGACTGTGTAATATGTGCTGTGAATGCTGATGTAGAAGATAGTAAAACAATAACTTTTCAGAAAAGAAGCTTTAGTTATTAAACTGCTCAAGGCATCTGCCAAATAAGTGTTTCTCCACCCTGATTTTGTATGCCAACCCAGCACCTAACTTTTCTAGAAGATTCTCATTGCTGCGAGTCACTTGTCCCAATGCATTTGCTTTTGTAGTATAAAGTTTTTTGGTGTGTGACTAACTGTGCTTTGAGAATCTCTGCAAAATACTTTTAACACTTTGCTTTTCTCTTCTAAGTTTCAGTGGGAGATATTACAGCAAACACAGGATCCTTGGGTATCAAGAGGAAAACATGGACTGATGGTAAGAACCCCTGACTTTTTAAAGCGTCTATACAATCCTGTTAAATGGGATCCCAGATTCTAGTTTCCAGTACTAAAACAGTTAAAAAAATAATCCTACAACTAAACACCAAGCTCCAAAACAACATTCTTCTCTCACTCTCAAGAATCTGCAAGAGAAGAGTCCTGATACAAATGCGGGTCTAAGAAAAACTGCAATTTCTTTATTTCAGTCCTCATCCTGCTGTAAATGAGGTAAACATCAGGCAAGACTTTGATTTATAAGAATCAAGTGCAAGGAAATGATTAAAAGATTTTTAAAAGAATATTTCTTAATTATCTGTGTTGCTCAGAGGAAAATAGAGACAGTATCACAGTTGTGGCTGTGGCTTCCTCATATTATACTATGTGTCAGTAAATGAGAGGAGAATCACATGTTTAGACACGTCTAACGCGTTGTACAAGAGAAAACAGGTTAAGACAGCTATTCCAAAGAGAAGATACGGTATAGAATCACTGGGAGAGAAAAATGAAGGGATGGATAGAAATATGCAGCATGCAATCTGATATAGGAAAGGTCAGGAGCTTATTTTTCTTCCTGGCAGAACTGTCAGGCCCTAAAAAATCAAAAAGATCAACGAGGGATGACAAACTTAGTTCTTAGGAGGCTCCCCTTATTTTTAATACTAAAATGATATCTTGTCTACAGACAGATGAACACAAACAGATCTGAACACCACAACATTTCTGAATTCAGCTTGCACAGTACACCACCACAAACCGTGCTATCAGGACTAACTCTGGGTGATTAAATATACTTTCATTTATTGCTTATTAGATAAGTACGTCTTGCAGAACACAGTAGTTAGGCAAAGCTGAAAGTTTCAAATATGAGTGATTCTTACAAGGACTGCTTCATTCCTACCCACCATTATACAATGACCCCTTACACAACACCAGGCAATGCCTGCCAAAAGAGTGTAACAGAAGGACAGCATTGGGAAAATCTAGCATGTGCTAAACTTCAGCGTCAGCAGTTCATTGACTTGTGCACTCTAACTACATACTTTGCTTTTGTCCACAGAGGTGTCACCTGTTCCACTTAAGAAAAGTGCTTCTGAAAACACCATACTCCACTTCCAAAAACTATTAACAGAGAGAGTGCACACAGTAACAGAAGGCAAAAAGTTACTGTTAGAAAGGCTTTGTAAGCAGGAAGAAATGCAAGACCTGAACAGAACACAGCTGTATGCTGATCCATCAGCCATACAACAGGTTGGTCTAATGAACTTTCTACAAAATTAGCATGCAAAGAGATTCTGTCAGACAGTAAGAAATGAAATAGACTCATTTGTGAGTGTAGGTCACCCACGTGATTACATGGTTGCTCCCCTTTAATATATTAACCTTCAGTCATTTAAATTAAAACTAGGTATGAGTTCCCATCATAATCCTTAACTATGAGCTTTTAGTAGTGACATCGGTTAGTCTAGTAAAAGATACAACCTCTGCCTACGTGCCTCGGCTCACCTGCATGCCACAATTAACAGGCTTAATTGAAAGAAAACAATAGTTTGACTGATCATAGAAAACATGTACAGTTAAAATCTCATCCTATCATTTCCAATTACCATCTCTGTCACCTTCCTAACAAGTTAGTCCTCTGCAATTAACCAAACACTTGAAGCCATAAGAGAACTTCTTTCTGCTTAGGCAAGGCTGGTGGGGAAAACACAACATTTCATTCCTTTATCAGCATTCCTTTATCCTCCTAGCCTCGCCACCTGCCTGTGCTGGGGTGGTGGACCATCCCCATATGCCTGCTGAAGTTACAGTGCTGGGCAGCAATGAACTGGAGAATTCAGTGAGCCAGAAAGGACAGACACAAAGCTGATGCCCACCTAGAAGGGGCAGGCACGTGTTCTGGTCCCTGTTCTGTACTGGGCAGGGTCTGCTTTGTCCACTAACCAAATCAAGTACAGAAAACATAGAAACAGTGCAGGGAAAAAGGACATGGTAAGTGACAAATGCCATGCCATAAGTAACTGTTACTCTACAAAATCCTACTAGCCACTACTTTGTTTTGTGATTATTTAAGTACTCTACAGCCTGTACTGCCTGCAAGGCAAGCATTTCCAGGGTTTTCCTGTCAGTGTATTCAAGCAGAACAACTCATTTCTGGATCTCAGTCATAGAGCTGCACAGCCCTGCCAAAGCTAGGTCAGTTCTGGGCATACACAAGGGCACAACTGAAGTCAAATAGTCAAGTCCTTACTGCAGTAGCAACAGCCACCAGGGTGTTTTTATACAGAGAGGCCTAAGTTCCACCCAAATCCCTCTTCACAAAATCTTACACAAAAATATTACTGGATATAGTGCTTTGTTTCCTGCTCTATGATTATTTTCTTGTAATTCTTTTATGAGAGACATTACAAAGGTAAATAATTTCCACCAAGGTAGATTTTATCTGCCATTTGACTAGCATTTTTAAAACAATTCTGAGAAGTCAGAGAAAGATCCCTAGAAAATCATATTTATTTATACAGTGACGTGGACGTACAGTTGTTCCACTGTGTGCTTATCTACCACTTTTCACATTTTACATTGGTTTTTCAGTATAAACCTTCTTTGACTTGTAATACTAGTATCATCATTGGTTTAAAAATTTTTTTTCTCTCTTTGCAATGAGTTATTTCAAAGGTAAATCCTTGAACTCGCATCTGTTATATTACTTGCATACAGAACTGCTGTCTTTTGGTAGGAGAACAAAGGATCTGTCACTGCCATCACAGCACAGTCAGGTATCCTTCTAGAACATGCTGAACCAGCTGAAGACCTCACCATTCCTGGCAGCACTAAAATAACAGGTTTCTCCTTCCACATGTGAACCACAAAATGCGTGATCCAACCCGAATTAATTTTAATACATTTCAACAGTCTAGTTCCATTTAGATTTAAATTAAGTTTTTAAAATAACTGTACTGAAAATAATATGGATCACTTGCGTGTTCTGCTGTACCTGCTCTGTTCCATGAGTGCCAGGCTGAAGTTGCATAGAACAGCTGAAGCTGATGTGTTAACTCACTGCAACGGGATCCTCTTTTCGCCATGCTACTCTGAGCAATGCGATGCTTGCTGGATCCCCTATAAACCAGTTCAGCGCACTAACCTGACACAAGACTAACCACTTGGGAAAAAACAAGGAAATGGTTTCCTGTGTGAGCTGAAGCAGCCCAGCAAGTTTTCAGCTGTGCTAGCCCTAACTTGGAGCAGCTCAAAGGTTCCTTCTGTTGCAGTGACTGGCCCCGCAGAAGAAAGGCTAACCTGAGGGAGGCAGTTAGCACTGCAAAGACAAACTGCACATAAAATTCTGAGTGATGCACAAGGATCCCAATCTTTCCAAAACTTCCTGTCATTCAGTACAATGTCCCAAAAACCCCTTTATTTTCTTCCAGAAAATAAGAAATACTTATTTCATTCATTAAAATAAGCAGATATTTCAAGAAATACGTATCTGGTTTTAAATGCTGTAGTTCAGGAGAGAACTGCACAAAATCACTGAGGCAAAGGACTGCCCAAATTCTTAGTAGGTCACAGCAGAGAACTGCAGAGCACACTTGCAGTCTCTATTTGGAAACTGTTCGTATCAACACTAGAGGGTAGACATGAAGCAAGAACTGACATAAAAAAAAGAACATAAGTGGCTTTCCAAGCAAAAGGGTTTTTTTTCTCGGAAAACTTTCCAGAAAGCGGGATTTACCTGACAAACAAATGTCCAAAGAAGGTGGACTTCCCTTTGTGTGGGATTCCACTTCTATTCCGCTTTGTGGCTGCAAAGCATAGCTTGCTTTTTGTAATTGTTTTGTCAGAAAGCCATCTCTTTCTTTCCTGATCTTCACATTTATTTTTGGTCAAAGATGGTAAGAGACGTCAAGTGGATGGGGCATTTGGCATCATCTAATATTTATGTGCTACTTCCATTTATACAGATAACAACTAGTTTATTTGAATATGTAGGATGCTGAGATACATAAATCAAAGTGGCATCAAGACAACCTTTCTTGCTGCAGTTGTCGTTATGATTCCACATCACTTTTTGCTTAGACACAAAATAACATGAATGTTGTACATTTGGAATTCTGGTTGTCTAGAGCAATGGTCTGTCTCCTTTTGACAGCATCTCCCAGGGTAGTGAAAATGGCCTAAATCAAATGTTTCTAGAGTGAAGGATTTATCAAAAAAGTCCCTTCAAAAATAGCATTCGTTAATCCAACTCATCTTTCCAGTATATTTTTATATCCACTTGAGCTTGTGCTGTGGCTCTGCTCTGACCACAGCTTTACATTTATTAGAGTCACACAATATTTAGTCTAGGCACGCTTACAGGCAAGTTAAGTGGAACTTGGGACACCACCTGACACACGCTAAATGATTATGTGTGAGAGCACTACTGTAAAACAGAAAGGGTTTGGGAGGAGAGGTCCTCCTAGACAGATCCACAACATGGCTCCTTCTAGCAGAAAGGCAGACCAGGTTGTTTCCATGTAACTGCTCCTGGGAATCTTAATATAAATGAAATCATGAAAATGATCCAGCTTAATAATCAAAATCAACACCAAGCAATGATGGCAAGAGCAGCAATCGTATAAAATCAGAGGTCTTTTCTCTTCTACCTCATCAAATATCTGCAGCAGGGGGCCATTCAGATCACTGTGAGGGCAAATCCGTCTCCTCTCCAGTTTACAAATGACTGATACTGAAATTTTTGAGATGTGGCAGATAAATGGAACAATAACCACTCTGACCTGTATTAATACAAGTTCCATTCTTTTCTAAAGCACAGTCATTCACTAAGATGAATGGGTCACTTTACACTTCTTTGATAGGGCTATTACCTTGGAAAGTCCTCTGACTGCCCCATTTAGATTATTTCCTGGTAGACCAAACTTTATTTGGGCCAAATGCTGGAGAATGAGTTTCAGGGAGCAGAGATGCTTATATTGTTGCACTATCAGCATCACACTCAACAGACTCACTACAGACTCACACCCTTTTTTCCTTCCCCTGCAGCAAGGTCTCCCTTTTGTTTGCACAAGCAGTCATGTGGTCAAGCAGATAACTGACAGAACTGATGTAAATGAAAACGAACCTAATAAAAAGCACCTCAAAAAAACCCTGATTTTTTTTAAGTTCAAGGAAAGTAGTGTAAGAAATGGCAGAAAGAGCAGCCAGGACTGTTTATTTGAACTCCAACACCCAGCATGAACCTCCTGTGCTGTGTACAACCTTCCCTCCATGCATTAAGCTCAAATGTAAGGTACAGGCAGACAAGCCAACAGAATAATCCTGTGAAAATTACTGGAGAGCTGTATCATGCCCACATGGATGACTTAACTACAGTCAATGGGAAGAAAAATGAACAGTCTCACACCAACTGTATGGCTAGGTTAATGTAATGGGAAGTCTGTTGGCCACAATAAACACGCTGGCTGTCTCTGAACCATCCTCTTGTATAGAACATTTTAGCACCACTTCCCTCCTGTTTTTTCCGCTCCTTCTTACATTATCTCATTCCAGTTGCTTACTCCACATCCAGAGATAAGAGCTGAGACCAAACTGCATTTGGTGATATGTACATCTAAGAGATTTGAACTTGGTTAGAATGGAAATCTGGCTTATCTTCACTTTCCCAGCATGCAGGAACCTGCGGCCTGCAGGAAGTTACATAAAACAACCTAGCGCTGTAACAGCTCAATACAGCAAAAAGGTCTCGCTCCTCCTCTCTTCCTGTGGGAGTAAGCTGTGTGGCATGTAATTAAACTGGGCTGTCAGCACCTAGCAGCACAGACCATACACCAAGACATAACTAAAAGATCAAGTGTTACCATATACACGTTGAGTAAGTGTCTCTGAAAGTAGGCAGGAATGTTTTACCAGGATATACCAGCTCTATGCTGGTAAAACAGCATACAGACTCAGTCACTAGCTAGACCAACATCTTAGCATTTAGACAATTTAAACATTTAACACTGCAGTTCTTGCATCTGGGGATGGAGGATCTGCTGAACCCATAATGGGTTCTTGAGATGAAGTGAACGAGGTAAATATGTTGCGTACCAAATTATCACAAACACTACCTGTAGCATATCCATGTTCCTCAGAAAATTTCCATCCAATTACTATGACAATTCCAGGCTTTTTCCTTGAAAGATTTACAGTGTAAGACAGCATGCCAACAGCTTGCTAACTAGCCTTTAAAAAAAAAAAATCTATCTGGTAGCCAAGAGGTTGTATATGAAACGGAGATAAACACTTTCATTATGCTGTATTGAGTGCAGATATTTGGAAGGATGTCTAATGGGAAGCAACCAGTAATTTTACTAGACTGAAAGAGAAGTAAAAATTCTTAACTTACATTGGTGATTATTTGGGCTCTGTTGTGTGGGGTTTCATAGTGGACAGTAACAGGGAAAGTATCAAAAAAGGATGCTGGCCAAGCCTCCACTTTCCATTTACTTTGATTCTCATCGCAAATTCCATACATAGACCCAGCTGAGCTGGGACAAGGAGGATTCCCTGACTTAATAGCACTTACACCTGCACAGAAGAGGCCTTTTAGAGACCTTTTCTAAAAATCAGTACAAAGCTGGATACCCTCAGGCTTCAGTACACAGTATTACTGCCAGAAATATTTTCCAGGGAATTTTGCAAAAAGTTAACACAAATCACAATCGTTCCAAGATTAACTTCACAAATTTGTCCCGGTCAAGGCCTCAAATGACGTTTAATAGATTTGTAACTCAAAGTACTCCTCCTCCCTCCCTCACCGCCCCCAAGAAAGTCCTCTTCTTACCAATATCCTCTCACTTTATTTTGGCATGCTGTCAGTGGATTTTACAGTAACTTTGTTCCCTGGCTTACAAATTGTAAAGATGATTTAGAACATCCTCTTTTAAGCCTTGTTAATACTGAAGCCAGAGTAAAAGCGTTCGCTTTAGCAGCTTTAAAGTTTCAAACGTAATGAGAAATCACTGCTAACATAGCTGTAAAATGTGTTACAAACAGATGAAAATAACTTTAAAATGGTCTCAAGTTAAATTGGTACAATGTTCTTAGTGTGCGAAGGCCCTGATTAGCCTATGAGTAGGAATATACTGGTTTTCATTTTAATTCACAGTTTACCATTATAAAGCAAAAGCCAATAAAAAGCTATGTTCTAACTTCTGCTACAAAGGAGTGCAAATTTAAGCCTTTAAAGTTCTTGTTTACATCAAGGTAGTGAAATTCCAAGTCTATCTTTTATCTTTCATGATGAGCCTACTTGTGGGCCCGCTCCAGAACCTTGCTTACAAATACAAACTGATTTTTCATGCAGAATAGTTTCAGTGTAACAATGAGCACCACTCAAACACATGCCATTCAATACTGCCTAAATATTTTGGTGGCTTGATCCAGCATACAGGGTTTCAGGTTTTCAGTTACGAACATCCTCACTGAAGTAAATCTCCCCAGTGCCATAGTATCTTTTTAACACTGTAATACAAACTATCAACTCATTTTAGGCCATTTACCAGAAACAGCAAAGTCCTTCACATTGCTGCAACCAGCTATATCGGAATATAAAGTACATAGAATTCATGCCCCGTGTTTTTGTGGCATGTAACAAATACTTTGGATATTTCTGTATACAGATAAGATTTCAAATATTAGAAATTGTAACATGTTGCCAACAGCTGCTTCTTCTTTGTGCATCAGCCATCTCAAAAATGCAGTTTGATACAATGTCATGGTTGAATATTCTGATTTTTAAAATCTAAAATGAATTAAGGGACAAATTCTATGATTTGTTTTATTGCACAGGACTAATTTACATATAAAAGAACATGCCTATGACTATCTAAAGCCAGTAGTCATTACCTAAACATCCTTACTAATTTGAAGGTGAGGTCTAAGGACTGTTATTTCTGTTTATTCTGGTTTTCAAGTGACATTCCAAAAAGGAGGAGAAAAATAGCTGCTGTCCAATTACCTCCTGAGAGGGATGCCACCTCTTCTACACCTTACAGTAGGAAAAATGCAAAGAGGTTAGAGAGAAACATTTAAGAAGGGAACGGGAACATTAACATCTCAGCTATTTAATAGAATTTTATTGACTGCTTGCAAAGATATACCTAATTGAACAGACTGTTTCACTTTACAGATGCAATAATTTTTATGCCCCTAAGAAAGCATCCCTTAAAGATTTTGACAGTTATTGAGTAGAAGATCAGAATCGGAAGTAGTGCATGTATGCCTTTAGGTGTGTATCTTCCCATAGAACTTGTGAATTGCTTACAGTCTCAGTCACAACATTAGTATTGCGGTCTACAGTTGCGTCCTCCACAGAGAAAATTTGATATTAAAGAGCCCGTGGAAATGAAATATACTTGTCAAGTGCCCATCAGAAAATAAAAAGAAAAAAAACAGAAGGAAAAAAGTGTATTGAAAAACCATGAAATAAGGTTGCAATGAAAATCGAGATAGTAAGCTGCAAAGTGATGAAAATACATCAATCATTTTATTTCCAACTAAGGAACTCCAGGTCTGTGTAAGCACAAATGAGGAAAGATTTTTTTTCTGGGCTCTTCACAGAGAAATGGCGCAACCTAAAATGAGGCTATTGATTATATGGCATTGTTCCTTGGATTCTGCAGCTCTATCGCTCCCAATATAAACAGTTTTGATGGACACTGGCAAATATATATAAGTTTATGAAAGATATGTCTGCAACCCAAAGAAAACTATTAGTATATGACAGTCATGTAGGGATGCAGCATTTTACCAGTAAAAGTATATGAAACTCAGCTGTAATAAACTGTAAGTCTCGATGTCAACAATTTTCTGTTGTTGGTCCAAAACCATTTCAGAGCAACCTCTGTTGCTCTGTTTGTGACCTCGAAAATATAAAGAACATATCATTGTTATCTATTCAGTGCATGTGTACTTAGAGAAGCCCACTTCCCCAGTCTGTCAGGAATGTGATTATTTAGCCCACTTTTTGCCAATGGAAAGTCAAGCGTAGTACGTAGGTGTTTGCACAAGGGGAGCCCAGCATGTAGTAGAAAAGCAGCACGTGCGTGTTTGGCTGTGCATGTGTTCCCACAAGGAGGAGATACCTTTCCGGCACCGCTGAAAAAAATGGTTAGTACGTGTCAGTGCGTAACATTGTAACTTTGAAATACCGAACGGAAGCCGAGCCCAAACTTCATTTTGCAGCTCTGCATCCACGCAGCGAACCTAAGTCAGTTTTACATCGCCATAGACATGTCAGGTAGACAAGAAGTTTCACTCTATCGCGGTGATGGCGGCCGGCAGCAGGGGCGGATGCGACACAAGCGAGATGCAGCCGAGGTCCACAACGGGTCCCAGAGCTGCTCCTCCGGCCGGGCCGGGCCGGGGGAAGCCGGCAGGCGGCGGGGCGTTCCTTGCTCTTTGCCGCCCGCTCCTTCCTCCCGCGGCCGCCGCCGCGGCCGGGCCCGCCAGCGAGACGCCGCTTTTCGGAGGGTCCATCCCCATCCCGACCCCGACTCCCCCCCCCCCCCCCCGCCCGCCCCTTACCTGTGCTGCAGCCCCACCAGTCCCAGGGTGATGACATGGGGCACGTCCAGCTCGGTGGGCCAGGCGCCGGAGGCGATGCAGCCGAACACGCCGCACTCCTCACGGATGCCCAGCTCCTCCAGCTCCATGGCGCCGGCGGCACGTGGCGGCAGGCGGCCCCGCTCCCGCTCTCGCTGCCGGCCCCGCTGTGGCGGCTCCCGCGCGCAGCCGCCGGTAGCCTGACGGGGGGGGGGGGGGAGAACAAGGGGGGGGGAGCGGCCTCCCTCATTTACATCACCCCCCCCCGGACCCCGCACCGTCCCCTCCCCGCCGTGTGGGGGGTGTGTTTGCCCGTAGGACCGGGTTTGCCACGGGGGGCGGCGGCGGGGTGGGGTTCGCCCCGGGGGCGGAGAGAGGGGGGCGTTGGGCGGGGGATTGGCGGGCGGTGCCGGTACCTCCGCCCGCCCGCCCCTTCCGCCGACCCCTTCTTACCCCGGCGGCGGGGCCCGGCCCGGAGGCGCGTGGTGAGGCTCTCCCTTCTCTGCTCCTAGGTGCCTGCAGCCGCTCCCGCCGCCGCCATGGCACCCGCAGCATCAGGTAACCGCCACCTTCGCGGCGGTTGAGGGGGCGGCCCGCGCGCCGCGGCCGTTGGGCGCTGAGGGGGGCCGGTAACGGTCGTTTGGGGGGGGGGGGTTGGCGCGCGCTTCGTGGGCGCTGAGGGGGGCTTGGTGGGGGGGGTTGTCCGCTGGGTCTCGCTTTGCACGCAACTGGGCGTAAAGTATGCGGATTTAGGAGCAAAAGTTAAAAAAAAAAAAAAACTTTGCTCAATCTAAAACTTTTTTTTTTAAAAAAAAAAAACCAAACTTCTCTAGACCTGAAACTTGGTAAGAAAGTTAATGAAGGTAAGACGAAGGAAGTGTACGAGCTGCCGGATATGCCGGGCTGCGTCCTCATGCAGTCGAAAGACCAAATAACGGCGGGGAACGCGGCCAGGAAGGACCGCATGGAGGGGAAGGCTGCCATTTCCAACACCACCACCAGCTGCGTGTTTCAGCTGCTGCAGGAGGCGGGTGAGTATCGCAGAGGTGTGTTAGGGGTCTCGTGTGTCGCGCACAACCGGCCTGTGTGTCGCAGATCTTGTTACAGAGCAGCATTGCTTCCTGTGTATTGGTTTATCCTGCCTGGAGGCTCTGATGTGTCTCTTCTAGTAGTTTTTAGTTGCACTTTTCCCGCTGGTTCTGCAGAGCTGGGCGGGCGACTTGTTAATTTGGGGTATGAAACCATCCGAAGTAATACTCTAATCGCAGATAACACCGCAGTTGTTTCTCCTGGTTGTTTGGACAGACCCCTCCTCCTCCCCTCCACTCCTGTCCCTTCCCTGCACCGCGTCTCCTTGCCTGTAACACGGGACTAGATCCATCTCTCCTTTCTCAGTACACCTGCCTGCGTAGAAGTCACTGCTAGCTAGTGGCACCACAAGACTGTGTCTAAGCAGCACGAAACTGGTGTATGAATGTTAAAAGATAAAATTAAGAGTATCCTTTTATCTTCCCCCCCCCCCTTCCCTCTCAGTTTGATGTGCCAAATCAAGGTAAAATTTCTGTACCCTTTGTACTTAAGCACTTAGGAGGACTATATTGCAGATGCATATTTCAGTCTATTGGGTAGTTAATGGTTACTCTGAAAGACTCAAAATATTTATCATAGAATGTGTTGGGTTGGAAGGGACCTTTAAAGGTCATCTAGTCCAACCTCCCTGCAGTAAGTGGGGACATCTTTGACTAGATCAGATTAAAGATATTTCTGATGCTAGAAGTGAGGTTTTGTGGAGTGCATAACTAACTTGGGTCACTCAAGTAAGTTTTGCACCACGCTTCCAAAAATGGAGCCAGTATTTTTTGCTTTGAGAAAGCATTTTGAAGCGCCTTTGACTGAGAAGTTTGCAAGTTGTAAAGGGGAATTTGCGCTGGCGGGTTTCTAACTTGAGTCTGCAAACAGTACTATAATACAGGCACCGGTAAGCTTGGTTAAGACAGCTTATAGCTGAGCGTTCAGGGCACTTTGAAGCGTTCACACTAAGTTTGCAAAAGTTGTATTATCCGTTGTAAGGTGTAGTGACAGTTCTCAGACAGCCAACCAATAGAGTCCAAGCATGTTTTTCATAGGTGGGGAAGAGAAAGATGGCTTCTGTAGAGTTGTATCTCCCTACATTTCTATGCAAGTAGCTCTTAAAATGTGACACAGATATATCAAGCCATTCAGTACAGTCCTCAATCATTGGCTTTCTTGGGAAGCCTGTTGTCCATACAGTACAAAGAAGCCTGCAAGGTCTTTCTAATTATATTTCCAGTTGATTAAAACTACCAGTTTTCATTTAGGAACAATTTTGAATGAAGATATTTTGCCTAACTCTTAAATGGCAATAGTTAAGATAACAATCAAAATATTTAATATCCTACAGATACGAACTTCAAAGGTGAAGAAGCCATGGTGTAGACCTCAAAGATCCTTAAATGGCTTGTACTCAGTAACTTCAGGTGCTGTGGAAAAATATGCAGAGTAAACCACAGCTGCATTTTAAAGCAAAGAAAGATCTTTCAGGGTTCTTCTCCAGGTTGCTTATTTGACTGGCATAAATTACAGATAATGTGAATGCCTTATCATAGGTTGTTTACTTTGCGCAACTCTTCTTAACCTACCCTTTTTTAAAGGTGATGATTTACAAAGTCCTGTTGAAACTTCTCTTTTGTAATAGAGCTAATGTCAGCCCTTCAAAAGCATGCATCTATGCTGATGAAAAAATGTAGTAGTAAACCACACAGGGGGCCTCAATGCCTGGATTTAGAAGTGACTTAATGGGCTGTTGACTACTTAAATCATTTTGCCCTTGAGGGCAGTGCAGCAAAATCTCCAGAGTCAATGTTAATATACTATGTTTTAAGACTTCTTCCTTTAATTCTTCCTTTATGGCTCCTGAAGCGGAATGGAGTAGGGCTACTTCTTGGTTTGATAGGATGCAGCTCCTTTGTCTTCTATTACTGGCAGATGCCACTTGGGCTTGGCAGTTGTCTTGCCCTGGGGGGAGGAAAATGGGACTTTCCTCAAGAGTAAAATTGAAAAAAAAAAAAAAGCCATTTTGCACTTAGAGCACCTACCAGCACACATTGGCTGTCCCTATTTAATATGGGGCCGTCTTAAGAATTATGTCAGAAGGTTGACTTGCTGCACCAAGTTCGTATGTTTGCATGCGCTTCTGAGTCTTAAGGTCTTCTGCCTAACAAATCACTAAGACCTAGTGCCCTAAATAAATGTTGGTTTGTAATAAAAGGGAGAATGAAGTCATTCTCTTCCCTGCCCCATCCTCCTTTATTAAACAAAGTAATAAAGACTAGCATGCTCCCTAATTCCTTTGAAGCCTCCAAGTACTGTTCCATGTATAATGGATCTTCTACCAGAGAGCATAGTTGGGCGCTTGGTTGCTGCTAACTTTTGTTTGAAAACAAACTTTTAAAAAAAAAAAAAACTCTGTGAACAAAATTATTTGCAAGAATAGAATTTCTGACCAGGGCTTAAGGTTCTGAGCTACAAGCAAGCATTGTATGATAAAATTGGCAAAACTAATGACTTGTGGAAGAGAACTGCATTGATTGCCTTCTGCAAGGCCAGAGTGGGCTTAAAGTACCCTCAGGAGATTCAGTGTGTCCCTTAAGTCCAGAGAAGAACAAGATTCAGTTGTACTTGAAATTAAAGATGTTTGACTCCTGTTTTAACTGTGGAGTGTGCCTAGTAATGGAACTAAGCTGCCATCTTTACATTTAGGAATCAAAACAGCTTTCGTCAGGAAACAGAGTGACACAGCATTCATAGCAGCTCACTGTGAAATGATCCCTATTGAATGGGTGTGCAGAAGAATTGCTACTGGTTCATTCCTCAAAAGAAACCCTGGTGTCAAAGAAGGCTATAAGTTTTACCCACCCAAAATCGAGATGTTCTACAAGGTAAGTTTCCTTTCCCGTGATGTTAATCAAACTTAAACAGAGCTAGAACTCTGTATTATCTCATTTAAAATGCAAGTAGTGCTAGTAGCTGACCAGTCCTCATAGTATTGGTAGTTTTGCCACCCTCATGTTTTCTTGTGTTCTTGTGCAACAGCTGTTTTGTCTAAAGTGCATATAGTGTAATACTGGCTTATAGGGCCATCAAAGAATAACAAGCCAAACTGTACATAAAGTGCTTTATTTGTAAGGTATTAAGGACTCTTCAGGCATAAGCCTAAAGCATTAGTTGAAACAGATGTGTTTATATACTTGAAGAAATTGAAATAAATAGTGCTTGCTTGGGGAGGGTAAGTAGCTAGCTAGTGTCTTCGGATTCTGAAGTTCTCTGGGAATGGGCACTGAATGTGATGTAGCCTGTCACTCTTGGGGCACTCTGCAACCTTGAAGTGCTTTTAAAGATGTTCAGGTGTTACAACAAGTGTTTTCAATGTTGCTGTCACTTTTTTTTAGTGTGAATCATAAAATACTAGTTTGAAGCCTGTAGTTTTTTTTGAAAAACAAAACCTAGTATGATCTTCTAGTTATTATTTTCCTCTTATAGCAAGCACCAATTACATGATTTTGTTTTTCTTAACAGGATGATGCTAATAACGATCCACAGTGGTCCGAGGAGCAGCTAATTGAAGCAAAATTCTGTTTTGGTGGGCTCACTATTGGCCAGACTGAAGTGGATATTATGGCTCGTTCTACTCAAGCTATTTTTGAGATCCTGGAAAAATCATGGCAGCCCCAAAACTGCACTCTGGTAGACCTGAAGGTATAAGAATCTGACTTTTCACAATCCTGATTCTGACAGGAAATATATCACTCTGTAGTTCCTAAAATAGGATTCTGATTGTCTTTTTAGATTGAATTTGGTGTTAATATTCTGACAAAAGAAATTGTTCTTGCTGATGTTATTGACAATGATTCATGGAGACTGTGGCCATCAGGAGACAGAAGCCAGCAGAAGGACAAACAGGTACTGTTTTAGTCTTTACCTTCTAAGGCAGCTGGGAAGGAGAATAGGAAAAAAAATAAACCCTACAGTTAAACACCTGCTTTCAGAGTGGCTTTTTCTAGATAGTCTTATCTTGTTAGAGTAGCTCATAGGGTACCTAATGTCCAATCCTGTTCTCATTATATAGTTGATTATCTGGTTTATGGTAGGAAAAAATCCTCTGCCTGTATACCTTCAATAGGAATGCCCAACAGCACTTCTGACTGGGGCTGTTGTAATGAAACATGGAGCTTCCAGGGGTAATCAGAATTTCTGACTTGTACAGATAATAAATAGTTGGACAAGTCAGTAGGAAGAGTAGAAGCTTTGGTTCCCAGGTCTGCCTCCAGGTTTCTCTGTTTATTCACAGTGGTATCCTCTACTAGTAGAGATCTGGTGATGCATAAGAGGGACGTGCAGGAAGGATGCTTTTCTTTATTATTTACTTTGGTTAAGCTTAAATTCAATATTCAGTTGTCTCTAAGTGTTACTAACAGATTGTTTCTGCATATGAGGGCTTCAAACATAAATTTGAAATAAAATTTGTTCTACGTTTAAACTTGTAGCAATTGCACTTGTCAGATATCTCTGAATTACCAGATAAGTAGTTAGGAAAGAACTAGTTTGGGAATGCTGCTGCTGTGGAGCTTCTGTGACAGTCATTGAGACTAGTAACAGACCCTGCTAGAGAAAGTGGCTCTAAGCCACAAGGGAAGATTTTTAAAGTGTGTGTGGGAGGAGGGGTATTACTTTTAAATTAGGAAGCGGAACTGCTCTGTTGTTTACTTTACTGCAATTATGTAGTAGCATGCTTGAGTGAATTGCTCTAACAGTGCTTTTGCTCATCTCCCTAAAATAAGGCACATGATAACTTTGTGCAGAACCTAGGCTGGCTAATGCAGTGCTACTGCAGGCAATCATGTTGTTAAAAATCCAATTTTAAAAAAGTTGTCTTTCCTTAAACTTACTCTTTTGGAAGTTTCCAAAACCTTGATACCCTTCTGGCTAAAAGCCTTTCATGTTGCAAATGTCCGTGAATTGTAAAGTAGAAAGCTGTTTACACCTACTGAGATAGTTCTTCATTAAATAGCTCTTCCTTGCTTCCATATCCACTCTCTTCTATATCTGTACCAATCTCTGTTTTCCTTCCTGTGGAATTGCTAGAAACTGCATAAATATTTCAATTGGGGTATTCTTGCCAATTATGGTAGCAAAATGAGTGCTTTGTTTACCCAACCCGCATTAACTTCAGTATTTATTTTTTTTCTTCTTTTCAGTCCTACCGGGACCTGAAAGAAGTGACTCCTGAAGCCCTGCAAATGGTTAAGAGAAACTTTGAATGGGTTGCAGAAAGAGTAGAGGTATCTGTTTTTATGAACAACCTATTTAAACTCTGATAACTGCACGTCTTCAATCCTGTTGACTGCCTTTCTTTCCCTTGCCCCCTCTTCACTCTTTTCCTTAGTTGCTTCTGAAAACAAAGAGCCAAGGTAGAGTTGTGGTGTTGATGGGATCCCCTTCTGACCTCAGTCACTGTGAAAAAATAAAAAAGGCATGTGCAACCTTTGGAATTCCTTGTGAGTTAAGAGTGACCTCTGCTCACAAAGGGCCAGATGAAACCCTGAGGATCAAAGCAGAATATGAAGGTAAATGCCAAAGAATTACTGATTTAGATTGAAACAACGTCATGTTCAAGAATGACTTGGCAACTTAAGGATTGGGGGGGGGGGTGTCATTTTTTTAATATTTTTAAATGCTGTTCTGTACTTGCTAATTACATAATGATCGGTTATAGACTCCACTAAGCAATTATGGAGTAATATATCGTCCTGCTGCCCAGCCACAACTTCATTGCTCGAAGTCTAACCTCTGCTTCTATCCCCATACCAGAACTACTTAGCCCAAGCCATGATCATGTTAATACACTTACTGTAGCATCTTGTTGGTGATGCTGGTCCTTCTTGAAATGAGGAGTGGTAGTTTCTGTAGCTGACTGAATATTCTTATGTGTTATTAACAAGGCAGGTGTTGCTCTCATTATGTTTTCCTGCCTGTTTCGTGAAAACGTTCTTCCTCATTATTTTAGACACCATGAGAAAAAGATACTTGATTTAAATTCTGGTCTTTACTTAGAAAACTTGGTGTCTCTTCAGACATGTTTATAGCCTAGCAGAGGAGAGATAAGAGCTATTTATTTTTGTAGGAGTATACTTTTTACTTGGTGAAACTACAGATGTGGTAACCATAGTTGAGAAACACTAAATTTGAGGTGAACTGTGTAAGGTTTGAGGAGAGGAGTGCTTAAAGATCCCAGAGGCTTAATGGCTATGTTCCCTACAAAGCTAGGAGCACCAATTCCTCTCATACTGAGACTTCCTCTCAGAGGCAGAGTAAGACATACTAACTTCAGTTGTGGCAAACAGTAGCTGGGATTTAAGGCTGCAAGATTTAGAAGATATTTCTATAAAGGGGGAATTTAGACACAAAATTCTAGTGCTATCTAATGGAATTGAAAAAATATCCAAGCCTGTCATTCTGTTTGCAGTTAAAGTTTCCCACAAAAGCAAGTGCTATAGAACGAGGTGGATTGCTCATTTCTGAATGTCTTCCTTCCCCCTCCTCCAGGAGATGGAATCCCAACAGTGTTTGTTGCTGTAGCTGGCAGAAGCAATGGTTTGGGGCCAGTAATGTCTGGTAACACTGCTTATCCGGTTGTCAACTGTCCTCCGCTCTCAGCTGACTGGGGTACTCAGGATGTGTGGTCCTCTCTCAGACTACCCAGTGGTAAGATGATCTTCAGTTTATGCTCTTGTTCTGACCTAGCTCTATTTTTGTTACTGTTCTAGTGTACATAACGCATACAAACATACATGGCAAAACACTGGAAAAGTGGCTGGATCAGTACTGAACAAAGTCTCTAGAAATATCTTGCATACCATCTTTGACTTCTTGACAGCAAAAAGTGCAAGAGGCAGGTTAAAGATTACATAGGAATAATATTAAAGATATAAACTTTGGCTTATCCTTGGTAAACATTCCAGTTGGAAATTGGAATTAGTATTAATTGGGATTTAAATGATTGAATTTTGTTCAGTTTTATAGAGCTGCATTTTCCTCCTTTCTCCACAATCAGTGTAGGTAAGAGCTTAACTCTAACTGCTACTGCAGTGCATTGCTACCTGTATGACTAAACTTTTGTGAGTGACTTGAATGGATGCTTGGCAACTAGGAGGCCCAGCAGGCTGTTACCTCCCTGTCAGGAGAGTCGTTTGGTATGCTGGCTTTTGGTTTAACATGTCATGAAGCAGTTGTGTTAGAAGTGGTGGAATGCATGACACATCAGTACCTTTAAAACTAGATCATGTGGTTCCTGGAGGCTGAAACGAATGTAGTCTTAAATTGTTCTTCAGAGGCAGTGTTTTGTTTTGCTATAAAGTAAATATGCTTTAGTAAGTGGCACTCTCTTCTCTGCAGGTCTGAGCTGTCCTACCACTCTGTCACCTGAAGGAGCTGCCCAGTTTGCTGCCCAGATATTTGGGTTAAACAACCATTTGGTGTGGGCCAAACTGCGATCAAACATGTTAAACACCTGGATCTCGCTGAAGCAGGCTGACAAAAAACTTCGAGAGTGCACCTTGTAAGTCATACAAACAAGTAACTCTTACTAGTTACGCAAAGATAATGGCGTGCATATTCGTTCCTATTAGGATTTCCTTTTGGATGAGCTGAAAAGTCCTGCGTCCTTTCTTACAGAAGAAAGCATTGTTAGAGCAGCAGATGAAGTCTGTTGTGCCCTATCCTTCCCTTGTGTATTTTTTTAATATAACAACTTAGTAAAAGATGGGGAAGTAGTATTTTAGGTATCTCTTTCTGTTGCTCCATAATGGTGCTGTTCTGCTTTGTAGTGTATACTGTTAACTACAGACTGTCAAGAGAATGATTTGGTGCGATCTAAATAGAATTCAACTAGTCTTCTGTATTTCTGTAACAGTCACATTCTTCCATAGTAATTATGTATGTCTTGAACCTTATTAACTCAACTGGACTGCTAACTAAAGCCAGTGCTGATGCTGTTCTGCTTGCAATGATGGTATGCTTTCTTTAGCAATAAAATGGCAACATACGCTGTATTAATAGGAAAGGGGGCTGGAAAAATGTTTTAAGAGCCTGAAAATAAATACTTGCCTTATTTAAAAAATGTATATACATACATGTGTGGGGGGTTTTTTAAGTGTGTGTATACATAACCCATTGATAAAGCTGACACCAATTCTCTTGTTCGTTAACAAGCTATAAACACGAGCGGTTTGAATGAACTGTAACTAGGCTTGTTGCCTTCTTGCTGCAACTCTTGCCTGGTCCAGTCTTTGCCCTTTTAAATGCTAGGCAGATCTCTACCTTCAGTTGTTCTAAAGGGCCTATGTGATGTTGTCAGACTGTCTTCATACATGTCAATAACTCTAGCTATTCTATATCTATATTTCCTCATTGTTTCTATGGGAAATCTTACTGAACTGAAGGGGGGAATAAAGAGTAAAGCAACAAACTACTGGGGGGAAATGTAAGCATGACTGTCTTGTCTTTGCACACACTGATCTTCTGAGTAGGTACGATTCTAACAAATATGCAATTACTCAATGTATGTAACTTTCATGCTTTTACAATTATAAATAAACTATTGAATTCAAAGCTTCTTTATGGAGATTTATTTAATAAGTATGCTCAAATTAGCTAGCGGTGCGGTACATAACTTCAGGATCTTAAGTTAGGGAATAAGCTTGTAAAAAGCTTGTGCGCCAAAACCTGCATGGAGTGGTATTAAGGTGACAGTCTTCTGGAAGATACTCTGCTACTTGATTGTCTCACTGGGGCAGGAAGCTGTTGTTGCCTTTTACCTGATGGACTGCTTTATGACCCTGTGGTGGGTCAGGCTTACCCCTCAGTGTGAGTAACTGGGCTGAATGCTGCTATGGGGCTTCTCAGTCACAGGAGGGGACCGTGTTGTAGGTGTAGCTGTATCAAAGAGCTCTAAACAGTGCTCTTGGCAGTGCTCTATTCTGGAGTGAAGTGCAGGGGCTTTTAAATTGATCAAAAGCAAAATAACTTTTCTTAGTATTGAGGGTGGCTGCTTTTCTAATGGATTTCTAAATGAAATAGCAATGATAGTGAGGGTGAGTGATGACAAAGACGTTGAAATGCCTTGGTGGCATACCATCTCTGTGGAAGCACTGACTTCAGTGAAGATCCTTGAGACTGGTTTTTTAGCAAGCAAACTACTTACTAAGGTTGTTCTCCCCTGCCTACTTATGCTAGGACATCTGAAAGCGTGCTGTCAGCTAGCTCTCCTACCACCATAGGGGAGTTAACTTCAACTAGCACAAACATTACCAGGTGAAAAGAGCTGAGTGCACGCGCTTTACTTGGGTGAGGGAATTGGATCATCTTACCTTGTAATCGGACAAGGACCGGAGTCAGCAACTGTAGAGGAGAGCGCAGCCAGCCCTCCTTTCTCCTGGTGGCAGCAGGCTGCCAGCTCGGCTGTGTAACAATACATAACCTGAGGGAGAGGTTACACAAGAGGTGAAGGTGTCATCTCCTTCCCTCCCTACCCAGCACTACACTGGGTGTTAGCTCTGATGGGTAATCAACCTGCCAGGCCCATTAGTCACCTGACTAGCCCAGCACCATGGGTGAGACAGACTACCCTGGCCAGCCGTTTGTGGTTCTTCTTCCACATGCATGGCTGTGTTGTACTGCTGTCTCTGTACCGTCTTTCCCCCCGGCAATAAAAATCACTAACGGACAACAGTTTGAGTGTTACACCTGGAATAGTCTGTGCTGTTTCTAGTCACTTTCCTCAAATTACTTGCACCCTGATTGTACTAACTTAATTTGCAAAATTGTGCCAATTTACGTTGGGCATGAGCGTGCTAAGTGCTTTAGTTGCCATAGAGATGGTCATTCTTCAGCTTTTGGATGGGGTGTGTTGTTTGAGGGTTGTTTTTTTTTTTGGTGCAGCCTGTACTGAACTTTCCGAAGCAAACCCTTGCTTGAGCAGTTGCCTTGCAAAGAAGTACTAAGACACAGCAGCCAGCGGTAAGTGTGGTGCTGTGATCAGCAGAAGAACCCTGCAAAATCTGTCATGTCTGCAAGGACTTTATAGGGTTGTCCTAAGGGCCGAAGTGCTGCGAATCAGCCTTTTTCGCTGGAAGTTCTTCACAGAGCTTTTGCTATGAAATGAAAATACTTTCCCTTGGTTCAGCATTCCGGCTGTTACGTTAATGCAGTAGCCTGAGCCTTTCTTCAGCCAGAAATCGCTCTTGCAGCACTTGGTTTTTAAAATTGGACCAAAAAAAAGCATTCCAACAAATTCTTAAATAAAAAGTGTTTTTATCTTCATAAAAACTACCACATAGAGTGGTTACTGAAATTTATTTGCATTTTTTTTAAATTGAGTTGGAATACCTGTAATGAAAAACTTAATTTTTAAGTACCTGCGGTGGAACAAGGACCTGGGATTAGATTATGTCCTAATTAACAGTTACCTGCTTAACAGTATAAGTTCTTTAAAGATATCAGCAAGGAGCCATTTAGACTTAGCAGAGGGAAGCGCTTGAGGGCAGGACTTGTTTTCCATCCTACGCTGCTTCAGGTAGAGGTGAGAGGCACCTGGTGTCCAGCCTTTATAACATCATTTCACTTCCAAAAAAAGCCAACCCCAAACCCCAAAAAAGCCCGTTGTGTAAAAATGAGGGGAAACCCAGTTGTGCATCGGCCAGCCACAGTTCAAAGGTTAAAGTACCTATCCAGGACCCTGGCGGTACGGTTTGAATGTCCTCTGCCTGCGGAGAGCTGTAAAAAGAGAACTGAAGGCCTAGGAGAGGCTGCGATCTCAGCTTCTTGGGGAGGGCATTAAGGCACTCCCTCTTTTTGATGCCTTTCTTTTTGAAAGCTATTAAAAAGTAATTCATACCCAAAGAAAAATCGTGGCTGTTCCCTCGCTAGAGTGGGCATTTGAACCTTTTCTTGCAGCCCCAGTGATTTCTTTAGCAATGCAACTCAATTGTGAAATAGTGTCCAGAAGGAGATCTTGAGCCATGTTTTAAAATAAAACCAGCGGTGCCCGTTGCACTGTATTTGTCATACGCGTTTCCAGCGCACACGTCCCTCTTCAAAACTTCCAAAAGCTTACACATGAGAATGCTCAATTTCCGGGCTCCGACAAAAATAAGGTGTAAAGGTTGTTTGAACAATCAAGACTTGTTTCAAGGTACGTACAAGAGAACTTTGAAGTTTCATAGAGGGTTGGGTTTTTTTTAAAAAAAACAAACAAACAAACAAAAAAAAACAACGAACCACAAACCCTGAATTTCCTGCAGAGCTCAAGCACCTCGAGAATGGGGTTGCAGTCCCAGTTCCCAATTCCCAATTCCCTATTCCATTTCAGATGGAAGTGGGTGCGTTCAAAGCTCCCCGGGGTTGCTGTGCAATGGCTACTTGAGCGAGAGGGACCTGAAGCCACCAAGCCCATTTTGGGTAGGTGAGGTCCCCTACCACTGAACCATCTGCTGTGGTGCTTTTGCAGAAGCATCTTAGGTCTCGGCAGGTCTCTTCTTACTCATCGAAGCCTCACCAGGCTGCACAAAGCCAGCATTCCAGCCAGGATCCCGAAGCATCCCTGTTCACTCAAGACAGGATACGCACCCTGCAGGTCAGAACAGTCACCTGGGTTACAAGGAATGTAATCCCCTCTCTAGTCAAAGAAAGGGATAAAAACTTTTCCCTTACTTCTTTGATGAATTCTTTAACCACCATCTGGAGATCTGTAGGAAGAGACAATTTTTATTTCCCCTTTTTTCGATTTTTTCAATTTGTTTCCTTAAATAACTGCAACAAGAGTTGGACCACAGCAAGGCTGCAGCTGCCTCTAGAGCTTTGGGGTTCTGCCTCGGGAGTCTTGTAGCGGCCTTAGGCGCATCCTGATCTTTCTCCGTATGGGAATGACGATGGCTGTGAAACATCAGTTCAATGACTGGGAGCTGGGAGCTTTCTGCAGGACTTTTACTGCCTGAAGAGAATGCCCTGAATGTAAAGACCTGAGACTTGGAGAAGACAAATTTGTTGTTCCGCATGGAAGGTAAAATTCAAAACTTCTTGAAGAAGGAATTAAGATGTATCGGTGAAACAGCTTTTCTCTCTCTCTCCCCTCCCAATGACAGCTGTCATCACCAGTAGGAGGATATCTTGATAGGAAAACCGTACAGCAAACAAGTTGCCAAAAGCTCCACAGATTCTTGGGAATATCAAGCATCAAGCTCAAGGTTTTTCAAGGACAGAGCTTTTCACAGCAAAGAACACATCGCCTTCCACAGGAACTTCGAGCCTCCGGGCTAACCGGGATTTCATCCTTCAGGGCGATGAGCAGATCTGATAGACCAGCACGGGGAAGAGGATGGGCTGGGGCAGCCCCAGCAAGTAGCCCTCAGTCAGAGCTAAGTAAGGTCTGACAGAATAGGAAAGGATAAAAAAACAAAAACAAAAACAAACCAAAAAAAAAAAAGAGGAAAAAAAAAAGAACAAAAGGAAAAAAAGAAACCCCCAAAACAACCCCCGCCACCTTCCAGCCCGCTTTGCCGAGCACCTCATACAGCTCTTGGTGCTGATAAATGCATTCCTAGCTGACAGAGCAGAAAGCTCTTGAACGCGAGGAACCAACACGTGCACAAATAGATGATATAATGGAGTAGTTTAAGATGCCAAGCTCCCGAAAATTTCTATTTGGATTGGAAAGTGACTGTATTTGTCTTAATATAGCACAGCTCCCTGTCCCCCGTTTCCCATGACATCATTTCCCTCCTCTGACACACAAACATCCAGTAAATGCCCGGCTTCCGAGCTAGTACAGGTTCATACCCAGCCTGCTTTAAAAGTTACTCCCAGTATTGGACACTCTTCTGTCTCATTTACCAAACAAAATAAAACCCCTCAACCAGAAGTATAAAGAGTTCTTTACCAACTTTTTTCTCGCTAACGTTCAAAACGCTTTGTCCCAGAGAGCCTGCCACGTCCCCAGGGGCGCTCCTGACGGCGTTTAAGCTACATGGCTTGGACTATCACCCCCGCAATCATGCCTTTAAAACCAAAAGCCTGCTGTTGGCCTTGGCTTGTGAAAGCAGTTGCAGTCATTAGCAGCCAGGAAAGTGTAACCACCAAAATCAAGGCCCAAATCTTAACTGAACTCTTTATCTTCGACCGTCCCTTCCAACCCCCACCATTCTGTGATTTATTTTACTTTGTTTTGGTAAAGGCTTTAGAATAACTCACATACTAGCATCTGCAGCTTTTTGTTGTTGTAAAAAAGCACATAAATGAGGTGGTGATGGACACATTTCAGTAAGGTACAAAGTGGCAGGGACGCTGTAATCCTTAAACAGATCTCTCATGTCCCCTCACTAAGTGCAACAACCTTCCTGTTGGAAAAATCCAGCAGTAAAGAGCCAGGTTTATCGTAGAATGGTTCGGGTCAGAAGGGACCTTAAAGATCATCTAGTTCTAAGCCCCCGCCATGGCTGGGGGGGTGTTCAGTTCCTACAGCCTCGAGCAACATTTGAGTCTGGCCGAGGCTCTCGCGGGGTTCAGAGCAAACACCTCTCCCTACTGATGTTCTACCATCACTCCAAGTTCCACAGCCACCCCCACCAACATAATCTCACAACCATCTTTGCATATTGTCCTGCAAGAAACTCAGGACCAGTAAAAAGCCCACAGAGAGAAAATTTGCTAGAAAGAGCGTGATGAAGTTGGTATATTTCCCCACCAAAGCCTTTCCAAAAGAAAAATCCTGTTAGAAAGCTGCTTCTGAACCTGAAGGTCATTGGTTCTCACCCAGGGCATCAAGTCGTTACAGGAAATGCTGTTGGTGAGAGTAATTAAGGTGAAGAGACTGGAGGTGAACATCAATCACGAATTAAGAACTTCAGCAAGACTTCTAGCCACAATTTGGCAAAACTGGGAATGATTCCTTGCCAGAAAGATTTGAAGAACGCACATCACTTCTGGGCAGATACTTCTCATTAAAGCGACTCCAGTTCCTCATGTTGAAGTTTATGACATTTCTCCTATTAACACACACATATATCCAATTTATTGTATCCCTGCTTACCGATCACTGATCTTTCGAGACACATCTACTTTTGTTCTCACGTCAAGAACGCGTCCACGTCAGCCTGTCAGTTGTAGGATTCAACAGGGAAGGTGCAATCCCATAAATGAGGTGCCCCAGCGCTCACCTGGGGCAGGAGACGTCCTTACGTCGCGACAGAGAAATGAGAGGTTGACAATTTCCCTGACTGCTGCTCATCAGCAGATAAGACTTATCATTAATGGCGTTGTACCTTTCCCTTTTTCCCTTTCACTCAAGCCTAGATAACTTGCGTTCTGCTCAGGCTAAATTGCATCAATTGTTAACTTACGTTATTATAACGAAGTTGATCAAACTTGGTCCTTAGCCTGTTGCTGTTTTATCATCCGAAATCTAAAGAACGCTTGTTGTGTGACATGGCGGGGGCGGGGGGGAAATAGTTAAAAAAAAAAATAATCAAAAGAATAAGGCAGTACTCCCCGAACTGCAAACGCTACGTACAAAGCCTAGCCTCTTGGCGGTATTTTACTGCAAGGTCTATGCCAACATTCAGGCGAGCTGCTGGTTCTGCCCCATTCTGCACAAAGCAACACAATCTGGCCCACAAAGCCACCACTTGAAAAAATTCCAACTTAAAAATCCTCTTTTTTAAAAAAAAAAAAAATAAATAAAAAAAAAATCTTTCCTCCCCGTTCTTAATTTCCTGTCATTCCTAACAGCACCTGCCATCATCGTGTGTAAGGTACTGGAGAGCAGCGCCAACGATCACTCTTAACGCAGCATGTGCTCACCACAGGAACTTTTTGTTGCTGTTGTTGTTCAAGTGAAGTTTTCTTTTACATGGTTTACAATTCCAGAAGTAGAACTCACGTATGCACAGGACAGTGCAAGCCAACTGATGCTTTCTCATCTGCATTTTTACGAAAAACTCATGGGAACATATAAAACCACCCAGAAGCCACATCTTCCAATAGACTAGGGAATACTCAATTTGAAAAATCAAAGCTCTTGGCAAGAAAACAAAAAAAAAAGAAATTACCCACCAGAGTGTTTGGGTATTTCAAGCCTGGCAACAGGGACTTTTCGCTGTCAAAAAGAAAATAAACAATAAAATCCTGTCACCTGTATTCTTACTCTTAAGAAGATCTTGGTGATACAGTGTCCTCAAACCAGGACACACAAAGATTAAGTTTCTAAGGTTGTAACACACTGATGTGGAGAACCAGGGGATCCCCTTTCTTCTTCTATTACGCAAATAAAGCTTTCCAAATATTAATCCAGGACTTTATTCATACAATAAAGGGGAAATTTCCCCTAGATAGATGCCCGCATTAAAAACGATCCAGCAGATTTTGGGGTGCCTGCAATATCTCAAGCCTTAAACTCCAGAAGAAAACAAGGCCAGAGCGCGCGATGAGCGAGTCGGTGAAACAAACAAGTGTTCTGCAAGAACAGTTTCCCACAACTTTAACTGAAGTTTTGTGAAATGCAAGCTTCGTACCTGAAGCTACCTTAATTTAAAGTAGATACAAAAGCAGGACACCAGCAAAAAAACTTGTCTGACCAATAATCAGTCTGAAACAGTTACTGCAGGAGAAGCAGATAAAGTACATCCCGGTTACCTCCTGAAGTGCCCACAACCTTGCTGTAGGTTAAACGGTTGCTTCTGGCTTTACTTAAGATCCCAGAATAGAAGCGCAGGGAAAATGAAAGTGATTTTTAGTTTCCGATAAAGTTAAAAATATTACAAACTTTTAGCTTTTATTGAAAATTAAATATATTAGCAAAAGCAAGATTTAAGAAATATTTTACAAATGATTTACATACAAGAAAGCCAGTATCAGACATATTCACAAATATGCAAACCTTTAATTACAAAAAGTACCTAATTGGCAGCATGACGCTAACCTTGCCACTGCAGTGTGCTCTACTATTGATATGAATAAGGCATAGAACTCACATTTGCACCAACTCAAAAAAAGTTCAAATAAAACTTTAAGCTTTTAAATCCTGGATGCACAATCCCCAATACACACACGCACGCTCTAAGATTTCTTCTTCTAAGCTCTACAAACTAAGTGTGTGCCCTGGAAGAACAGCCAGCCTGAAAAGCCCAGGAGAAATGTAACTGGTACTAGCATTTAGTTTTCAGTTTCCTCTTTAACATGTACAGGCCTAGGTATGTAAACCATATTCACAGTTTAAGTATTTTTAGACAGAAGTACCTTTTTTTTTTTTTTTTTGCATTTGTTCCTTAAGATTGGCTCTCAGTTCAGCATACAGTTCATAATGTCACCTGTTTCGTGATGCACGCATTTACAAGATAACTTAAAAACCTGTGCCGTATTCATGGTCAAGATAATTCAACAAGAGTAGTAATATCCAACAGTGACATTCAATACTATAATTTCAAATATTTGTGCAAACAGCAAAAGAACAGTTGTATGAGGCAAACGTTTGCAAAACCTTTAACACCTCCTCAGTGTTGTAAACTTGGACTGTCAGCCTTAAGTCCTGCACTTCCCACAGCTTTAAAAAGTCAGTGGCTAAAGTTATCAAGTCTTAAAAATGTTCTCTTCTACATAGTGCAAATTGTAATGTAGATAACGTGAAAAACATATCCAGCTGGATTGACTCTGTGCAATCGTCAGTGGTCTTCTCTCATCGTCGAGGAAAATGTGCATTCAAAGAACCAGGCGGTTCAGGAAGTCGGGAGGGTGGGGAGGAGAGAGAAAAAGCAGTTCCATTACACTTCTCAAACCAGCGCTAGATGTGCAAAGGCAGCAAAAATTCCAGCTGCTACTACAACCAGAACAGAGTAACTTTTCAGGAAGACCCAGGCGGTTAGTCACTTGGACTGGTCTCTAGAAAAATACGTGAGTATATGTTGGATTTTTATCAGACGGTCTTTTAAAGACATCATGGAGAGAACCGACAGCTGATATCTGGGGTCTACTGGGAGAACAGCCAGAAGCCACCAACACCAAGCAGGACCATTGGGCATTGCCTAAAAATAAAAGATAAGTCGGTTACTCACAACCAGTTCAGTACAGTTGACTAACACGAAGACACTGAAAGACAAAGTTGTCAGCGACAACAGCTAGTTTAAAGTTTGATACTAACTACAGAATTC
This sequence comes from Chroicocephalus ridibundus, assembly GCF_963924245.1. Lineage (NCBI taxonomy): Eukaryota > Metazoa > Chordata > Aves > Charadriiformes > Laridae > Chroicocephalus > Chroicocephalus ridibundus. The sequence continues at coordinate 72,870,585 of NC_086288.1, forward strand.
CACATCCATGACATCAGAAGGGTTACGAAAGGAAGTATTCTGATCCCTCCCCAACTGAGAAGTAAAAGTAAACTTACACTAAGCTTGATAAAGGAATTATTTTTAAGACAAAGCAAGCTCATAGCTTCTTTCGTAAAAGCTGGCTAAGTATAGGACAATCGCCTAATAACAAGCCTCCCTGATAAAAACTAAATCCAACACCTGTCATGCTGTTCTTGAGGCCTGAATATTCGTGAAGCCTAATGTTTTCACTACAATTGTCTTTGTTATATTTGAAGGACTCCAACATCATCTCCCAGTTTCACTCCCTTCTCTCATTACCTCCTCGACAGAGCCAGACTACTTAATCAGTTTCTTCTAAGCTGATAAAACGTACTACGTAATTTTCCCGTCCTTTATTCAATTCTCTACACCAAGCCTTAGATGTCATGCCCAGAACTGGACACAATACCCATCAGTAGAGGCCGTATCGTTGCAGAGAAAATTCATTACCTCTACTGACTTGCAAAATATTACTGGCAGTGGTACAGTCCAGGATGATATTTCCTCTCTTGCATCTGTATCACACAGCTGACACAGTTGTGTTCCATTATAAATCTCAGGTACATACCCACAGTATCGCTGTCCTGCTAGTTAGCCGGGTTTTGCACACTTATTCCCCTTTCCTAGTATATTGTTTTATTATTTTTTTAATTAACTTGTTCTAAAATAACTTCTGAATTCATGCACTGGCCTCCACAGCATTTATAGTCCTCCCAGATCGGTTAATATAGTTTCACAAAAGTACATAGTGGATGGGTGAGGAACAGGCTTTCGTAAAATCCCACTTTGTATATAGAATCATAGCATGGTTCGGGTTGGAAGGGACCTTAAAGATCACCTAGTTCCAGCCCCCTGCCATGGGCAGGGACACCTCCCACTGGACCAGGCTGCTCAAAGCCCCATCCAGCCTGGCCTCGAACACCTCCAGGGATGGGGCAGCCACAGCTTCTCTGGGCAACCTGTTCCAGTGCCTCACCACCCTCACAGTAAAGAATTTCTTCCTAATATCCCATCTAAATCTACCCTCCTTCAGTGTGAAACCGTTACCCCTTGTCCCATCACTACACTCCCTGAGAAAAAGTCCCTCCCCATCTTTCCTGTAGCCCCCTTCAGGTATCGTAAGGCTGCTGTAAGGTCTCCCCGGAGCCTTCTCTTTTCTTCCACTTCAAAAGCCAGATTTTATGTACTTTTAAATATTGCTTTTCTCCAGCCTCCACTCTCTCAGGATCTCACCAACTTTTACTAATCGTTTACAATAACCATTAGAATAGATTGCTGCAGCTAGTTTCTTAAGAAACAGTTGTCAAATCCTAGCAGCTGCAGCAGTTTATGGCACTAGCTCAGGAAAGAGGAAAGTGTTATTGGTGATTACCTCTTTGCCAAAGATTACTGCCTGTACGTGTCTCAGGGAAGAAAATACAAGGTTTTTTTTCCATCTGAATTCTAACAGCTTTACACAAACTAACAGTTTAAAACACTACTGGAACCTAGTGTTCTCAGTGTACTAGTTTTATCTCCACAAGAGTGTATTACCCTTTCCTGCAAAAACTGTTGAACAGTGACAGAATTGCCTTTTGTTGCTCACCATAAGAGAAACAAGATGCAAGCCTTAATGCCTTCAAAGTTGGGAAAAAAGTCTTTTTTTCTTTTTTCCTTTTAATGCTTAGCAGTTGTTAACAGCGATTTCATTTTTAGAAATAAGCACCTAGTAATTCGTATTAAATGATGTCTCACCTGTATATTTTCCTCCCTGTCAGGCATTGGCCCAAAGTGCTGAAGAATCTGAGTGCGAAATTTGTTTCTTAAGTTTTGGAACCAACTGCAGGCCTGACTGTAAACAAAATTGTGAAGTTCTCTCAGTTTCTTTAGTTCTTCTTCATCAGCAACCTATAGGAGGAATGTTATGAAAATATCATTAGAGATAAAGAAACAATTAAGGTGTTTAAGCTGAAATCAAAACTCATTCAATTTGAACTATATTTAGATACATTTCTTGCATCCTCCTAAACCTTGATTGCTAATGACTGAATAGTAAAGTAAGTAAAGAAGTCCTGTGATATTTTAGAAAGTTATAGCTTCAAACAATTGTTCAAATAAAAACCACAACATTTTTTTTTGCTTTATAATAATAAAAAATTAAGCTAGCTTCCATTTCTTCCACGTGCTGGCACTGAGTCTTCCAGTAGTCTAGGGACCTAAAAATTTGAAACAGCTCTCAAGAACAAATCAAGGAAAAATCTTGACATATTAACACTATTAAGTATTTAGACAGCATTGCGAATACCTTAACATCTTCCAAATATTCGATGTCTGCAGTGCAATAACCATCTTTCATCCCTCTCCGTAAAACTCTAAATCTCTTTCCACCAACTGTATCAACAACAGACCGTCCATCAGGTAAAAAATGAACGTTCCTGATTTGCAGCATGCATCCATAATCTGCAAAACTAGGAAAGAGACCTTGTCAGTAATGCAATTACACACTTCTGAAAGGACACTTTTTATAATTAAAAGACATAAGTGACGAGGAGCTTACAATTAGGAAGCAAACCTACCCATTTTGAGAATCACTTATACACATCCCGAACTGTTTAGTCCCAGTTTCCATACTTCTGCGAATCATTAGTCGGTATCTTGGCTCAAACACGTGTAGAGGGCAAGGCACAGTAGGATATGCCATAGTGCAAACAAACATTGGAACATTCTTGGTCAAGCTTTGAGAGAACATCAAAAGAAATTGGTGGCTTAAAAATCTCATCACTGAACTTTGCCAAGACAATACGCTTTTTCAGTATGTTTGCTATATTTGAGGTCATAAAGCAAAGTTTTTCAAAGTTTAATAATAAGCAGATTGTAATAACTTTCCTAAACAATAAAAACACTAAAAACACAGGGACTGAATACCTATGTACTGATTTGAATACATGCTGCACAGTAAGCTTCACAGTTATCTAGTTAGTGAGTATCTAGTCAGTAAAGGAAGCGCTTTGTTACAGGGAAAGAAGCGTTGGTTATTTTTTTTTCTTTTTTTTTGTTTTAGTTTGAGCCATAAAAGTCATTATGCCCTCAGAGTCACAGGTTTCCTGCAACTAAAAAGATGTAGCAGTAACCGCAAGGTAGCTAGGTCACCATTTAGATTATTTTCAATGATGGACTCCAGATCACAAGATGCAATCCAGGGTGTAATTTTTACCTTGCAATATGCCTCAGCAGGCCTAATTGAAAAACAAAGTATTTTTTTCATGCTGTTTTATCAAGCATGTACAGTTGATACAAACAAGTTAGCATTAAAACATTACCTGAAGCATGGATCAGACTATAAAACGTAATTCTAATGTATGGATTCTGTTATGTAAGTTGCGTGGGCTACAGTTTTAAACAGCTTTCCAACATTCATACCTACAATACATGATGCTTTATATAGCTAAAGAACTCTACTAGAGATAAACATCAAGATTACCAAAAACTTCCAACAATTTCTTTTAATCAAATCTATCTATACAACTAATGTCTATCATCAAATGTTTTGAAAGAAATCCGCAGCCAACTCAAGAGGACAATTCCATTAACAGCAGCAAAGCTAAAACTGAAGCTCCACAACGGTGGACGCAGAAGAGAAATAGAAGGCCAAATGTATATCATGGAGGACTTAACAGCCTCACATTGCTACTATCAAAGTGTGATTTTTATTTTTTTTATTTCCACAGTAGTTAAAAGACTGTTAATTTTCTGACATACCCATTTAAGACACCAAATTAACACATCTTTATACTCTCCTTGCATCCATAACACGCCATTATTAACAATCACAAAAATGATAACAAATTTCTAAAAAGGACTTCCCTACTAATCTCTCAAGTTTTCTAGATAAAAGGCACCAAGCTTACTTTGAGTGTTCAGCGGTTTCTTCAGCATGAATTCTTTTTCTCTCATATAATTCATCAGACAAATATTTCATTATTAATTCCTCCAGCAGTTCTGTGATGCTGTATTTTCTGCTTGCAAGGTACTGTAAGCAATTTAAAAAAATTACATTAATATTTCTTTTCATATATATTAAAAAAGACTCAAGAAAATGCAATTTTTATTTAAAACCAAGATACAGGAAACGTGTCATAAATTAGATTGAAACCCATTAAAACTTACAGCTCTGAAGTTCTTATATGTCATTATTTAACGCTTAATGTTACTCTAATATTTGAAAATTAGATTCTCTATTTTAGTTCTTAGTGTCTGACAACTCAATTGTCTAACTCAGGTTGTATTGCTATGCTTACCAAAGACAGAATTAATTTCCCAGGTTATAGAGCCATACAAATAGCGAAAGCAAACAGAAATCCCACAGAGGTTTTACTGAGCAGTTACCAAAGTTTACAAACAGTATTTAATTACACCAATAAAGTAGCTGGTCACAGAAACAGAAAACTTGAAGGCCCTGAGGCAAACCTAAGCAACTTGTATGGACAAAGTTCATCTGAAGTTTTTCCCCTTTCTAGCAGCAATCCACAGCCCAAGTGAAATGAAGTTTTTGGGTTTAAGTGAAACAGCCTTCAAAAATGATACAATATTTGTATTTGTGAGCTCTACTGAGAAACAGTACCTCTTTCAAACTCTCCTTGCAGAGCGGACACTGAGGAGCATGGTCTAAACACCGTTCCAAGCAACCTTTGCAAAAAGTATGTCCACAAGGGGTTGTCACTGGCTCAAAGAATAGCCTGAAACAAAGTTGTTAGAAGTTAGATACCATGGCAAGGGTGTGTTCTGCTAAGAAAAGTCAGTGATCAACCTCTTTAATTTTTAAGACCATAAGAAAGCAATTAATCCCATATCTCCTTATTCTACCTTTTCCCCTATCCTGCAGTTTGTTTCCATTTACCACCACGCTACTCATTTTTTTGTTTTCTGATGAATCTGAACACGTTTCACAACACTAATATCTAAACATTTATCCCATTGTACAAAGATTTTGGTCTTACTACATAGAGATTCAGAATACACAAAATTAAGTGATTCTTTGAGGAGCTAAGTTGTTTTAATAGCAGTATTACTTACTGGTAACATCACTATGGACAGTTTAGTATACACCATATGTTTTAAGGTATTTATTCTGAAAACCAAGATGACCCAATAAGAACTTTCAAATACAACAGCTACACTTAGGTAGCCTAATAGTATGAAGTATCTACATTTCCTAGACAAATATAAGGTTCACAGGCAATACTTCCAAGCGTTATCCTTCCCAAAATAATAAGTTAAATAGTTCTATTGACCGAAAAAGACCCTAACATTTAACAACAAAAGATCCAGTCCTTTTTAGGTTATCAGTTAACAATGCCAAGTTTAATTTAAAAGGGAGCTTGATTAAAATAATGCTGAATTATATAGCAAATGACACATTTAAATAAGCATTTAACTGCAAGGATTGAGGAAGGCTGAAAATTATTGCCTGATAACAGAACTCATCACTCATCACTCAGTTTATATGTGGAACAGGTATGTGGCCAAGCATCTGTAATGGAAAGACTGAATTAAGGAGGAAATCTTACCTCATACATAGAGAGCACTCGAAATCTGATACATCAATCAAATCCCCTGGAATTGTTCCAAAAGGCAGTGTCATGTCCCTTTTTGTACTTTCTAAGGAAAAGCAAGACAAAATACTCAGAGAAAGGCACAAAACAGTAGACGCTTTGAACTTCAAAGTAAATGACTGTTTACCTCCTTGTTTTTTGTGTTTGTTTCTTCCATCTTCACATACAACTGTATCCTGTTCTGAAAAGGAAAGCTTTCTTTTCAACAAAGCACCTTTTTCTTGGCCAGAGAGAAGGGGTTCGGAAGACACTCTCTTTAAGCCATCTTCCTTGGCAAGGTCTTTTGTTGAGTTAAGAGCATGGGCAGACCGTGCACGATTCAAGCTTCCACTGACAGGCTCTGGTACCTCTGACCCTCCTAAACTCTGTAATAGTAAGATGAACTGAGCTGTACTTAAAGAGTAACACAAATCTTAGTATGTAAGATGTGAACATGCAAAGATACATAAGCCAAACTGATACCCATGGCTAGTTGATCAGTTAACGAGAGGAATTTGATAAGACAGTACTCCAATTTCCTTAGCATTAACAATTTAAAAATCTTCACTTGCTTCAAAGAGAAGGGAAAACTGTATTTCTTTTACTTTGGAGTCACTAATATCAAATCTCAGTATCTTCTAATAAGTAGTTCACTGGAATAAGGAGTCTAACACTCCAAATAAAAACACATCACTCCCAAATCACAATTCTATTCTTCCAATTTAGCCAATTACAGAAAGTCTGCATTTAGGCTGGAAAGTAAGTATGACAAAGATATCAGAATGTCTGATGCTTGCGTATCAGCCAAAAAGAAAAGCTATCCTATAGGTTTTGTTACCTGCTCAGGACAAAGCTGTAAATTGCAGTCAGACTCAGTCACCTCAGAACCAAGTATAAAAGGTTTATTTCGAGTATGTGGTGAATTCCATGCAGGTTCCTTCAGAAGACTCTCTCCTAACTTCTCTGGTGACAGCACATCGCACAATGTCTAGAAAACAAACAGCTAAATGTTTGTAATAATGAAAAAGGATCTAGACACAGCTTTATTATAAAACTACATACCAAAAATAAGAATTTAAACTATACAAAGTTATCCTCATAAATAGAGCTTTATTTAAGCAGTAACTGGGAAAGAACAGTTGAGAACAAGCTGAAACCTACGTACCTACATTACTAAAAAGAAATTTATACAGAAATCTTCTACAAGTGAGTTCTTCACACAGAGTTAAGACATCATCAATTCAGTATCATGCGGCTTTTTCAATGTAAACTGTTATTATCAAAGAAAAACTGTTGTGCTCTGGGCACAACAAAAGAGTTCAGCTTACAATATTTAACTTGCTGCCTGTTTTCTGGTTTTCTAGATTTCCATTTAATAACTTCAAAAGCACTCTGAAATGTGTACTTAACACTTGTACATTAGGACTATCTCTTCAACATAGCGTGATGTATCTTGACAGGAACTAGTATGTCACCTGAACCTTCTCTATACGTATCAAGATTTTTAGATGCTCAAAGTCTACCACAATGGGAGCTTAATAAAGGAATCAAGTCAGAGACAGTAATACAGTTTCATAAATAAAATTACCCTTTCTACTTCTAGCTTGGCTGGAAGAAAGTCCTCATCAAGGGCTAAGCACTGTAGAAACAGTTGTAAGGCATCACCTACAAAGCCAGAGTCTTGCAGCACTTTTCCTTTCTGGAAGTAGACCTGAAAAACAGATACCACGAAGACATTTCTAGAGAGTATGTAGAACTGCAGTACTCATCTTACAGGCATTACAACAGAATTAGAACCCTCTATGACAAAAAGAGTGTAGCTCTTCAATAAACTCCAGCTATGCACAGGGTGGATGATCCGTATGCCCGGTCTAACATACATCCCCTACAGTGTTTGAGAAAGAGTCACGGGATAGGCTGCTGTTAATCTCCTGCCAGTAATTTGTTTTGGCTTACATGAAGGGTTAAAAACCTGACCAGCGCTGAATTCACAAAAGGCCTTAATTTCCCCCTTCAGTGAGCCTTTGGAGGGGAAGAAGAGGAGGACACAATGCAAATCAATACATAACCTCATACAAACAGCTTACAGGATACTCTTTTTGTCCTCTGCTTCATTAAAAGCCTGCAGGAGAAGGGTAACTACAAACAAAACCATCCACACAACCATGCATCCCTTACATGCATATGTAATCTATATGTATATACATATGTAATCTATATTCTTAACACAAAACTATGCACTTTTGGAATTGCTTCCTCCAACTATATTTATTCTTGAACACTAGACAGCAGCTAGGGAAAAAAAAAATCGGTTTACTATTTTCTCTAAAAGAAAAAAAAGGGAGAAAAGACTACTGCATTTTGCTGAACCTACCTATATGACACTGCAACTACGTTGTCCCTTATCCAACTTATCTCAATTTTCAAAAGTTGCATTTGCAGTAATATAAATACAAGATGGATAAAAACAACAGTTATCTAACAAAAGTTAGATAAAACAACATCTAGTTGTATATGAGATTTCGGGTAATGAGCCAGAAAACAGAATTTAAAAAAAAAAAAAGAGAAACCCCTCAAACCCCTTCCCCCCCTCAATGTAGTTTCTACAGAATGACTGCCAGTATTAACAGTAAAGTCTGTTAAACAAGGCTGTCAGATGAGGGCATGCATCATCCTTGATGGATTTGGGCAGTTTCATTAAGATGTGTCCTGAAGAAGGAAAGTATGCTAATCTTCCTCTTACAGACAGTTTCTTTTCCTACAGAGATAATAACTGTTAGAGAAATCCATCAAACCAATCTCAGTAAAGTGAGGAGAGGTTTCTTTCCAAACACATAGAAAAAAAAGTAGACAGTACTACCAACGCTGAGAAGCAAAAAGTGGGATGCTCTCTGAGTTTGCAGTAGCCACGAACTGCTGAACACAGGAGGGACCAAGGCAGCAGCAGTTATCTCCCCTTGTGCGGCATGGTCGTGACGCTCCTGCTGTGCTCAGGGTTTAGACATGGCTGCAAAATGCAGGATCTCACAGTTCTGAAGGCCAGTGACTCCCCAGCTGCCTGCACTATTGGCAAAGCTCAGTTCCCACTGAGTTTTTGAAGAAAAGCTTTCCAAGCTAAACCAGCAAAGTGTCCTTCTCTTAATAAAAATTAACAAATAAAACAAACCCCAAGTCCCAGCTGTTACAGGTTACATCATCATAAACTATTCCAACTCCAAGTATTGGAGCCACTAAAAAGGGCCCCAAAACATGCTTACATTTTTTTTACCCAATACTATTGCAAAAGAACTTATTGCTTTTGCTAAATATTTTTTGACTCTTTGGTAGCATTTGGAGAAGAAAACTGTGTTGTCCTATTTATACAGCAAACTATTTTACCAATAAAACTCAAAAAATATGAGAGAAATGTTGACTTAGCACAGAGCCAAGAATTCTAGTCCTGACTGGCAACAGCGATCGCTCATCTCGTGATATTCTCAAGAACAGATAATGCTTAAAATTCTCTGACTTTGGGAAACAGAATCAAAGTGTAAACACGCAGAGCTTTAAAAGGACTAACTTGTACATAGCATAAGAAATTTTAAAACTCAATTACATTAACCTACAGAACGTACAGGCCTCAGAAGTTCTGCTTTCAATCAATTAAAGCTGGCTGCACGATTTCAGCCAACCATCCATTCAAATAGCATTAAGCTGAAGTTAAGTTTGTAAATATTTAAAACCTTCTTTTAAAGAACACAAAAAAGTGTTCTTATAAAGAAATAAAATAATTGATAACAAGTAACTACAGACATCAAAAAAGTACTTCATAATACTGCCCAAGAAGTCAGTTCTACTGCACTTAACCTTTCATCCAAAGACACCATCTCACGTTGGGATACCAAATAAAAATACCCAAGTTTCTGATGAAGGCTAAATTAACAGTTCCAAGTAGATTCGTCAATCAACTCTAACCTGCCATACTCATCAGTAGCCTGTCTCATATAAGTAACTATTTTAAGATACCTTTTGGCATTTTGCATGTCTTCAAGATAACGTTTAAAGTAGATGACGTAAGTTCTTGATGCAAGTAAAATTTAGAATTCATTGATTTTAAAGATAAAAACAGATTTTGAAAAAAAAAAAAAAAAAGAAGAGTTCATATCAACTTACCTCTGGCCAATTTGGCATTTTAGAAATAACAAAATTTAGATCTTCTATGGCTGTTTTATATTCTTGGAGGCCAACATATGACTCAGCTCTGTAAATTCTTAGCATCAAGTCACTGGAATCTGAAGACAAAAATAAAGTAACATTTTTAATAATCCAAAAATTTGTAATTTTTAATTAGATATCCTTTCATAGTGATATGTCAGAACCACACTTTTTCGTACCGTATTTTCAAAATTACTGGAGTACATTCTCCCCCGCCCCCCCCAGTGCCTGGACAGTAAAAGTGGCAGTAATTCCAGGCTCCTGTCTTTCAAGCTAAAGATCAAATTTTGGATCCTCTAATGTACGTTGCAGCAAGAAAAAAATATATTTTAAAAGATCTAACATTGAGAGTGACAGAATACAAGTATACCTCAGTACTGCCGTGTCAACAAAAGTTGAGGACTAAGTAGACTTTAGCTTTACAGTCCACCCATTCAAAAATCACAGAAATCTGGGAATTCACCACATTTGTATTACAAAGCCTAAGTATTACACAGTTTGCTTTCAAGTGTTCAAGTTTTTCTTTAAACTGTCATTTGTTTGTGTAATGCCCAAGCCCTTGCAACTATGGCTGGAGATAGAGATGTCACTTTCACAATGATACCCACTTGGTAAGTACCAGCAATAGACTTTATCTCCATGAGGTTTGAAAAGAGATAGCCAGTATCAGACAGCCTTTAACACCAGCCAGCAGCCCTGTTGTAAGGAGTTGCACTAGAGGAACTTCTGTGATGCGAAAACATCACTATGTGTTCAGTAAAGACAAGTTCCCATGTCCAATATACAGCATTTTGTACTTTTAGTAAAGCACCCTCGAAACGGGAAGCACGCCCGTCTCCATGTCACTAAAACTATGGGTTTCGTAACACAACTAACTGTAGTTGTTGCTTGGAAAAAATGCCAGCACACTGCTTTGTTCTTGGCTATTTATTTTTTTTACTACACCTGTGGTTTTCATTGAATGAGGTAAGTCACACATTGGTCTACTGTAAATAATACTAAATTAAAGAGTTCTTTAAGTTTCTTTCAAGAATATTTTCTTGAGAGGGGATGATTTAAATTCGATATTCTACCTTAGTCTATTCTAAATGTCTAGTTTAAATTTTCATAGTTTCCAACATTAGCTTGTTTTACATTTAAAAGCCAGACTGGTCAATGTTCCCATATATTCCAACACATTGCTTTGTATTTAGATCCACAATGCTACATGTAAAAAGACCTTAATGGAAAAGAAAGGGTTAAGAAAAATCAAAACTGACACAAGATTTCACAGCTGAAACTGAAGTGTCTTTCTGATTTGTTTTTCTTTGGAGTTGACAGTTTCCCTTCAAATACAAATATTCCCAAACCTGGTTTGTTTTTTATTTAGTTTTAGACATAATAAAATGTTGGTATTAACAGAAGTCTGGGAAATTGTCTAACTTAAACAGGCAATTCTGCAGGCAGAACTCTGAAGCCTGCTTTCCTGGGGCTTTGTGTTTTGTGACTGTTACAGCCCAGTAAGGCAGGAGCTTAGATCAAACTCTTCAGACCCTTTTTTCTGTTGTATTTGACTCTTTGCTGTCCAGCAGACCTAGTATCAAACCAAATTCTTTTCTTCAGAGGTAGCAGTAAGTGCGGGTCTTTGATAAGGTACCTATTTGCACATAGTCAGAGGGAGCTCATGTTCTTCAAACTTTCAAGTGTAGAAGATTTAATTTCTAGGCTTTGTAATTGTGAAAACACCAGTTTTGCAATGTTTCAGCGCACATTTTAATGTTTGCCACCTAAAGGGAGGATGCAAAACTAATTCAAACTCTTAGGCCAAAGATTAGCAGAGCAGAAACACAACTTGTGATGCATTTTCAATTTCAGCAACCCAATCTATTGTAAATACAGAAATCACTCACTTCTAGCATACCCAAAGACAAAGGACTTTAATAAAAAAGCCACCAAGTACTTTCAGTGCAGAACTGTGTGTACCTACCAGCTGTTGTTGCATTAATAGGAAAGTATACAAAGGTGTACACACAAAAACCCACTCAAGGGTTTTTTTTTATACCACTTCCAAAGCATCTGCTCCTGGCTACTGTCAGCGTAAGCATACCAATAAATGGACCATCTCTGGTCTGATCCTGCATGCTTTTTATATGGTTCTTAAAAACATACCAAATTCTTCAAAATAAAAGACATGCACATCACAGCCACTATATGGAAAAGCTTTAGGACACAGTATTTATTAGTACAGTACTACAGGGTCACCCCAACGGTCAGGGGTTGGAACATGCAACTCATGAGAAGAGGCTGAGAGAACCAGGCTCATTTAATGGAAAACAATTCCTGAAAGCCTTGGGAGAACCCAGCAGCCTTCCAGAATCCAAAAGGATGCTACCTAGAAGACTCTTGACTGAAGTGCGTGGTGCAAAAACAAGAGACAACAGTTATAAACTGAAACAAGGGCAGTTCTGAATTGAAATAAGGAGAAAATTTCTCACTATGAAGACAATTAACATTTGAGCGGGTTGCCTGGAGAGGCTGCGGAATCTTCACCCTTGTAGGTTTTCATGATCCAGCTGGACAAAACCTTAAGTAAACTGCTCTGAACTCAGTGTTTATTCTGCTTTGAACAGGAGATTGATTGGGCAACACACCTTCTTGAGGGCCACTCCAGCGGGAACAGGTCTGTGATTCAGACCAAACCCAAGCCTATTAGCTGTGTGTTTCAGGATACTTGATTAAAGACAAGCTGCGCTTGGATTTTAATCCAATAGATTTCCTTTAAATAAACCATTTCATTTTAACTCCTGCAAGGAATATATTAACCATATGAATGTTAACATTCCTCATATTTTTCAAAAGTCACTTTTGCACCATGACAAATATTTCTCTTTCAGGTGTTTCAAGAAACATAAGTAAGTTACGAAAAGATGCCATTTGAGTAAAGGTTTAGCGCCAATGCCTTACTTAGGACATCAGATTTATGTTTATCACAATTTTTTAACTCTCCACCTGCATTAAAAATAAACAAAGATGAACTAGCAGTCAGGAAACACTGAAACTGAATGTGAATTATTTTAAACATGAATCAACTTCTTATGCAACGTCTTTTCCACCTCTAAGGGTTTTCAAGAACTCATGTTCTGGAGGAAGATAGAAAGTGTAACAGCTGCTATTAATTAGCTCTCTATTGGCCTGAAATCACCTTCAATTTGCAGCTGTGAGCCCAGAGCTCTAAACTGACATTTAATGTACGTTTGCATTCTGATTCATGAAGTTCTTTAGTAGCTTCGCCAGAATGCTTGGAGTACACTTGGAACATTGAGAGTTCTCAGGACTGGAAACACAGGAATCAGTTCTACAAAGGCTTGTAAACTGACCTTCTAGCACTTAATTCTAGCACATGTACTAAATTTGTATTATAAAACTGGGGATAAGCTTCCCAGCTGATAACTATTCCCAAATTTTAAAGCAAAAATTTAGGATGTAACTTCACAATAAAAGGAATCAAAATTCTTTCCCCACAGATATCTAAATGGTATTGCTAAATCCATAAAAGAAAGATTAACTAGAGCCTGTAGAATTAGTTTTGTCTGTTACTCTTTAAAAACAATCTTGAAACACGAAATGAGATCCCCGTAAACCTTTGTGATCAATAACGGAGTCATCACTTTGCACCCTGAAAGCCACTGAGTTTTGACTCCATTTCTTTGTGACTTGTATGAATCAACGCTGCTGTTCAGAACACATAAAGGAAAAAAAAAAAGAACCAACAGTCTGCTTCTTACAGTTCTAAGATTGAAAATAGATCAGATGCTTTCTCAGGTCACATCTATACCATATCCTACACTTTGGAAACACCTTAGCAAATAAGGTAGAACTGAAAGCCACAACTGAACCCCTTCAAATTAGATTGACAAACAGCGCAGAAAAATATATGGGAGATTTAATCCCACCTACACTGAAAACAGTTTATTCTGGAACTAGATCTAACGTATCTCCCCAGAACAGATTGGAAGGATTAGACTTATGCAAGCTTTTGGGGCTGTTTTTCATTCCGCTGCAGACAACTGTACAAACGTAATCTGTAAAAATTTCTTGAATTTCTGAAGAGAAATAAAGCAGCACAAATGACGAGGGAACTCCACCCCCGCCCCCCCCCCCCAGGTGTTAAAACCCACGGCGGAGTAAAAACACTACAGGAATCCCTGAGTGGAGCCATCTGGGTGCACCGATCACACCGGCCCGGGACCCCGGCTCTACCTCCCGCCCCACCATTAGAACTCCCCGGCCACACCCACCCGTGACGCCACCGCCATTACACAACCTGTCCCCCTCCGTGCCTCCCGCTTATGCAACCGGGCCCGGCCTGCGGCGAACTTGTCTCAGTGACACTTAAAAAAAGACGGTGAAAATAGGTCTCTGGCGGGAAACAGGGTTAAACGCGGCCGCAGAAGTTCTCCCGCCCGCGGCCGAACACCGAGCACAACAAGCTCCACCAACTCCTCTGTAGACGATCCTATGAAAGCATAGGGAGGGTGAAAAAAAGCAAAACAAAACAAACAACAAAAAAAGACGTGAATAAGACCCGTGTCGGCCGCTCTGGAGCGCGCCCCGCTGCCAGGCTTGACGCTCGCTGAGGTGCGCGTCCCGCCTCCGCTCCACCGGCCCCTCTCGGCAAACTCCACGAAACTTCTTTACGTGCTGTATGGGCCCGCTTCCACCCCGGACAGCCTCAACGGGGCCGAAGGGCGGGAAGGAGACGCACCTCACCACCCCTCCAGCCCCCCGAGCCCGGCTACCAGGCGGGACGAGGGTGGGCAGCGAGGCGGCCCTCAGGCCCTCTCCACCCCACACACCAGCCTCACCTGCTCGCAGCGCCTGGCTGGCGGCAGCTAGAGCCTCTCGGAAGCGTCCCTGGGCCAGCAGTTCCTCCAACCGGCTCCCGGTCCTCGCCTTCTCGCACTCGCCCGGGAACCACTTCTCCGCCAGCTGGTTGAGGACGACGCTGGTCCGCAGCGGGGCAGCGGCCGGGCTGGTGCCCCCCGCCGGCAGCAGCCGGTCCCGGCAGCGGCGGCAGCGGGCCCGCAGCTCCCTGCGGAGGCAGCGGCGGCAGTAGGTGTGCCCGCACGGGACGGTGACCGGCTCGCCCAGGAACCGGCCGCAGCCGCAGCAGCGCAGCGGGCCCTGGGTCTCGGCCCCACCGTCCCGGCTCCAGCCTAGACCCTGCCGCAAGCGGTAGTTCAGCACCAGGCAATCCACCAGCGTCCCGAGGCGCTGGGGGCCGGCGAGGGGCCCGAGGCACAGGGAGGCCAGCGAGGCGCCCACCACTTCCTTCAGGCGGCTGCCGGGCACCAGCCCCTCGCCCGGCCGCGGTGGCGGCGGTAGCTCCCGCTCTCCATCCGCCTCTTCGCCGGGGCTGCCGCTCGGCTCCGGCGACACCTCCGAGCCCACGGGAGAGAACGCCATCAGCTTCACGGCTACCAGGAGGAGGAGGGGGCTGTGGGGGGGTGTGGCAGGCTCCCCGCTCCGGCCGCCGGGCTGGGGCTCGTCGCAGGACGCTGAGGCACTGGCGGGGCAGGAGGGAGGAGGGAGCAAGATGGAAGGAGGTTACAAAACACCGCTCCACGCCGAGCGCCGTCACGGGGCGGGAGGCGGGGACGGCGCCGGGGAGTGAGTCAGTCAGGCCGGGGCGGGGGGGGACGACAATGGCGGGCGTCATTCCCTCAGCGCCCCTCACAGCCCGCACGGGGCTGAGAGGGAGTGCGGGGCGGCGGGGAGGGCGGACGCCCTCCCCGCCGCCCCGCACTCCCTCTCAGCCCCGCTGGTTTGCCGGGGAAGAGGGGACAGGCCTGCGGGTTCCTGAGGGAGCGGCCGCTGTGGTGAGGGTGGCGGTGCCGTTGGGGCTGGGTGGCGGCGCGGGGGGAAGCCGGGGAGGGCGAAGGGATGAAGCCAGACCGGGCTGGGAGAGGGGACTCCAGCCGGTCTCCGAGCCCCTCAGGTAGGGGGACTGGGGTCGGTAGGTGCCATGGCCTCGAAAGCTTCACCTGGTGGGTGCGCTCCCCGTGGGTGATGCTCAACACTCCCATCAGTTTGGGTTGGCCCCTTTTCCTTCCGATAGGAAAAAGTGACAAAATTAAGAAAAAATCTCTTTGTCGTTAGGATTTATGTATTTCTCCCTCTTTTCTTGAATGTTTCCAGCGCTAACATGCCCATAAGGATGGAGTCCGGTGCTTTCGTTCGTTAGACTTGCTATGCATGTGCTGCAGCAGCCGGCTGGTGCAGGAAGCTTTATGTTTTTCACGAATGGAAAATAGTAAGTCAAGCGCTTTTGGGGAAGTACCAGATCCGCTTTACCTAAGTAGTAGTCACAGTGCATTTTTGTGAGGAGATACTTAGAGCTTCCAGGTGTATGTCAGCCTCTAATGGAAGCTTAAAGTCTATTGATGATGAAAGATGATCAAAGGACCGGGAAGCCTGCCATACGAGAAGAGGCTGACAGAAAAGAAGTCCGGCCTTGAGAAAAGAAGGCTTAGGGGAGACCTTATCCCCGCATTCCAGTATTTAAAGGGTGGCCACAAAGAAGTTGGAGACTCCTTTTTTACAACAAGTCACATGGGAGAGGCAAAGGGTAATGTGTACATTACTCCTGGGTAAATTCCAGTTGGACACAAGAGGAAAAATTTTCACAATGAGCAAAATTAGTCATTGGAATAATCTCTGCAGGGAAGTGGTGGATTCCCCATCGTTGGACACTCTTAGGATTCAGCTGTACAGGGTGCTGGGCCATCTTGTCTAGACCATGCTTTTGCTAAGAAAGGTTGGGCCGGATGATCCGTAAGGTCCCTTCCAGCCTGGTTGGTATTCTGTGATTTGTTTTCAGCTGTATTTCACATGTGACAGGCTGGAGGATGATCCTGAAGGTTGTTAAGAGGGCTGTAGCAAAGATGCCACGACTGGAAATAACCAGACACATCTGGACTTACATCCCGATGTTTTGTCTGAACTCATCCACCTTAAAATGCACCTTTCGCCTTTACGGTGTCTTTCAAGTTCCTAAAGTTAAAGTAAAAAGATGTTATGGTAATTGAAATATGGGGAAGAACATGGGTATGTTTTAAACATGAAGAGCTAGGAAAGATAGTCTTTTAGGGTAATTAATTAAAAAATGGCATGAGTTAGGAAGTGACAGTCAAAGTAAAGATCAAAGTAAAAGAGATGCCTGTAGTGTGAACTTGAATGGTGGTGGGATGAAGTAAAATGCTTTGAATTATGGATGGTTTGAATGGGTTATGGATTCTGTTTTAGACATGTCAAGTGTGAGCTGACCCTTCACAAAGTATCAAGGAGAGAAGCAGAGAATTTGGACAGAAGTAAAACTCTGTAAGAAGTGCTATGGGCCATCATTAAAGAGAACAGTAGTTTATTTTGTATTTCAGATTAGATCACCTATGGAAATGGAGAAGAAAAATAAACCAGGACAAAGTTCAGGGGTTTGTGGAACTTCCTTAAAAAGCTGGAGTTTGGATAGTTAGTTTGTCCTCTGCAGGAACAATTAAAAACAAGTAGAAATGAAAACCTGTTTCTTTGCACCATTGCTGTTCCTAATGATTCTTATAAAAGTTCATATGTTAGCATTCGTACTGATGATTCAAGCAGTTAGCCACAATCAGCTATTTTTCATAATTCCCAATGTACAGAAACAAAATACTTGTGGAGTCTTGGAGCAGAAGAGTTGAGGTTTTTCCCATCATCCTTCACTTCAAAACAATTAAAAACTGCGGAAGAAGGGAGTTGGGCTAGCATGGATGCATAGATGGGATAGGGAGCCTGCCATTTTACACCGCTTCCACCAGTTTTAGAAATCTATCTTTAATTAGTACTTTTCTTCAGAGCTTGCTCCGTCTGCTAGCGATGCTTACTGTCACTGTAACCCCTTACTGTCTCCTAGTGTTGGTGACCCGTGCTGTTCTCTACATACAGTTGCCCTTATTTTCTTAAGTTTCTCTTGGGAACTTCCATGCGTCAAAGGGAAAAAAAATTGTCTAGGTTCATATAGACAAAAGATTGATTTTTGCTTAAGTTGGTTCTGTGTGGCTGTAGAAAAAGTTGAAGCAGTTCATTAGATTAAAGATACAGACTTCAAATTTGTTCTTAAATACATGCCAGCAGTATGCTGCAAGAATACGGGGATTCCTCTGGATATCGAGTGGTTTTTGGAGCCTGGCATACTATGGTTAGGTTCAAGAAGAGTTTAGAGAAGTTCATAGAAAAGAATCCTTTACGTAAAAGTAATCACTTTTGTATCAGGAAATCCCTAACACACAGATCTCTAGAATATGGGAGATGATTTTGGGGGAAATCTGACTGTGTATTCACCTCATCCTTATTCTCTAGACGTTCACCTTTGATCACTGTTGTAAATGGGATACTGAGCCTAGTTGGACCTTAGTGTGTTCATTCTTACATCTTTAAGGTATGGTTTGGGTTTTGGTGCATTATTTCAACTTTGGCATATATAACTAAAGAAAAACACTCAAATTTTCTAATCTCTCTCCGTCTTACCATCAGAGTATGATAGTTATGTAAGAAAGGGGGAAAAAAAAAAAGACATGCAGCTTTTTACTAGATTAGATAATGCACACAGCTCCTTCACCACTCCATTAAAAATAGCGCACACACAAAAATCTGGTTTTTTTTCCTCTTGTAGGGTCAGATAAATGATACTTTAAAAAAACCAAAATAAACCCATGCCATTGCACAGTTCACGTGGGCCATTCTAAGAAAGATTCCAGGGATTGTCTTTTCCCTTCCAACTGTAGAGCAGTGTTTTACAACTGCTTATGTAAGTCTTGGTTGTCCTTGTTTGGAAAGGGACCTACAAAGTATTATGCCTTCAGTACAGTGAGGTATAAGCACATTCCTTTCTCATGCTGTTTAAGCCATTGATTGGATGTTTCTATAAGCAATTCCTTGTACAAATAGTGTGTGCAACCCAATTAAACATAAGATGATAATAAAATAGTGTTTTAAATTTGATTTGACCCCACGTTAGATAAATGATACACAATTATTGTGATTTAAGATCTTCAGAAATCAACAGCAGTATAAACAAAATGAAGCAAAACGAACCCAGGCTAAGGGAACAGGCAGTGGCAGGCAGTGGACCTAACAATTAATACCTGCATACTGGAGACCTGGAGCTGAGCCCCATTTTTACAATCTCTCTTGGCATATCTCCCAAGAAAAAGTAGTTAACCCAAAGAAGGTAGTTATATTCTAAAAGAAATGTGGTAATGCCTTTCTGGCTGTTTCCCCCTCTGTTTCTTTAAAGGTAGCTAGCTAGCTATCCAGCTGGTGTAGCTTTTTGCCAAGATATGTGTAGCAACGGCAAAATAAAACTAATTGGAGAAAGATTAGGCAAATTAAGAGTCATACTCTTTAAAAAAAAAAAAAAAGAAAAAAGAAACATAATGTTCCTGAGAATTAATTGTTCTACCAGGAAACTATTACCACCTTTTCTTCTAGGAAAAACAACTAAACATAAAACCAAAAATCTCAAACCATATTTTGAAAAAGCAATTTTTGAATGGCGTAGCTTTTGAAGACCTTAGCCAGTGATGTTCGAGTCATTTCAGCCGTGGCTAAGGAATAATGAATCCTCAGAACCAACTAGGTTTTGTTTTGTTTCAGTTTGTTGCTTAGTAGACTATTGGGGCTTTAGCGACATAGTTCCGGCAGGCGGACTTTTAAATGGAAAAAATGCTCAGCATCGCTGCAGTAAAACAAATGCTAATCTTTGTGCAACACAATGTTGGGCAGAAGTTGGCTTTGAGTAAATTTTTTTAGATACGAGAGTCTACAAAAAGCCGCGTTTGCAGCTGGGGCTTAGAAGTTAAAAGTGAGCTGAACAGGGCTAGGCTACTACCACTGCCTCTGGCATTTCTGTACAGAATGAGTTTTCCAAGGGATCTTAATTCCCTTTGAGAAAATCGGTGCTGTGGGTTCTCAGTACTTCTGAAATAAGGCCCTTAGTAAATTATTTAATTACACTTAGTAATTACGTATGCACTAGTGAGTATAAAAAAAATCATCTACACATAGGATAAGCAGTTAACTACATGTTAGAATGATAAGGAGCTCATTAAAAATAAAAGGGGAGGCAAAACATAATAGGATCTAAAATTCTTAACCAGGTAGAGTAAAGACAGAGAGAGAGAGAGTTTATTGGCTAGATTCAATAAAGGACTTCAGTACCTAAAGCAGGATTTAGGGAGAATTCAGGTGCCTAAGTCCAAAAATGCAGTCTGAGAAATCTCACGCAGCTGCTGCCTAACCCAGGAGATGCCTGAAATCAGAAGGCTCTTCATTGATTTTAATTTCTGTCTCTGCTGTGCACATTCAGTGTGCGGCAGCTAGAGCGGTTTAGCACCTGTTTCCCATTCAGCCATTTACAATCCTCAGCTTCAGCGTCCCGGGGCTCTATTTTGTCAGTATTCTCAGGCCACAGCAAGTGCACATTCATATTAAGAGCCTCTTGGTTTGGTGCAGCTGCTTGCTTTAACACGAAGGATGGGGAGATTGAATAACGTTGTATTTAACAACCTGTCTGCTAGATTACTGATCTAAGATTTGGAAGATTCACTTTGGTTCTGTCGGAGAGTGTTCAAACTGTGTGCTGCGCAGTACTGCGTGCCACTCTGGAGTCCTCAGCACAAGAAGGACATGGACCTGTTGGAGTGGGTCCAGCGGAGGGCCATGAAGATCATCAGAGGGCTGGAGCACCTCTGCCATGGGGACAGGCTGGGAGGGTTGGGGTTGTTCAGCCTGGAGAAGAGAAGGCTCCGAGGAGACCTTATAGCGGCCTTCCTGTACCTAAAGGGGCTACAGGAAAGATGGTGAGGGACTTTTTACAGGGGCATGTAGTGATGGGATGAGGGGTAATGGCTTCAAACTGGAAGAGGGGAGATTTAGATTGGATATCAGGAAGAAATTCTTTACTGTGAGGGTGGTGAGACACTGGAACAGGTTGCCCAGAGAAGCTGTGGCTGCCCCATCCCTGGAGGTGTTCAAGGCCAGGCTGGATGGGGCTTGGAGCAGCCTGGTCCAGTGGGAGGTGTCCCTGCCCAGGGCAGGGGGCTGGAACTAGGTGATCTTTAAGGTCCCTTCCAACTCTAACCGTTCTATGATTCTGTGAAACCCGTCTCCTCCCTCCAGGTAATCTATCTTAAAGAGTGACTGCATGAACTGAAATTGTCTTGGGAGGATGAATTAGAGATGAGGATGTGTCACTCCCTGCTAAATGCCCTGTTCCTTGGGATAAATCTCACACATCATTTCTGTTCCTACAGACTACAGAATTCTTTACTTCACAATGGCACAGCTTTTAACAGGAATAGAGCAGAGTCATCTGTGTTTTCAATAGCCCTGTCTCTTGCTGGGTAGGATCACTTTTCTGCCGTATGGTGACTTGAATATTTTTGGTTAATGGGGATACACAGTAACAATAGGTTGTTATATGGGAGGCGTTTGTTTTCTCACTTCCTTCTGTTATCCTGGCTGTGATTTAACAGAATACAATAAGCCCTGCTCCATTTTTTTTTAACAGAATGGTTGGATCCTACAGTTAAGAGAGGACTTTAGGCTGTGAATTGTAAGCACACTAAGGTGCCTGTATCTCCGTCTGAGCTAAGTTTCTAAGGAGTTACAGTTAACGCTGCTGCATTTCTTGCAGACTAGCGTTAAACCGCTGTGATGCCTCAGGACTGTACCAGACTTCATCATACGTACTGTATAGCATACGCAGGTATTTCATCTGGAGTTCTAGATTCTTTGTTGGGAAAGGAAAAAGGGAAAACTGAAAAGCAGTTTGCAATTGCATAATTTTAAGCGTCCAGTTACCTCATTCCTTTGCTCATACCAGGACTGAATGTATCCCCTTCTCTAATGCTA
Organism: Chroicocephalus ridibundus; assembly: GCF_963924245.1. NCBI lineage: Eukaryota > Metazoa > Chordata > Aves > Charadriiformes > Laridae > Chroicocephalus > Chroicocephalus ridibundus. Next base: position 72,892,319 of record NC_086288.1, read on the forward strand.
CGTAGTTCTCACTATTGGCATGTTTGGGTATATATGGATGTGCTTGTATGGGTATTCATGTCAACTGCCATTAATGAGTGGGGCTTGGTAACTCTGAACATTATACTTTGAAACTGTGGAAAAACATTGACTACCCTGGAAACACCAGTGAGTGGAGTCACTCATTTCCCTGTTCTCATGTTCATTGTCTTTTTTCTTTTCTCCATATATGATGTTGTGCATTTCAAGAGATATGAATGTTTCTACATGTGCAGGACAATAAACATAAAAATGTGATCAAGAAGGTTTTACTTTAAATTTCTCCAGTTTAAAAAAGTAATTTAACTCCTTATATGACATGAGTCATGTTTGTCTTTTCTTTAGGAAGAGAATCCTTGGACTGATTGGACTCCTTCCTTCTGCCATTGTTGTCCGGTAGGAGAGTCACATATAATCAAAATATTTATAAAATAGCTAAATATTAAGTGGAACATTTGCTCCTGTTAATGTATGTTGTAATTATTCAAATAGTAATGCACTTACAGCATGAAATACTAAACTTAGAAAGATACAGAGCTCTGAGTAATCAGTTATTTATTCTTGAAGTTCAAGCTCTTAGTGCAGGACTGTGACTGAATAATGAACAAAAAGCAGAATAACAGCTAAGGAAGTACTAAAAAGACTTATTAAAGAAGGTGTTGTTTTTAATAAGAATTGCTCTTTAAGGAAGTGTGCAAATAGCAAATAAGTCAGCATTTTTTCTGTTTATCAGGATGTTTTTCTTCATCTGAAAGTTGCTGGATGACAGTTCTGTTGCATGTACTAAAATATTTTTTCCGTGTGTTAATGGATTCACATTAAAGAAAAAGTACAAGCTGGTTATTTTTAAAAGAACGTGTATCAAAAGTAAAAGATAGTGATTGGGATATGTGTTCTGTGTTATAATTTGATATTTAAAGAACAATTTATTTTGGTATCTGTTTATATATTCACTAATATTTTCTAATATGCCCCCTGATATATATATATTCTCTAATATATCACTTGCTGTCAAGTTGGATGTTTTGCATCTACTTGGGATCATCCTCTGAGATAAATTATATTCAGATATATTTAGTTTTGAATATATTTTGCCAAACAGGAGGGTTCTCTCTTAACTTCTAATAATTATTGCTGTTCGTTCTTATACAATTAAAAAAAAGGGGGAATAATTACAGTCATTACATTATATTTGCATTAAAAGTATGCCTGTATTGTAAAACTAAATCTTATGCCAAGGGAAAAGGAAGAAAGCTTATTATGCTTCATATCTAGCCTCTTGAGAAAAAAAAAATGCTCTTTTCTGGGTAGTAAATAATTAATGTCAAAAATTACTCTCTGAGGTGTTTGGGGTTTTTTTTTGGTACCAGGCTTACCTTGATAAAAATGGTGAGTGGAATACTCTGATGTTTACAGTACTACTGCCTGGGGGCTAACAGACTCTCAGAATTCTTGAGTTCTGCAACATCATTAACAAAATTAATAGCCAGGCCAGTAATTGATTCCAGGCTTAAATGCAGGTTACGCTGATTGTAGGGCTGATTCATATCTTAGGCAGGGTAGCTGAGTTAAGTAAACTGTTATGGTTAAATAAACAATAATACATCAGAATGAAAGGTTTCCAAGTAAGCTATATGCCAATAGATTACAGCATATCAGAGCCTGCGTGTCAAGAATGGTGAAATGTGAGCAAAGAAGGTGGCAGCCTGTATTCTAATTTATCCAGATGGCATTCTCATTGAAAAAAGGCTTACATTGTAAGAGAAATACCAGGTATTTGAAGAGGGGAAATTTAGGTAGAATAAATAATTGTTGGGAAGGAGGTGGAAGCAAAAGGAAAAGTAGTTCACTTATGTTTTTGAAAGACATACTGCAAATCTCTTTGATTATATTTACACTAGTGTGACTGAGCTGTCCCTCTCGTCACTGAAATCACCTCTTTCCAGAGGGCAGCAAGCTGGCAAGTCATGGATGTGGCTACTTTCCGACTTTCTGGTGTCACCTAGAGCAAAATACAGGTTGTGTTCAGATTGTACCATAGCTCAGATTTCCCTGTGTCCACAGTGTTTTGAGAGCACAGTGATATCTGGAAGAAACCTCTGATCTTTCCTTTACTGCCCCAAACAGAAGAATGTGAATGATAACATGCGCCAGTAAATCTGAAACAAGTCTTCGGTCTTGATACTACTTCACTTTAAGATGATGACTATCTTTCCATAGATCTCATTAGAAAGCCATAAAGCTTTTATAAATTCTTACTGCAAATAACAGTTTCTTCCCGGAATGATTGTTTTAAGATATCATTAAAATAATCATTTTTAAGGTGATTTATGTAAGAAATACAAAGTCTGCTGAATGATTGATCATTGTTTTTTAACATCTTAGATGTTCTAGTCAGTTGATTTTTTGGAAAATTTTGGGTTTCAGAGTACTGAGTTTTACCTTAGATTCTGTTATTGTTTCCACTGCATACTTCACTCCTACAATTCTCATGGCATTATCCTCACTATTACAATATGTACATGCAATTAAATATATATACCTGTGAACAAAGTGTCTACGACCCTTTTAAAAACAGTTTGCATTAGCTTCTTCAAGTAAGGCTTGGTGTTTTCTGAAACAAAAATTAAGTACCGTTTCAAATGAAGAGAGTAACAAGTGCTATTAAATGTTAAAAAAAAAATTACTACTTTTGTCCTGGTTTATACTTCTGTTTGTAAAAGTGATAGTGTGCTTTTCTGCATTCCAGAAATTTCAGTAGTTTATCTTCTCTGTGATCAGCGTGCAAGAAAATGATCTTTTGAACTGTTTATAACATGTACGAGCTTCCCTCCAAAGAAATCCACATTTGTGTCATTAGTAAGCCTCAGCTGTGCGTGCCTGTATTCCTGCTTTAGCCCATATTACAAACTGCCAGGCACCACCCTATCAAAAGGTACATTCTGCCTCAAGAAGCCACTTTTTCTCCAGCAGCAGAGACATTCTCCTGTAGTTCACTGCTTGGCTCTTGGAGTTAGGAGCAGGCCCTATGAAAACAGTCTCTGAAGATGCTCAAGAGTAATTAAAAATAAATTGTGACGGAAACGCATGATACTTATCAAAAATTCTATTGTTACTTATGGAAGGTGTTAGATAGTGCTGAATGAAATTAGGAAGGTGTGGGTTTTTTTCTAAAGCAGTGTCCTATTTTTTTTTCTTTCATTACAGATACAAGTTAATTTTTTAATTTTTGCCCACTCAGTCAAGATACAGACAGACGCACAAATGTGCATCCCTAAAATGGGAATTTTTTTTATTTTTTAACAACTGACCTAAGATGCTTCATTTAATTTCATTTCATTTTCCATTTTTGGTCAGTATCACACAGGAATTTTAGAGGGGTTTGATGTGCCTGTTCTGCTGTAAAAGATAGATTCTCTGGCCAGAATGTACTTCTCACAATGCAGAAGAAATTTCACAGATCTCCATGAAGATGTTGTTTTCCTGCAGGCTTGGCCCTTAGAAGGAATGGAAGTTTGAATTCCTGCTTAACTTGGTAAATGTGCTGCATTGGAGATAGATTCAGTGTTTAATAAACTATTTGGGAACAAGTTTCAGGAAAACAAAATATCATAGTTTGAAATTTTCTTTAGTTTTCCCACTAGAAAATTGGCAGTTAACAATTGCATTATTTGTCAAAAAATCTTTCAAGCAAGAAACTGGAGTCAGCTCTATTTGCATGATGGTCTAAGAGTTTAAGCAATTTTCTGATTACTTGCTGTCATACATAATGCATCCCAGAAACAAAATACGTTTGGATGTAAAAGAACGGCACTTTTAGGAAACCAAAGATAATGACAAAAATAGAGATTGTTGCCAACCTTTCAAATAATTGCTTAGTATAATAAGTTCGATAGTGAACTTTTAAAAGCTACAGGTTTTTCTGAAGGAGATTTTTTTCAGCGGAATAGTGCAGTTATTGAAAACAACAAAAAGAATAAACTATTTTTTTAGTAACAGGGAACAACAGATTCTTTTTTAAGTGTTTTCATTCCATTGTGCATAACTGTTTCAATTAGGAAATTTAATAAATAACTGCAACTTTATATTTAATTCCTTTTGGTTTGTCGTCAAGAGTTTGAATTTCATGAGTACCACGGGACAGTTTCCATACTTGATCTTCATAATCCCCGTGGAAGGCAGCTGAATTCTGGGTTACCAAAGCTTCATTCGTATTAGAGATTGTGAGAGTTTCAGGCGTTAGGTGAGACTATGGAATCCCTTATGTTCACCCAGCCGAGTATTCCTGGGGTTGTACGTGCTTTTAAGCCACTGACTTGTCCTCACGCCCTCCATCCTTTGGTGGCCTCCAGTTGTGTTGTGTCAGAGCACAGTGGGACGAGGTAGCACTAGGAGTCCCTGTGCCCTGTTTTGTTCCTTTTGCTCTCCCCTTACCTCAGCCGTTGTATCTACACCAGTGCTAGAATGATGAAATGCCTGGTGAAGCTGCAAAATACCAGTTGGTTTTGCACTAGAGAAATTCCCATGGAATGCTGGTTTTGGGCATAGGCACAGGAAGCACATGCCAAGGGTATTGGGCTGCTGGGAGCATTTGCTGCCTGTTTGATCTGTGCCAGAGCTGCAGCACTGTTGCTGACTGTTGTGGTTTGAGAAACCCGTAACAATTTATTGTCATTTAGACAATTATTCTATCACCCAGTGACCCCTCTCTACCCGGGAAGGGGGAAAAACAAAGAAACAAGAGTGTTGAAATATAAATAGATTTAATAGGATAAGACTATGAATAATTAGCATTAATAATACTAAAGAAGCAATACTGATCCCAATACCAATATAAAATATCCAAGGATTATACTCAGCCCATTCTATCAGCAGGAAGCCCTGCACTCCCAGCAGGGGACAGCAAATGTGGGACACTGGGAGCGCTGCGGCTTCGGGAGGAAGGGAATGGCTCAGGGCTCCAGCACCGGGGCAAGGAGTTCTCTGGACCACAGCCATTGAGGGAGAGAGAGAGAGAACTACGCAGCAAACTTTCTAATTGATACTGAATGTGACGTTCATGGTATGAAATAATCCTGTTGGCAGCTTGGGTCAAGTGCCAGGGTCTTGCTCCTCCTCATCCCCACACCTGACAAGGCTCAAAAACACTGAGACCTTGATTCCCACATAGCCTAGCTGGATATGAAGTAAATATTTTCACAAATTGTGACACAAGTGTCCTCTAAAAGTGCAGTTTTCCCAAGCAGTAGAAGAGAAATTAGTCCTGTGTTGCTCAAACCAGGACATTGACGTTAAGGTAGGAAAGTGTCGGAAAGCGCAGAATGGCCGTTGCAGCAGAGTCGTCAGTGGCTCTTCCCAGCCATTAATTTCATGCTCTCCTCCTTTTTCCTCCTACTTTATGGATCATGCTGCCACAGGAGTAAAACTTTTTTTATAAGAATTTGCTCTGACTTTCTAGGCACAGCTCATCTCCTCATCCACCCTCGTCCCCTTTTGTACGAAAAGCCCTTTCTGGTTTCTGCAGCCTCAAACAGTATAGAAGTGTCGTATGAAAAATCTGGCTTTTAGGGAAAAACTGCTTGCAGGAGTAATAGTAGGAAGTGCTTATGTAGGAGTATGGTGGGAATTTAAATTTGCTTTGACACACTAGTGATTGACAGTGAATGATGTTTTGAGTGGTCTTTTGTACAGCTGAAGTAGAGTTACGCTGGTGGTTTTGCAACAGTGGAGGTTTCCAAATAATCCCCCAACATACGTACATCTAACAAAGCGACACCACTGCAAAGAAGTGACAGGACAAGAGGCAGTGAGCACAAACTGAAATACTTAAGAAAAATATTTTTTACTGTGAGGGTGGTCAAACTCTGGAACAGGTTGCCCAGAGAGCTTGTGGAGTTGCCATCCTTGGAAGTACTAAAAACTTGGGTGGACGTGGCCTGAACAACCTGATTTAGTTCACCCTCCTTTGAGCAGAGGGTGGACCAAAGACCTCCAGCAGTGCCTTCCAATCTGAACCAGTCTGTTACTCTGTTGTTGTAAGAAAAGCCTGCAATAATCCTTTTCAAAGCAAACTGGTAATTCCCTGGAGTATTGTTCTGGCTAACAACAGTTTGTGGTTCAGAGACTTCCTAATACGTTCTGTTGTCACTTTAGCAACCTTTAATTATTACAAAGGATGTAAGTGAAAATTACACATGCAAAAAACCAGACACCAAAATCATTGTTAATGAATAGCTCCAGTTGTGTAGTCATTAATTAGAAACATTTTGAGTAATAATGAGACAGATTTTGGTTTCTTTGAAGTCTGTAGTTAAAACTTTCATTGACTTCATGGGGCTAGGGATTTGACCCATTACATTTTGTATCTGACATAAAACATGAACTAAGGCAAAGCGAAGAGGTTAGTTATATATTGAAACATTCAATAAAAGGAAAACCTGTGATAATAGGAAGTTCAAGTTACTTCTGCCTCCAACCATCAAGCAGCTCGCTCTGGTCCGGTCTTTGCACAGCCTCAGAATTGCTGTGCTCCAGGCTCTGTGCATTAACTGCTGGCATGATGATTCGTTTGGTAGGAAGGAAGAGCTGGGAGGCTTCACTGTTTCATAGAAAGGCTTTTAAACATGTAGAAGCAGCCAGGGAGTGCACAGTTGAGGAATGGGCCTTTTTTATATGACAAGTCACGCTGTACGTTGCTGTGCAAAGAAAACTCTTGATTTCTGATGTTTGAGAGTGGAAAATTATCCTTCTGTTTGATAAATGAAACTGTTTGCCCCCAAAGCAAGCATATAAGTAATAGAATAAACATATTTGCTCACCAACGGGATAGTTTCAGGAAAAGAGGATTAAAATTCTTGGAAAATCAGCGAGGCAGCTACAAGTGTCAGGTGATTATATGGCCTTATGTAAGTGCAGTGTTTGGTGTCCAGCCAAGTATTTCTAAAACTTATAGGGCAACTTCTGTTCACATTCAGGCCAGCGTAAATCTGAAAGAGCTTCAAAAAAAATCGAAGAGCAGTGCTTGCTCTTACGTTAGAGCTTTTTTTGAAAAGAAAAAAGGTCTGTATCAAAAGAAACTTCTTTACTACAGGGAATTTCTAAAGGGAATGATGTGGTTAAAACAGAGGCTTGCAAGAATTGAATTTTATTCCTGCCTTTCTTGTAGATCTCCTGTACTGTACGGGGCAAGCTATCTTTGTGGCTTAATTTCTGTCTTAACCGTAGCAAATGTATTGTGTTTGTGTATATCTGATATTTAGATAATATAGTGGGGGGTGGGCTGGTAAGTACATTATCTATTTGTTGTATGGCAGTGTATTAAAATAATTTTGTTCATTATTGTTTCTGTTTCATGCAGAAAAACTCTAGTTGAAACTAACTGGGAGAAAACATTTTTAATTCTTTTTTTTTTATTTTACTCCCGTTTAGGCAGGTGGTCCAGGTGGTAATAAACTGCTTCTGAAGTGAACCCATTTTAAATAATCCATTTATTTGTATTGTTTGGTAGATTTTTTGAATGTGTAATAATCTTTCAAAGGCTGTTTTTTCCAAGATAGCATACGGAATGCAAATTGTGTTCCCTAATGTTATTTTTCTTGCACATCCACTCTTTTTTATCTCATGGTTAGTTTTCGTACCATTTGTATCACATTACTTTTTCGCCTCAGCTTTGAAATATCTTTAAACTTGGTGAGAGACGTAATACCATTGAATAATTCTCTTTGAGTCATGCAAACCTTCAGGTATTTAGAATTAGGAAAGCGAGATCTTACATTGGTAGAACATTGCTTGAAGTGCTGAAGATGACTGGCTAAATCTGGTGAGTACTAATTAGGTAGCATTTGTCAGTCTGTCAATCAGTCAATCTTACAGATTTTCCTGATCACATACTGAACGTACACAGAGCAAGAGAACAGATACAGTGAGTTCAAGAATTGTCTTCGGAATGATCCTTCTTTCAAAAGAGATACATGAACTGATGTTCAAACAGAAGCATAAAATGTTTCCAGATGACAACAGAATGAAAGATGTCACAGACGTCTCAGGAAAGGAAGTCAGAAGAGGCAAGAATGTCTTTGGAAATGTGTTGGCTTTTACTGAAAGTGCGAATTTGGACATCAGAGAAGTACTGGAATGCCTGCCAGGCTGTATTCTCTGTCCCCACTAGGCTTTTAGCACTGTAGTTGCCCACCAGGCAGCATCAGATGAATCATCATGAAAACCAAAGAAGACAACTTTACTTGAGAGAGAGAATATGGAATACGAACCCTTGCTGAGACAATCCAATTGCCATCTGTATGTTTTTCTGATGAATGGCATTATCATATCTTTTTGTGCCAAATGAGTAAGCTATTTTCACCACACAAATATGATCTACTCCAGCACATATTACATGCTAACTACCAAGCACAAATTTCAGGATGATCTTTGCAATGTGAATTCACTCTGCCAGTTGGAAACCTATCCGATGAGTTCTGGTTAGAAAACTAATGCCAAAAGAAGTACAGGCCTGTGATTAATGGCTGGGTCATCAAAACCCCACAGCTTTCCAGGAGCTTATAAAATGCAACTGCGTCCATCACTGCCAAGTTAGTGAGTAAGTACATATTAGCAACCAGTTGACTCAGTTAGAGAGATGTACGAGCTGAAAATGTGTAACAAAGAAGAGAACGATGGCAAATAGGAAGATGGTATGCAAGAGCATTTCGGTGAAGAATTGGAAGAGAATAAGGAGAAGAATTGAGATGTTGAGGTATTCTCTAGTGCTTTACAGGAACCTTACAGTATATCTAACCTGGTTTCAATAAGAAAAATAACATTACTGGTTTACAATCAGTTTAAGTAATATGAATATGTATTCCATACTTGTAGTAAGAACTCTTTTTAATCAATACCTAATGTTTATAAAACAAACATTTTTTTTCATAATAAAATAGTTACCATAGCTAAACTATCCCTCAGAGAAGGTTTTCATATTAGCAAAGCCTAGAGATCTGTATTCTCAGAAAGCATTCACTGGCTCAGATGTAGCAACTTTTAAGATCTTAAATTTTGCGTCATTGAGTGGTGTTTCTTTGTGCAGTCTGTCTTCTCATATAATAAAGCCTACTCACAGATTTCCCAAAGCTTCTGTGCAAATCCACAATTTCTGGCAGCTCACGTTTATACCAGGATAATGTGGTGTCAGCGTAATAACGTTAGTAACAGACCAATGGTTGCCTGAGCGAAGCTCTGTGGAAAGAGAAAAGTCACGGAAGAACTTCAAGTTTTCATATCAATTAGAGGAAACTAATTTACAGCAACAGCATATAAATACAGTCAGAGTTCACATTATAAGATGAGTATATAAGGGAAACAATGTGATGTGTTTGACAGGTGTCCTTCCTGGTCTTGGTGCTGTTCGGTATTTCTTGTTCTGTCTTACACAGCACTGATTAGTATTTGATGCTTTCAAAACCAGAGGATATCAAATGCTGTTGGCACATTCCCTCTTCATAACACTGGTAAGTGTAGCATTGAAAAATGCTGCCATTACAGGGCAGTAAAAGTGAGATTTACCACGAAGAATACCTCCATTATACAGCTTTCAGCGGTAGTGCAAAAGGGCTTTCTGGAATTGTGTTGGTATGACCTCAGTCTTTGAAGAGACAGCTCGGATTTTGGGTACGCTTGTCACAGTACATACTGCAAACTGTTGACAAAAAGTTACACTTCTTTTTATTATTCCTTTGTTGAAGATGTGTATTTATCTTGCATTCTGTGTGTACCTTCATCTCAAGATGCATTTAGTAAATCATTTATGAAGCACTGGAGGTTTTTTGTCCCCACTTTTGAGTGGAACAAACTGCTGTATGTCAGCAGTACGGCTTGTGAGGACAAGAAGTAAAGCCCAATGTCTAGTTGATATCGCAGTGCAAAGATGTGAGAAACAAAAAATACACCTTTACAGAAGATTCACCTCTTGACATCGGAATGGGCATCTCTGCTCTCCCAAAAACTCATTACAACTTAAAAAAGTTGTTCTGAAGACCATCTGAAAAAACATCTGAAGAATGCTGGTTTCTGAAATACTATTTTAGTAGAAATATCACGCTCTGACACTGATCGAGTAGAGAATCAGAGATTACCTAATGAATTACGTATGTCATTTCCTGCCGCACCTTAGTTTTACACGCCAGCTCTTCAAGTTGGGTATGCGATCGACTGTTTAACTTTGAGAAAAATAAATAAGAAAACAAGAAGATTCCACGATGTAAATTTAAAATGTACAAAAAGTTTGAACAACTTGGGATTTAATCAAATTTGGAATATTTCACCTTCATAACAAATAAAGCTAACACAAATAATTTTTTAGTATCTCAGACTCATAATGTGGTGATCTGGGGGGAGAGAGGCTTTTTTTTAAGCATTTCCTGATATTATCTGCCAAACTCTGTTAAATGATTTACTGAGTGGTTTCAGGGCTCAGTTATTGTACAGTTCTTCAGTGTTAATATATCACTCTTTCAACTGTAATGGAATTACCAAGAAAATTATTTCTCTTGATATTTTCTTGGAAGCAGTAATCGTTTTTTGTGTCTCATGATATTTGAATTCCATGATGATTATTTAAATGTGTTTAATTTTTTGAAGATCTTTAATCGTTTCCACATAATTTCTTTGTTTGTCTTTCACAAGAACCTCTAATGTTACCAGTAGCTGTACTGTTTCTCTATGTCATTCTTTGCTCTATTAATTATTTGGCTCTTCCTTGCCATGGGGGAATCACATTTTTCTTTCAAATTGCCAATTTTTAAAAATATGTAAAATAAATTTGGATCAGTTTGTTCAAACCTTTATTTATCCTTTCAAACCTGAACAAATAATTAAATAATTGCACGCCTTAAACTTGTCTTTTTTTCTAACTACATCAGGTGGTCCTGTAGAAGATAATGCTTGTCCCACAAACCTTACCTTACTTTCCTGTCAAGTGATCTGCATGCACCGAGGCTATGGTAGGACTAAAATATGTCTGAAGGAGGAATGCGTCTAAAAGAACCAGTGGTTCTGTAACAGTTGATTCTGTTTCTGTGTTAAAGCTGGGAGATGAGTGGGAGCTCGCATCCAGAAACTCTCTGCTATATAGTCGTGGAAGACAGAATGGGTCTTCTTCGAGCCCCGCAGTCCCTGTCTCTGCCACGCAAGGCTGTGCTCCTGTGCTCTACATAGAGTTGGAGTTCAGCTTTTGAGCTTTAAATGCCCCAGAATGAAAGTTTCAGTCAGTTTCCTTGAGAAACCCTCCCTTAGCAGAAGTCCAAACATGTGAGAAGCTTTTTCCTGTTTCTCAGACTAAGTATTATCTACCTTATTTTTATTGAATTCTTCTAGTTATTTTCCTGCCGACAATTCTAAACGGTATCTCTGCAAGCAGGTATGACCCTGCTAGTTGTTGCTTAGCCAGCTGCCTTCTGACAGCGTATTTGATGTCCAAAACAGTCAAAGGAAAGAGCATATTGCATTAGTTATTCTGGTTTTGCAAGTCATTTTCTGAAACAACTTTTGGTGAAAAATCTTTCAAAAGAGAAACTTTCTGTAAGGCATAAAAGTCAGCAATAAGAATTCGTATTTTTAGTTTGTTGTAACTTCTCCAAAATGTCTACCCCGTTGTTGACTCAGAGAAGCTTTCAGAGTAGGAGAACTGGATCTCAGCCATCATACTTACATAAGAAAATTTTTTTTAAAATAAGCAATTTGTTGATCTTCAGTCCTCTGACTGCCCAGATTATCCTCATGATAACCTTTGTAACCTTTGATTAAAACGTGCTACACAGAAGAAATTCTACCTGTTAATGAAGCTTAGTTTACTTGTGCTGGAAATTAAAAATGTGGCTGATAATTTTTCAAACCAGCTTAGTGAATTGTGGTACAGCACTGAGAAGGTTGATACACAACAGTAAACCAAAGCAGGACAAATAGAGAATAAATAAGAAATTTCGAAACTCAGATTAAATTATGATACATGGTAGCTTTGTTAATTCATCAGAAAAGAATGTTATTCTTTTTGAACTTAATGAGCACATGAGTCTGTTTATCACATGCCTCTATAAATAAGTGTCTTTGCAGATGTTTTCTCTTTGTTGAAAATACTTGTTTCTCCCCTCAGGGCATGCTGCACTATTAAATTATACTATGAATTTCCTTGCATATTACAGAGACGCTTAGAACACTGTGGCAGGCATAGCACTGGCATAACTTTTTAATATCAGTTTCAAAAACTATTTACAGATTATTTCAGTAGTATAGCACAGATGTATTTTATCTGGCAAAACTTCGTAATATAAATTTTAAGAACCATTTACACATTATGTCAGTAGTTCATTGATGCTGTGTAATCAAAAATGATTGGCTAATTTCATTGATGGTGATATCTCTTTTAATACAATAAGTACCATGAATTTCACTGACAGTTAAATGGTCTGGGTCACGTAGGATAATTTTCTTACCCTAATTAAGTAATAATTATTTGTCCACCATATCCATACTTCCTATATCTGCAACCCCCCATTCCTTTCATAGTGTGGTTCATATTTACAATTACTGTCTAATTTCAAATGTCGTGTTGTCAGCGTTACCTCAACAAACCCATCTGTTAATGACTGGACAGTTTCTTCAACAGACAGAATAAATGCAATCACAAAACTATTTCTGAAGAGACTTTATAAAACTCCAAAGAGGGAAAGATGAATGAAAAATCAGGAATTACTATGTAGTTTAGGAAAAAATGAATTCTAAATAACAATATACTTGGATATGCTCCCATTTATTTTATATTTCAACCCGAGAGAATTCATTATTAGTCTTTTACAGTGAAATACTGGGATTACTTGGAAATGTAACAGTAAAGAATAATCATAGCTTTCGTTTGCATGCTCTGTTTAAATGTGGTACCAGATGACTTCTCAGCAGTGAAATTTTATTTTTTTAAGCTAAAGTGTTCAAGTCTGGGTCCGCTGACAGAGCTCATACCTGGAGAGTTAAATGCTACAAACCTAAAATGCCTTTGCTTTCCAGTCAAGGTTGGCCTGTACCGATGCTCACAAAGTTAAGCACTTGTCACATTCTTTAAATACAGCTGTCTTGACTGGGCATAAGAAACATTCCGCACAGTTTGCACTCACTGTAAATTACTTTGGGCTCTTTCTAAAGAAAAGTTCCTTGGCATAGTTTCTAAGACACGTTTCCCTCATTAGAAGAACAGTGTAGGGAAATTAGGTGCGAAAACACAAGGGGTGATAAAGAGCTGTAAAATTAGCTTTATATTTTGTGATAATGTCTGTGAAATCCTTCTTCTGGTGATACAGAGTGGACATGATGTGAAAGTGCATTTTTAAAGGAGCTGAGGCTATACAGAACCATAACAGAAGTCCTGACAGGGCAGAGTTCTAGCACTTCATTGTACAGTGGCCAAGGATATAGACACCTTTTGCAAAAGCGTGCAATGTCGTCACGTAACATTCAGTGCCAGTAGATGGCCTTAGCCTGAATCAGCCACCAACAGAAGAAAAGGAAGGAATGTTGGGTATGTGTTTAGTTGTGATAAGTTATTAGTGTTCATTCAACACTAGCATCCATCAGGCACTCTGAAGGAATGGAATGCAGTGGTTCTGCTGTGAGGATGTGTTTATGTTGGATTAGCCTGTGCTAATGCCGACTGTGATTTTCACCATTTTAATCATGCCACCACAATATCCCTTGTGGCTGAGCCACTTTACAACCTTACTGCTGTGGGCTGTGGCTCGAGCACTTCTCACATGTGGAAATGCTTTGCTTTCTGTGTATCTATAGTAACTAACTGCTGACATTTTCACTAAGTGCTGTGCATAGGCTGATGTATGACTGTTATTATTATCTGCTTTATAACTTATGCCAGAAGGCAATGTAGTATGTAGTACCTAAATTAGCTTGAAATAAAACAGTTCATGATCTGAAGTCCTCCAGCTGTGACAGCGAAGATACTTATGAAGTTTAATTGGCCCTACCAGAAATAACCTTTAGTATGTATAGAGACCCTTGGACATTATAATTTAACTTTCTTGATCTGAGTACAGATAAACTACAGTGGCTGAGTCGGCTATAATGCCCCCAGCTCCCATCGTTTCCTTGACTGGTAGACATGCGTTTTAGTTGGTGATACAGCAGTGGGTAGGTGAATTTGTATTTTCTTCAAAACATTGCTTCTGATAAAATGTCTCATCTTCTCACTGGTGTCTAGCTCTGCTGAAGTGTTTCTTTTCAACTCATAAACATTCCTTTCCACAAAGTGTAGTGGCAGTTCCACATGGTGAAGGATTACTCAATGACAGCGTCTTATCTTACCTTTGTGTGGAAGCCCAGAGGTTTTATGATTGGGAAATTCCATGTTGAACAGAGTTTCTTAATGACGAACCTAAAGAAATTAGTTTGAAAGCAAAGCTACAGGTAAAGAAATCATCTGGAAGCAAAATCATGACATGGTATTTCATTGGGCAATTAGTGATACGGCAATCAATATTACTTTGTTGATAACTTTGCACCTTTTCAAGTGAAAGTAATTATGAAGAAAACTTGCCTCCCCATGTTTCTTGTCACCTCTCTGTCACCATTTTACAACATGTATTTTTCCATTATAGCCTATTTCTTAGTAGGTAACATGAGCATGGAGTAGCATGTTGCAGAGTACTCGGTGCATACATTAAGTTCCACCCTGTTTCTTCTAGCATGTGTTGTGTATGTAGAGAGCTGTCATGACCTAAAATGTGTTGTTGCCTTAGAAGCAGACAACGTGAGAAGACTCCTTGTATCCTGTGAATCTGAAGTCAAAGTGGAATTCACGTTACATCACTTTGTGAACGCTGTGGTTTTAAAACTGTGGTTGACAGCTTGTTCTGATATTGGCATTCCATAATAACATTAAATGAGTGTTTGAGAACAGGGCAGTATGTTCTCTGCCATGCTGAAAGTGAAAAATGTGGCTCCAGATAACTGGAAGTTCCTGCCAGACTACACAGTTTGTATTAATTTATCCAACCCTTATGTTGATACTTTGCTGCAATGGTCCTTTGCTCTGCTCTGCCCTTTGTAGAGATGTTTAACAAAGATTTGTCCTTGCAAGAGAAAGTAAGTAGGCTAAACACAGTCATCCTGATTTATTGCTGTAACATCAAGGCACTGTAAAATCTCCAAACAAAGCAGACGGGAGAGGAATCTACGGCTTTCCTAATCCATTTATATCATTTTCAGCTTTTCAGCTCCATTTTAATGTAGGAAGAGAGCACCTCATCCACTTGTACATACAGTCTCTTACCTTTCCCATGCGCATCACTTTTGAAGTGTCAGGATTCCTTCACATCTCTAAATATATTAATTATGAAATCCCATTTGACTGGTTGAAATTAACCTCCTCCAGAATGTCCACAAGTAATGATGGTTGTTGGCTGATTTTTTTCATCATTGTTGATAAAACAGCAAATGATGAATGATCAGACAAGTATTGCAATATTCGGCAGTAATTATTTATTTACTTAAATTATAAGTGATAAAGTAGGGTATGGGCTTATCATACATGAGCTGCGCTGCTATAAAGACCGCCTGTCCTGGTAAGTCTCAGTTTGTAACACCTTACTGGGTGCAAAATTCCTTAAATTCTCTTCAATATGGGGTAAGAGCTGCATAACATGTAACAGCTGGCCTTTTATAAATTCATATTCTAGATTACACAGTGATAACGTTTTGGAGTTAAATATCACGCGTTTGTCTGGGTTTTTTCAGTCTTGCCAAAACCCACAGTATCAAAGTCATAGTTCTCAAAGGCTTGGAAAAGAAGTTGGGTGTGATTTTAAACCCTGCTGCCTTGCTGACAAGGCATAAGCATAAAGCAAAGAGACAAGGTAATACCAATCAGCAAATTAGCAGCTCCTGGCTCCTCCCAAGTTTCAGCTGTGTTCCTACCAGACCTGTGAAGCAAGCTGTAAGAATTATCTTCCTCTAGGCGCTAGGCAGCAGTTTCCAAGTCAGCTTGCTCCACAATGCCTGCAGAAACTTGGTGGAAACAGCAGATTTTATCTTGCCTGGGGATTGCAGTCTGCTGCCTAAAAAGATGGTGGTGACAGTCTGTTCCCTATTAAAAATGCAGTAGTACGGTGTACAACTTACATAATCATCCACTATGAGGACTGTAATAGAACTCTCCAAAGCATGTCCTTACCAATCGCCTCTCCACATAAGCAACGACAATAGCCCTGGGCTTTATCTGAATACATCTGAAGAACAAATGCTGCTTTTAGGATATCCTTGGCTCATCAATTTTGCTTATTCATTCACGTCCGTACCTCAGATATGCAGGTTGAAAAGTCTTTATTGTGGCAACCGATCCCTTTGTACTAGAGCCTGCATTGCCTTGCACTTGCAAAAAACTGTTTCTAGTCTTATTGGATATCAAGAGAATCACAGAAACATTTCATTTGGAAGGGAACTCTTGAGATCATCTAGAACAACCCCCATGCTCAGGCAGGGTCAGCTAGAACTGGTTACCCATGGCCATCAGATTTTGAGTATCTCCACAGATGGAGATTCCACAGCTTCTCTGGGCAACCTGTGACAGTGTTTTACTGCCTTCACAGTAAAAAAGTGTCATCTTGTGTTGAGATTGACTCTTCAGTGTTTTAATTTGTGCCCATTGCCTCTTGACCTATTGCTGAGCACTACTGGAAAGTCTGGTTCCCTCATCCTTGTTCCCTCCCATCAGGTATTTGTACCCATTGATGAAGTCCCCTCTGAGCCTTCTCTTCTCCAGGCTGAAGAGTCCCAGCTCTCTCAGCCTCTCCTCATATGATAGATGCTCCAGTCCCTTAATCAACTTTGTGCTGGACTCACTCCATTAAGTCCATGTCTCTGCTGTACTGGGGAGTCCAGACCTGGCCATGCAGTGTTCAGGTGTGGCCTCACCAGTGCTGAGTACAGGGGAAGGGTCACCTCCTTTGACCTGTGGGCAATACTCTTCATAGTACAGCCCAGAATGGCTTTGGCCTTCTTTGCTGTGAAGGTGCATTGCTGGGTCATGGTCAGCTTGTTGTCCACCAGGACCCCAAGGGCCTTCTCTGCAGAGCTGCTTTCCAGCAAGCGGGCCCCCAGTGTGTATGGTGCCTGAGTTTATTCCTCTTCAAAGTCCTCTTCAGGAGTTTGCATTTCCCCTTAATAAACTTAATGAGGTTCCTCTTCACCCAGTTCTCTACCTTATCAAGGTCCCACTGAATGGTAGCACAACCATGTGGTGTTTCAGCCATTCCTCCCAGTTTTGTATCATCTGTGAACTTGCTGAGGTGCACTATGTCACATCATCCAGGTCATTAATGAAGCTGTTAAACAGTATTAGCCCCAGTAATGACCCCTGGGTTACACCACTTGTGATATCCCTCCAATTGGACTTTGTGCTGCTGATCACCACCCTCCAAGCCTGGCTATTCAGTCAATTTTCAGTCTATCTCACTGTGTAATTATCTAGCCTTTAATTTGTCAGCTTGTTTATGAGGATGTTACAGAGTCAGCCTTACTAAAGTTGAGGTAAACAGCACCAGCTCTCCCCTCATCCAACAGGCTAGTCATCTCGTTGTAGAAGGCTATCAGATTGGTAAAGGCATGATTTCCCCTTTGCAAACCCATGCCGTCTGCACACAATCACCTTCTTTCCCTCATGTGTTTGGAGATGGTTTGCAGGATGATTTTCTCCATCACCTTCCCATGGATAGAAATTTTGCTACGTTGTTTGGCTGTGGTTGCACAGGTTAGGTAATAGATTTTAGAAACTCCTAAATTCTGAAATCTTTAGGTCCTGGATTTTTCAAAATGTCTGTGAATTATCTCATGGAGATTAAACTGAACTTTATCTTGCAGCCAGTGAATGGGAGGAGGTGTGGAAGAGGAGTTAGTAGAAATCCTGTAGAGCACTGAAGACTGTAAGGCTTGGAGGGACTGAGGGGAGAGTTTGGGATGTGTGGACAAAACATTGTGCTTGCAATGAATGCAAGACTGCCTGGTTTTCCTGTTTTCATAGTCTTCTCCTGTTAGAGCAATGCTACATCACAATTGACTTGATTTTAAAAAAAGGTTTGGATAGATTGCATAAAACGTTGTCCCTCAAAATGATTTACTTCTATTTTGGATTTTCAAGATTGTGGATAGACCAACAGGAATGCGTGAGGCCAGTTCTCTTCAGTTGGATTTCGCCTCACCAGGAGCGGATCTGGAGGTCATATTGGTGGTTTCCTGTGGGCAGGTGAGACGTTGCCTACCAAGCTAATCATGACAGAGTAAGGGAGAGAGAAACTGGAAATCTGTCTGAAGATGCCTCAAAGCAATTAATGTTCTGATAGCTAATTTTCATTTGCTTGCTAACTAAGGAGGACAAACTCATTCCTGCTACTCAGACAGTGTTGTTTTTCTCTTTAGTCTTTCCATCAAATGTCAGTCTTCCTTCTCTTTTTAGATGTGGCAAAATCAGACAAGAATCTAGGTGGAAAGGCAGCCAGGCAAAATGAAAATACAAGGCTTTATAAATAATTCTGATTTGTTTTATTGTTTTTATCTACTGAATATACTCAGAGAAGTTGTGTGATTGGATGTGGCATATGTAAAATCAAAGGTCTAAGAGAAAAATTGAAGACTGGCAAAAGCTTTTTGCTTTTGTGATCGAAGAGTAGAAAAAAATGAGCTTCATTATCAGCACCTCATTATCAACAGTGTTGAAAGCTTGATTACTGCAGCAATTAAAAAAAATAATTATGAAAATTATCTGTGCTAGCCAAATCGCTAGAAAATAAATTTTTACTTCTCATCGTGGCCTGTCTGAGTCCATGCTAGTAAGAATTCAAAAAGAGCAAAAACATCAAACCTCCTAATTCTTTTTTACTTTTTTTGGTATTTAGGTTCCTCCTTGCAGTTTAGAATTTGGTCAGTGAACTGACCCATGTATTTTCAAAACTGGTTCTGAAGTTTCTTTATCCTATTCTGATCATTATTTCTGTCCTGCCTTTTTTGGCTCAGTATTCCATCTAGTCTTACCTTTTAATATTATTTTTTTTTGTAAGCATTTGTCTGTACTATGAAAATAATATAAGTAATGAATATATCATGTTTTCCTTTTCTGTTGCACCTCTGGCAGGGTGTCCGCGGTGACAGAGGTGGAGAATTTATCATCCACGATGAGCTTCTTTTGAGACAAATAAACAACTGAGAGCTGAAAGCTCATCTGTTATCAAAATAGTTTATCTCATGTTATGAGTCACTTAGGATTTTGAATATGGAAGAGTGACTGGTAGTTCAAGGTCAATCCCTATATGAAATGCAGTGCCTGCCAGAAAACGCCTGAAACAGGCAAGTCTGGTTTAACTGCTTTTTCTATTTGTGCTCAGTGCTGCTCTGTTTTGAAGAGTGTTGTTAAGGCATACACTACTACACACTCTCCAGCTAGAAAATATACGAAGTTTGTAGTGTGAGGAATCTACTGAAATTGCACTGATGGATTCTTTCATTTTGTTCTAATAAATTCAGAACTGGTATAAAGTGCAGGCATTGCTTGATGTTTCTGAAAGCCTGGCTATCTTTGATTCAGTACAGTCCTGAATCTTACAATTTGCTGTTGTGACTGCTACCGTGCTTGAATATCCTTAATTTAATTTACCTCTTAAGAAACTTAGTCTGTCTGTTTCCTGTGGATAGCTTCTGTTTTC
This sequence comes from Chroicocephalus ridibundus, assembly GCF_963924245.1. Lineage (NCBI taxonomy): Eukaryota > Metazoa > Chordata > Aves > Charadriiformes > Laridae > Chroicocephalus > Chroicocephalus ridibundus. Next base: position 72,912,079 of record NC_086288.1, read on the forward strand.
ATTCTAGCGGTAGAAGAAAGAAAAGAAAGAATTGTGGTGTTCTGATGACAGGACAAAAGGTGTTGCTTTAATTCTTCCTCTATTGTCCACAGACCTAAGGGTAATTTTGGAAATCTCCTCCTGGTTTAAGAGTTAGTCCACTGATTCTCCAATTTTGATTCTTTAATATCCATGTAAAGCACAGTATATATGGATCTCTTGGGATATAATGTTCTCTCCCAACGGTAGAATGTCCAGATTTGTAATTTCAAACTTAATGGATACGGTCAGCAGTTTCATTGTGTGATTTAGCTTGGAAGAATTGGTGCTTTTATTTTCCTGTGGAAAGATTCTGATCTCACAGTTCTACAATCAATTTTGTTTTGGCATCTAGTTCCTATTTTCCCAAGAGATGTAGTTAGTTCTTGCTCATCACGCCTCATGGCTGAAGGAAAATGCAATGTACATTTTGAGACTTGTTCCTGAAAAGCAGCTTCTGTGGGGTGCTTACACAAGCAGACTGCAGCATACCCTATTTTTAAAAAGTATTTCTGGTATGGCGTGTCTTATGGTTTCAGAAACCCACAACAATTTGTCGTTTAGACAATTATTCTATCACCCAATAACCCCTCCACCACCCAGGAAGGGGGATCTGGGAAAAAAACAAAGAAACCCTGAGGGTTGAAATATAAATAGACTTAAAATAAGACTAGATAATTAACATTAATAACAGTAAAGAACCAGTATTGATCCCAATACCAATATAAAATATCCAAGGATTATACTCAGCCCATTCCATCAGCAGGAAGCCCTGCACTCCCAGCAGGGGACAGCAAATGTGGGACACTGGGAGCGCTGTGGCTTCGGGAGGAAGGGAATGGCTCAGGGCTCCAGCACCGGGGCAAGGAGTTCTCTGGACTGCAGCCATCAAGGGAGAGAGAGAGAGAACTACGCAGCAAACTTTCTAATTGATACTGAATGTGACGTTCATGGTATGAAATAATCCTGTTGGCAGCTTGGGTCAAGTGCCCGGGTTTCGCATCTCCTCATCCCCACACCTGGCAAGTCTCAAAAACATTGAGAACTTGAAACCCACATGGCCTAGCTGGATATGAAGTAAATATTTTCACAAATTGAGACAGTAGTGTCTTCTAAAAGTGCAGTTTTCCCAAGTGTTAGATGAGAAACTAGTCCTGCGTTGCTCAAACCAGGACAGGGTGTCATTTGCTGGACAAAACCATTAGCTGTCACTGTTTGTAATAGTATTGGGATTTTGCTCTTCTATTTCTTTTCTTCATTCCATGTTACAGTCTCCTTTCTGGATCCCTTTGTGTTTGTACTGGTTTAGGGAGTGTCACGGTTTTGTTTGGGATGGGGTTGACTTTCTCACTAGCAGCTGGTGTAGTGCCGTGGTTTGGGTTTGGGATGGGAACACTGTTGGCAGCGCCCTGATGGTTTTGGTTGTTGCTGAGCAGTCAAGGCCTGTTTTGCTCCTCACACCGCCCCACCAGCGAGTGGCCTGGGGGTGCACAAAAAGTTGGGAGGAGACACAGCTGTGACAGCTGACCCCAGCTGACCAAAGGGATATTCCATGCCATGTGACATCATGCTCAGTGTATAAAGCTGGGGGAAGATGAAGGAAGGGGGCGACGTTCGGACTCATGGCATTTGTCTTCCCAAGTAACTGTTATGTGTGATGGAGCCCTGCTGTCCTGGCGATGGCTGAACACCTGCCTGCCCATGGGAAGCAGTGAATCAATTCCTTGTTTTACTTTGCTTGGGTGTGCGCTTTTGCTTTACTTATTAAACTGTCTTTATCTCAACCCACGAGTTGTCTCACTTGTACTCTTCTGATTCTGATTCTCTGATCCTGCCATGGGGGGAGTGAGTGAGCAGCTGTGTGTCATAGTTGCTGACTGGGGTTAAACAGTCCTTTTTGGAGATAAAGACAGTTTAATAGAACAATAATGGAAAAAGAAAATAACAATAATAATAATAATAATAACAATGGTATAAGAATATACAAGACACAATTCACTCTCACCACCCTGTGAATAGGTTGCCCATCCTGAGCCAAGATCACTGATCTCACCCCGGCCAACCTCCGTTATATCGAGCACGACATCCATGGTGCAGAATATTCCATTGTCCATTCAATTGTTCTGTCTGTGCTCCTTCTTGGCTTCTATGGGAAGCTGAAAAAAAGACCTTGACTAGTATAAACATCACCTAGCAACAACTAAACCAATATGCATTATTGACAATCCTTTCATACCAAATCTGAAAACGCAGCAACCCCTAGAAAGACAAACAACTCTATCTTAGCTGAAACCAGGACAGGGAGATACTGTTTCTAGATATTCTGGAATATTTTTCCACTTGGATCTGGGCATCCTCAGAAGATGGTGTTTCTTTATATAGTGTTTTTGGAGAACCATGTTCCTAACTGTCTCTAGCATACTGGATCATTTAGGAATTTTTCTAATAATGGCTTATCTCTCAGCCCCATGTGCTCTCTTGTTTCTGTTAATACTTTTTTCATTTTCCCATAATGACAGTGCAGGATTAGACTGTACAGGGCTGGTTTGAAAGTATTTGCTGATTCACCTTTATTTTGCTGTGTGAGGGAGATTGTGCCTTCTCAAAAATCACACTGTGGTGTGGCATGAAACTTTTTTTATTGAATAGTTTTATGTAAGCAGTTGTAAGCCTTCTGGAACGGATTATATCCTCTCATGCACACCCCATTAGATACACAAGAGTATTCCTTTGTCTCTTGTTGTTGATCTAAACCAGATGTAATCTGTAGGATCTGCTTATCCAGCATGATCATCACTGAAGAGAGAGGTTAGCTAACATGTGGCCATTTCTGTTGTTGCTGCCTTTGGCCAAATTGTTGCCACTCTTTAAGGAATCGGACTGATGCTGTCTGGCCTTAACAACATGCCTACGCTTACTGCTTGTTGCATGCTTGAGTCACTACAGTGCTTTTTCTTTGAGCTTTCTGGTTTTTTAGGCTTGTTGTGCTTCTATTACTGTGTAAGATCTAGGGCTATTGTAGCAAAGTTGGAGCTCTGTCTTGCCTGTTTTTTTCTCCTATTTCTTTTTGCTGGAAAGCCTTGTAGATCTTAGATCCTTATCTAATCTGATTTCTAACACCACAGGAAGATTAGAGACTCAATTTATTGGAGTTAGAATCAATACAAGAGCATTTCCCCCTCATTAATGCTCTCTAATGTTCACCCTGGACGGTGCAGTCTTCACAAGTGATGTATTTAATTTTTCTTTGGAAGTCTGATTGGTAAACAACTTGGATTAAAAACACATATGACAGAAAAGATTTTTTGTCTCTTTTAAAGCATGAGTACACAATTTATTCACAAGGACTCTGAAGGAACTAGGACCTTGCAAAGCCAACGTACAGACAGTGGAAAATGCGTCAATTTCATTGATTTCACACCCATGTTTGGAGGTTTCTTCCTCTCCTCTCTCCTTTTAATCTGCCTTTGAATCTGCCATGGCCACTGCTGTTGTTTTTTTGTGAAGGGAGCCCTGCCTTTGATATTGATAGAGTTATGATTTTATCCCAAGGATTTCAGAAAAACATGCTCGGCAAGTGCACTTTGCCTTACCGTCAGATTATTTCTTTGAAAACCTTTCTATTTAAATGGAAAAACAGATGCATAATTTGTCCAGCTGCTCAACCTTGTCATCAGGGACATGCTCCAGGGATAAGCAGGATTTAGCAGAGGTTAAGGGGGAACATTTGTACAAGAGCTACTTGTTAATATATTAGTGACGTATCACAGGAAGATTCACTTTGGGCAGGAGCTAAGTGTGGGCTTGATTCAGCTGATCTCTGACGATAAGCTCCAATCCAAACTAGATCTCTCTCTCTTTCAAGGTTCGTCACTTTATAGAAGAGTATTTACTGCTTTTGAAATGTTTGAGTAAATACTTACACTGATAAAGATTTAATGGAAGAAATCCAGTATTCATAGTCTTTTTTTTGACCTCAGGCAAAGCGTAGTTGAACTTGACAGCTTCTTCAGAAATATGCTTTCTTTGGCATAAGCACTTAACACATAACCTGTGTCGGTTATGTCTTGCATATTAACTGCTGACGCAGGATGTGATATAATGAAACCCAGAGCATATCTGAATTAAATTTGGCATTGCTGCAGGAAAGAGCCAGTTAATGTCCTTGTGTAATGCTTATGTAATAGATTAGATTCTCTGCCTGACTATTCTAGTTGTCTCTGGTGGTATATAAAAAGCTTGCCACCTTGCTAGTACTCAATTAGCTCATTCGCCACGAGTAAACTAGTTTTCTAGCTTATAGGAGGAAAGCACTTCCAATCCTCTAATTGGTTTATGCATATAATCTTTTCCACACACCAACAAGTGCAAAAGTTGACTAGCTAATAGAATCAGAGAATAAAGTGAGAAGGGGAAAAGAGATAAAGAAAGATCTAAACTCAAGCTATATGGACAACTTGTACAGTAATAGCACCACAATAACAAAATATGGACACTTGTACAGTAATAACTGAAGTCCCTTCAGTTCTTTTTGGTTACTGGAGACACCAGGTAAATCTTCATATAGATAAAAAGAGATCATAGTCACCTAATAGATAAAAATGATTGGGTTGTTTTTTTTTCAGATATACAGTTGCTGTCAAACTCTCAAACCAGATTTGTAGTGCATATATTATATTAATGTTCTAAATATTTTCTTTATAATGTTTTAAAAGCATGCAAATGGGCTTTAGTTGTTCCGTGTTATCAGTTTTTAATAGGAAGTTGTACATTTTATAAAACTTAGATTATAAATCTGGTAAAAAAGGGAATTCTATCTTCAGATAGCACATTTGGAGATGCCATAACAATGTTCGGTTCGGGGTCGTTGAGAAATTATGCTGTGTAGCCTCTTTTATGGCGTGGAAGATGACCTTTTAGGGTTTTTATCTGGAAAAGATAATAATCTCAAGATGATATTTTTAGTGGTCCTGCTGAGCAGGGGCTCTTGAAACAGACTTTCTTCAAGCCTTTAATTGTGGTCATTATCAGGACAGAACCCAAAAAGTGCTGGGCCTTTGTTAGTTGCCGGGTTCCTCACAGGGCAGGAGCTGTGAATGTCAGAGGCAGAAGCACTGTGTCTGACAAGAAACGTTATCCTGAGATTGGAGATTGGATTCCAGGCCTCAGCTGCTTCTCCAGCCTTTCTTACAAGTTTATGACAGCAAAAAATTTGCAGCAATGCTTCCTACAGAGTTAACCCGGACTATGGCGATGCTCCACTTTAAATTTTGTTATGCAGCCCCTTGCCTGACTTCCCACCCATTAAGAGTCCTACCATGAATAAAACTTCAGAAATTATTGCTCTAAAGTATTAACCCTTCATTACTAAGGAAAACACAGATGTATTGGAAAGATGTCAGTAATATCTACTTCATGTTCTGCTTTATTTACTTTAAACAGTCCTTAAAACAGCATAATCTTCTTTGGAGATGGTGAGATGTTTTATAGATATTTTGCATCTAAATATACATTTTCTAGCCTGCTAATCTCATAACTGTTACATATTCAGAATCTATTTTACATACGAGCATAGCAAATCATATAGTTTTTAGTTTAAGAACCTATTTGAGAGTAAATATTAATTGAAAGCTTAATTCTTCTACCAGAGTTTAAGCAGCTCCTTGCCATATGCAGAAGAGCAAATAATTTCCCTGAATACTTTTGATGGTCTTTCTTCTTTTATAAGGTGCAATTGAAAACTGAAAATTTACCAAGGTGCAAATGAAAAGCTTTAGGTAAGAAATCAGGGGCATGGTTTCACTTGACCTACGATTTTAGCTCCTATTAAACTTCAAGAGAATAGCTCAGAAAATAGGTTGAATAATTAAAAAAAAATGCCTCATCAAAGAAAAGATGTAGTTGACTGGGTACACTTGCGTTCTGCCCTGTGCCAGTGAACCTCCTCTGTTCATTGGGCCATGTCTTTTCCACATGGGCAATTTATCTAACTGCTTCCCAAGACAGCCAGTGTAACTCTGTGAAAGAACAGCACCTCCTGAGTATTCTCAGGCTGGACACCTGGTTCTGCCTTTTACTTGGTAAGAATGAAATGTCTTATTGTTTGCCTGTTCCTCTGAACCTCTTTGGTCCCTTATAACCCCAGAAATATTTATCAGAGAAGCTGGATGTGTTGCTTCTCCCCAGCACACTGAGTCTCTGAGACAGAAAAGAATGGCACTCGTAGGGTCTCCTTCTCTGGAATCTCTGAGAGCTTCTATTTTCTCTCAAAATGTAGCTGTAGATACTATCTTTTCCACAGAATTAGATGGTGACTGAAAATGGTGATGACCTTAGTAGCAGTCTTCTGGCTATGCTCTGTTGCTGAGGCTCTTCCCCTGTCCCGTGACTCAGGGTGGGGATATTCCGCAGACGGGAGCAACAAGGCTGGTATGTGTAAGCATAGGGAAAGGGAGTGGGGCTGACCTATACTATACCAGAGAGTTGAGAAATTTGCAGTCTTCAAAAAAACCCAAACAACCCTAAAATAGCTGGCCAAAGTGGGTTTTCTAGGTATGGAAAGGATTTGAAGGTTGATTGGAAAAAGCATGTTGGATTCACAGTGGACTGCTATTGTAATTTTTCTTCAGTACGGTGTTACAGCCTCAGAAGAGCACTCGTCTATGGAGGTGGAAATACATTCCAAGTTGCAAAATGCTAAATCAGTGGTTTTGTACAAATATCTTACTTCACCAATACTTATTTGCAGTTCAGATCTCAGAGAAGTTGCCCATTGGGTTTCACTTCAGTCAAGAAAACATACATCCGATTTTCATATTTTATTTTGCTGTAGAAGAGCAACTTGGACATTTTACATATCATCCACCCAACTATAAACCCAGGCCACATAGCTGGACCTAGGTCTCTATAGAAGTTGTCGTCCTACATAAATTTATGATTAGTTTGTCGTAGGGTCTCAATTAACATAAGTGTCAGAGAGCAGCAAGGGCCAGCAGTGGAAGGTGAGCCAGAAGCTGAGCATAGTTACAAGGTGTTACGGTTTGAGAAACCTGTAACAATTTATTGACGTTTAGAAAATTATTCTATCACCCGATGACCCCTCCCCACCTGGGAAGGGGAATCGGGGAAAAACAAAGAAACACAAGGATCGAAATATAAATAGATTTAATAGGATAAGACTATGAATAATTAGCATTAATAATACTAAAGAAGCAATACTGATCCCAATACCAATATAAAATATCCAAGGATTATACTCAGCCCATTCCATCAGCAGGAAGCCCTGCACTCCCAGCAGGGGCCAGCAAATGTGGGACACTGGGAGCGCTGCGGCTTCGGGAGGAAGGGAATGGCTCAGGGCTCCAGCACCGGGGCAAGGAGTTCTCTGGACCGCAGCCATCGAGGGAGAGAGAGAGAGAATTATGCAGCAAACTTTCTAATTGATACTGAATGTGATGTTCATGGTATGAAATAATCCTGTTGGCAGCTTGGGTCAAGTGCCAGGGTCTTGCTCCTCCTCATCCCTGCACCTGGCAAGGCTCAAAAACACTGAGACCTTGATTCCCACATAGCCTAGCTGGCTATAACGTAAATATTTTCACCAATTCAGACACTAATGTCTTCTAAAAGTGCAGTTTTCCCAAGCAGTAGAAGAGAAATTAGTCCTGTGTTGCTCAAACCAGGATGCGAGGCCAGCAGAGGGAAGTGCCTGGTCCTACCCAGGACGCAGGACTGGGGTGCCCAGGCAAGGCGAGCAGGGCAGGTCTGGTCAGGCCACCCAGGGCAAGGCGCAGCCCAGCAGTCACCAGGCAAGTCCACAGGGACGAGGCAGGGCTGAGGCCAGGCCAGAAAGTCATCCTGCACGTCAGGGTGTGGGCATGAGTCAACAAGGCTGATGGCCAGGCCTGGGCATGGCTGACATGCAGCGGGATTCACAGCTCATGTGGGAGCAAGGGGTAGTGGCTCAGCTTAAAAGCAGTTTGCGTGGGAAAGCAGGGTCAGCCCTGGCAGAGGCCTCCCCGCCACGCTGTCTGGAGGGCTCTGTCCCAAGGTCTGCCGCAGAAGGGGGACCTCCCTCAACTGCACTATCTCTGAGCTGGCCCCAAGCCCACGCAGCCAAACCTCTGGGAAGGGGAATGCTCTCAGGACCCATACAGAGGGATATAAATGCATCTCTAGTAGGACATTTCCAGTAATGGATGTGTCTTTCTGTCCAGTGTCCAAACCTCATCTCTGTTTATCAGTTTCCAGCACTGATTCCATGCTCAGCTCATAAGCCTGCCAAAGGCTCAGGTAGCTTTCTGGCTGTGACAGAGTATGTCTGCCACTGTGGCAGAATGCTTAGGAGAAAAATAAACTCTTGGGTGATTAGGAGTTCATTTCTGCTGATAGATATGGAAGAAGCTATTTGACAGACAGGTTCCGTTTTCTGCAACTGTTAGTTCAAAGCTGTCTGCAGAATCTGAAGTATTTGCAACTGAAGAGCTTGCTAGAAATGATCCACCATTATGCGGTCATTTATATCCAGTAGTATGGAAAGGTTAAATATTCTCCTACAGTGCAAAAGTGAATCATGAGGCTTGCTTTAAGGTCATGCATTACTTTATCTGATACTACTGCACAATATATTGGACACAGGATCGATCCTAAAACACATTCATCTTTCGTAATGCTTGTCATAAGGAAGAGGTCAGATGGATTTTATGAGCCTGTATTCTGCCGAGCATTGTGAAGATCCCTCAAAGTTGACAGAAGCTTTTTTGGACTGCCAAATCTTTTTGGAGGGTTCCACATCTTCTCGTATTGTCATAGTTAATCTCCATTTATCGTAGTTCAGCAGATACACTTTCAAGAATGCATGGTGTAGAATTTAACAAGAAAAAGTGTTAAAATACACTAAATTATATTTAAATATTCCATTTAAATCATTCCTGGCAAAAAATCAAAATAAGTTTGCAAGTTTATAATGCAGAGAATTCTGCGATGCTCTTATATGGTACAGAAAACAATGACAAGAGCTTTCTGTTTTTTGATCCTACATTATCATTACCGCTGTCATTTACAGACATTTGTTTGGGTGTAATTCTAAATAAAAAGACCGGGCTGTCCTTTGTTTAGTGTCTGTGCCCTGAAGAAAGGGGTCGGCATCTGTGAAATTTTTCAGAGACTCCTGAGAAGGAAAACCTCTTATGAAGAGAAGACGACATCTCTGGTTTGCTCAAGAGCAGAATAGTTGGGCCAGCAGCGTCCATTCCATTGCATCTGCATTTCCATTTCTTTGGGTGACATAAACTTGAGGGTAAAAGATGTGATCAACTTCCAGCCAAATCGTTTTCATCACACCTCCATTAAGAGGAGCTCATTACTATCAGTCACGAATTTCTGATTCTTTCCCCCCTTCTCTTTTGGTTGTTAGTGTTGAATTAGTTTACTAGTTGTTTAATTAGATATTTGTAGACCTGTAAGGCCCTCTGCAGTCTTGGTGTTCTGCAGCTAAAGGATCAAATCAAGTGGATTACTTTTCTAATGTAAATAGTTTAATTGATTTTCCCTTTAACACATATTTATGGTTTATCTTAGTTAACAGAAAATCTGTAGACATGCCAGTAGATTATAACTATGGCAACAAGTCCAGAGAAGATGGAACAATTTCTTTTCAGGATGTAACAGGCAAATAAGTCTCGGGGTTGGTTTTTTTCCGCTACCAGTACTCTATTCACAAGTCAGAACTGTTAACGTGTGATATCTGCAACATGTGGCAGTTTCATCACTATGAAATTAATACAATGGGGAAGAAAATGATTAACAGTGGATGTTAGTCAAGTTTGTGATTTGAAGAAATAGCCTACAGAAGATTTGGTGAAATCGGTGTAATCACAGAGGACAGCTCCTCGTTGTGTGTGTGGTTGAGAAACAATGAAAACAAACAATTAAACTGGTGCCAGACTAAGCTTTTACAGCATGGAAGTAATTATATTTTTCATAGAAATTAGCAATGAAATATTCATGAATTCCAAGTTATTTTAATAATAATTATAACAATGTGTATACACTTTCCACTGCATCCAACAGAAAAGTCCATCTTCAAAAAGAAAATCAGTTTCTCATTGAATTGCTCTACTGAGGCTGATGAAGTTTCAAGCCCTTTATTTCTTCTCAAAATTAAAAACTGTGTCAATGACTGTTGTCACTATTTATGATGGTTGTGGTCTCCTCTTTTAGAGGCGTTTTTCCACCACTGAAATGTATGTTCTGTACGACCTGGGTCTCTCCCTCTCCATGCCCTGCCCTCTGCCACACGCGTAGGTGCTCTGGAAGCTGTGCATGAGTTCTCCACTCCACCAGGAGAGCCTGGTTGCGAGGGTCCATTGGCAGTCCAGTGATGCCGGGTTCAATGAATCATCATGGAGGAGAAGGAACCCACAGTTCTGTCTGCTGGTCACAAACACTGGAAATGCTTTGGCATTTCAAGACAGTTTTGCTCTCACTGTCAAACGAAATACTTCTTCCATTTACTTTTCTGTGACAGTTATTTTTTTTCCCTTTTCTTATTATTGAGAAAACAAATGCCTCACTTTAGGGCCTGACAGCTCTTCTGTAGCTACTGCCCTTGGTGGTCTGTGTTGTGACTTCTTAGAAGAGTCATAAGGATCAGGCCAGCGTCCAGGTCAGTGGATTGAATACATCCTCCCACCGGAGGAGAGAAAGCCCAGTGTCTCACGTGGAGAGATTCCACTCTCTCGTAACTGCTGCCTCTGAGCACTCCCTGTGCGATCAGCCCTTGCCAGCTCAGAGCATGAGCCTGAGCTTACCCGAGGCTCAGGGAAAAGTAGGACCACTGAAGGTTTTCCATTCACAGCTGGTGCTATGCTGGAACAGCTCCTTCTCCCCAGTAACTTCTGCCAGCCAGCTAGCATTGCCACCAGGGCCGAGGGAGACAACTTTACTACAGGAAGCAGAGAAGGGCTGACCACCACCTTGTAGAAGCAGTAAGCTTAATTAATCAGCTGAGCAGTATCAAGGGTCAAGAATAGGTTTATGATGATTTGTCCTCACTCAGCTGAAGAGGATCATGGAAATCCCATGAGAAACTAACCCTTCTGAAAAGAGTAAATCACCTCTTTTTAGCAACTGAGCTTCTGTTCAGACCGTTCGTGGTGTTGGAGGCTAAGCCCATCATCGAGCGTGCAGCAGTGGGACAGAAGGATGTTACCATCTCAACTGTTTGTGGCGTAGAGATGGATGAGGCAAGGGGAGGCCTGCAGAAAGGCTTAGAGGCAGAAGATAATTGAACATCTCCTACAGAACTGGTAGTTGAGAAGAAGGTGGGGATGCAGGTCTCCCACAGGAGATCCCACAGTCACAAGCAGTAGCTTTTCTTTTTGCCACAAGTCTTGAGCCTGTTTGCAGCCTCTGATGTTAGGATTCCTGGGATGAACGTGTGCAATCCCAACGTGGCATCCTGGGGAACAGAACCTATTTACTTCAGGACACACACAGCGGTCAGGTGGAGGGCTGAGTATTTCTGCACTTGTTTCCAAACACAATGTGTCCAAAGGTGAGTTAAAGCAGGTAGACCTCTCTTTCTTCTCAGGCTGTTCCTCCGAATGATGAGTGCCATAAGGCCCAGAAACACGCTGGGCTCAACTTTTCTGTCCTCCTTATTTGAGTTTGTGTCTCAGTGCGTTCACCGAGGTCTGCTCTCCAACTCCTGCCTGGTCTGCCAACCCTGCCATGTTTAGTCAAGTCTTCATGTTCTTCCCAATAGTCCCGCTGTGTTCCACTACTGGAATTTAGGACCTTATCTGTGTTTAAACTCAGAAGCCTGCACCTAGCTAATGGTTTTGCCTGTTTGTTAGCCCTGTGGCCAGGGTGAGCATGTAAAGGACTGTAGCTTTCATACTTGTGGGTGAGCCCTATTTCTGTTTTAAGGACTTGGGTTAAGATCTGCTTTCTGGAGTACCTGTTGCCTCCTTTGACTGGGCAGGCTTGCTTACGAATTAGAGGAATGAGTAAAAACAGTGTTTGAGAAGAGGATCAATAGCTAAAACAGAGGGGGGATAAATGTGCCAGGTGTGATGGAGGGAGCTTGGCCTTTGGGCTTTTTTTTGTTTTGCTGAATTTTTCAGTAGGGCTCTTGGCTGCGCGTCCAGCATACATTCAAATAAATAACTTGCAAGTCAAGTTTTTGATATAATTGCTCAATTTTTAGTCTGATGCAATGAATTTGTGGTGCTTATATAATAAAATAGCTCTAATCACACATTGAAAAGAAATCAGGTTTAAATTCAGCAGTTCAGATATTTATAGAAGGGCCAGGACAGGTTTGCAGTGCAATAGAAGAGTTCCTCTTAAGGTGGTTTAGCTTGATAGTGATTAAAGGATTACAGATGCATAGAAATGTGTACAAATGACACGTGTTTCTTGTCTATTTCAAAATTATTCTAAATTAAAAATGTGTGTGTATTTATATATATAGGGGCTTCCTGGAATTTGAACAATTAATGTTTCATTTTGTGCTTTTTTATGTATCTATGCTGAAACAAGATCTGCTATGTATTTAACTGATACCATTACATTTAAAATAATGGCTACTGAGTGTGCTGAACCTCCTGAGAAATCCGTGTGTTGCTCCAGCTTTCCCGAAGCCTTCCCTCTCGGCAAATCTGGCTCCATTTCTTATGGAGAAGTCCTGACTTGTATCTTTTGTTTGCAGAGCGCGTAGCGACGCGATACCTCTCATGCAATTAGAAGACATTTTTTGGAGCCGTGTCCTTTTTCTCGGCAGATGTTGTCTTGTAATTGAAAACGTGACTTTGGTCGTGATACCCGGTGTAGTGATACTTTATGGTTGTGCCTGATCATTTCGAGGTTGGCGTTCTTAGCCGAGGAAAAAATTATTAAAGCTTGCAATTAATCAGTCTGCACACTCATGCATATTACGTGTTTCCCGTTGGGACTGCAGAAAGAGGATATAATCAAAGGGAAGGAGGGAGGCTTGTAATGAACCTTAATACGTGTTAATTATGGCAATTAGTCCAGAAGCGGGGTAAGGCTTGCCGTGCCGCCGGCCCTCCCGGCCCTGCGCTGGCTGGGAAGGAAGGTGCTGCCACCCGCTGGCGCCGGGACGGGGATGCCCGCGGTCCCCGGGCGGGTCCCCGCGGTCCCCGGGCGGGTCCCCGGCCTCACCGGTCCCACGCCGGCACCAGCAAATCTCGTCAGGATGAAGCTCCGGTTTCCAATTCTGCTTTTGATTGACATGAAGAGGGGCGATAAGTGTTTTCCAGCCTTGAGGCAACGCGAAGCGGTTGAGATGCAGGGGGTTTTTCTGGAGTTGTGCAGGAAATCGGTATAATTTTTCTGAAGAACTCTGGGACTCTTTAACATCGATGGTCTTGTCTGACAACTGCCACATTAATACAGCTCTAAGAAGTGTTTAGATTGATATTTTCTCGTTAGTTTTTTGTTTCTTTTCTCTTTTCATATTTTTTTTTTTGTTCTTTTTGTTGTTGCAATGACTGCACTTTTGAGAGTGATATATATTAGGGCTAGTGATATTTCATTGGCAAAAGGCTTCTTTTTGGAATGTGCCCATTTTAGTTATGTACCAAATATAAAATACCACCTGTCTGTATAAAAAGACTATCAGGTAATACCTGTTTTAAACAGTAGCAAGAAGTTCACCCTAGAGAAAAAGAATACCTGTCAGACCTGAGAAGGTTATTTCCACTGTTACAGAGACCTTTGTCTCCCCTCCAATTCACCCAGATGCCTCAGTCCCTCTAAACTCCAGAGCGAACAGATGAGCCTGAAAGCACGTTGTGAAGGTCAACATGTTTTGAACCTCTCCGGTGAAAGTATTGCAAGAGTAAGGCATGTTGGTATGGAGCATTCTGCCAGGATCTCCTCTTATTTGTAAACAGAGTAAAATACCGGCCTCATTGCAGCACAGTGTCACTTAAAAACATTTTAGGCCTTAATTGCTCTTTAGAATGCTCTTAATTAGGATGTCTATGGTCTAATACAAAGATGCACATCTCTCTAGCCTCAGCATGTGTGTGAGCTTTGTGTCCCTTTATTGCTTGTCACCCGTTTTAAGGGTAAGCTAGAATACAAACTACACAAATAGGAAGTATATTAACAGCCAGGTTTTGATTAGCAACCTTAAGCTATCATCTACTTTATTGCATGAAATATTTCAGCTGTCTCAAATTTCTCAGTGTCGGTGTCTCTCTCAAATTTCACAGTCGCATCCCCTAGCCTGGGCATGGCCTTGGGTTACAAGCGTCCAGGAATCTGTCTTGTTATATGAGTTGTTATGGGAGGAGACAGGTATGAAGACGAACAGTAGATTTTTCTGGGAACTAGGAAGGAATATTTCCATACAGGTAAAGACTGGGAAATCTAATTACTTGCAGAGTGACTCTATTTTCTGTGAAGCTTTGATCTAGTAAAGAGTAAAACGACAGTAGAATGCAGCATAGATATCTTGATGAGTGAATCATTTTCGTCTTTAAGGAGCTCACTGTAAGATTGAGGTTACTCTCCTTTATCTTAATTTCTGGAAGCTAACTAAAGCAAAGGTGAAGGGAAGCGGACAAATTGCTGAATTTTTCATTTAATGGAAATAATATTTTCCATTTCTACTGAAATGATCTTTTTGGCATCATTTCGGTTCGTCATAGGCAGGGAGAGTTTAAAATTCTCTCAGCATCTGAGTAGGAGAGTTCAGGATGGAACCGACGTGGGAGGTGACTTACTACTCTCCAAAATAAATAGATCAGGGTCTGGGTGTGGTAACCTGTTACATCTCGGTATAAAAGGTTTGATCTTCTGTACCCACACCGAGTGCTACTGCCATCAGCAGGACTTCTTATGCTGTTTTACAGCGTGTCCTGGGCTGACTGGTGTAGAGAGGTGATAGAAAGGGGTACTGGCTTTGCAGCCTCCCAGTTCTCGCATTATCACATCTGTGATGTCAAAAGAATACGGTTAAGAAGTTACATAAGCGCTTTGTATAAAATTGTAATACAACTTTGACTGAATTTTAGCTGAACTCCTGAAATTAAAACCTAATTGGGCCTTTTGGACCTGGACTAGATGTAGAAACAACTAAACCTCATTGTGTCCTTCCACGTCCACCTGGACTAGGTGTAGAAACAATTAACCGAAACTTAGATCATAGAAATTGAGTCGTTGAAGGATTACCACAGATATTACCTTTACATATCAATAGTTTGTTGAAGGCCAACAAGGCCCCCGGAAGGAGTATGCTCCTGGTCTCTGATCTCAGTATGGGGTGACAAGATGTATAGTCTTTGGAATGGAGCCTAGATATGAGTGTGTCCGAGAGGAGATTTAGGAGATCATAATACTAAAACACACACCTTCTTGTGAATAATGAGCATGCTAATTAAGTGGATCTCCTGAACTGTTTAAAACATTAACTTGAACGCACATGTATGAGGAGGGATGGTAAAGGAGCTGCGGCTCACCGTCAGCTGTATCTTGTCACTATAGATATTGGACTGTCAGAAATGGGTGCTGTGCTGGCTGTTGTTAAATGCCCAGCACCCGATTCTGCAGAATTGAAATAAAGACAAATATCTTGACTCAATGTGGTGATTAGTTTTTGCACACTAGGTGAAGAACCCTTAATTAGGGACAACACGTGGGAGCCCATATCACACCAGGCTGTGCCAATGGAGGGGAAAAAGGCAACCAAGGTGCCCCCGCTATGTTTGGGTATGGTTCTGGGGATGGTGGGTCTTGCAAACCCCACGGCGCGGGCAACAGATGCTGTGGTTGGAAGGCAGAGATTGGTAAGGAGGCTGTTTTGAACCAATATGTTTTGAATAAATGTAGTCTTTTCTTGTTGTTGTTGTTTAAAAAGCGGTGGAAGAAGCCACTCACAAGGAAATAATTAGGAAGGAGACGTAAACGCTCCGAGGAACGACAAGCTAATAGTTTCGCACTTGAGTTTGCCGGTGGAAAGATGCAATATTGCATTTCTGCCACGGCGTGGTGCCGAGGGAAGCTGCAGATCGGCAGGGGCCGGGGATGGCTGCGGCGTCCCTCCAGCCCTGCCGGGGTGGTAACTCTGCGGCAGGTTTGCAAGAGCGTCGTCTCCCCCGGACCGAAGAGCAGGTCGATGTTTGTTGCTGTGATATCCTGGGAGAGGGAGGGAAGAGGCTTTGCAGCTTCTTTCTTTCTCTGTTTTTTGGCCTATTCATAGGCTGTATTATCAGACACGGAGGGAATGATTTGCTATAAATAGGATGAATGGATTAACTCTTCAATCATTCTTTCACTTGAGCTTTCCTTCTTGGTAGTAGATTATTCTATTACATTACACATCCTTGGGAAAAGGACACTGGCGGCAACTAGGGCAAGACACTGCTGTGTTGGGTTTTTTTAATTGATAATATACATCAGTATAAGCAGTAAATCTAGACTCAAAGGAGTGACTTTTAAAAGTTGTGGGATACTGACTCGACTCCTTCTGACAATTTTGTCACGTTACGATTTTGTTTTTCTGGTTTTCTTTTCTTCCTTTCAATGGCTGGTCTTTGTTGTTTGATTTCTTGTTTGGTTTCTGTCAGTTTAAGACTGTGGCTTCACAATTAATTTTAGTAGTGGCTGATCCGGATACCAACTCTGGTCCCCTCCCAACTATGCATGGTCACCTCCTTGCTGGCAGTTACCACCCCAACTGTTCATTCTGCTACAGTAGCCATTTACTTGATTGTTCTATCTGCTAAAGTTTTGTAATAACAAAATTTTATTTTATGATGGGGATTTTAACCTACAGACCTCATGCTACTCTTCTATTTTTAAATTTAGGATAATTTCACAGGTTTGTTCAAGAGAGTGGTGAAACAAATATTAGTATTGGGCAGAACTGTGCTAAATGTAACTTCAGCAGCAGGCTGAAAGGTTAATTATGGGATAATAGGAGACAAATGTACATTTCTGTTCCCTGTATATGAACCTATATATTCCCTACGAGTGAAAGGGTTTTTTTTTGTGTTTTGTTTTTTTTTTTTTGTCAATAACAGTACTATGTTCTAGTTCAAGGCCAAATTTTGGCAAAGACCTTACAGCCCTTTACAGGAATTTGCTCACTGTCAGAAATGGCATTTGTTCATTGTCAGAGGCTGCCGTCCACACGGGGGACACTGGTCTTGTCCCCATCTTTTAAGCCTTGTGGGCAAGATACTTGAATTGTTTTTGTGTCTGCAGACAGGAGACAGCCTTTCTAAGCATGTTGCACTTACACTGGTATTGTTTTACAGGAACAATGAGATATCATTACAAGTTTCACTGCTTGAAACTCTGTGTTAGGGATTAGTATGAAATCAGATTTATGACAAATATATACGTGTATTGTCAGCATTAAGTACTTATCATGAGCAGTGAATAACAAGGTATTCTTATGGACTTTTGATCCAAATAACATTGACTATGGTTAGGATAAAGTAGGGTTGAAGCAAGATTTCAAATTATGCCTTTTACAGATAGCTAAATCATCACTTTTTATTTTGGTTGGGCACCTGTGACACTTCCAAATGAGACCTGTTGATAATTAATTTTTCATAAAACTAGGGGTTTTCTTCAGCTCCAAATTAAGAAGACCATGCAATGATTCCTAGGGCAAACATATGAATGGAGGTTATGTATATTTTCTCTGAATTGCTGACTACAGAAATCAGTTACATAATTTATTTCGTATTGGCTCTCATCAAATAGTAAAGAAATTTCTAAAATATGAAATGTGATGGATTTTTCCTTCTTTCAGTCTCAGTGTACCTGAAATGGATTTGCTGCTTTCCTAAATCGTTTTTTTAGCATGAGCGAGCTCCATTCCAGATAGTGGAAAACATGGAGAGTCATTTCTATCTAATATTTTTCCAATGTTTTTCTTTCTTCTCAAAGTGCATAAGCTTTGAAGTTCATTTAATGAAATCTTAGTTGGGTTTTTTTATTGTTTGCTGGTATACTAGAGCTGTTTTATTAACACAACTGAGCAAGGTGGAAGTTCTCCTGGTATTTTAAAAATAAAGATAATAATTCGTATTCTAAACTGAAAGAATTAGTAAGAATGTACATGAATCTATATTGGTTAATTAAGATGCCGTACAGAAGTGCTGAAGCTAACACATCTTCATGTTGAAAGCAGGGCACTCTGGGTTTCTGTTCGTTAAATCCTTTTTTAAGAAAAAGAGATGAAATTAACGTGAAGCTGAAATTTCAGATACATGTGGTTCCTGAAAACTGAATCTTAAGACAAGCTTCACGTTTCTCTGAATGTATCAAATATAATGATAATACCTACACAGCCCAATCTGTTGAAATCAGGGAACAAGCCGTTCCCTCATTCTGAAATGCATCTATCTGCTGTTTTACATTCTTCCTGTTATTTGGACAACACTGACAGGGACTACTATTTGCAGCTTTGTAAGGAATAATAATTTTTCCTTCCGTGCATGCAACAAACAGAATTTGAAGAGTGACTGCTGGTGTTTCATAATCAAAAGTTCTCTACTTCAGTGGGTGAAAATAAGCTTCCCAGAAGACATGGAAAAATAGACTACACCAAGAGCAGTTACGTGGCGCAGTACAATATTTGTTCCCTTCTCTGCACTGCACTTGTCTCTAATATCCTTTTTCCAATCTCATAAATTTTCTTGGAAATAGTAGTAGCAGTGCTAGTCCGCATAACAATTTATAACTTGTTTGTAGTCCTTTCTACCTACTTTCCACATCTTGGCTGATGGATAACTGAAATGTTTGCCTCAGTTTACATTACATTCTCAGAGCATTACACCAATATTCCGAACGGACTCTAGAAACCTCTTTACATATCCAGATTAGTTTTTTTCATTTGAGAGCATGCTTACTGCATGGGCTATTGCTTCTGGGAATCCAAAAGAGTATTACAGAGAAAATTAAAATTAATTTAGAGGTCAATCCAAGTATGATTACTGGATCCTGTAAAACAGAAGTGCCTTTCTGGTAAAACTTGATTTATGAGATCTGTCTCATTGATTATCTTTCAGCCAGTAGACATTTCAATTTTATTGGTAGCATTACAATGTAGTCTAACTACATTGCAGGTTACAAGTGTACTTTATCCAGTTATTTGTCTAAAATTATTTAGGAGCTTTGCCTTAGGCAGAAATATTACCAGGTTAACTATTTTCCAAGGATTTTATCTTTTTTGTAAATTTATTTTTATCAGACTTACTTTCTGATTGATTTATACTTTTTTTTTTTGTTAGCTATAAAAACATGCAGGTCTCCAAGATCGCATGAAAGTACTGACTCTTCTCTATCCTATCACTGACAAATGTATTACTGCCCAAAATAGCAAGCGCTTGTAGCTGCATCTGGTATTCAGCATAAACTTCAAAAGAACTCAACTATCAGAATACCACAGAACAGCAGTTGCCAATTTTTATTGCTTTCTACTGTTTTCCTTAAATCTCCTTTAAATATTTGACTTATGATCTCTGTTGTTCCAGAGCTCAGCACAGTTGCTGTAATGGGAATGGGTTAGCTCCTGATCTGGTTGCCACTACAATATTTGGAAGCGGCTTGACCACTAAAGCAGTTTCAGAAATTTTCATGCTTCTTTGATGGTCACAGAGAATAACATTTTGCTTCATGCTTTGCCGTTCCCCAGCTTTTTCATATTAGTTCCAAAAAGCATCTAACCTGCTGTGGGCTTTTGTCATTTATTGTTTGCTTTTTGTTTTTTAAGTAAATGCATTTTTTAGTAAATTATATTTTTCAGCCAACGAGGTCACATAGTGCATTGGATCTATACTTCTAGCTGTTGCGTTAACAGGGGAGGCAAAATTGCTGCTGATCAAAAAGTAGAAATTCTGTAAATGCTTTGTGAGTTTAATAATAATCTGAAAGTAATTCCACTTGCTCTTTTGGCACTTGAGTTGCTTTGGAATCCAGCCAGCATTTCAGAGCTTCAATGACTGCGAGCGATTCAGTGCTGCAGGCCATTTTTAGAATTTAGCAATTAGTGTGGGTGGCTGATCTTTGTGTGCATATTCAAGGGATATACCACGTCCCAAACGTTTTCCTTCAGGAACATAAAGACTAGAAACATCAACAGCAACTTTTTAACACTGATTAAATTAATGTGAATGGTCTAAGCAAAAGGTTTTCTCTGCTAGATTAGAACCACTACCAAAACATTCCTTGGTCAGTCTGTCTTTCTGCAAATGTATTTCCCATTGAAGATTATATTTCATCAGTAATTACCTTAATTTTTTTACCCACTGCTTGTGTTGTCCCCAAAATTTAGTACCAGGTAGCTCTCCATCTTGAAGGCTCTTTGGAAGTACAAGTTGGATCAGGGCATGGTGAGTTTAAGCCAATCAACTAATTAAATATATCCAATGGGAAAGAGTAAGTGATAAACACATTTGTTTGTGGTAGATTGTGTTGGTCTTCCACTGAAATATAGAAACTCTTGTAACAGGAACACTGATGACATTGGTACATGATTGTTTCCTGTTTCAATTAAAACCAATTTCTGATGACAGGAAAAATCCCTTTTTCAATTGAACGCCTTTCTTGACATACCTTACTATTAATTTCCATTCAGCTCTTTCTAGGATATTTATACAAAGACTTATTAATGCTGGCATCATTAGGAATAAAATTGCTATTGTATTTACCAAGCCCTTTCAGGAATCTGTGTAAAGGGGCACTAAAAGAAGGAGGAACCTTTTGGACTTCATTTACCTTCTCCTGGTTAGGCACCTGGCTGCTTACAGCCAAGTGAATAAATACACCGTGGCTGTGAATAATGGCTGTGTTGCACTTAGAATGGAGTCATATAATTTTTCCAGTTCTGGAGTTGCAAATACAGCTTCAGTTCAGATGTGTGCACTATGCTTCTATTTTTGGCATGGTTACATAGCACTGAACCAGCTCAGGAGCAGATATATATATATATAATATAGAAAAAACAGAGCTGCTTCTATTATTCCCTTTGAAATTATCCATATAAGAAGTTTTTGTATTTGTTTTTTTTTTTTTTATGTATAGCTTTACTGATTATGCTCTGCCTGAAGTTATTTTACAGAATATATTGAAAAAATAATCAATACAGCTATTCGTTAAAGGTGATGCAGAACTGCTTTTGCACTGGTGAAATGTTGAAGACCATCTCTCATAGCTAAAGTGCATTTAGGTATAGGTTCTAATTCATAAAACACACTATGCTGTGAGGCAAGAATTTAAAATAGCCAAAAAACCAAAACACAACCGTTTCCTTACTCGCAAGAAGATAAATTCATTTTTTAGGATTTCAAGAATTTCAGTCAATCCTTAAAGTAAAAAAAAAAAAAAATAAATCCTATGAGATCCTGTGAGATCACAGTTTTACAGGATCATTGGTGGGAAAGCCCTTTCGAAGGTTCTTGCCCTTCTGCACAACTGCCCGCCCTCTCAGGTTGTGCGTTTTGAAGCCATGCTGTGTACGTAACAAAGATGCAGATAGGAATGAGCAGCTGGGGGCAGCAGAAACAAGGCAGGAATGCTTTTAGCATGGAATTACAGCCTGAATGCTTTTCTAACTGCCTTTTGATGTTACCTTTCCTTTATACCCCTGGAGTTTTGTTCTTCTTTTTCTGTCTCCTCGTTGAAACAATATCCAGAAAAGCCCACCTTATTTTAATGATGTTGAATGTAACCTACCTGTCTTCTTCTATACAAGACCTGTCCCTCTCACTTAATGTTAGAATTACTACCGCCTTGTGCAGGAAATGCCCTATTTCCCAGTAGGGACTACAGTCTTCCAGTAGCTACTGTTCAAACTCTCATCTGCCAGAACAGAGTGTCTTTCATTCCCACCTGTACCTGCAAAATCACACTCTTTATAAGAGAGGAGGAAAATTCAGGTTTTGAATAGATAACGTGATGACAGATGAGTAAAGGTTGTTTCCTCTGGAAGGAATCGCATGTCCTCCAACCTCAGACCAGTGAAGTTTATTGTTAATGGCTGTTTCCATCAGACAGGACTATCCACAACCACGTAGAAGAATATTCACCCTGGATCTCACTGGCTGCATCTGGTATCCCGCTGGGGACATAAATTTTTAGCTCATGCTTTTTCTGCTGAAATGTCCGCAGTCATGTGAGAGTTGTGTCGTGGCTGCTAGAGTGGCGTTTTTGTGAGAGGATACCAGGGTTGTGTACTGCATGCGTGGAGCACGATATGCGAGGGTAGTAGAGACAGGTCTGAGAGTACTGGTCTATTGAAATAGTGTTGGGGGACTGTGTAAGGAGGAGAGAGCCAGCCCTGGTGTCATCTTGTCTGTACTACGCTTAGGTCGAAGTCCTCGGGGGAAAAAATTACCTCTGGACTGCACCAAAGCTTTGTCTTAGAATAGAACCATAGAATTGTTTTGGTTGGAAGAGACCTTTAAGATCATCAAGGCCAACTGTTAACGTAGCACTGCCAAGTCACCACTAAACCATGTCCCTCAGCACTACATCTTTTAAATACCCCCAGGGATGGTGACTCAACCACTTCCCTGGGCAGCCTTGTGAAGAAATTCTTAGAGGAGCTACTCAGTTTGCTCCAAATGAGAGCCTAAGCAGAACTCAGAAGCATGCAGTATGTGTAATCAAGGGACCGAGATCTTGGAAAGAGCTGAGAGCTTGCATCATTTGATGATATAAATTAATTCCACGTACACCTCCGATTATCCATTATGCATATATTTCAGCCATGAGAAATGTCTCTAGTCTTTTCTTTATCTGTGGGTGCAAGGACTGATTAAAAAGAACATCTGACAAAGTAACAGAGGATATTCAAAGAAAAATGTATCTGGGGAATATTCAGAAAGATCAAAAGCTTGTTTTCTTCATAATGCTATTAGGCACTGGAAGTAAAACAATAAATTTTGCATCAAAGTACTACACTGTCTCACTGCAGCATGAATAAAAACCGGTCTGACTTACAGCAAGGTTACTGAACTGCCGGCCTGTGAACTGCCTGGCCTGAGGGGTGAATCTCTCTCAGGTCTGTGTAATTTTCATGCACTTACGCTGAGCACCTAGTTCTGCAAAATACTCTAGGAAATGATAAATTTGATTTTTGTAGGAGTCTTAAAACTCATACCAAGCCACAGTTCTTAAAATGCTCGGCAGCCCTGATTTAGAAAATAAGCTATTTCATTGTAAGAATGTAGCAACTGCTTTTTCTTTTAAATGAAAATAATATCAAAATGAAATACTGGACTATTTGGTATGTTATGATCTAATATGACAGCTTGACATAATATAAACCATATTATGCATTGACAACATCCAGTAACATATAAAGTGTGTACCTGTAATAGAATAAGATAAAAATAAAAAATACAAGCATGAAACAAATCAGTTTTAACACAGCATTTTAATTGTATTTCATAGGAAATATTGAGAGTACTCAGATTTGTTCTGAATTGGAATGAGGTCAGACTTTGAAATGCCTTTGTTGCTCGTGAAGTGGAAATTTGAAGTGCTGATCAGCCCTATTTTTAGGGGAACTTTGTAACTGAGTAGACCTCAGACTAATTAGTAGATCTTGTTTTCAAAAATCCAGAAAAGCAAGCTTTGAGTTCCTGGAATTAGTTTCTGTATGTGTGGTGCAGTATGTACATCTCTGTAGTCAATCTACTTTAAAGTCAATCATCTGTATGCGTATGTAAATTTGTCTTTGTTGATATTCTTTTTTCTCCAATCATCAATAATAGATATATGAAACATTGCTTTCTTCGTTACTTTTCCACTTACCGTCTGTAGAGGAGAAACCATGCTAAAACTGGAGTTCTTAGGGAGGTCAGAATCCTGAACTATTAGGCTGTAGTTACATTGGATGTCAGTGTAATGTACATGAGTCTACATGATTAACTGAAAATTATTCTGCTAAAACCTGTTCTGACTGATTTACCTGATTAGCCTGCACACGATTTTCAAGGTTTGACCTTTCAGCTTCAGCTTAGATAATTACATTGACAAAGATTGTTAGAGCTGCTACTCTGCAGTTCCTTATTATAGACAGTCGGGATTAGTTGAGATTCATGTTTATACGCTTTGAAATTCTGTTTAAAAAAAATGTAAATCTCGAAACTTTCAATCAGTATTTCAAGTTATAATTTATCTTTACCTATAGCATGGCAATATAACAGCACCTCAAACTAGTAAAGCCCAGGCATGTCTTGTGGGCATTTTTGCATTAGTTCATCAGCACACCTCCGCTGATCGTTTTATTGCTATTACACTGGAAAAGAAACAACAGATCCCAAAGAGACTCTGCGTGAAATATAGCTAATGGAATTGGAACTTGGAAACACTTGCATGGTATTTTATAAAAAAATGCCAACGTGCTGAGGATTCATTAACTGCCACATGTTGCCAACAGAGGAATTGCACCTTTTCCACTCCTCCAAGCACAAAGGCCACCCCTGTGTCTTCATCTGACAAACCAGTGACGTGTCCAGGCTCTAAAATAATCTATGGTAACGTGTTTTACTTAACAAAGACAGCCTCGTGAAAAATCCTGCCAGTTTTTCAATCTCAAGATCCACGCTGTATCTTCGTCCTTTGAATTCTTGTAGAGAAACATAAAGAACGTGTCGGTTAGTTAACAATTTGGAAGTGCGTCAAGTACATCCATTTTTCATACAGAGCGAACTCTTGCCAGGAAAATTTAATAAAGTAATTTGCTGAAGCAGAAGAACGTTGATAATGTTGGATGCACTCAGCATATCTAGCCAGCATACTACAATACTGGCACCTAGTTATTTTTCTAGATAAACAGAGAATCTTAGACCTGAATGTTTAAGTGATTCATACGTGCTTACATTTAAAAAACCCAACATGTAGGAGATCATCACCTGCTGATTAAAAAGAAACTGATCCCCATTGTATCTGACAAAGCATCTTAGACGATTTTCTGTTTGTATTCCCACCATTCCAGATTTTAATCCGCAACGGCAGAACTGTGTTACAGAAAATTCCTGTCAAATAGAATTCTGTGGCAAATGCTTTATCATTAGATAATATTAATTCATAAGAACCAAGGCTTTTTCTGAAGAGGATGGTTCTGCCAAGTTGTTTTCTCAACTTGTTTAATTTTCAGTTTCCTTACAATATTGCTGTTTTGAAAAGTGGTTTTGTTTAAATTATAATGAAAAATGATCAAGACCCAGAAGACCTGATGAAATTCTCAGTTTAAAATTTTGGTTGAACTAATCCAATTGCCTATTTTGGAGGCTTGGAAAAAGAGGAAAGAGGGAGGGATTTCTAATTTGATTTTTGCTCTTTACTTTTAGATTTTTCATCCCATTGTAGTTTGGGGGTTTATTTTGGCATCAAAAATACCTTCAGGACTTGCTTGAGGTTTCCAAATGGTCTGACAGATCTAGCTATGTAGATTGCTGGCCATTGAAACTGTCAATGAAACTATTGCCGTTTTTCTGTTGTGGCCTTAGTTCTTGATCTCTGCAGTGGTGAGCCCATTGAGGATTGGCAAATGTGAACATTTTGCATGAAACCGTGTTGTGCTGGTCCAGTGGAATCATGGCAGTTAGGACACATAAGGGCCATGAACAATGAAGAGGCGTAAGTTTAGATCTACTGAACTTTCACAACTGATGTAAGGGCCAGATCTTCAGGTGATATTAATGAGGAGCTATGTTGACTTACTTGGAACTGTGTTTACGCTATAGGAAGATCTCAGAGGATAATGGTATTTTAAAATTCTATCATTGTTGCGACAAACAACTGATAAACAGCTTTTTGTGATTTAAAATTAGTTTACTAAGGAAGCAGCATCAAAACTGAGATCGTGATTTCAAATAATATTGGCATATGTCAGTATACTTATGGGCAGAATGGGAAATCAGGATAAAAAATTATATAGCTATACATGTATTGTGATTACAAAATAGGAATGTGCAAAAGTAGACGAATATGAGAGTTTTCAAGTATTTGTTTTTCCATCATATGTCTATGGGAGAAACCTATGCCAAAGGAAAAAAAAAGCATAAATGGTGATTTTATATTTTCCTTCTTGTGCTGGCATGCGTAAAGCCCAGACTAGAAGTCAGTTGTTATAAATTAGACTTAGCTGATGTAATAAATGGCAAATCAATATGCTGTATCCAGAATTTACTAATGTAATAATCTGTGTATTCCTAATGAGTATTTTCATATAGCTATTTGTTTTAAAAAGCTGTGGCAATCAAACTATTTTCTTAACCAACTTAACCCTGGTCTTTCAGGTAATTTGATGCATTTTTATGGCCCCCCCCCCTTTTTTTTTCTTGTGGATTGTTCTCTTTCAAATGAATTTTGATATTATTACTGGAAGTTCTAATCCATTCAAGTTCATTTAATTTTTCATAGAATCATAGAATCGTTAGGGTTGGAAGGGACCTTAAAGATCATCTAGTTCCAACCCCCTGCCCTGGGCAGGGACACCTCCCACTAGACCAGGCTGCTCAAAGCCCCATCCAGCCTGGCCTTGAACACCTCCAGGGATGGGGCTTCCACCACCTCTCTGGGCAACCTGTTCCAGTGTCTCACCACCCTCACGGTGAAGAACTTCTTCCTAACGTCCAGTCTGAATCGACCCATCTCTAGTTTTGATCCATTCCCTCTAGTCCTACCATTACCCGACAGCCTAAAAAGTCCCTCACCAGCTTTCCTGTAGGCCCCCTTAAGATACTGGTAGGCCACTATAAGGTCTCCTCGGAGCCTTCTTTTCTCCAGACTGAACAACACCAAGTCTCTCAGTCTGTCCTCACAGGAGAGGTGCTCCAGCCCTCTGAGCATCCTCGTGGCCCTTCTCTGGACACATTCCAGCACGTCCATATCTCTCTTGTAGGGGCTCCGAATTGGATGCAGTACTCCAGATGGGGTCTCACAAGAGTGGAGTAGAGGGGGAGAATCACCTTCCTCAACCTGCTGGCCACGCTTCTCCTGATGCAGCCCAGGATATGATTGGCTTTCTGGGCTGCTAGTGCACACTGATGGCTCATGTTGAGCCTCTCGTCCGCCAGCGCCCCCAAGTCCTTGTCTTCAGGGCTGCTCTCAAGCCAGTCACTGCCCAGCCTATATCCGTGCTTGGGATTGCCCCGACCCAGATGGAGGACCTTGCACTTGGTCTTGTTGAACTTCATGAGGTTGGCATGGGCCCACCTCTCCAGCCTGTCGAGGTCCCTCTGGATGGCATCCCTTCCCTCCAGCGTGTCAGACGCCCCACGCAGCTTGGTGTCGTCAGCACCAAGCTTTTATTGTGACACCAATTTTCTTGTGCAATTTATCTATATAATAACGAGATGGTTTAGATTGTAATCCTTTACATGCTGGGACAGCAGGCCAACAAGTATAAATCTTTTCTAAGGCAGGAAGATGAGACAGATTTTTCCCCAGTCAAGGGAAACAAAGAGAAACAGCCTTAGGAAAAGCTCCCTGAGGGAAGCTGCTAAACTTCTGCTTTATTCGACTTTGTTCTCTCCTGTTTTGTCAGATTGTACGTACAGTAGACTTACAGGTATACGCCTAATTAAATTGTGTCAGACTAATTATCATAAAAGCCTTATCTTGGCATTTTAAATCTGTAATCTTCACCTATTTTAGATTGGATGGTAACTTGGTGAAATGCCTAGTAATTTGGCAGGTTAGTGGTTTAAGTGCTAACTTGGTAATATTCAGACTAATAAAATATTTCCTTTCCCATAATCAAATAACCTTGATAGATTTAAGTAACCTTTAAATAGCTTGTCAAGCTGGCAACTTTAATTGCTCAGCAAGTGGTTGGATAGATATGGAGGCACACTGTGCAAGTTTTCAGAAAAGGCTGATTTCATTGACATAATTTCTCACTCCTTCAGCTGCTGGGATCTGGTGCGCGCAGTGAGGTGAGCCCTTGTTTGAGCAGCTGCTGCCAATAATGTGGTTGTCTGAACGCTGTGCGAGCTGCTGGAAGTTTTGTAATCATATTACCACAGTGTGTGCTTTTCTTTGGAGGTGAGGAAGCTGTCAAGCCTTAAACCCTGGCTCAACTGGTATTCTACATGCCGTCGAGAACAGGCTTTGGCCAGGCTAAGTTCATTGTAGGAGTTGTTTAGAAAGGAGAACGTGGCATGGTATTTTCACCACATCCTTTCAGATCTGAAATAGGTTCCGAAATGGGTCTCAGCTCTGCAGTCATTGTCTATGCAAGAGAAATTCAGAGTTGCCTGTTGACATCACCCAAACTGTGAGTGACTCTAATCCACCATAAGGTGCTTAAATCTGGCTATTGCCTACTTCACTGTTCTGGAACATTAACACAATTTCTGGCTCAGACCTTTTGCCTAACCTTTTGCTCCTCTTTGGGAGACAAACTGTAACCAACTCCATGTGCAAAGTCCTCTGGAGCGAGGTTGGAGTCCTTTCCAGCCGCAGGAGCCCCAGTCTCACGCATGCTCTTTCAGAGTTCTTGTTCAACCCTCAGAAAGACAGTCTAGTAGTAAATAAAAATAACTCCTCAGCTACAGCTGCTTTCCTCTCTAAGGACGGGAAAATCTCAAAAGAAAAATAATTTCCGGTCTGATACTAGTCCTTTTGGCTCGGTCTGCAGGTTTTTCATAGGCAGGATCATTTCCTAATGGCAATTACATACAGCTTAATTGGCTTGTTCAGTGGAAAAAAACCCACACCGTAGATAACATATTCTCCCTCTGCTTACAGAAGTAGTGATAGTTTATGTGACAGCAAAAAGTTAGTCCAGGTGCAACCTTATGCTGCATCTAAGCTAGCTGGGTGTCTCTGCTCCAGGCTGCTCTGCGCGTGTATCCTGGAATGGATGTGGGAAAGCAAAGGCCCGTGAGGTTGACTGCAAACTGTGATACGTCTAGAGTAAGAAAAAGAATTGCTGTTTCAGATTCTTACTTACGTGGTCCTGTTGTTTCACAGGCTTGAAAGAGGAGAGGAAATGGTCAAACTGTTGGCATTTGATAAAAATTATTTTGTAGTTGTGCCAGTAGACTCTTAACTGAAACAAGAGCTATGCTGTCATAGGTGCTATGATAGCTCACCTCTACCTCCAAACTGTCTTAACATCCAGATAAGAAGATCTAACGGGGTTAGAAAGAAGCAGCTTTAGAGAGGTGAAATTACTTTCCTTAATTTGTAGATCGAGATTCTCCCACTGAATTAAACTCTTCTTTCAAGACAGTAGCTGTATCTGTTCTCTTTAATTTTTCCAGCCGTGTGTTCCTTGGGTAATTAAGTGAAGTTTGGGGACGGAGTTTTTAGGTATCTTTGGGAAAGATATAAAGGCCTGATTATGCAAAACAGAAAAGAAGATTTTCCACTTTGCAAATGCCAATTAGCTTTTTCAGTGGCTCAGTGTAGGAGTTCAGCGTGATTTCCATATTTTGAAAACAAGAATTGCTGAGAGATTAGAACCAACATGGATTACAAAAACCCAGGTATCATGTTCTAGAAGTTATTGTCTTCCCTTCACAGTTTTGAGTTAACACAATTTTGAGTTAACAGAGCGTATCAGAAATGGTGTTATATGAGTGTTTCATTAAAGAAAATAGAATTGCAAGTACAACCTGCTTTTTTTCTTACTTGGAAAACTTGCTCATTTTTCAGTTTTGTTTTGATTGAAATATTTTTCTTCATGAGCATGTCAGATGGAAATGAACAAGTCAGCAGCGCTTTACTTTTCACTTAATTTCATGTCCACTATATCTCAAGTTAAACCCACCTTGCATTTTTTTACTATTCATTCGCAAAACCTGCTGCATTCATAATTTATGTTTCCCAAAGTGTAGCCAATGAAAGGAGGTTTTACAGCGTGAAATACTTCTACGCTGATGTGAAAACATGAACTGAACTCAGAACTTCTGGCGTAGATTGAATTTAAATATAACTCAGCATGATTGAAAATCTTCTCAGTGTCCTAGATTCGCACTTTAGGTTTCAATTTATACTAGGCGTGAGTAAGTGTTGTTAGCTGCATGAATAATGCATCGTTTCCTTCAGCTCAGCTCATTCCCTTCACATGTTTATTCATTTGTGCTGTTTAAATGAACAGAAATGCTCGTTTCAGTATTCACTGGTGTTCTGACAAGCTGCAGGATAGATCAGTTTCCTTGGGCTTAAAAAAAGCACAGAACTACTTACTGAAGTAGATCATCTTTTCAAATGATCATTTGTATTTAGTTGTTATCTGCATTCAATGACAGAAGCGCCCTTTCATGCTTTTATAACATTATCTTGACTCAAATGCTTGTAAATTTCTATATATCTTTCTAATGTATTTCTGGTGTCAGGAATATTAATTGAAGAAAAGAGAAGTAGCTTTACAACAGAACCCAAATACACCCAGGGTTTGAGACCGGGGTGGGGTGTGTTTCCCTTAGACACATAATACCACCATCAATCCACACCTTTTCAGAGCTCAGGGAGTCCACAAACAGGGATTGGATCAACAGGCGGAGGAAAACTGGGCTGCATTTGTCATGTTTCGTTGTTAGACGAGCTGCACGGGTCTGTTCCTGTCAGCTCTCAAAAAAGAACTTGGGCAGAAAAGCAGCTCTATAGACTAATATTATCTAGTTTCAGATTAATAGAGACTAATTTTATCACTTCATTGGCGATTTATGTTTTATCATTCTGTAGTCTAAATGTCAAAACCTTAGTTTGTATGTAATGTCATTCATTCAAACTTGCATAGGATACATAGTTTATTACTGTCTTTGTGCAGATAATTAGTATATTTCTTTTATATAATGATAGGTTTAGTAATATTTCTTATTGTGCTCCAAGCATAAATTTAATCTGCAAAAGCAGCTTTTTAAAGACATTAGTGATAGGTATGTGTCACACAGCCATCAGCCTGTACGGCTTTTTCCTCAACTTCTTACAGTCATTAATATATTTTCCTCATCCCAGTGCTTGTGTTGTTTGTTACGCACTAGGTACTAAGAAAGGTAAATAACTTGCACACAGTCACAGAAGAAAATCTGTGATAGAAAGGGAACTTAATTTGTATTACTTGAATCTAGTTATTGCCTGGGTTCTATTGCCTGGATACTACAGTACCACCCATCATTTTTATATAGTTGTGTCTTTGAAAATAATCTCTAAATTAAGACTTACTAGCTTTTGGAATTACTCGAATGAAAAAGATGAGATGAGTCTGCTTCTTACTTAATCTCACTCTCACTTCCCGCTTTCTGTAACTGGTATCCCACAAAGACTGATGTTTCTTTGAAAAAAAAAAAAAAAAGAAAAAGAATAAGAATTCAGCAAAATTGGTTTTATGTTTATTTGTGGTGCTGGGTAGAATTTAGAATCATAGAACGTGTTGGGTTGGAAGGGACCTCTAAAGGCCATCTAGTCCAACCCCCCTGCAGTAAGCAGGGACATCTTCAACTTGATCAGGTTGCTCAGAGCCTCATCAAGCCTGGCCTTGAATGTCTCCAGGGATGGGGCCTCCACCACCTCTCTGGGCAACCTGTGCCAGTGTCTCACCACCCTCAGCGTAAAGAACTTCTTCCCAATGTCTAATCGAAACCAGCCCTGCTCTAGTTTAAAGCCATTGCCTCTCGTCCTATCGCTACATGCCCTTGCAAACAGCCCCTCCCTCCTAAAATTTAGATTTTATGTATTATGGCAAATGTGGCAACTTTGCAAAATTTTGCCATGGTGAAGTGAGACAAACCTAGAAAGTTTTAAAATTTAATTCAGAATAAAAATAGGAATAATTCTTTCAGTTTCTGAAGCAGAATTTCTTTGAAATGACACAACTAACTTCTGATAACATGTGAAATTTTTTCCAAAGAAGAATTCCTGATTAGCTTCATATATTGTCTCTCCATCTTCCTGAGACCCATGTACCATTCTTTAATCAGTTATACAAACAAGCAGCTATTCCATATTTAAGAAATAGTAAGGCTACATGAAATAGTATGGCAGTGAGGTATTGGGAACTGTTACTGTCTGTCAGTTTAATAAGACTTTCTCAGAAATGAACAGATTTTCTACCAGTGCAGAATATAGATTTTTCCATCAGCCCAGTACAAATAGAAGTACAGGGAATTTTCAGAGTAAAATGTATTTAAAATACAAAATGAAATAATACAGTGGTCATTAAGGCTCATGTACAATTCAGTGAAATGACCTTAAAGAAAGATAGGTCTGGGAGCTAGAATCCCGTAAAACTTTCCCTTGTTTTTCACGTCTTAGCTCTCTTGTGTCAGTCAACTTAGACTTTAGAACACATTTCTGATGTTTTTCCTAGTTCTTCTCCGAGATGATCAAAAGGGGCCCGTTAGGCCAGTGTGGCAGCATTCTGCATGAATGGGATCCCAGCACTTTGGAGGTAACTCACCTCAACTCAGTGCCTTGCCGTATCTGGGTTGTGGAAGAGCCATTGGGTGGCAATAACTTCTAGCTGCGCTTCGCCAGAGTTGGATCCGCACCAAATGTTTTTAGAAAAGTCTGCTTCACTAAGCTGCCTACATAAACTGTGCTATTCGTTAGTTTCATTAGCAGTCTCAGACGTCGGAAGTATTCCTTTGCTCCTTCCTCCACACACGTGCTGCCTTTTTATCAGCATTGGCACACGCTGCATAGAGTGTAGGAGAAAGCAGCTGCCTGAGATAACTGGCAGTATAATAAATGGGAATTAACTGACACTGAAATAGGAATGCTGGACAAGCAAATCCATGAAAATGAAGGGAGACAGGCCTTCATGAAATAGTAACAATGTGAAAATACGACTTCTATTTAGCAAAATGGTTCTCATGGTTATTTGCCCTGATGGAAACTTGCAGGAATGGAATTTATTTCTAGTAAACGAGGTGTGCAACTACCCTGTTCCTTAGGGATATAGCCCTGTCAGTGCTTTTAAGGCCAAGTTCCCCAGCTCTCCAAATTCATTAGTCACATGAACATCTTCAGTTTTTCCATAAGAGCGCCCACCTGATAGTCCTTCAAGTGTTTCTAGTCCTTAACGTGCCTTCTAGGGCCCGTATAGGTGTGGTACCGATGATCTGCATTCATAAATGCCTCCACCTAGAATGCCAAGTCCTCTAGCACCGATCTCTGTTGTCCATGAAACATAGCTGAAAACACCGTTACCTGCACCAGGGCCCTTATTCTCTCACCCACGGGATGCTTCTTTGTTACTGGGGAAGAACAGGAGCATGCGGCAGTGATATCCAGCAAGGAAAGAAACTGTGACTATGTGCTATATATATAATGATTTTTAACAGCTTATGTAGACTGTGATGTGTAAGTATGAGAACTCAAGCGTGGCAGTAGCAGATACAATTATGTCTTAGCAATATTTAACTATGCGATACTTAAGGGAGAACAAATGAGATAATTGTGAGATTACTATGGTAGTGGCATTGGATAACTCTAACGATTTATGAAATAACTACGAAAATGGCAGTGGATAGCTGTAACAGATATTAGCAGCATTAGTCTTTGAGCCACGAGCAGCACAGTGTTACAGTTATGGCAGCAAATCCCTGAGTTGTTGCAATCCACTGAGGTTCTCAATACCTCTCTCTTGGCCCTCAGAGCCCACGCTCCTGGCACAAGAGTCCCCGGGATGTCCCGCCTCTTATGTTGAGAGGGCCTAGGTGGCTGTTCATCACCGTAACCATTGATTCTTGAGTGCTGGGATCTTCAACACTGATCCTTTTCTGCAAATCCTAACGTGGTAGTCTTTGAGTTGTCTCTTTATGCCCTCAAGGTGCCACAACCTATGACCTTCTGTACTTCTCAGTGTGTACTTCTGTGCATCCTCAGAGAGATTATTCATTACTTCTGTTGAGTCAGTTCAATCTAAAGACAACTGGTCACTGTGTCCCCATCCTGCAGCTGTTTCTCTGCAGTGCTGATTCCATGAAACCATCCCTCTGCCCTCATTCCGCAGCTGTCTTAACTGCACCACTACTACAATATTTTCCTTTATTTTATTAATGGCCTACAATCAGCAATTGGTTAAATTGATTTATTTTAGTCCAGCATTTCCTCTGGTGGTTTTGTAGATATACTAAGGTCTCACACTTGTGACCAGCCATTTGGTTCGTCCTTGCCAGAAACCCCATGGCCTGGAACCTGCTGTTTGTGGCATAAATGAATATTTGTGGAGTTGGCCCTGGCTTGCACCCACACAGCCCCTCACTTCAACGCACACACACCCAGTCCAGGGAGAAAATGGAAAGGATAGAAGCAAGAAGACTTGTGGGTAGAAGTAAAGACAGGAAAATTGCTTACCAAGTACTATCATGGACAAAACAGACTTGACACGGGGAATTTAACTTAATTTGTTACCAGTTAACATAAATATTTAATTCCTGATTCAGGTATTAGGAAACAAAAACCAGGTCTCAACCAGGTGCCTATCTCCTGATCTCAAAGGCCCTTTCCAACCATGAAGATTCTATGATTCCTGAGCACACTTTTGACTTCTTCCCACTTCTAAATCACCATTGGACATCAGGCCAAGTCCATGATCGGCCTTTATGTAACTGAGGATCATCATTTGGGATGATTAGCTATGATTCTATAAATTAATCCCAGATGATGCCAATGATGGCCAGGAGGCAGAGCGCAACTGAGAAAGGAAGGATCTGCAAGTGTTTTATTGCCCTCATCATGAATTATTTTTCCTGTATATCTAGCCACCAGTTCCCCCGCTGCAACTTGTGCCTACTGACTTTTGTCCTTTCACTGTGCATCTCTGGGAAAAGTCTGTCTCTGTCTTCTCTAAAACCCCCATTACGCAGTTGAGTACAGCAATGAGATCTCCCCTTAGCTGTCTCTCTGTCTCTCCTTGTACATCACATACTCCAGCCGCCTAACTATTTTTGTTGGGCCCATTGCTGGGCTCCCTCCAGGTTGTCAATGTCTTTATTGTACCAGACATCCCAAATTAGATGCGTTACTTCAGGTGCAATCTTACAAGTGACAAATAGCAGAGAATAATTATTTCCCTTAACTTGCTGGCCACGCCATTATAGCACACTTATGTTATTAGCATTCCTTGCTGCAAGGGCATGCTGCTCATTTCTATTCAATGTCTTGTCCACCAGGATGCCCAGGTCTTTTTCTGCAAAGCTGCCTTCGAGCCAGCTGGCCCCTGGGCTGTATTTCTGCATGTGATACTTCTCTGCAGATGAGGAACTTTCCATTTGTCTTTGGTGAACTACATTAGGTATTGCCAGACCCTTTCTCCAACCTGTCAAGATCCCCCTGAAGAGCAGCCAAAATTTCCAGCATATTGACTGCTCTCCTCACTTTCTCTTTCCAAACTGCTGCTTTTTTTTTTTTTCCCATTTTGTCCATTTTCTTACAGTTTTGGAGGGTAGGAGACATTAGTAATAGAGGGTCATTCAGTGCCCGTTGGCCTTTATGTCAGGGAACAGTCAAGGGTAGCTTTAATTTACTAGTCCAGAGAACGGCAACAAAGCTGGTGAAGGGTCTAGAGAACGAGTCTTGTGAGGAGCGGCTGAGGGAGCTGGGGGCGTTCAGCCTGGAGAAAAGGAGGCTGAGGGGAGACCTTATCACTCTCTGCAACTGCCTGAAAGGAGGCTGTAGCCAGGTGTGGATCGGTCTCTTCTTCCAAGTAACAGGCTACAGGACAAGAGGAAACGGCCTCAAGTTGCACCAGGGGAGGTTTAGATTGGATATTAGGAAAGATTTCTTCACCAAAAGGGTTATCAAACAATGGAAGAGGCTGCCCAGGGAAGTGGTTGAGTCACCATCCCTGGAGGTATTTAAAAGACGCGTAGATGTGGTGCTGAGGGACATGGTTTAGTGGTGGTTTTGGCAGTGTCAGGTTGATGGTTGGACTCGATGATCTAAAAGGTCCCTACCAACGTAGACAATTCTATGGTTCTATATGCCTCAGTTCTGGGGTGAAAGGGCAGCACAGCTAGATAGTGCTCAGAGCTGCAGTGCTAGATGGTAATGTGTGCTCTGGAAGAACATATGCATGTGGTGTTGGATGTCACCTTCCATCATCAAAGCCGCAACCGCTGAGTCTGTGCTCCAGTGTTGGGTACTGGCCTGTGGGCAAGCCCACTGGAGACCTGGGAGGGTGGCTTTGGAAGCACTTGGACAAGGAGCTCCTGTACTGTACTCCAGTGGTTAGTGAGGCCATGGGAAATAGCGGGAGCATTACTCTCTGTGATTACGATAACTGAAGCCCCCTTCCAGGGAACACCAGATTGGAAATGTTATCTCCTTGATGATCTTGATATATTTAGGCAAATAATTTGGCCTGAAGGCTCTGATGTTTGGGACCCCAGAGAAGGTGTACATACCCAGATGGTATATTACTTCCCACAGCTCCACTGCGATGATCCTGGCAGCGGATTTACTGACACAAAGCTGTTTGTACCGTGGATTCAGGTGAGAGGTGTAATATTTCCCGGCATCAAAAATATAAAGTGATTAATTATAAAATATCAATGTTGAATGGGTTATTATTACATATACACAGCATATGAATTATTTTAAGATGATGAAATCTTGAAGATCTTATTATTTTTAAAACAAATCATTGCAGGTTTGCTAATCAAGGAAAAATGCAAGTTTCTGGCTTTTTCCAGTGAGGAGAACAATCTCAAAAATAGTTCAGAAATCCCACTACCCTCCTTAGAGAACTAGCTTATTCATTGGAAGTTATTAAGAGATGCATTTCACCTTTTGAGAAGCCTAAAAAAGTGAAAGTGATGTTTAAATAATCTAGAAACTGGACATTTATTGAAGAAGTAAATTCTTAATCTTGCAGCCAGCAAGAGTGAATACTGAGGAAGTGTTTCGGTACTGCAGTTGGTGTATTGTATATAATACAGATTCATAGATCTGTTGAAGAATGCAATTCATCTTAACGCTTATTTTATATAAAACAAGTGAGCTGACCAAAGTGAAAAATAACCCAACAAATAAAAAACCCCAAACCTTTAAAACCTGGATTAGTTCATTGATCTGATTTGTCACCTCAGCCCACAAACGGTTGTTCTGGTGTAGTGATTTGGGCAATGTGCGGTCACCCTAAGTCTGCGCTAATGGAAAGAAAGAGGTATATGGAACTAGCTGGCATTTATGGATTAATTTGTTGATTTATTGATATAATACAATTAAGATCCTGGTTCAGCAAAGCACTTAAGACACGTGTTTTACTTTTCCCTAATGTCACAAAGTAGTCACTTTGGGTTCCTTGCACTTTTATGTATATAAATATCTTCCCAGTGTGCTCTCTCTGTTTTGATGAAAATATCTTAAATAAACTTATTATTCTGCTGTCATGCTTTACACAGAATAGCATTGCGCCAAAGCAAAAATGTGATTAAACTGTTTCTTTTTTGAAGAAAAAGAAACTAATATTACATAGGACAAAAAGCACATTCGGTTTTGAAATGGTTCTGTTTTAACAACTGATGGCAGCTAAAGGAGCAGATGTGAGTATTTTGCAATCTTTTAATGTACCAGTAATAATTTGTAAACATTGGGCTATACCTTCCTTTTGTCAACGCTCTTCAAGCATCTCTCATTTTTTAGCTTACACGTGCCTCAGAACACAATGTGTTTGTTCTGTGCCCGGATCACAAAAGGGCTCTTGATCTTAATTGGGCCCTTTGGCTTCTATGGTAATTGGATCTATTAGGGAACAATAGCCTACAGGATTGTTAGGAGTATCAGCAAAGACGTTTAGAAATGCCATTAATGTCAGTTAATGTTCATGTATCATGTGAAAGGCCATTATTACTATGAAGTTAAAAACAGCAAGACGTTATTAAGCTTATAAAATTTACTTTGCCTTTGTGGTCTATGATTTTAATACCAGCAAGTTACTAGTTTACAGTCTGGATTCTTCTGATAATATATTGGATGGTGACTCGGTAGAAGTCTGTGGCCGTCTAATGTCACTTCTGTTTATCCTTTCCATCATCAGTGACCTGCAAACTCCAAACATACGATTCTTTAGGGGATTCACATTTCAGAATGAAATAATGCTTCCTATATGGAATCACAATGATGCTTTCTTAGACATTTCAGCGTTCTTTTGCTGTCATAGTGGTAAAATTTCTCAGGTTGAGAATGGTAATAGTCTGTCTGGTTCTTCTTATGAAGAACAGAAAGTCATCAAAATTTGGTTTCCTTAATAATAACCAAATAAGAATTATTTTTTGTTACTACCTCCTCTTCCAGTTTAGAGACGTAATGTGGCTTTATATAAAAATCAATCTCGATATAAACAAAAAGTATGTAATCACAATTCTAAGAAGAATTGTAAGTTCAGAATGGCCGGGGTGATACGTGTAGCAGGAAACTGAACAATGAAATTGCTCGTGTGTTTTTAGCATCTTCTGCACCACATAATTTACTTTTTTTTTGGTCCAGAGTAGAGTGGAAGGAAATACTATATTTGTGCAGTTGTCAGATTGCTTACCAAGACTGACCTACGCAGATTCGGTAAGGTTTGCATGAGGTCCCTGCTTGCCTGCTATAGCCATTGTCCAGCCTTCAGCTGGCAGCTAAGGATGGAGTCAACCAACCTGGGGAGGCTTGATAGCAGGTGGAGTTTGAGCTGTCACCCATCTTCTGCTTTTTAAGGCTGTGTCTGGTGTTTTAGGAACTGCCATTCAGACAAAGGCAAAACATTGTCCTTCCGCTGAGATGAGCAGCCAAATGCCGTGCTGTTAGGGTCTCATCCTGTGTGCTCTGTTTCTTCTTCTTTAGTCACAGGAAATCTCTGAGATCGTAGGCATTGTGATGGAAAATTCAATTTGGGATGGGCAGCACAGCATTCATAAAGATCAGAAAAAGGAAGCAAATATATATTAATTAAAAGCTAATGATAATAAATAAGCAACAATGGTAAAAAGATTGTCTATAAATAACAGTTAATGAAATATTGTTGTATATGCATATGTCATTCTGTGTCCTTACTGTCGCAAGCTGTTGATTCTATGACTGTGTCCCTTTTTTTAAGGTCTTGTCTACATTAAAACACTCCCAGTATTGTTTAAAAGACTCCAGCTGGGCTGTACAAAGCAGTTTGTTGGCTTAGGCTAATACAGGCTCACCTTACCTAAAAATCTGTAAGTCTCCCAACAACCTTCTTGTGGTTTTTCTGGCCGGGTAAGTAAGTTCTCATATTGCTGACTTAACTTGAGCACTGCAGTGCGAAACACCATGGGATGTCCCCATAGCGAAGAAACAGTGAGGCTACAATTATTTGTGCAGGGACTTAAAATGGGGAATCTGTTGCAGGCTGGGCAGATCCTGGGGCTCGGACGAAGCCGTGCTCTCCGGTGTAGATATAATCCCTACTCTCATCAGGGTAACCACATAGAACTGAATTTCCTCATAGCTGGGGGGCTTATTCCATCTCCTTTTTTAGTGATCTTGGCTTTGTATCTCCTGGTATGCTGTCTTTAATCCTTCAAAGAGTTTTCCTCCAACTTCCTTTCCAAGTTTTTCTCACGTCTCTTCACCCTCAAATCCCCCTTGAAGCGTCGCTGGCCCGGGGATCGTATCTTCTTGTGAGAACTCACTTTGAGCTCTCACTTTCAGTAGCCAATATTCGTTTCTTTTTTAAAGCATTCTCTTTTTTTTTTTTCTTTTTCCCCCCCAACGTTGACTATTTTCTTTTGTAAGGAGAAAATGCAGTTAGTTGGAGAATACAATGTAAATATGTGATACTACAGACAGACCTGGATTTATGAGAAAATTCATCTATTTGTGCGCACTTCTATGCGATGTGACAGCAGGTGATTGTGCAGCCCTCCATTTCCCCCCCTCTACTCCCTGTTTTACTTTCAAGGATATTGTGACTGTGCTCAGCGTCAGCATAACTGCTTTTCTGTGATGGTTGTAGCTTGTGAAGTTAGTGTGCCCATTCAATAGGAAGAAACTTCCAGACTCAGACCTGTTTGGTGACAGCAAACTAATACAATGAAGGCCAAATTTATGGCCAGGCACCTGTTCTCCAGTTTAAAAGGGGCACTGCCTTGTGCAATGTAGCTCATCTCAGTGCTTGATTTATTTCAACTGGCTTAATGAGGAATGTCCTGTGAAGAATAATGCCATACTTCTTGTCCTTGTTTTGTTAAATGCATCACCTGGAGGCATATTCAGAAGTCATGTAAATTTGATGTCAGGGAATTGGCTGGGTTTTTTTTCTCCTTGGTGCTCCAGATAAAACAGCTGTGAGCATAGGGTTGTTATTT
Organism: Chroicocephalus ridibundus; assembly: GCF_963924245.1. NCBI lineage: Eukaryota > Metazoa > Chordata > Aves > Charadriiformes > Laridae > Chroicocephalus > Chroicocephalus ridibundus. The sequence goes on from NC_086288.1 coordinate 72,952,377, forward strand.
CTAATGCACGAAATGAAGAATTTTGTCTTTATGATAAGCTAGCCTAAAAGGAATGTAATATTATTTAACTAGAGGTTTAGGCAGAGCTCATAACTGTAGTATCTGAATATCTGTTTAACAATGAAGGCTGTCTTGAAAATGGATGATCCTCTTATAATGATTTACAGGGTAATAAATGAGTTGTTAAAATGAGACCCCAGCATTATAAGCCTGCACGTACCTGGGCACAGCAGGCTAGCTTGAACGTTGTGGTGCCCTTACATACACAGGTTGTGTTCCTGTTGGAATATTGACCTGGAGACTAAATAACAGAAAGTGTTAACTTACTTAAAATTACTTAAAATGCCGTTGCATGAGGTAGTTTCCACTGTTTAGCATACTCCAAGGTAATCTACATGGAAAAGTTACAACAGAATGGTGAAGTGGGATCTGAAGGTTAACTCCCCAAGCAGATGGACCTTTAGGACACCCAACACATTCCCCACCCTTTCTACAGCAGTCTGAAATTAATGCAGTGACTTTCCTCCTGATCTAATCAGCTTCCTCAAGATTTGTTCTTTAACATCAAATTTAAAGAATCGGATCATTAATTACCTTACTCCTAGAAATAGCTCTAACCTTTAGAAGTATTGATGTCATATCCTCAGATTTAGTTCATAAGAATATCTGGCACGATTTTCAGAAGGCTGTCAGTATGTCACTAAGATTTACTCAACATCATTTACAAACAAGGGGTCTATATCCTGAGAGAGAGGCATCATCCTATCAAGCTGACGTTTCAGGCATCACATTACTATGATTAATGATAAAAGACTAATTAATTTTATGTATATTAGGGAAATTGTAGTTGTTGCCTTCTTTTACGTAAATTCATGTCAACATGGTGCAGCTCGGGTAGCAGGAAAGAGAAACAAGCTCTGTCCAATCTATTAGAGCTCATCTCATCTGAACAACTAAAATTTTTTAAAGAAAAAAAGTATTCTTGCAGGTTCAGCTTTTGTTTTCATTCATAAAGAGAGGGAAAACAGAAGAAGCTTTCAAAGCACTGTTTCTTGTCTTAAGGATACAAGTGACAGCCCGGCTTTTGCTATGATTATTTAGGGGGACTACAGGAGATATTTACAAGCATTCAGTGGAAGGTCTTAAACTGGAGACCTGACATCAGTCATTGAATTTTTGACTCTGAAACAGAGAGCCAGTAACTGCCAGGTGAATGCAGTATTTCAGCTTACATGGGATGGTCCAAGTGTGGAAGGACATCGAGACTAAATGCCAGAATCTCCTTAACACATACTTTTCTCAGCTGGGTGTTGAGAGGAGCAATTACTGCATGATACTCGCCTAGAAGAGGGGAAGATGCCATATGCGCCAAGTTTGATGTTTCCCATAATTGGAATTTTCTTGTCAAAAATACTCCTTTAGCAGCTTTTGGTTTGGTTTACAGAAGTTAGTGTATTTCTCCTGTCTGTATTCTTCGAAAAAAAAAAAAAAAAGATGGAGTTCCTTTCCTTTGGGACTGATACTGGATGATGGGGTTTGTAGATCAAGTCTAGCGAGTTCTTTTGAGGCAGTGTAGCAACAAGCAAGGTCACAGGGATGCTGGATTGCGTCGTTGATTAGCAATGACAATTTTTAAGGCACAAAATGGCAGTGCTGTTCAAGACTAATAGAGCATCCTTACAGGAAAGAAATAAAGAGAAGAAACCCAGTATATTTTCAGCTGCCTGTAACAAATGCACTGAAGTCCCTAGAGACTGCTTTTTTTTCTCAGCAGAGTTCACACCAGCTGTCAATATGTCTGATGAATGATTTTCTATTACGCACACTGAAGTCTGTGAACCAGAGGTGTCCTTTTAATATTTATACAGAAATGAGTTCATTGTTTCCAAGGCGATTTCCTCTAAATCTCTGTTCAGTCTTCAGGGCTATGCCCTGTAGGATGCTTGGAAAATCCTAAGAGCAAGTCTAATTTCTTGGTTCCACAAATTCTTTCTTGGGCAAAATCTGTCCTGCTTTAAGAAAAGATTAATGCCATCTTTTAGGGGCATACAATGTAAAATAATAGTAATAATAAGATGTTTTGAGAATACAGAAGTTGTTCATCGAAATTTCTCAAGATAGAGAGAAGCAATGGATTTTCACAGAATTAAATTAGAGAGGTGATGTATTTCTCTTGGAACAAAAACGAAGCATGCTGGCTGAGGGAATTGAGAGGTGAATTGGCAATAGTTACGCGCCTGCTGCAGGATAAATAAATAAATAAATAATGTATAAACATGCAATTAAAAAAATCCCTCCTGATTTGGGGCTAGTACTATATTGCTCTTGAAAAGCCAATAGAACAGCTGTCCTGGGAAGAGCCCCAAGAAAGAAAGGACTGGCGAGGAGCCAGCTGACTAACACATGTAATGTTTGTAGTGTTTGTGATGAAAGACAAACTCTCTTTTGGGCATAAATCCTAAAGCAGCTGTTACCTTGACAACTGCAGGTAATGGATGGCTGTAGTGTTCATCTCTCCAGATTCACTTTTAACTACTAATAAAAAATTAGAACAGCTTGTCTTTTAAATGGCTTCATGTGGCTCTCCAAAGATTTGGCGCTCAAGTGATTAATCTGTTTCTGTGAGTGGCAATTTTGCAAATAGAAGTGAATTTGGGGAACCTGACACATAGCAAAGACAAACGGTTTTATGCGAGGTCATCTAACTTTGTGGCTGCCTTAGGGGGAAAGTCTTCATATTAGGGAAATAAAGCACAAAGTTTCTATGCTGTATTTTAAATGCAGGTCCTCAGCCTGTGTCTGAGCTCCGGCTCGCTTTCTGTCATATTATCTGAACCCAGGAAAACTGCTGGTGAGCTCACCAGTATGGATGGGCTCGTATGTGCCTCTCTGTGGTACGGACGCAATCTGGCCGTGCCTCTCTGCTCAGGTATTTCATTGCATCCCTCATACTGCAGAGTGGTAACGTGCCATGGCCATGCTGGCTGGGGTCCCTGGTGGAAGAAGGCAAGCTCAGATAGCAGTGCAGCAGAAGATTTATCTCACAGCATAGTCATGTTGCTGTCACTGAATGCTTGGAAATACCTCATGTAGTCCCCCTAAATGCACCAAGAAGTGTGTCATATTTTACGTCGTCCTCAGCAGCAGAGCTCTCAATCACCTTCTTTTACTGGCTATTCTAGGTCAGCATGGTCTGGCTGGTGAACTGCTGCCTCTCCCTCCGAGGAGATAAAATCATAGAATGGTTTGGGTTGGAAGGGACCTTAAAGCTCACCTAGTTCCAACCCCCCTGCCCTGGGCAGGGACACCTCCCACTAGACCAGGCTGCTCAAAGCCCCATCCAGCCTGGCCTTGGACACCTCCAGGGATGGGGCAGCCACAGCTTCTCTGGGCAACCTCTTCCAGTGTCTCACCACCCTCAGAGCAAAAAATTTCTTCCTAATTACCTAGTCTAAATCTCCCCTCTTCCAGTTTGAAGCCATTAGCCCTCATCCTATCGTTACATGCCCTTGTAAAAAGTCCCTCCCCGTCTTTCCTGTAGGCCCCCTTCAGATACTGGAAGGCTGCTGTAAGGTCTTCCCGGAGTCTTCTCCAGGCTGAACAACCCCAACTTGGGAACGGCCATTTTGGCATTTTATGCTACCCTAACAACTGACTGCCTCCTCCTGCTCCTGCTCGTAGCCCAGCAGTTAGAATACAAGCCTGTGCGCGTTTCTGACCTGGCTTGTGTCGATGGATGTGGAGCCTCACCCAGACCTGGATAATGCCTTTGTGCCTTGAGAAGGGAGTCTCTAAACTGGAATTCGGGCCATCCACATGATGTACTTAATCAAGTAACAATGGCTTTATCTTATAAATATTCTTGATTGTGCTTAATTATGATACTGTTAAAGTAAATATAATATTAAGGCTTCAAATTCTCTGTGTGCAAACTTATCCATGAAGCTGTCCTCAGTGCTCCAGATTAGATTCCCGGGGAATTCATCAAGGTTAGCAAGACTACAATTCCCTACTCACTTTTCAAACTAATATTTTTAGGTATACTGAAGTTTATAGCCACTATGTAGGCCCCTAAAAAGAATTGGGTTTTCAAAGACACTCAGGATTTGCATGTGTTTTGTCAGTTCATTTGTTTACTGCAAAAGCAAAGGAAGCTCAGCAATAGCGACTGGGTTTTGATAATGAACTCGTGATGGCAAGTTATGCAAATATCCTTCTGGGCCTGTTAGAAGATTTTCCTTTATGGAAAATATTTGTTAAATCATATACTTAGTTCTGTCACACTCTGATATGTATTTTGATGTTTATCTTCTCTAGCACAGAGGCGTTGTGTTTTCAGATGATGTACATCCAGTTACTTAGCAATAGAATTTAATGTCTTTTATATTAATAGCGTTGTTGGAAAGTGCGAACAGTCCTTTGACAGAGCTATTAAGTCAGCCCTGGGAGCTACTGCTATTTTTATACATGAAAGATAAACAGCGAAAAGTTTAATATTGATACTGAGGATTTTATTCTGATCCGTAACACCTTATCTCTGGCTGCTGTGATATACGGCACGGCCTCAGGGTATGAGCTCTACAGACCTGTTCTCAGAAAACTGTGTAACTGCTTGCTCAGTTCCGGTAATTCTGGCTTTTCTCCAGGGTATATTAACTTCTTTGTTTTTTGTGCATTTTGAGCATGTGCGTATGTGTGTGCATGTTTTAAATTTTTGCTGTAGAAAAACTTTGGCAATTCCCCTCTCTTTACCAACACAAGAAAAATATTCCAGGTGCAGCCCTGTGAGATTATTAAAAACCCACAAGTCTTATTCTTGGCAGTGAAACAAAATTATGTAACTAAACACTCCTGAGACATTCATCCGTTTGATTTGTTCTCTAAGACTTTGTAGAACGGCAGAAAGGCTTCGATATCCTTTGCCTATTTCATACTGCAGCTGTTACTGGTACAGGAGACGACGACACAGAGCGTTATCCAAAATGACCAACCAAAAATCCATCAACGTTTCAAAAGCACGCTCAAGAGAATCAGCAGGGAAGCTGCTTCTCTCTTTCTGCCCTCCTCCTCCTCTCCTGGGCCCATCTGCCTGCCGTCACCATCAGCTTTGTCTGGCCATCCAGGTCTACTAGAGATCTGATGTGCTTTCTTACCCTAGAGATCTGATGTGCTTTCTTACCAATAGGCTGGAGATTCTCATCAGTTGGGTGGCATCGACATCTATGGGTACTGAATAAAGAAAACCCGGACATATATTGAATGCCAGTTTGAAGGCAAGTGGGATAGAAAACAGCAAGGCTTATCCTGTGCTGTAGCAGGTGTTGATAAGCTTGATACAGTTAGGAATATATGCAATTAGAGATATTACATCACATCATTTGATGCAGAGCCAGAGGAGGAAGAGATCTTCCTCTGTGTTACAATACAGTAGAAATTGTGTAACACTTTTAGCAGTTTCCTTTGCAAGGAAAAAATAATTGGGGAAGTAGTTACAGTATTTCCACTGGCCTTAATTCAAGATGGAAATAAAGAGAATTAGCATCACCTACTCTGTCAGGTCACTGCAGAAGGCTCTTTGGCACTCTAGCGAGAGCAGTTTGGTTGCCAGGAGACGATAAGTTAATTTTGGAAGGTAATGCCCTCCGAGCAAGTAATGCCATCGTTCTAGATCAGAGTAAAATCTAATGCTGTATAGTGACAAGCTTGCCTTTTAAAAGGATTTACCTCTCTACCTTACTGAGAATAAACAAAGTGTGCTGCTGCATTGTCTATTGCTGGCAGAATAAAATCCTGAAGAGTAAAATCTTAGGGTGCTGTTAAACAGTCAGCATAAAAATAATGCTCCAGCAGGCTCATCTAGGTTAGGCCATCTGCTAACTATGCTGGTACGTATGTCAAATGACAGATTGCCAAAACTATTTTTCATGACCTTAAAATAAGAGGGAGACCAATGAAATCTTAACAAGGACAAATTCAAGACAAGTCTTCAGCTGTGTGCCATTAATTTCACAGTATGAGAAATGGTAGCTGAAGGCTTTTGGGATACTAAACGTTTACTGATGCTGTTAAAGCCCATAAACGAAACTGTACAGACACCTGGGAACGCAAATGGCAGCAGAGCAATGTAAAAGTAGGAAACGCAAGAAGCTGTATTTCTGACCCCAGTGTCGACTGGTGCAATGCAGGAAGCATTTCTCTTCAGACTAGCTGCAAATCTGAATCCTTCCTATGTTCATATTCAGAGTTGTCAGGGTTGCGGGGAACACACAGAAGACAAGGGTTTGAGACAGGAATCACTCATGAAATCGTCTGAGCTTTTCTGGGTGGAGAGGGGATACATAATCTTAGGGGTTGGTCTGAACTGAAAATCTGGCGATCACGGAAGAGCTTGGGAAAATGGGGAAACAGGCACGTGGACTGCGGAGGTCAGCACACGGTCAGCTCTGACGTTGCATGGTTTTGACACATTCTGCTTAAAAAAACCCCAAAACTGCATAGAAAATATATTGTAGAATGTATGTACTTCTTACTCGTTTTCTAAAGCAATTCTGTACCTTCTTAGCTGTTCCTAAGGATGAGTGGGAAAACGACAGGATTTTATGGCAGCCCTGAAAATGAACAAAATTGTTTGCTTGTGTGTGAATGTGTTTCTTTTCTTTAATCTACTCTTGCTTCATTCTGGACTGGCACGCAAATTAGTTGTAGAGGAAGGGAGATCTAGAGAATACATAAGTTACTGCTTTTTTATAAATATGGTGCTTTTAATCTGAAAGTTCACCAAAGAGAGGAAGTACTCTCATACAGATTTTACAGATGGGGAAACTGATGCACGGACCAGTTACTATGAGTTGACAAGTTACATAGCACACAAGTGGCCTGGTAATGCAGCTCCCCTTCCAGAGTACCAATCCAGTGTTCCCATTGATATTTTCCCCAGATGTAGAAGGATTTCTGAAGAAAAAAAATGCCCCCAGCCCTAAGAAAACCTCAGACTGTAGCACACAAGCAAAGAATTTAAAACAGTTTGAACTAAAGTAGTAGAGTCATGCAGCCTTCCATTCAGCATTTGGGATAACCTTGAAAAACTTTTTGCTGTGCTAAACCCCAGCTCTAAGCAAACAAAGACAATTACAAGAGTAAAAGTGCTTCAGAAAATGACTTTTGAAGAGACTTTGGGGAAAGGCGAAAGAAGGATGTAATCAGAAACTTGGATGATGGGCATCAGGGATTGGTTTTTACCGTTCTTGCAGTTGTCTTGCAATGTATCGCATACTCAAGCCTTGCCATGATCATGAGATGTATGGGAGGGGAAGGTCCCTGCTTGTGCTGCAGTGTAGGAGAAGGAGATGGAAGAAGGAAAGAATGTGAGGATAATGGGAGAAGAAGATGGTGGCAGAAAAAAAGGCAAAAGAGTGCTAAATAGAAACTGGAGAAGGACTTAAAGGGTAGAGACTAAGAGAAAAGGAAAGTGGGGAGTAGTGGAACAGGGAAAAAGTATCTTTTGAAATGGAAGTACAAGTCCAAAAACATTACTTTCCTTAATTGCCTACGAGCTTTTCAGGAGAACAGACACTAACGTCTCCGCCTGCTTATCTCCACTCCGTGTTTTCCATTTTGTGTATCAGTGCTCTTAGCGAAATAGAGAGCTTGTAATTCAGCCTTACCCCATTTTCTTAAAGTTTGCTAAAAGCCTAGGGCAAGAAAATCTAAAGGTAGTCTGCTTTTCGTGCTATTCCTGCTTTTATACAATGTGACAAAGCTGTATATTTTACAAAATACCTTTCAGAACATGTCTATTCAAAGCTATTTTGTCCAATCTTATTAGTCTATCCTGATACATCTTTTGTTCAAAAGAAAAGGTTTTTGGAATTCATTGGCAGTATATAATTTCGTACTGTCTTTTCAGCCTGATGTGTGGGGCAGAAATGGATCTGTTGTGACTTGTGAATCAAAACATTATCATCTGTGATGACTTCATAAGTCCATAAATCAGTAGAATAGACTGAAATAAATTTTCATTGTTTGTTGGTGCGAAAAACATTTATTTTTTTTATTTTTAATTCTAGCCATTGCTATGTTCTCTGATGGGAAATTTTGTAGAGTTTCTGGCAAAACCCAAACAGGAGTGAGACCATTTTGACAGAAAAACAGTGACCTTGGAGGTCATTGCACTAAAAGGGAGTAAACTGGAAAAGCATCTTCATGACGTAAAACTCAAAATGCAGTGATAATTGTGTTAGCTATCATTTACAAATAGGAATTTTTAGGTTATTTGGCTAATGGCTAATCACATTATACAGGAAAACACAGTAAGGATGGGGGAAACGATGATGGGTGGAGGAACACTGCAACGCTGGTAAGTGGAAACAGAGCATCCTGCATCAGCTAACTCCGAAAAACCATCAAGGGAGAGCAATTTCCCATTGACCTCGGCCTGAAGCCCATGCAGAGGAATCAATCAAAAACTCTTTTCCTGAAAAGCAATGCAGGCTGAACAGAGCGATTGCTCAAGTATGGGACCTGCTGTGGGACAAAGGGGGAGAGAATTTAGGGACTAAGTAAGACGACTGCAGAAATGTGTCAAACTTCCTAAGGGTCGTTTAGAGGAAGGACCGAAGGCAGGAGAAGGGAGCGATCAAGGTGGGCTGGAGATGAAAAAATACAGGAAGATAGTGGGAAAATGAGATAAAAGGGTCCGGTCAAGTGGGCAGCTGCATGGTGGACTTACCTGACTGAGCCTTGGACCTGATCACCTCAGTCTGTCCTAACTTCTTATTAATCTTATTCCTAACTGTCTCGTGTGTGTGCACTCTCTGTTCTGAGCCTGTGTGTGTGGGCGCTGGCGAGCTTCAGGTTGGACCAGCCGGTGAGTAGGAGGAAGGGTCTCACTGCCTCTGGGGTCTGTAGGTCCAGATGCCAACAGCTGGGGGCCCGAAGGCCAACACATGCACAGTCTGAGTGTCTGGGGCTGGTGTCTGAAGAGACCTGCACTGTGCGCGTATGTGAGTGCTGGTGAATTTGATGGAATCATAGAATCGACTTCAATCCTGATCAGCAGCAGGGAAATAACAGGACGAGGCCGCCGGTGCTGTTCAGGTCTAGGTGAACACCCTCTGTGCTTATGTGGGTGCTGGTGAGGGCGCTGCTCTCTGTTGGTCCATGGGGTCGGTTGTGTGCCTGTAGTTTGTTTCTGCGTGTGTATGTGCCTGCCGGGCATACCTGCTCAGCCTGGCCAGCAGCTGGACTTTGGGACACGGGACTGCAGCAGCATCCTCACATCTATTGGGCTGGGATAGGAGAAATCCCCTGACTCATGAAGCTCACTGGATTCAGCTACCTTTCACAGCAATCATTACTAAATGAGTTTTTTCCCATTGTGTTTCCTTAAGGGTAGGTAATAGACTACTCAATGTTATCACCAATGATCCAGAAATCAGTGCTGATGAACGTCGCAGATATTACAATAATTGATATAGAAGAGTCTGAATTATTTTCTCAAGTGGGCTATTCGAGAAAAATGAATGTTTAATACAAAAAAACCGCAAGATCTTATCTCCAGGTACAAATAGTACAGGCCTTCTCTAGAGTACGGCAGTGTGAAAAATAGTAAAACATAAAAAGATGTAGTAGATGAGCAATACAATGAATGCTCCGGTTCTGATGCTGTGAAAAAGACTAGTGGAAGTTTTGAAATAGTAAACTAGTAAGTAGGAATAGAAAGGTCACATATGACTTCTGTATGTGACATTTATTACTTCCCACAGAAGGGAGGGCGATTCGAATTTTGTATAATGAGTCTTGGTCATGAATGCTTCTTGCTGAAGAGTACTCATAGCGAAGCACTTGTATCTAGCCTGTCTTCCACCTTCTTAATGTTGCTGACTTGTCTGCACTCCTAATATCCCTTTGCACTTGATCAACTGCATGTACATTTATTTTGTTTCTCTGCTACAAATTTTTGCTATTTCAGATTAGTTCAGGACAGTTTCGCAGTCAGGGGCTCATGCAGTACGTGAGAAAGTTCAAGTATGTAAAGTCAGCAAGTCTACCTGACTGGTAAAATGATTGTAAACTGACAATGGAATTATAGAGTTTAGACAGAAAAAAAATAGTGAAGCCCTAGAGAACTGCAACAATTATTTGAAAATTAGAGAAAATGTCTTATAATGGCATAATTAAGGAGTATAAGATAACCGAAAGGTGACTTGATTATGGCACATAAGTTCCAGGAAAATATCATCAGGTAGTAATATTCTCTTTCAGTCCAAAAAAAAAAACCAACATTAAAAAAGCAATATCTGGGAACAAAACCCAAGCAAACCTGTAATCAGATGTAAAATCGTGTTTTTACCATGTGGATGATAAACTATTGCCACAAACCGGATGTTTTATGAAGTATTAGATTTGGTGAAACACAGGGAAGGGGCTTGTTAGAGAAGGAGATAGAATTATTTAGCTTGGGATGTCCAGAAGGGTGTGATCAGATTACTTCTGGGGGTCTCTAAACACTGTGTCATCATAGATTTTTAAAGGTGTTTGTGCTGCTGTTGAGAAATGATAATGGTCCCCACATCCAGAAAGGATGAAAAGTGACAGGATGCTAAAGAAAGCCAAGTTTATGGTGATGTAATAAAAGATATTAAAAAAATGGGAAACTACAGTTGTGTCTATATATCATAATTTTAATATATAGTCTAAAATATCCATTTTAACTTCCAAATATTGAAGTCTGAATGTAGTAACTATATTTTCCCTCTTAAAAAATGATAAAAAATTAATAAATAATTGACAGGTTATGCTGCGTGGTGACTTTGGGCATTAAGTACTATGCCGTTATTTAAGCTTCTGTTCTGAGGTGTGTCTTGTGCTTCAAACAATAAAATAATTAAATTTCTATTTTTAATAGACTTGTGATTTTTCACCGTATGATTTTTGAACTAGTGTAACCATGGTGGTTATTCCTACATGAAAAAGAATAAATTTGTGATTCTTGTTATTAAAATGCCTTAGTCCAGCTGAGACTTTTCGCCTAGAAATTTCCAGTTCGAGGCAAAGATTGCTACAGCAGCAAAACTGACAGCTTTGATAGAACAGGTGGGGTTGGATAGATAACAATGAAGTTTTTGTAATGGGGTCATTAGGTCTGATGGATAAAATAGGACATAGGACTCTCCTGAATTATTTCCTGTTTGAACTGGTCTATATCCTTGGAGGGGCAGTTTGTATGTGTGAAATCCTGTTACGAAGGTGGACTACAACCTACGGTGAATATAAGTGATTACTATCCAGCAATTCTTTATGGTGTGAGGAATCTGAGCATAACCACTTTTGGGCCTAGACAGATGTATTATTTTACCGCAACCATCCAACCACCACGTTACGGGGCGTACCAACAAAGCATTGCTTGGATGCTCTGTTTTAATCTTGAATGTACATTTTGTGTGACCGCTTACACAAGAGTTGGAAGCCCAGGAGGTTTTTAGGAGACACAAGGAGTCTAATAACCATTGCATTCCCAATCAAACCAAAACCAGTTTCCTTAACTTCAACTTCAGAGTCTTCCCACTGTGAAACTTAAGGGTAAATTGTTATTGAATATACAAGCAATGTCTTTGTTCTTCCATAAGGAGAACTTATTTAGGTGAGCTGATAGAGGAAACTAAAATTCCATGAAACTCTTATGTTTGAACAAGAGTTGACTTAAATGGACTTATAGGTCATTTGCAAAGGATTTTGTTTTGAAATTGAGCTTATCCCCTTTTTAGGCTTTTAAGTTCAGAAAAGGAAATCAGGCTGTGAATGGTGTTACAAATTATGCTCTTTTTGAACAATCTAATGTGAGGCTGCTGGTACAGTCTCTTGGCTAGCTCAGCCATCATCAACTCTCACACTTGAACAGAAGCCCAGGACTTACAATGCTATAACAAAATACCCATGATGTTCTGATGTTAAATGGATATTAGCTAACCACCACCCCCCCCTCAGTTTTTCAGCTCTTTCCACGCTTGTGTCGTCATTATTTTTCCAACTGTTGTGGTTCTTACAGGCTGAATGTGTTTTGTAGTTGTAATGCCAAAGGCAAATCTCCCTGTGTGTTTTAGTACATTTTAGACCATTTCCTAATGTTAAATAAACCTAATAAGGCATAATTCCATCTTCACTTTGAAGTCACTTTAAGGCTTCTAAGTGTTAGATTTATTTGGTCTTGCCTTCCCTTTAGGGTGTTCCATCCATAATCATTTTGAGCCTGTTCCCTCTCTTTTTCTCACTCACTTCCTACAAACTGCTGCAGAACCAAAAATATTGTTGAACATTCAGCGCTAGTATTATTTATTATCTGTCATTATTTTAAATGATGAATTCATATATAAAAGCATATTAGTGAGACCAAATTGACTTTGAGTGTAAGTGTTCCCTAATGATTATTGGAGATAATATTTCTGTTCTCTAATTGTAGCGGAGAGGAATTACTTGCCATGTCCTCTGTGTTGAGCTAAAATCCGTCTCCTTTAAAGTCGAAAGAAGTTTACATTTTACTTCAGTGCAGGCAGGATCTCACTCATTAATTACTGAAAATTAAATATTTAAAAGTTACCTTTTCCCTAGGCATCTAGGACCCCTCAGAAACCTGCAATGGAAAATAGGTGACAGAATGAGACTGGAACATAAAACATGTTGTGGGTACTAAGATTTAGAAGTGCAAAATTCTCTCCTCCACTCTAATACTGCATGATAATCTAATCTAAAATAAAATAAGAAATTAGACTCTTCCTGTTAGCATGTGGGTTTCTAATGAAAAGTTATGTAAAATAACTAGAAGATATACATATATAATCTTGAAAATTTGAAGCAACTTTATTAGTAGTACCTGAGTCACCCCAACATAGTGTGGGGCACGAGAGTAGTTTTGCAATGGGATAGTTTCAGGAATTTTTGATTAGCCGAAGTTCCCGGTAGAACAGTCCTGAATACTTGTAGAAAGGATTATTTCATTATGATCTGCTAGATTTAAATTCTTTGATTTGTATGGATTTAAATTTCCACTTGATGGTAATTTAGTTCGAGTATTATCCAACATATTTAAATTAATGTAAAGAATTAGTTGCATCTCAGCCTGTCAGAAGAAAATAAATACCACTATCTGCAATACTTTAGGCAGCGAACCAAGTCTTCCTCAGCTAGAATGAAAGAATGTTAGTTTGTCATTGCTTGCTAATTTCTTTACATCCATGTGACATAAAAATTGCATATTAAACAAGAAGATGATAGATAATGTGCAATGACCTGTTAGCACTACATAGTATGTCTGCTACGGCTGATGTTTCAAGTAGCAATAATAAAATTAATGAGGAATTTTTTTCTCATATTAACGTACTTAAAGCCATTTCTCCTGCTGATCTACAGCCTTGTGCCAATCACAGTTCATCCGGGTAAAAGAATTCAGCCTTTGCAAAGTGCAAGTAGAAGATTTAAGAGACAAATCAGCTCGGCTTTGGCGTCCACAAAACGGTGCTTGCTGTGCCTCGTGCACAGTGCTGGGTACGGGCACTGGAGACACGCTTTGCGTTTGCCAGGTAATGCCAAGCCTCCAAGCTAAAATAATTTACAGTGCTTATTTATATTTGAAACAATTTCCAGCGCTGTTGTTCAAAACGCATTTAGAGACATTGTTGACGCTAGTGTCAGATTTGTGCAATCTGAGAGTAATTTGACCCAAATGTACGCTGATGTAGAGAAATTGTGTAAGCCTGACAAGTGTTGGGAAAGTCCTGATCCCCAAATTCCAGCCTGGTCATGGAACAACTAGTTTTATGCCAGCCAAGGAGCTGCAATAGCAATGAGTGATTTAAACTGGCATTTGTTGCAGTGTTTGGAAGTATTCTGTTCATTAAACTCCTGTGAAGTCTCCTCAGAAGTCTATTGAAAATGAACCCGTTCTTTAACCTGTTTGCAAAAATTATACTTTACTCTGGGTCTTACCTGATGATTTCTATATTTATGGATTTCATCAATATTTTCATCACATACGTATGAAAAATAAAAATAGAGAAGCCTTGAGGGTTTCGAGGATTTGTTGTGATTATTGAAGATTCTTACGTACATCAATGAAAAGAACGGAATCATTTTGCCAGTAGAGGAACTGAAGACAATTAACGTGCTGTCAGCTGCACTATATAGAAACTGGCGTGCAAAGGATAACTCTCTTGATGTTTTTTTTTTTTTTTGCCATGGAACTCTGGATCTTTTAAAGTGGCAGCAGCTCAGCAACAGCAACATTTATTCAGCCACAGCTCACGACGCGTGTTTGCGTAAATTGCGTTAGGTATTATGGCAAAGGCAAAACGCCTGCGGATCAGACACATAGTCTTTTTAATCGGAAGGTAAATTCTTAACCTCGCCGATGGGGCAGAAGCGGTGGAAGGTGATATTCTGGCCCCGCGGTTCTCAGTGCGGTTCTCTGGTTTACAGTGGGATAGGCAGGGATACAGGGTCAACTCACGGGAACGTCAGACATTAGGCCTTATTTCTTCTCAGTATTTTGGGGCCTAAGGGAACCGTGTTGGTATAATGAGAACGAAGACCCTAGATAATTTTGAGGTGCTTGAATATCTGTATTCCAGAAGATTTATTTGTTTTTATTGAAGTTGATACAGTATGCAATTTAGTTGATAATAACAGCATGGAGCCCTGAAATGAAGCAGCACAGCTAAGGGAGAGCTATGAGGCAAAACATTTTTTGTAAGCACAGACTTCAAAAAACCTCCTCTTCCCTTGAAATCTCTTAAAGATTGCCATCTAAAAGGGAATTTGGTATAACTAAGTAGAACACCGAGTATTTTCAAAACTTGTGTGGGAGAATCACACTCATGTAAGAACCAGTAACTTTAAGATTCTTACAGTTTTAATTATTCTGCAAGAATCACCTTTTTCCCCAGGAAGGCAGCAGTAATCACGATGCACTCTCAAGAAATATATCCAAGTGTCTCTCTGTGCGTATCACCTGCAACTCTAAGTCTAATGACTCATTTTCACAATGTTTTTACCATCTCCTTGTAATATCATTTCTGTTTTGCGGAACACCGAAGGCAACTCGTGGAGGAATTGTCCTCCAATCATGCTAACAGCCATTCTCACAGCTGCTTAGAAGGATTTCAACAGGCGATGCTTATTCACTAGGATGTCTCACTGAATAAATTGTGATTCTGCAAAATGCACACACGTGAAAATCTTCATGCACGTGAGCTGCTTCACTGGGATGAAAGGAACTGTGAGTTGAACAGTGACTGTCATTCAACAGTTAGAGGGCGTAACTCGGAAACTTTTTAGTCCTTTAAAATCGACGGTTATTTCTTTAGCGTCGGTAGTTATTTCTTTAGCGTCGGTAGTTACGACTTCAAGGGATTTGAAGAGGAACCGAAAGTAAATCTCAACTTTCAAAGTTTAATTCTACTCCTTCCTTAATGCTTTCAGATACAAAAATTAGCAAAATTTTTGCTAATGTGTTGATTTTGGTGTGTTTTGACTTTGGAATATAGTCTTTTCCTCTTATCGCTAAGCGTGTCCCCGTGTCCACGCTGTAGGACTGCAGAGTGTTTGTCAGGAGTGTAGCGTGACGTCTCAGAGAAGCAGCGGGGAGGAACCGGCTGCCTCCTGCCCACTTCTTCAATGAAGGCGTTCTGAAGCCTGATACAGTATTTCGTTTGAATTTGTGAGTTCCCTCACTTTGACTGGGAGGTTTTTCTTGGATCTGTGGGAGGAAACAGACATTTTGTGACATACACATTTCTGAGAGGCCAAGAGAGTCTACTGCTGACTGACCGACTGAAATGGGACCTGAATCCCGTAAGGTAGCCTGAGGCCAATTTTTTTTTTTAAAGCGTGTATATGTCAGAAACACGTGACAATAGGGAGCTGGGATGAAGCGGTGCGTTACGGCTGCCTGTGTTATTCAGCGGCGGGTTGGCGTGCAGCGTGTCGGTGCGAGCGCTTTAGCTGAGACGACTGTCACGGGGTAGAGCTGCTCAGCTGTGAGGGACGGCTCATCGGCAGCAGAACAGATGCTTTGAGCTGGAGCAGAGCCTGAGCCGGGAGGCACAGCTGGATGCTGGCTGGCTCCTTGCTGGTCAAACATCTTCTCAAAGCCAGGTATACTGGGAGGCGCAACACAGCGACACCCAGATGTCTCTGAACGAGCTTAACGTGGCTCCAACTTGGAGTCTTAGCCAGAGTTCAGGGCTGGCCCTTGTAGACCTGCCAACAGTGCTCAGCAGTGACAGTCCTGAAGCTCAGAAGGGGACAAGAACAAAGTGGCGGTGGTTCCTGTACCCTTGGAGGGAAGGGAGATGACACTCTGTTTTTTCTATACTTTGCTTTTTAGCTGAGACAGTTACGTGTTAACGCACAGAACAGGCTTGAAGCAGCGCTGTGGCCCCAGTTGGTGTGCTGGGAAATATAAAGCGGGGATGCCCGAGCGACCCTGCAGCACTGGCCTGGTGCGTTACTCATGCACATCCCTGCCACATCCTGAGCTGCTGAAACTACCCAGGCAATTTCCTATGTAGGTAAGAAATAAAAGATTATTAAAAAGGCACTAATAGTACCGCAACTGAGTTAAAGGGTTTGCTGGTTGTATTGGCTGCGGTCAGGATAGAAGATAAAAGTTTTTTAGTACTAAAATATTTTAGAATAAATGTGTTAATTTCCTTTTTAAGCACGGTGTGTTAAGTCTGAGAAGGCAAAGTTGGCTTCTGTGTAGAGGTTGTGTGGGCGATCTTTTCTTCTCATAGATCTAGCCACTGAAATCAATGGTATTGGATGCTGTTGGGACCCCATTAGCATTGGGTTTGCTTACATTTTTGGAGACTAGAGAAGGTGCAGATAAGGTACCAGATAAGCACTGAGGCTCTGTAATATGTAGCTGTTATATGTTTGCCTTGCTGCTTAGCTTCAGCACTGCCAAAGTTTCTTTCAGGACTTTCAGTAAACCCCCAGGATATGTTATAAAAAACTTTTATAAGAACCTGTTAGTAATTGCCATACGACATCCAATGAAAGAGAACCATAGGATTTCTTAACATTAAAACAGTGCACAGAGAATAGGCTGAAATACTGTAAAAAGCACATTTGGAATACTGTCAAGAACTTTACGACGTAAACCACAGCCAAACCTACATCTTTCTTTCTTACTATGTCATATTTTCATGAATTTAATATAATATGTAAATTTGGTCCTTTATTGTACCTTTGAAGGGAAGGAGCCTGTTGTAGTCTGCACTGCTAGCAGGATTCCAGCAGATCCTCGGCTGCCAGAAAACAGGAACATATAGCTCATACCTGAGGTATGGTATAGATATTGAGACCTACCTCCCTGTAGAGTTCAGTTTTTCACCAGTCAGCTGCAGCATGCTCGTTGCCTGCCGTATTTATAACCATTGCTCCTTTGCTCTCGTAACTCTCTCAGGTCCAGAGGATTTTGGGGGTATAACCTGTTGAGGCCCTTTCCCTCAGTTTCAGAAACAACTGCTGCATATATCTAGCAATTGTCACATTTCTTGTCCAAAAGTTTTTGGGTGTCTCTAAAAAAGGCTATCCTGCTCATTGCTTTTGTGCAAAGACCTCTTCACTGCTTCTCTCCTGTGAAAAATGCTGTGGATGCAGCAGAAGGGCTATCAAGGAAAATTAGTCAGGTTAGCAATTCTGTCTGCTTGGGTTGAGACAGGGCAAAGAAATATTGGCTTGAATGGCCGATGATGTATAAGATATGATTTCTTCTTTTGCTTAAGGAAAAATAAATCTGAGTCCCATAAGTGCATCAGTTCCAGGCAAGTCTCATAAAAAGGTCCAAGGACTGTTCTGCAGCAAATTACATATTTATGTTGAAATCTATTGGACATTATAAAAACAAAATGATTTGTCAGGAATGTCAGTTTCTGCTCAAGACAACCTCGTCACAGTAGTTACAATTCTATCACTCTCCTGCATGCCAAATCAATCAGAAAAGCTTGAAAAAATAATCAGATACACATTTTAGAAAGATTATTCTTTGTTTGAATTAGCCCGCAAGATTCTTTAAATAGCAAACCCCACGTTAGGGTTTTTCTAAGCTTCTGTTCATGCCGCCCAATTACGTTAGATTTAAATAGGCTACATACAATAGCCTTTTATTCTTGTAAAGTACCATCAGACCAGTCAGAACCAGACAATATAATTAGCATTTCTTATTCCCTGGACAGTCCCAGCAAGGCTTACTAACTTTGATAACATCATGGAGAATGACTCAGACACACTGGTAGATAATTTTCCATTGTAATTAGGTGCGGAATTTCTATCATGAAACAAGGCAGATTATTAATGCCTCATATTTTGTTTAAAATATTTAAATCTTATTAACCTTTTCAGATACTTTTACAGAAATGATAAAATGAGACTGAAGTGTAAAACTCTAATCGCTGGATATAAATTATAAAAAGATATATCTTTCACTAAGATGCTAAACTAAGTTTTAAAAGGAAGCATACGTAATGGGGCAGGACAGGAAATTTAGACTAATACCCTGGCAGAGCACAGTGCGAAACCAAGACAGAAGGCAATGCCCCTTAATAAAGGGACTTTGGCTAAGAATATAGAGGAGTTTCTTCTTGGAGGCAGATGTAGGTGTCATAGGGCTCATCGTTGAAAGCCCTGCTCTTCAGACGTTCATCTGTCCTACGGCACCAACAGTTTGGCATCTGCCAGAGCTCATCCATATGGTGAGATTTAAGCACATAAGGATGGCATTCATGGAAGAGAGCACATGAATCTTGTCCTCAGCTAGCTGCTAGAAGACAGGAATAATGGATTGTGTGGTTTTAGGAAAAAAAACTACCTTTCCCTAGGAGTTAGATTTCAAAATTTGAACTATTTGGCTCTTTATCCACAGATAATTTCCTGGAAAAGCCTAATCCCTTTACTTCAAAAATTCAGCCTCAGATGTAGGGATTCAATAAAGCTGATTTTCAATGCTCTCATCTGTCACAGAGAGCCAAAACCAAAACACTGTGGCTGTGTCTGTAGTGCTGGCTGAGGTTCAGTGCGAAGTCCCCTAGACTAGGATTCAAGTGAGCTAGCTCAAGTGTTGAATGTGGTCTACCTATGAGTGTGGATCTCTTTGGTAGGTAAATTAAGCCCTGTGTGTTGAAATTCTGCTTGAGATGGTGAACAACGAGGTTAGATACTGATGTCAGAGCCAGTAGGGACTTGCAAATGTATTTGACAGGCAGACAACGCAAAAACAAATTACTTGGATCCCAAGAGCAAGGGCCATTCCTGAAAATGCAACCTTGCCCATTTGTGGTAGGAAGCATGGGTTGAAAAAAGCAGCCCAAGACTGTAGGAGAAGAGGTTGTCCCTCAGAAACCACCAGAGAAAAGGGAAGTTTTAACTTTTGACAGAACTGCATTTTTATAGGCATTTTTATCTGCAGCTACAATTGAAGTTGCTGCTCTTTCCCGAAATGTTGCTGAAAACTTCTAGAGAAATGTGGGAACTTGCTAGAAGATGAGAAGACACACAGTTTCTCTTGTTTCTTTGTTTGCCATGGATGCCTTTATGCTTAGTGAACATAGCTGTCTGCAATGAAATTACTTATGCATCTGTAGATAGCCTTGTCGGTGACATCTTTCTGATTAAACGACTTGGAATGGTAATGACCAAAGAATGCGATATTTCCCTATGTTTCTGTTCTTCACAAACAGCAAAATTTGTTGGTCACATTTCTTTTTTCTTTCCAACAAAAGAATAGAGTAAACTTGCCACAGCAACAGTAATGCCAGCAAAGATCGCACCTTAGGTCAGGCAGCAGCATCCTTCTTATGGTCAAGGAAAATAGCCTCCTCTGTCTAGCCTTTACGGTTGTTATATTTTCTTTTGTGAGATGGTCCTTCCTAAGAAGTATATACATACCACTTCCCCTTCTTCCTTGGCTGCAAGTCTATGTAAGTTTTTCTTCCAGGGGAGAGCCAGCTCTTCTGGACCTCTAAAGAGGCGTATTTTACAAAGGCGTATATTTTAACTTATCTCAAAGTTCCGAAAGGATTTATTTTTTTTTTACCTGAGGGATGAATCAGTCAGAGATGGCAAAGAGTGCCTTCATGCGTTATTGTACATGATTTATGACACCCAAGTTTTCATGGCATGTTAAAAATTCATGTGAAGATTAGATTGAAAATTTAAGTATCTGAACTAGCTGAAGCACTTCTTCAGGCTTGTAATCAGGCAGATACATAGCACTATACACAGCAAGGGAGACTTGGGACTCGTGTCCAGATCGTCAGATGTGATATGTCGCCAGCTCTCTCATTGACAAACAGTCTGAATTTCATCCTTGGATAAACGCCTTGGTCTCTCCCTTTAATCATCCAAAGACAGAACATGTCAGTAATATATGTTCACTCTTGAACAGCCGGATTTTGCTTAATTTAAGATTAATTTCTTTAGGCAGGTTTGGATTGGTAGCCAGGAACAACTTCTTCAACTAGAAAGTGATGATACTGAATGTGAGTGGTGACAGTGACATCTGACCTTGCATTTCCTCATTGATGTCTTTCTGGGCTTGGAAGAGGTTTAAAACAGTAATCTTGCCCTTGATTGCCTTTTTTTAGTCAAATCACGTAGCTTTGTTGGGGCTATATTCCTCCTGCTTGAACATAGCCGTCTAAACATTAATCAAGTGCTGCAATTTAGTGGATAAATAAGAATAAAATAGGAATCTATAAGGTCCTACTTTTGTATAATAACAAAATATTGGCAAATAAACTACTAAGGAAAGAGTCTGCTAGTATTCTCTTAAATTCTTAACAAATTAAAATGATTGACAATGGAAGTAAACAGAATGCTCCATTCATCATTTAAAACTTTTACCAAGATGGCAAATCAAATATCTTTTGATTTGGGCTTATGGGATTTAATTTGCTAAAATCACTTCTCTGAAATTCCTGGAATGAGAAGGCTAATAAACTGAGATGCTTCAACGTTGCCAAATGGAACAGCTCTTTAAACATTAGGCTTGAGAATTTGCGTGGGATGGAGAAAAACTCATTGTCTTCATTGTATTTAAATTTGAAATTCTAGGGAGACAGTCTTCTGATATAGAGGTGTTATAGTTTTGAAAGAACTGAGATAAAGGAGAATGAAAATATTTACAAATAAAGCCTTCTTACCTAAGAGAGAGAAAGCAATAACTGATATGTGTCATGGAAACGTTTATATTTCAGATGTTCTCTGCCAGACTTTGTAAAAAATATCAAATATTCAAAGATATTTTAACTAATCATTTACCTGACTATGGACGGTATAGAGTTGCTTCCTGTAAGTATGTGCATAAGTGGAAAGGCATGCCTCCAGTTCTGTAATATAATTTTCTTGGCTTCGAGGCATCTCCTGCTAAGAAGGGGCTTCTTGTGTAAGAATAAACTGCAGAGAGATGGAAGTATGAGATATTGTACCTTGGCTCTCAGAGAAGGGGCTCTGGTTGTCACAGGAATGGCAGTTCTCCTCCTCTTGACTGATGATCTTGAGCTTTTTTGATGTTGTCTTCGTCTCCATGGAGCCTTGTTATCTCTGACAGGAAGCTCAGCTAGATATGAGAACTTGCACTTAAATTTCCTTTGTGGGAGCAAGGGTAATCAGTGGAGCAGCACAACAGTGGCATATTACTGACCAAACTGGGACCAGGTGGGTGAAACTTCCCAGCAGCTAGAATCAAAATTTGCTAGCTGTGGCTTCCTTTATGAAGAAGTCGATTAGAAGGGCCTCTCCATGGGTGAAAATCTTGTCCCTGTCTCTCCTTATCTTTCAATAAGCAGTGGCAGCCTTGGATTGAGAATGTACAGTCTGCTCTCTGGAGATCAGGGATCTCCTGTCAGGATGATGGTCACTAAGAGTGGAGAGTGTTGCACGAAGAACATGCCCACCTCTGTCCAACAAGTGGTTTGTGTTTCAGACCAATAATTTTTCTTTGAGTGAAGCAAGTTCTTTCAAAACTTGCCATCTCTCCTACTCAGAGCAGACAAACAGATGACCATTGCTGAAATATCATTTTTTCTGCAGAGCTCTGAAAGCCCTCAGAAGTAAAACAGAAATAAAATCTAACTTCTGGGGCTCAGAGGTGTAATGCAGGAACCTGTTTCTGTTTCCCTGCGTAGAGACACCTCAGGAATGTACGTTGCCTTCATTGGGACCAGCCAGCCAGTCAGTCATTTTTGATTTAGGGCTGCACATAGCAGAATGTACAATTTGCATCCACCTTAGGGTGATCCTTTGATCTGGACAACTGAATGCATACCAGCACAAGTTCTGGAAGGGTTTGTTCACATGATCTTCCTCCACAAGAGAACCACTTTCTCGCAAGACTCCCGAATAAGGTCACCCACGCTCATGGAAAGCTTTTAGAGATTTTAGGATATGCTTAAAAGGTGTGACACACCATACCTTCCTGCCATAGTGCTGAATTCAGCTGCTACGTCCTGGTGTAGAGGGCCTTTTGGGCTGGGGTGTCCTCTGAACTCATCTCCACCTTCAGATAGTAAGTTGGGGTGCAAGGGCAGAGCTAAATAGGCATGGCAGAGTTGTGGGACTGCTGTGATGCTGTACCCTTCACGCTACTCATACGCTTGAAAAGTGATTCACATGCTTAGATGATGAGTAGAGGTTGAGTCTCTTTAGAACATGAAAATACAGCAAAACAAACAAGTGAGACACATATGCAAAGCAAACCCATTTTATTTGTAACAATACCAAACAGAAACTAGGCAAAATATTATGAGTCTTGGGGAAGAGCACTGAAAATTTCTGATGGATATTTGTTTCTATTATTATAATATGGTATACATATACATATGGTATAAAGCAAACTGTACAGTAATGCAAGAGAACTACTAATGTTGCAGGAAAGGTGGCTAAAATTGTATTAAAACCCAAGAAGTGACACGCTCCCACAAATATGTGAAGTTAATCTGTATGTAGTACACTGAAGAAGGCAAGTCAAGTTTCTAGTTGGGCTGCTTGTAAGCATTTATTAAAGCAGCGCAAGAATCAAAACGGGCACCTCATATTAGCAGCATGTGCAAATTTGGGGACAGAGTCTGGTCTTGTGATTCTTTCTCTGAATCAGCCAAAAAGAACATATATTTTTGGAAAGGTTAGGACTCATAAATCCAAGCATCCCTATGTTTTGCCATCTGATCTGCTCTCCGAACTCCAGCTGAATAGGTCTGAGTAGATCTCATATTGCCTAAAGGGATCTTAGATACTCACTCAAATGAAGATACTGGGGCTTCGTTCAGTGGTCTAAGTATAGACTTCAGTGTCATTTTTGATGACCTAGGGGATCCTGCCAGGCCTCCACAAACTGCTACAGAAGGGCGTAGGTCTTGTACAGCTCCTGCATGGTATTTTTCGGCCTTGTGTGGCTATTTCAGGTCCACAGACCCCTCTCTGCAGCCATCTGAACTGAGTCATCTTCATCTATGAGGAAACGCTCAGATTCTGAAGATACCTAACTGAAGATATCTTCAAACAGATGGCTCAGCAGCACTCATTTGTTTGATTTAGGGGGAATTGTATACGTTGCTGGAGTATAAGTGTCAGGATGTCCTTATCAGGCTCTAAGAATCTTCACTGTGGATGCAGAACTAGCGCACGGCTACCTGACAAGTGTGATCGGTAGTGGTTAAACTGGTAGACGCAAAACAACTTACTATGTAGGCATATCCAGGGAAGGTAAAGGCTGCATTATGGTATGAAGATAGTCATGAGATACCTGTAAGGATCGTGAATGATACGCGATCATAATGCTAGAGAAGTATTTTCTTTCTGTAGAAAATAGGAAAATAGAGCTGGAACGTTCATCTTGCCACACTGTTCTTTTAGGCACACAGCAATAGCTTTAATCCACCTCCATTTCCTCCTCCTGGTTTTCATCTAACTCATTGCTTTCCATGAGCGAGCAGCTTTCAGAGCTTGTCATCTCTTGTTAAGGCCATGAGCAATTTGCCTGAGTGGCATCTGGAAAGAAAAACCTGGTTTACGGCATGTCTTACACGGCTTTTGTTTGTGAGAGGTGGGCACGCCTGAGCTGAAGCCGAATCAAAGGAGCCACTGCCCATGATAGAAGGGCATAGGACTCCTGTCAGGTAAAGAGGACCTAGGTCTGCATCTATACTGGCAAGGATTAATAAAACCCATTAGGGTCTTGGGCTCAACCACTGTGCTCCAGCTGTCCAAACTGTTTAGCTGTTAGCATGCTTCCTGCAGTATTTTGGCAGCTGCCAGTTGGGATTTCTCCAGACAGTTCCTGAGCTTGTCCCAGAAGATGGCAGAGGGCGGGGATTTTTCCTAAAAGGCAGTTCCCCACTGCCCGTCCCATGCAATAGCGCTCAGCATCATGGTCGGGGCATAGGGGGACCGTGGCCTGTTTGGTTCATCGCTTTGAATGTGGCGTAGAATACCTCAGTCCTGGTACAGATCAGCCATTTCCCTTCAGATCTTTGGAGATGGGAACCTAATGTCTACTAATGCTCAAGAAGGACATTTTGCACATCTTTTTGATTTAAAGGTGGGTTTTTTTTGGGGGGGGCTACATTTTAACCACATCTTTCTGCTCCTCATGTCAGGTGCTTTTCCTGCCAGTGGTCACTCTCTCAAGGCCTCAAAGCTCCAAGTGAGATCAACAGAGAAACATGTTAACTTCTCCTCCCCACCGGTGGCGTTGAGTATAACAGCTGGCTTCCAAAGCAGAAATCTGAAAGTCCTGGGAAAGTGAGCTGTGTGGGTAAGTCTAAAATGGTTACCCATTTCAAAGTCTATGTGACGGTTCTGTTAGGCATTTTGGGTGATCTCACGGGTATTAGGATCTCGCTTCAGACACACAAGAAAAGTGAACCTACAGCTTTAGTAAATTAAAGGAAGTGCGTTTTCAAGATGAGAAGTGACATTCAGGAAGAGGATTTGTTCTAAAAAAAGAAAACAAAAATGTTTTCAACAAGTGGAAACCTCTAGTAAAGACCCAGCTGGACATTACAGGCAATTGCCTTCAAAATCCAGTTAGTTCCGTAAGTCCCTCTCCCAGTACTAAACCCACCACCCGAGAAAGCTGTAGCCACCAGGAAGGCAACTCAGTGCTTACTTGTCCCTGTGACTGCAGTGAGTCCCCCCGTTTGACACGGGTTTTCTCAGGAAGGAAGGCTGTGAGGGAGCTGCTGCCTCGAATGAAGAAATTTCTGAGCGAGGTTGTGTTCTTTTCTTCCTAAACCTGCAAGGGGCTGGAGTAGCAGTTCAGCAGTTTGTTAGGATTTTCCCCAAGATTTTTCTCCTTCCTGGACAGCATATTGAAAAGTTTCAGATATGGAAAGAGAATAAGATTCCTGGGACCTAATAACTGACTGAATTCCTATCAAGAGCACAGCCTAGGGCTGCCTTCATACACCTGCACGTCTGCAATTCTATGGGCTGGGGAGGAGGCACAGGGTAGGAGGGACAGGGATTTACGAGAGTAGATTTTGGGTAGAACATGATACACTGTCTGTTCTTCTACCCCTCCAAAGCTCTAAAAGGCAATATCCCTAGTCTAGGAAAGCTAGTAGAATCAGTAGTTACACAATTTTTGAAGGCTCTCTGATCTCTTAGTCAGACAACTATCACAGCACTGGCTGGAGACCCTCTTTTGTGAACAAAATATTATTTGAAGGTAGAGATGGCCTTCAAGCGTCACAACGTTGTTCTTCAACGCTCACTTCCATTTGCACTTGCATTGCTGGATCTCAGTTTCCTCTTGTTTATAGGAAGGTTCAGGAAGGTAGATTCTGGAATGAAGTGGTCGAGGGAGAAGTTTTTGGTGAGAGGGTGATATACATGGGTAGAGATTTGCCCATCCCGTCTCCCTGTTGGGGGGCCTGTAACAACAATAGGACTTTTTTCCCACATCTTAAGAAGCTCCTACTTAATTTTAGGTTAATTGTTATGGGAGTAAGAAAAAGGCACGTTTTTGAGTAAGTCTCTTGTTCCAGACTGAGAGGACTTTTAAAGACCTGCTCTTTGCTTGGATTTATTTTTAGTAAGGTTCTCTTCATTTCTTTGTTCATTTTTTTTTCCAAATATCTTTTCATAAAACTCAATTAAGCTTTCAAATAAGGGAGAGAAAATCTGTTTGATATTTGCAATGAAGCATAAGACATTTCACTCTGTTACTTTAACTTAAGAATGGGCAAAGGTAAAGGAACAGAAAAAAGATCCTGGAACAGAACAGATCTATGAGCCGCTTTCAAAAAACCTCTCTTCCATCAATCCTGTTTTTAAATACAAAGGAGCAGAGGAAACGCTTTCAGCATTTCACTGGAGTGAGTATGCAGGAGGGAATAAGTTTAGAAATATTAAGACCTCCAATTCAGACTCCCTGATGTTAACGGCTTTTCTTGCCAGGAAAGACCTTTTTTCCCTACTTGGGATAGAAACCCCTGCTATACACGTATGCAGCTAACACAAGACTCTTCCTAACTTTGATGCAGTTTGGACAGGAGGGTCTAACTGGAGTGCATGGCATATATTTTCTCCTCCTTGGTGATCAGAAGGAATTAAATTAGACTAAGCTTCCTGCCACCCCCTAACCCCTAAGAAATGGGTCGATGGGTGAGAAAACAGCCCTGTGCGCTGGCTCGAGATGAGTGCTTTTGTTTATTTGGTCCTGACAGTTATAGGATGTGGGTCCATACGGGAACAATAGGTGCCCCAGGGACAAAGGAGAAAAGACAGAGGACTCTACAGCCCCAGGAAAATGGTTTCTGATGGGAGCTCAGGGCACCAGAATTCAGACATATTCCTATTCATAGTTCAGCAGAGAAAGACAATATTTAAGGCTCAACGTATTCTGAACTCATCTGCCATCTGAATAAAGAAAAAGGTGAAGCACTTTTGCTTCTTGTCTTGGTCTTCTTGTGATGGATCTTGGTCCGCTGTGGACATGGGGAGGCTGTGGACCCACGTGGGTACCGCCAGCGCGACACACATGCACTGCCTTTTAGTGGTGGTGCGTGATCCATTGCATGGAGGGATGATGGGATGCTCGCTTATTACATTTCTGTCTGTCCTGTACACCAGCTACTGGTTGTAAGTAACATTCAGAAACATTTGTTGATGGTTCCGTTTTTACAGTGTTTTGGTCTTGCTCAATATACTAAAATCACAGGAAAACTGAGCCACATACACTTATTTCCAAACTGCGTGTGTCATGGTCTGCGCGGTACAGGAAATTGATAGCAGTCATTGTATCTTTCAAGCGCAATAACTCAGCCATCACAAGACTCAGACGTATCTTTTTTTCAAATTCTAACTAGATTTGTAATGCACCTGGTAAATATCTGCCCTTTCAGAAACACAATTTCCCTTCTGCCAAAATAAGCATTAAGAACACTAATGCAGGTCAAGTAGTTTACTGTTTGTATGAGCAACAGCACAAGTAACCCATAATTTGAATCTAAAATGAATAATGAGTAGCTGCCATTGTATGATTTAAGACTCTCTAAACGAAACAGAAGGCAGTAAGGAAATCCAAGAAAAAGGTTCCTGAAAAGACAAAAGAAAAGAACGTTACAGCTAAGTTGCTTTTCTTGCTTTAGCTGCGACACCAAGGTGGGAGAGCAACTGCGGAGGTGAGTGGAGGTTCAGATAAAGGATTGGAAAACCTATAAAACCTGACGAGAACAAAGAAGCCCTGAATCTCTGCATGAACAGAGCTGAAGGAGCTGAGTCTGAATGAAGCATACTCCTCCAGTTTCCCACATCTCCTGGGACAGCTGGTGAAAAGACTGGTAAGACCCTGTTAACAAAGTGCATAGAGTCACATTTGCCATCATGTGTAGGCAAATCTTTCCTCTGAACAACGTACACCGCGCTGTTCTGGTCTATTTTAAGCTGTTTCTAAGTGGAATGGCTAAAGCAGTCTGGGACGGGGATCAGTGTCTAGAAAGCTGAGCTCTGGCTTTTTCATGGACTCTATGTGTGTTTTGGGACAAATAATTTGACACAATGATTGTTAGTAATGGAGGAAGTAAAGTTGACGCTTTCCAAAGAGAATTAGCAGCATTAGAGGCCTGCAGCTTCCTTGACCCAGGAAAGGACAAGGATCTGTGTTTACTGTACAAGTGCACTATTGAGTCTTGTCTCTCAACCTGAATTTCATTTCATGCTGGAGACATTCAGCGAAGTGCATTTTTATTATATGCTTCAATTCAGATCAAAATGTCAAAACACTATAGGAAAGTAATCTTTATTCTTAGCCACCGAGAAGAAATGCATATACTTGAAAAGTACATCCTTGCATATCCTTGTGAAATGTCTGCAGCACCTTCGCGGAGGCAAGAACTTTAAGTACTATGTGCTTTGTCCTGCAAAGAGACTGCCATTGAATAATAATTAGTCCTTGTAAGGTAAATAAATCCAACTCTCCTTCCCTGCATGGCAAATAGGGTCTTAACGGCCTCAGGATGCTGGGATGCCGCTCAGGGTCTGACAAGGTGCTGCCCTGACATCTATAGTGCGTGCATGTCAGCAGTCCTGAAACACTTGTGTTCCTCTCTCTCCAACATAGTTAGGCACAAAATTATGTCATGGTGTTTCTGTTCGGCATTGTTACGGTTCTGTCCTTCTGCTACCACACAACCCCCCAACAACTACTTCTGCTGCTGAAAACTGACGTTACGAAACAAAGGAGAGGAAGGTTGGTACCAAAATGAAACTCAACGAAGAAACTGTATCCAGTTCTCAGTCTGATTGATAAAGACAACGGTCTCTCTGCATTAATCTTTCTTCCAAAATTTTGACTTAAATGATTTTTAATTGATTTTAAGTCAAAACTAAAATTGGTATGAAGTACAACTTAGAAGTGTACAGATTTTACCCATCCTTACTGTGACTTGGCAACATTTTCAGCTGATATAATTGATGTATTTGGTCCATCTATGGATTTGGGGTTTGGAGTTGTGCTCCATGGAGGATAGTCAGTGGATCTACTTGCGTGTAATAGGACAGAGATTAAGTAAGGATGGCAGAACTGGCACCTTAAGGATCATTGCATTGTTATGTGAATTTCTTGGATCTACTATTGTGCTTCAGAATAATTATTTTTCAAATAAATCTTCTGCAACACTATTACGGTTGTATCTCACTTTAGCCTCTGGTAGTGGAACAAGAAAAGCATTTCACTCTCCTCTGGTCCGCTCTGCTTGCTTTACCTCCTGCAACAACCGTATTGAAACCACAGACTGGTACTAGTGAGGTGAACATGATTTGTCCTGTAAAGCTTGGTTTATAATACTTAAGTATTAAATAATAGTGCTTAGCACTTACGCAATTTAATGCCTTATAATCTTCAAAGCACTTTACAAATCTTAACTGGTTAATCCCCACAGCAGCTCTGTGTGGTAGGTTAGGAAGGCCACACATTAAAAATCTCCCACAAGATGAGCCTGCCTGCCTGCCTGCCTGCACATAGGCGTACTGAGCCTGTGTGAAAAAATACCTGCACAGTTATGGCCCTGCAGTCATGGGTGTTGAATTTTACTGGACTGCATCATGCCGTGCCTTCAATAAATCAGTTCTGCTTTCTTATCCCACTCAAGGTAAATCCATTATACCCTGCAGCAGGGCTCAGCACACGGTAGTATCACAATTTTGAGGATGTCTTTTATTATTAAAACTCCTCGAAGCAAATAAGAAGCAGAGACTCTTAATTTGATTTAAGAAATCAAGTTTCCAGTGCAAATGATTGGGAAGAAAGTGTATGGGAAAGGGTCAGAAAGTCTCTAAATTTAGACTGAAGCACTCTGGAGAGTAACTAACATTTTTAGACACTTCTTTTGAAAACGTGAGTTTTGTGATATTGAGATGGACTGGCAAACAAAATATGCCTATACTCAGTTTCACTGGGGAACTCAAGTCTTCAGAGACCTCACTTCATTTAGGAAATAGTATGCTTTTCTAGCTCAATTTTTTTTTTAAATTTTCATGTTCCAGAAAAACAGAATATTGAATCGTTATTGCTTTAGCGTGTTTCAGGTCTAAAATGTCCCATGAAGTGGAAATAGTGCTTTTAGTCCACTGCAATAACGCCAACTTACTGCTAATGTCGCAAACACCACTGGTTCCAGTTTTTGTTAGTTCTGCTGGAAAACTTTTTAAAACAACATTACAGTTTGAAGGTAACATTAAAATTCTCTGTGAAGACCAGATTCACCAACCAAAGATGTAAATTAGCTCGTGGTTATATCTCAAGCATCTCCGTAGAAAATAATCCTCTGAAAAGTATTTTCTTTTTGTAATACCTAGCGTAGAGAGGATACAACAGCTTTGACTGGTGAGGCCTTCTTCCAAGAGAAGCAAGTAAAAGGTAGATTTTTTTGTCACAAATTAAAAAAAAAAAAAATAATCATAATTTTTCCAGAATATCTACTGAGATAGCGCAGCATTATTTATAAATACAGTATGATCCTTCCCCTCCAAGACATCAGGCAACTTAATGCCTGCCTTCTGCTTTCATCTACAACTGCCTCTCTCTGTAAAGCTTGTAATTTGAGAGCTGATCCTTTGGATGTGATATCATGAAGACTGACCTCAATTCCTTATTTCCCTTCTGCTTCAACCTGGAAACTTTTGTTTCCTTGTTTTTCTTCCCGACTTTGTTTTCCTTCCTTTTCTTTTCATTTTTTCCTCACCTTTGGAGAAGAACTGCCAATGACCTTTAAGGAGTAATTGGCCATCTCTGTGACCCTACGGTAAAAACCTTCACCTGATTCACTACTAAAAGGACTTTCAGACAGACCAGGGAAAGAGAAATTTCCACATGAGAGGCGACAGGGGACGAGCAGAAAAGAGACCCTAGAAAGTAAAGGAATAAATGGATGGGAACACAGGAGGAAACATAATTAGCCACTCTCACACGCTTGCCACTACATAATTTCACATGTTCCAAATGGAGCCTGGTGTTCTGCAGAACAAGCTCATAATTAAGTACAGGGTTGCAATGCACATGCACAAGAGGTCTGAATTAAGGTTTCATGGGTAGCCTTCTGGCTTTCCCAACCTTCGGTCACTTAATTTAGTGACCTAAATCCTTTTTAATATGGAGAAAAAATTGATTTTGATGAGGTCTTTTAATTGTTTAGGGAGGAGGGGTTGTTAAGGACTGCAATTCGTTATGTAATTGTAGATGCATAGTACTTCAAAGGAAAAAGTATTCTATTTTTATTCTGTATAAATTTGTATACCATGCTGAGACCTTAATACCAGTGGTTTTTTCCCTAAAGTGCATTAAGCTACGTGACTAACATCTATTTTAAATGCATCAGAAGCAGGAAGTCTGCCAGAGAACCTATAGGGCCGGTAGATAATCATGGTTTTAAAGAGCATCCAGAAAAGATGAGGTTGTAAGGTTGAAAGGCTGCGTGAACTCACCACGGGGGAGTTTTAAGAGTCTACATCAGAATCCTTTTCCAAGAAAGCTCAATTTGAGGCAGTTGTTTCAAACTGAAGCGCTTTTAAAACAGGTCAATAATTATGTCAACAAACCACGTGGACCAGATAGTGTCCACACTTAAGAAATATTTAGGAAACTCAGGTACAAAGTCACTGCAGATGCCGAACTATGAAATGTTATGTGTAGCCTTTTGCTGAAATCAGCTTGGGACCTGGAGGCAGAATGGGGCAAATACGATGGCATCTGAGGTCTCTGGGAGAATCTGGGAATGGCAGACCCTAATTCCTCTGCACCAGTCGGTTTGGCTGACGCTGCATTCCAGAGTGAAATTAGCAGACGTACGTGGAAGTACGGAGTAGCAGGGACAAGCCAACACAGTGTTTGTAAAGGACGGTTATGTCTTACAGTTACTCCATGCCTTTGGTACTCTTAATAGGATATTAGGTTCATATGTCTTCAGTGCAGTTTTTTCTCTGCTTGTTTTTATAATCCTCCTGTGTCACTGTTGGTTTTTTGTTGTTTGGTTTTTGTTTTTTTTTTAGTTCAGGTGGGATTTTCAAAATAAAAGGAATGCATGTTCCTCAGTCATTCAGGCAGTTTTGAAAATCCCAGCAATACACAGTCATGTTCCCACTATTTTCCCATAGTCCTGTCTCCAGGTACCTTCAAATCTGATTTAAGCAAAAGGCTAGGCTTAGCAGTACATAGTTCAGTACCTTCTGTACTTTGTGCGATGCTGTGCTGAGTTCCCTGCCTGTCATACTGGCTCGTATTGATTCGTCGCATTCTTCTCCATCTGTAATCTCTTATATGTTATGTATAAGGTCTTGCGACAGGACTATCTCTTTAGCTCATGTTTATGTAGTGCTAATAGGATCGGGGTCCTCCTGGCGCATGGCTGGAGTTCTGTGTACTTGTCTAATAAACACCTGTAAATATCATGGAATCATAGGATAGTTTGGGTTGGAAGGGACATTTAAAGGCCATCTAGACCCACCCCCCTGCAATGAGCAGGGACATCTTCAGCTAGATCAGGTTGCTCAGAGCCTCATCCAGCCTGGCCTTGAATGTCTCCAGGGATGGGGCCTCCACCACCTCTCTGGGCAACCTGGGCCAGCATCTCACCACCCTCATTGTAAAGAACTTCTTCCTTATACCTAGTCTGAATCTACCCTCTTTTAGTTTAAAACCATTACCCCTTGTCCCATCGCAACAGGCCCTCCTAAAAAAAATATATGAAAGTATAGAAACAATCTGCCATTTTTAGACTGCTTTAATAGGAATCGATGCTGGAGGGGGGGGGTGGTGTGTGTTGAATATTCACCCCCAGCCCCCTGGGGATGGGAAGCCTGGCGGACAGGACCGAGTCACAAAGGTTAGCTTTGAGCTTAACCTTTAAATGAGCAAAGGCTAATCTTAACCTTTAAATGAGCAAAGGCTAATCCTCCTTGGCCACTTTTATGGCCAGCAGAGACAGCACGGCTCGGTTCAGGGGAGCTCGGGGACCCTGCTGCTCCTCCCCACCTTGAGGGAGCATCCCACCACCATCTCCACCAGCACCACCATCTCCACCAGCATCACCCTGGCAGAAGATGCCCATGGGACGAGACAAGGGTTAACCGGGGGAATTGATAACCCGGCCTTTTTTTTTTTCTTTCTTTCTTTTTTTTTTTTTTCTTTTTTTCCCCGCCTCCTCCTCCTCCTCCTCCTCCTCCTGCCGGCGGGGAAGGACGGACTGGTGGTGCTGGTGGTGGTGGTGGTGGTGGGGACCGGGACCCACCGATCGGGGGTGTTCCCCGGGGGGGAGGGCTCCGCCGGCCCCCCCCCGCGGCCCGGCCCGGGGCGGCGCGTCCGAAGCACCGCCTCCGCGGCGGGATGCAGCCGCCGCCGCCCCGCGGGTGCAGGTAAGGAGCGGGGAAAGGATGGGGGGGGGGGGGGGGCGGGGGGAGAGATGCTGAGGCCACCCCCCTACCCCCCTTCACCTCGAGCTCGCCTTAGAGGGGGGAAAAAGGTGGGGAGGAAACGTAGAAAAAAATGTTAAAAAACCTTAAACCAGCCCCCAAAAAGCGCCTGGCGGCGGGGGATATTTTTTTCTTTTTTTTTTTTTTTTCTTTTTTTTTTGGGCAAATTGAGATGATCCTCTGCAAAACGCCGAACCGGGAGTAGCCCCTCGGGCGCCGACCCACCCCGGGACGGAAGGATTTCGAGATTTAACTAATATTTGACATTTCCCCCCCCCCCCCCCCCCCCCCCCCCCCCGCCTTCCCTTCCACCCCGTTGCAATGGGCTGGAGCGGCGGCTGGCAGCCCCCGGAGGCGGCGGGGATGCTGGCGCGGGATTTGGCGTTAGCAGTTGGGAACGGTAGTTTTTTAAGAGACGGGGGGGGGGTGGGGGGGGTGGGGGGGGGGAGGGTGGAATTTGCGACAGAAATAATAAGTTTCTCCGTGGTCGCCTGGTTAATTGAAAAGGAAGGACGCGCTGTGCCTTGGCGCAGCCCTAGGCAATGATCTGGAGCAATCCTGCGCCGTTAAGAGTTAATAACGGTGTGTTTGGGTTTTGGTTTTGGTTTTTTTTTTTTTTTTTTTTTAAATCCTTTCCTAGAAAAATTCGAAATACCCAAGTATTGCCTTCGTAAATCGACATAGAGCCCCCCCCCCCCCCCCCTCCCCGCGCTGCGGACCGTTCGCTTAATGCATGTTTGCAGAGGGATTTTTCGCTCCCGCTGGGTGTCGGGGCAGCAGCCGGCGCTGGGGCGGGCAGGTCGCCCGCTCCCCGGCTTCTGCGAAGGCGAGAAGGGGCAGCATCGCTTCAGCCGTGCCGGCGGGGTGCGCGGCGGGGCGTTCCCTGCCCATGGAGTTGTTCGGGTGAAGCCTGCTTCTGGAGGTCACGATTTGCGGCGTGAAACTCGAGAAACGGATAAAAAGGAAAAAAAAAAAAAAAAAACAACACCTCCGTGCGGCAGTCTCTCCACGAGCAATAGAAAAAAGTCCTCTCGGGACTTTTTAATGCCCCATAATGGACCCCAGGGGGAGGCTGGGTTTCATTTTTGTGACTTGTTTTCAGTCCAGTATATCAATACGTTTGTTTCAGTTATATATGATATTTATAGAGCGTGTCTTCGAACCAGTGCATTTTTATTTACTGATTTCCTTCTCACATTGTGTGTTTGTAATGGATTGCATGCTGAGATAGTTCAGTGATGCTGCTATTGTTTAACTTACGGAGATGTGCATTTTGGGCGAATTAAATACACGTAGGTAACTGTGGCTGTGCATCTTAATACCACCTCTGGCGAGGAGATCTTCAAAGGCATAAAATGTTTTCAGACGTATATAAAATGCTAAACTGAACTTGGTGAGAAGAAAAAATACAAGTAACTCTTCCTCATTTTCTGCACTTTCTAAGGTAAAACAGTCATAAATCCACAACTGAAGTTACAAAGCAAATTCAGAGTTTGAAATCAGCCCTGTGTCAGGGGATAAACACTTGCCGTGCAAACGCTGGGATTTGCAGGTCTTCTGCCATCCGTTCTGGATGGAGGAATCAGAATATGGGATGGTACAAACAGCATAAGGCTCCGTCCTGAAAAAAGTTATGTGCAAATTCCTGCCTTTAGTTAGTATTAATAGGCCACCTGAGATGAGTAAGATGATTTACAGTGCATAAAGTTAAGCAGATGTCCGGGTCTTTGCAGTACCAGGGTTTACATGGTCGTGTTTAAAAGTGATAATAGATACGGAATAATCCTGTGTGGCAGAAAACCACGGTTTGAGGGCTGCGCGTGTCTTTAATTTATAAAGATTACAGAGATCGAAAAAATACTTTGGACTTTTATAAACTTATGAAATAATTTAAAAATCACTTTAAAATTAAATATTAGCTGCTTTTGTTTATAAGTGCTTAACAGTAAAGACGCTGGTCCTTCAAAAGTTTTGTATGTACCTTCATAAATGGAAATAGAAGTATCAACTGAATTACTGGGAGAGAAAAAGTCTAACTATTGAAAAATAAAATAAATATTTGTGTCTTAGCCAGGCTTTATATACTTGACTGCAACTCATGTGACACAGTCTCCTGACTGATTTTTTTTTCCTGAGAAAAGTTTAGACATAACACAGTTGGACCAAAGGCACTGTATGTTTTGATTTGTGTTTTGCTGTTAAAAAATCCATTTTGAAGAAAACTTTACATTCAGATCTACATGTTGTAGAGCGATCTGATCTGAGGCTCCGAGCAATCTGATCTAGTTGAAGATGTCCCTGCTTCCTGCAGGGGGGTTGGGCTAGGTGACCTTTAAAGGTCCCTTCCAACCCAACACGTTCTATGATTCTGTGATTTCAGAAAAATGAATTACTTGGGAGCCAAAGTTCTAAGAAGATATTTCTGTTGATGCTCCAGATACAGATTTTTGTAGCTATCAACTCTTGTTCCCCGTGATACAATAATTTCCTGGACAATATTGATTTTAAGAAAAAAAAAAAATTCCATCTAAAAAGGCCATGGTATTAAAATATTTTCCAAATGGAGAACTTCTGTGGTGTTTATATGAAATCTCAGCTCCCTCAGGGAGGTTTTCCTTTCCGTGCTGAATAATTGCTTCGTGTAAAGGCCTTTCCCTTAAAATAGAGAGCTTAGAAAGATCAAGTTATGTAAAAAAGCTATCACTTATACTATAAAGCATTTAAAATGAAACAGTCTTTTGATTGTTATTTATGGAAATGAAGGATCTTTTCTAGGGATTTGTACAGGGAGGCTGAGCCTCCTCACTGCTCAGTCTGCTGCAGCTGCGGCTGGAAGAACCCGTGTCTGTGACAGCGGCCAGAGACTCCATGGAGGGTTACACCTCGACCTTTGAGTAACAGCATAATGCAATTTTTCTGGGTCTAAGTCTAACTCTGAATCCTGATAGGATTACTGTTGTGTCTTCAGCTGCCTTTCTCAGCTGCGTAAGCACCCAGTTACTACCAGACAGTTCTTAAGACAACCTTCTGTCTTTGACCACTAACCTCAAAGACACGAAGACACCTTTTCTGCTTCCATGACTAACAATTACAAAAAAATAGAAGCTAATCAGCCAGATTTTTGAGTTTTGTAGGGTGATAAGAATGTAGTACTGTCTTTGCTCTCCTTCTGATGGTCATCTGCTGAGGTTGACTTAATGCCTAGTGCTGTCTGCCACAAGAGCGGTTCTTTTGAAACTGTGTCTGGAGAGTATGCTGAACGCTGAATACGTTTGTATACTGGAAACAAATATGAATATTTTAAGATAGGAAATTATATATTCAGTTATAATAAACATGTTGTAATCAAGAGTAGTTTCTAAAAGGTATCAAGAGAATCCACTTAGTAGTTCTGTAATTACTGTAATGGATTGTATGATATTTTGTATTTAATCTTGGGATCAAAGGTAACCGTTGACAGCCTTAATTTGGGATCCTATTTAATGAGGTGCTGCTTATCTTTCTGCCGCTAAGATATTAAGTTTCAGCAGAAGACGTATTTTCAAGTAATTGAATGTCTTACTTAAGTCGGTTTGTAAATTTTTTTAATTGGGGAGGCTTTGCATATAGCACTAAGTACAATGCAAGTACCAACAGTGATGAGCATTATGGGCGCAAAAAAAAAGGAGAATTATACTGCTTAAATTAAAACTAATCTGCCTGGAAATAGTATTCTAAATGCAATCCCAGAGTGTGGGGAAACAGAAGGAATTTAGAAAGCTATAATTCCAGAATTGTAGGATGACACTGAGAAATCAAATATTCCTGTGACTGTAGCTTGGCAGGAAGAACGCAGACACATGGAGAGGATGCAGAGAATGACAACAGTACTTGTAAAAGACCACCTAGATCGATTCATCGGGGAGGAAGAGAAGTACTAAATATTTAATGCTTGGTGAACTGCTGGTAAATAAGGAGAGAAGACAAGATAACTGTTTGCAAGTATTGGAGGGATACAGCGATCAAGGAGGGAAAACAGCTACATTTAAAGCTGATGAGTAGCGTAGTGTGGCCGGGGGGGTTGAAATACTGGTGCGGGGCTCTTAGGAAACAAACCAACCTGCTGAAACTCAGGAGGAAATTAATTTAGCATCTGTACTAATTTAGCTGCAGAAACAACCCCTGTGTTAAAAAGTAATAAATATTGTGAAGCAACCTTTCAGCCTTTCGTTTTTCTACAGTGGGTCACTGAAATCTTTCCTATAACTTGAAAAATTGGAGTTTTATTCTTCATAGACACACAGAGTCACGAGGGTGGAGGTTGGGGCACCATCTCCCTCCCTAAAGCTGCATCAATTACATCAGTGTGTTTCCTGACAGGTGCTTAACTAACTTAAGTTTTTAAGACCCCAATGACGGAGGCTCCATGACCCACCTACTCCAGAATTGTTTCCAATGTTTTTCTGTCCTTCTTGTTTTTAAAATGCCTCACCTGTGTCTTCCTTGCTATAGTTTGACCCCACTATTTTTTGTTCTACCCTTCATTTTGGAGAACAGATTATTCCTTCCTTCTTTGCAACAGCCCTTCTTATATGAGAAGATGGTCCCCTCTTGTCCTGAGAGGACAAGATCCATCCAAGGAACTAACATCTTTCCCAGAGGTTTACTTGATTTCTTATGTCCTATGGATTTACAGTAATCTCTGATTGGTGTCGTTCTCTTCTGTAATATTTGCAGTGGATCTACACAGTTCTTGCTTGAAATCAGACATATACTCAAACTGATGTAGGGGGCCTACAAGAAAGCTGGTGAGGGACTTTTTAGGATGTCGGATAATGGTAGGACTAGAGGGAAAGGATTAAAACTAGAGATGGGTCGATGCAGACTGGACATTAGGAAGAAATTCTTTACTCTGAGGGTGGTGAGGCACTGGAACAGGTTGCCCAGAGAAGCTGTGGCTGCCCCATCCCTGGAGGTGTTCAAGGCCAGGCTGGATGGGGCTTGGAGCAGCCTGGTCTAGTGGGAGGTGTCCCTGCCCAGGGCAGGGGGCTGGAACTAGGTGAGCTTTAAGGTCCCTTCCAACCCTAACAACTCTATGATTCTATGACTCTATGATATATCAGCAGTGCCGAATGTAGCAGAAGGACAGTTTTACGTAACTTGCAAGTATCTGCCCTATTTCTGTGTGCTGGTGTTTGGTTTTTTTGCAACAGCGTGTTGCAAAACCCACCATAACACCATAGCATGTATGGTGTTAAATCTGTGAAGTGTTATAGATTCTGGAGAACTGCTGCCAGTCATCCCATCCCGCCTCCCTCAGCCTTGTGCAGTTGCTTATTCTTATCTAAATTACTTGTGCAGTTGGTTATTCTTATCTGAATTAAATACTTTGCTTTTGTCTTCTTCAATCTGTCAAAACGCTTGAATTCAAATACCATCATCCAGCGCGTTTGAACCCATGTCAGTTTGGTCCATCTGCAGATACAATGCTACTCTCTAAGCCATCTTGCAAAGAAATCTCTGAGAAGTGTCCAAAAAGACTCCTGAACAACTTTTCTCAGGGTGTCCTTCCAGCGTGACAGGGAATTGTTGATAACGACACTGAACATTCTCCTCCCAACAGTACCAGCTTGTACTGCAATTTCATCTAAACCAACTGTCCCTAATTTGTTTATGAGAATATCATGAGTTTGGGGACTGTACCTGTTGCCCACAGCTTCTCAGATTTCGTTTCTCTTTAGTTTGTCTCTAATTTCTGGTGGATCTGAGACTGGCTAATCTGAGGCTGGTTCCCTACGTACTGTTTATTAGTCTGATTGTTTTGAAAACCCTGACCTTATTTAAAAAGCCCCAACCTACTCTTTCCCATTCCATCCGTTTTCTCTTTGTCACTGATGTATTGGCTGCCTGGTGACAATTAACATGAACAGCGGAAAAGAACAAGAAATTGAAAAAAAAATAGACGCTTTGGTCTCTTCAGCACAACTTATTATTGGAGTTTTCTTTCTGCTCAGCAGCCCAAATTTTTCCTGGTTTCCCCTTCTTTTCTGATGGCTGTACAGAGTGTTTCTGGACAGGACCCGAAGACGCAGAGCCGTGCACATCCAGCAGCAGGGATTCTTGACGGTGTGGGACCCCAGTAGGAAGGGAGTTCGGAGTTTTGATGTGATAGTAAAGATGAACAGACAATTAAAGGCAATGTGCCACTTCGGCGTGAGTACGCTCCTTTCTGTGGTTTTTAATGTCAAAAGGTCTGTGTTTGTGCCTTGTCATCGTAGCACAATGTTACCTATCTACAGAATGGAGTTTATGTACTTAGTGAAATAAATCTGTTTACAGTGCAGCCTTTCAGCCACGCAGACTGTGACCCGAAATGCAAAACAGCAAGGGGAATATTAAATGATGACCTGATCCAAGAATGTGCAGTGAATAGTACTAGGTTTTGCCTGGACTGGAAAATAGAGGTACCAAAGTGAATGGGGTGGTGGATGGTTGTCATTTTGAGTAACTGGAGCTTGAACCATAAACTTGTTTGGTCCAAGACCTTGAAAGAACAGTCTCAGCGCTTTCAATCTTTCATTAGGGCAAGGTTCTCTCTGGTTTTTCAGTAAGAAAAAAATGCAATAATAGTGACTTTATTTCAAACAGTGAAATTACTTTAAAATGCCAGGCTCACAGCGAGCATTTCAGCTAACAGTGATTCTTGTCAAACGTGTCTCAGCTCTTTGTTTTTCACTTCAGAATTTCCCAGATTTTACTGGAGGAAGGGTCCTGAATCAGGACTTCAGCTCAGTAAGTTTGTAGATCCGCTGCACAGAGTTCCCCTCGCTCCGATTCAGGCTGTGTGTTTTTTCATGGGATTATAACAGTTCATGCGTGGGTGAAATTAATTACCAGAGTTGTTAGCCTTATGTAAGCAAATCATCTCATCTTGCTAAACTTTCATTGCAGCTAGTTTAAGTAGTCACAGCAGGATTCTTATTATTTTGTTTCATTATCCTTTATTTACTAATAAAGCTGTTTTTACGTAATGATTCATATCTGGAAGCAATTTAGTGTGTCATCATGCTCCTGTTTTGTTGCCCTCGTTAATGAAATGAGAAAACAGTGTCAATCAGAATGGAGGTTGTTACTATGATTTATAAACTCGGTCCCAAGGGTGAGCAAAGTTCTGATAAAGAAATCCTAGGTCTGTTTTTGAGAAGGGCTGCAATGAGGTTTTGCGGTTGGA
The DNA here is from genome assembly GCF_963924245.1 of Chroicocephalus ridibundus. Classification (NCBI taxonomy): domain Eukaryota; kingdom Metazoa; phylum Chordata; class Aves; order Charadriiformes; family Laridae; genus Chroicocephalus; species Chroicocephalus ridibundus. The sequence continues at coordinate 72,993,049 of NC_086288.1, forward strand.
GATTAATTGGATTTTTGTATTTGCTCGGAAGAAAGGACTCTGGCTTATAGATGATCGTTAGGGCTGTACGTGTAGCTCTCCATGGCTGCTTCTGTTTGAGTGAAAAGACTGCTCAGTCTGAAGCAAGCTGGAAGTAACCTGGAAGTATAGCTCGCTGTACGGATCATTCTCCCCGTTCTGTAGGTGAAAGGAGAGAATGCAAATTGGAGTCCCGCCCGTTTTACCTCGCCCTCAGCATCAGCTACAGCTGCAGATGCTGCTGCTGGAGAGCAGGGTATGGTGGGACGTAGACCTGGCCCTTGTGGTTTATACTGTTCGATTGAAGGCCAGTGATTAATTAGGCTGTTGCATCCATAGCTGGAGTTGCATGCGTAACCAAGATTGATGTTGCTGTAGCAACCCGGAGAGACACAACTGTGCTGAATTTCCTAGGTCTTTGAAGCAGGAGTTCTCCTAATCCAAAATGGGATTGAGAATTCCCATCAGCGCGTGAGGAGTGTAACTAAGAGGGGCCCTCATTAACAGGCTGACATGTTGCATATCTGACTCATGAGCTGAGTTGAGTAAATTCCTGCTGCTCTTCAAAAGGTTAGAGAAAACAGGCAGCTGCAAGAGGGAGGACAAGAGGAAAGCCTGTGGCTCAAATTAATGGAGAGCAATTGATTTGAAGACAAATAGGAGCAATGCAGGTTTTGATGACTACCGTGAAAATCACAGGGCGCTTCCAAGAGGCCATTGACAAAAAGTTTGGAATGTGCTCCAGGTATTGTGACTGGCCTGGAAATAGAGGCAAGGAGGAACTGAACGTGAGCCCGGTCAAGACTTCGTGGTATTGTACGTCAAATTAAAACAGAGGTGGTGACAGAGCACGTGCAAAGGTAGATGGAGGAAGATGAGAAATTCTCGGGTGGATGGGAGGGGTAACTCGAGGCGGATGAGGAGGGCTGCAAGGGACTCAGAAGAACTGCAGGAAGGTGTGGAAAGCTTTGGGTAAGCTGTGGTAGAGGCAGAGTTTTTGGACTGAACGCTGCCTCCTGCACCTCGATGGTAGGGCACCCCTTGCATTTGGGAGCCAGCAACTGTTCTGTAGATTTGAGGATCAAGTATTTAATACAGTTAGTCAAAATTGCAAGTCAGACGCTTTCAAAAATAAAACAAAACAAAACAAAACGCCTGGGTAAAAAATAAATAATCCTGACTTTTTAAAGTATTGGGAACTGGGATTATTATTTCTTGGTTGTTGTCATTTCAAGGTCACATGTTTAAATGTATTTAGTACTTCAGCAGCGATAGCAAATGTCCAAGCAACATGACTTTCCTTAAAGCAGTCTCCTTGAAAAGTTAATTATCTAGAAGGCTTCAAAATGTTAATGGAAAAGGAAGAAATTAGATTGCCGTGGAGGGAGGGGACTTTTAGTGCGATGTGTAGCTGTGATAATATATGATATCACGTGTTCGTACAATTCCTTTTACCTCCTGGAAGGCTGTAATATTTTGGTTTATTTTTTATTTTGCCTTTTTTTTTTTTTTTTTTTTTTTTAACAAAGCAGCAAGGTAGGAAAGAGTCAATGGGCTATAACCTATTTACTTGATCGTGTTCCACAGTTAGCTGTGGTGGACTGGTGATCCATTGCCCTGCACGTTCCACAGAAATAACACTATGACTTTCGTCCAGTTTTCCCACTTTGTGGATCAGCTGCAACAAGGGCCTGTTTTAGTCTCATCAATGGACCTCGACGACCAGGAAGCACTAAAAGGGAAGAGGATCCCTTCATTTGCTCTTCCTTTGTCATCCAAACTGCTTGTTTGCGGGACTCTCACCTTTCTTACGCCGCGTCCGCGTTTCGGGGACTTGCCAGGGCTTGCTGCGGAGCCGCCAAACAGCTGGGTGACAATTTACTGCGCGCTCCCTGTTCTGCGCCGAGTCTCTGCCTGAGCCCTTTGACAGGAGCACGAGCCGCCACGCGGGAAAAGGAGAATTGAGGATGGGGAGCGTATGTCCGTCATTACCACCTTCTGCTCTTCTCCTTGCTGGCTTACCGGACAGCTTCCAGGTGGCTTAAATGAGAAGTGGAGCAGATGCTGAAGCAGTGGGATTTCTGGACATCTTGGATTTTCATTACCTCCTTTGCAAAACATGCTTTGCAATTATCCTGCAAGTTACAATCCAGAAGTCGGATGAACTGAACATTTTCTGCAGTTCCCGCGCAACAGAGACACTGTCTGGTACTTTCAAGGCAAAAAAAAAAAAAAAAAAAAAAGTTGTAACGATTGTTTTTCTTTATGAAGAGAAATAGAGGTATTGAGTTTGGGTTGTAAAGTCACAAAGTTCTAAGTTTCTGATGTTTTTGGTGACATTAGACTTGCGTGGAACTGGTCCAGCTGCAGCCCAGGAGCCCAGGTCAGATGCTGTGGGTTTCTTGCCTTTCGTAAACATTGAAATGCAGAGGTTTATTGCTGGGACATCTCGCTGCCGTGCTGCGAAGTAAAACCTGGTAGCGTTAAGAATCTCGACTGGAAAGTCAAATTGGCAGGTCTAATTTCATCATGGGACTTAATTACCTACAAAATATAAACAGTCAGCAGGAATGGAAATTGTGATGAAGCGGTAAATGAAATAATTTTCTTTTTTTAGTAGACTACTGTTATTCTAAGATTATAACCACATTATTATCTTGATAATGATTATTAAGCGTATCTAAAAATAATAACCTCTAATGCAGTGTTGTAATACATGTAGTCTCTCGCGTGTCCTGCGTAGCAGAGGACTCAGTGTCAGTCCCAGTGAATGAGAAAGTTAGAGGGAAAACTTAATGGTCGTCTGAGTCAGTAGGAAACTAAGCCAAATCTCAGCCTACATTGGAGTTCAGTAAAGACATTTCAGGAAAAGTATAATATGACATTGTATCAATGGGAGAATTCTTACCATCTTCTAAGTCAAGTCCAGGTCGGCTTTTGTGTTTATTTAAAATATTCACATTAACCGTCAGTTCAGACAGCTACTTCCGTAGTTCACATAAACTGGAATTTCTGTAGCATTTGGAATTCTGTGTGAATGATTGAAAACATTCTCCTTTTTTTTTTTTTTTTTTTTTTGCCTTAAGAGCTGCAAAGATTGAACAAAGAGCTTCAAGTGGAAAGATAAAGAACGCTTGGAAACACTGAACCGCGTAGTAACCAAACATGAAATATAAACTAGAGCAAGGAGCGTATCAGTTGGCAAAAGAAAATAAATGATTGCTAGCCTTTGGAATTTCTGCTTCTAAATAGAGGATCTCTAGGCAGTTGAACAACAAAATAGAGTGTGTTTTGAGGCAGAGAAGAAAGACAGCTGCAGACATGAAACATCCAGTTTGTTTTATTTAAGGGTCAAATAAGAAAAAACAAAAGAACGGGCTTTTGACTTCAAGGAATAGTTATTTGAAATTACTGTAACTAACCCATCTTATTTGACAACATAATTTGAAACGGCATTCTGAGAAAAGTTCTGATTGAGTAACTTCTGGCACATGTAATGTAATTTCAGGTCTGTGTTTCAGTACTGTCTGCTTCTGTTGTTCAGTCTCTTACAGTTGTCTGCTCTTCAAGATGACACTGAAAATGTGCCTACTGGGAATTTACTATACTGCGACTGAATTTATATATGTTTTTTTTTTTATATGTATATATTTATATATATTCAGCTACTAAAGGGTGACCTAATGCATCATAAAGGAAAATTGTGAATCATGCCAGAAAACAAGAAAGTAAGGATTGTGAAAGCAGTGAAGTGGATCAAGTCTTACATACTATTCTTGTAGGCACTCACTCACGCTTAACTTGGAATACATTAGTTGTTTTTTTGTTTGCAGTCATTGGGATTAACTCCCGTTTTCTAAATTAAAAAGATTGTGCTTGTAGGACAGGTGTTTTGAAGAGCTCATACCATTATTTATTATTATATGCAATATTTTATTTTAAATCTTTCCTCATAATAGCGTATTTCAAGAGTAAAAGTGACAGAAAGAAATACTGCTTATTATGATTTGAAAATATATATTATTTGAAAATCAAGGAAAACAAAAGAACTTGTGTGTTTAAAGTCTTTGCTTCTGACATTTTCAAATGCAGCCAAAGGAGTCACTTTTGTAATTTCATCTTGAGAATATATTGCTTAGTTTCTTGAAAGAAGTTTGGAAACAGGCTTTAATCTCTGCTGAGTACTTGGACAATTAAATAAGTTCTGTCTTAATAATGGAAAGGAGTATTTCCTGAATAAACAGGCAGTTTGAATGAGTTTGAAGAATGCCTTAACACTTCGAAAAGCAATCTCATCGGCCTCCATCAGGTATTAAGGTCTGACCCCGTTGGCACTTAGATGAGGGGAAATCTTAAGGAAGACGTAAGATTCTCCGTAAAGGGATTCAGTGTCCGCATCTACTTGGTGTTTTACAGGGGCTTAGGAGTAGTGTTAAAAGTCTAAGAAGATACCACTTTTCAAATGAATCATGAAACTGAAATACTTTGCGAAGCAATTAAGGTAACGGAGTGGGAGCAGGGAAATCATGGTTTTATTGCTGAAAAATTTCACCCAACTCATCCCATCCAGAGGGTAGATAAACCACAAATAATTTAGGCGTGATTTAGGGGCTTTAGTTTCAGGGTCCAGGCTATATTTCAAATAGCATACTAATAGTTTGCCTACCTACTCGCCTTAGCTGCAACTGGAAAGTCTATTCTTAGCTTCCTGTTCTTCATAATTTTGCATTCCGGCTGAATCCAGGCTCCGTTTTGCGCCTGATAAGCTTTTACTATATTGGGGAAGTTGTTTAGGAATATACATATTATTGAATAGACCCCTGCAGTTATACAGCGCTCCTCAGGCAAGGTGATACATTCATGTTTTTTCTTGACTTTTCGTGAAATAGAATCAGACCCTTTCAGTAAAGACCAATTTATAAATAGGATGACTGTTAGGTGGGTGCAATGATTTTATGAAGGCAAACGTAGACGGTCCTGAATGACGCACGTCTGAGGAATGTAAAGCCTCCGCTGTGTGGTGGTGTACGTAGTCTTTCTTCATTACCTTTTCAGGATGGAACATGAGGCTGCCCAGCTAGAAAAGCAGCACGTGCATAGCGTGTATGAAAATACAGCTGCCTACTTTAATGACCTGCAGAGCAAAGCGTGGCCTCGTGTTCGGAACTTTCTGCTGGAGCAGAAGCCTGGCAGTCTCGTCGCTGACATAGGTGAGCCATTCCTTGGGGCGGTGGGAGAGATTGCCTGTAGGCTTTAGTACTTCGTATGTTAATCATCTGTATCCTTCAGAGCAATTGTTTTCAAAACTCATTTGAATTGGTTTTAAAGATTGTTTTAAAATTGTTTTTAAACTCATATGAGATGCCATGTGCCGCTTGGTTTGTTTCCTTATCGGGTAACCAGTAAATGGGATTTTTGCCTTGTTTTGATTGAGCTAAGCCGTAACCTACCAGTTTCCCCACAGACTTGGTGGTCTGTCATTCCCCTGGAGCCCTTGTAAAAAGATGGTGTTAACGGCTCAATTATTTCCTATTTCAGTTTCTTTGCATCTCTTGGTGATCTGCAATTTAATGCTTTTCATTCGTTCTAAAACTCCTCCTATCAAGACTTTAACATAAGAGAAATCTGATGCGATCACTGTTAAAAAAAAAAAATTGTGATCTGAGAATCTCCCTGTGATCGTTAATACAGGCACCAAAACCTCATTTTCCTGCTATGGCCTTATCTTCCCTACACGTTGAATTTACATCTTGATTTTCTGTTGCATCTCCAGACATTTTTGGGGGTTTCCAGATCCTGGTGTGTTTGCTTTGTGTTTGTGCTATGACTTCCGTGCTATACAGCACATCACTGCAAACAAGACGCGCCTTTGCACCACTGGATTTTCCTCACTGTTTAGACTGATAAAGTGTTTTTACATAGTAAAGTGTAATAAAAGTACACCATAGATTATGCATCTGCCTTATCCTATCAGAGAAAACCATTCTTTGAAGATCTTGTAGGCCACAGTCAAAAGACAATATACAATTCTCCAGCTGCTGTTGAGCAGTACCCCCAAAATACCTGAAGCTACCAAGATGATGAGGGAAGTGGAGCACCTCTCTTATGGAGAAAGGCTGAGGGATTTGGGTCTCTTCAGTCTGGAAAAAAGGCGGCTGAGGGGGGGACCTTATCAACACTTATAAATACTTAAAGGGTGGGTGTCAGGAGGATGGGGCCAGGCTCTTTTCAGTGGTGCCCGGCGACAGGACAAGAGGTAACGGGCATAAACTTGAGCATAGGAAGTTCCACCTAAACATGAGGAGGAACTTCTTTACTCTGAGGGTGGCAGAGCCCTGGCACAGGCTGCCCAGAGAGGTGGTGGAGTCTCCATCTCTGGAGACATTCCAAACCCGCCTGGACGCGTTCCTGTGCCACCTGCTCTGGGTGACCCTGCTCTGGCAGGGGGCTGGACTAGATGATCTCCAGAGGTCCCTTCCAACCCTATGACTGATTCTATGATTCTATGAATATGTATTTTCTTTTACATGTCTGCACCGTTTGCACTAATAATCGCAGGAAACATCCTGTGGCATACACTCATTCAACAGCGAGCTTCACGTGATATTTCTCAGCCAAAATTTTTTGTCACCTCAATAGAAGTCATTTGAAGCTAAGCTGAAATTCTTTGAGGGTTTATCAGCAGGCATCACACTGGTTGGCCAAAGCTTAAGATCACCCTGGTTTAGTAGCAGCTGAAGTAATTTAAATGCATGTGATACATCTGGAGAGGAGGTAGATGCTTACAGTTGCCCGTAAGAATATTCCCATCAAGGCACACAAGGTACCTCCTTTGATGAGATTTAGTAAGATTTACAAGAATCTGACTGTTGTGTTTATTTATGGTGTGTATTTTGGGAGGAGGGCTGCTTAGCGGCACCAAAATTTTCAAAATGAGATGTTCAATTGGTAATTTCCTTTTCTGTTTAATACGACCTTTTATTAAAATATTTTTGTTTGCTAGCTTTAAACGAAGCATGGCAATGGTAACAGAATACAGCATCATTTTGTCTAATTGCCTTATTATTGTTCATTCATCAAAATAAATGACAATGGCATGGCTATTGCTAACAGCTTCATGAAGGCATCCACCTCCTGATGACTCATTTAAAAGCGAATCTCCTGCAAGTGTAGATTTTTAGAGGCACTGAGAGTATTGCCATTATTTAGCTTCATTCCAGAGAGGACCCTATACTTCCAGAAACTCACTGTGATTAAAAAGCACTCCACCAAAAGCCATGTATTAAGTAGCCGAGTCATCTAAATTATTGTACGTTTGACTAAATGCGTTCTTTCTGCAAACACAGTAGACAATAACACTTTATACTAATTTTAAAACCTACACTTTCTAGCGTGCAGAGCTTCAGCTTCGTGTTTTATTGCATACATTCCTTGAACTGTATTAACAATATTAATCTTTTCCACTTCTCTCAAGCGTTACTTCAAAGAATAGTGCTTGCTTTTTCCTTAGAAAAACGCTCTTTTTTTCCCCACTGAAGCGTCGTGCTGGTCTCCAGCAGTTCCTGTGCTGTCTCTCTAGATAATGGTGCACATTAACATCGACGGGAGCAGCAGCGCTGTAAGAAGCAGTGATGTTTCTAAAGATAACTCCAGGCCTTTAAATTGAATTACCAACACTGAGATGGTTCTCTTTGCCAAGCTGCTGCCCCGTTGCTTGGCTGTCAACTTTCAGAAATTATTCTTCACTACTGACCCATAACTGCAGTGAATGTTTCCTAATTTAATCTTGAAAAGTGCCTGTTACGCATACGGTCTTGAGGAACACTCTGAAAGATTTCAATTTAGTACAGCAGAGTCCTTGAGAAGACATACTTTTAGGTGGGAGACATTCTGGAACGGTTCATTACATTTACATGCATTATAACGCGTTGGCACGAAGACAGAAGGAGGACGTGCCTGCGACATGGCAGGAACTTTTGTGGTTCACGGTTATTTCCGAGTCTGTATCTGAAGTTAAAATCGTCCCCTCTGACTTGTGTCAGTGACAGCTGTGGTTTAGGACTCGGGGAGAAATGGGGCGCACTGGAGAGGTTTAGCAAACGCTGGGGAAGTGTTTGGAAGAGAGATCTTTTGCAGGTCACTAAAAAGACTGAACACGCTGGCTTCGGGAAAACCCCTGAGCAGAAGGCAGCTGGGAGGGTATTGAGGAAAAGGGCCATAATGCTTATCCGGTTTGGGGTGCCCGTTTATGCTCGTCGTTGGCAGGGGGACACCAGGCTATATAAAGGCTCAGTGTGAAGCAGCATGGTAGGCTTTTTGCTCGACAATACGCTATAGTGGCTGCAGAGGGGCCCTCCTTCCTCCTCCCACCCCCACTTACCCTTCTTCCCCCCCCAAAATACACATAACCTGCTATTACGCAGGGCAGCGTAATGAGTATTTTTGTTGGTGATGTTGGTACTGTTACACTCCTAATGGTGTGAACACGTAATTTCAAACAGTCCAAACAAACCCAGCAGCAGTTAGGCTAGTAGGAGCAACCCCTCTCATTTTGTTTTCCAGGAAACATTAGAATTAGGAAAGCCTTCCCATTTATTTTCACTGCTTCGGGAGGGATAGCGAGTATTTGCAGCATACAGCTTCTGATGTATTATTCTCTTCTTTAGGTTGTGGAACTGGAAAGTATCTCAGCGTCAACACTCAGGTGTATAATCTCGGCTGTGATTACTGTGGACCGTTGGTAGAGATTGCAAGGAAGAGAGACGATGAAGTTCTGGTGTGTGACAACCTTAACCTTCCTTTCAGGGACCAGTGCTTCAATGCAGTCATTTCCATCGGAGGTAAGGCAACAAACATGCATTCTGGCCCACAGCAAGTACGAAGTTTTTTGGATCCTTTTCTTCCCACGTGTCTTCATTTCAGTTAAATTTGGTTTGAAACAATTCTCTGAGAATCGCAGCAGATATTACTGTAATTAATGTAGTAAACACAAAAAAAAAAAAGTGACTTCCATTGCACAGAGGCACTGTTGACCAGGGAAGTATTTGGATCGTTTGTTTGCTTATACGTGGTGTTGTTTACCCTGTGCAGAAAAGATTGCCTTCCAGCATGCATTATAAACAAGTAAAAACTAATATAAACATGGCTGCTGGCAGTTTAAACAAATTAAGTGGTCAAGATAAACTCTGGGTTCCTCCTTAGGATCTGTTTTGACCAGCAAAATGCACTGAAATGAAAACTTGCTTTCTCTACAGCAGGACTTGAATCATGTTAACTATTACGTGTTACGAGTACAAATTTCTCTTAGAATGGTCATGAAATAAGAACTTGGAGCTGTACGAGTGCCTGTTGTCTAAAATGAGTGAAGCATCTCTGCATCTTAGCTCCTCTGACCTCTCCTTTTGGAAATATTACTCATAATTTGAGAAGTATAAACTGGAAAAGGGTAGATGAGGAACAGTTGGAGTACCCAGTTACAGTCTACATTTTTAGCTCTACTCTTGCTTGAACTTATTTCAGGCTGTTTCTCTCTATCAGCAAAAATACAAACCATGATAATTATTATTGGTAGCAAGCAACAAACTAACTGAAATATGATAGAAATGTATTTTTAAATGATAACTATTATTGGTAGCAATCAACAAACTACTCGAACTATGATAGAAATGGATTTTAAAATGTGTTTTTCACATACGCAGGGTAAAAGAAAAGGTGACTAATACGCAGGCCGTATCTATATTATTTTGCTTTCATGTTGGCTATTTGACCAGTGAGCCCTATCCACATTTCAGGTCTTGTAGCATAATTTCAGTGCTATCAGATCAGCTGCCTTTGAAGGATAGCACACCTACTGTATATTGGTATAAACACCTCTTTATACCAGTTACAGGCCTGACAAGATTGAAAGTTGGTATTTCCATACATTTAACAATAATGGATTTTAATCTCTCTTGAATAGAGACGTGGTATGCCTGTGCTCTAAAGAAAGTGTTTTACGTCCCGTTCCAAAGGATAGCAAGTATTTATGTACATAGTCAAATACTCTTCTTAGTTTGCTAATATGATCCAGTTTATAGGATTTATATTTCTTGCAGAACCACCAGAGCGATCATATAATTTTAATGATGAAGAATATTTAATCCATTAAATGAATTGCTTAGATAGAGCTTGCACAGATTCTGTTGGTTGATTGTCACTTCTTTCTGGTGAACTAAGCTGGAAGAGGGGAGATTTACATTAGACATTAGGAAGAAATTCTTTACTGTGAGGGTGGTGAGGCACTGGAAGAGGTTGCCCAGAGAAGCTGTGGCTGCCCCATCCCTGGAGGGGTTCAAGGCCAGGCTGGATGGGGCTTTGAGCAGCCTGGTCTGGTGGGAGGTGTCCCTGCCCATGGCAGGGGGTTGGAACTGGGTGATCATTAAGGTCCCTTCCACCCCAAACCATTCTGTGATGCTGTGAATCTCACACGCTTCTACTGTGTGTGTCAGTTTTGATATTACTTTGCAGGAGGTTCTGTGATGATGTATGGCCTAACTCCAGGATGAGATAAAATATCAGTTCCTTTCTCCCCATCTTGTTAAAGAAATTGAAATAGTAATTTTATAATTTTTTTTTTTGCAAAGTTCATGAAAATATTGATAAGCATTAGGAGTATTTGGAAATAAACACTGGCCATATAGACCAGGGGACTCTTCTCAGGGTTTGCTATCTTGTGTTCTCAGCTGCTTGTGAGGGCCTAGTTAATACCAATTGCCAAGAAAGCTTTTCTTGGCTTGTGGTAAAAAAGCTACATTTTTTTCCCCTTGGTAATTGAATCATTGTTTTGAATGGAGTCGGTGCTAGTTGGACACGCTTGTCATAACTGCAGTGTTGAAATAACACTATTTCTACAAGTAGAATTGGCTACTGTCAAGTGGCACATATAAAGATAATCTTATTTGTCTGAAGGAATGGAGATGTCTTCAGCTAAGAACATATGCTATTACGGTATGTTGTTATATGGGGAGATTGAATGTTTTGCATGTAGAAGTGTCTGGCTCCAAGTCCACTTGAAAAAAATTATGGAATCAGTCCTCTTTACATCATTGATTTGAATCAGATCCAGTACTGATAATACACGTAGAACAACACGACCAACACAACCAACCTCAGTACAAGTTAGTGGTTTTGAGAGTTTAGGGAGCAAAAGCTGCCTTAACTATTCATTGTCTGTTAAAATTGGTTTCTTTGGGTAAGTAGGAAGATATAAACAGTGTGGAAATTTTGAAAAATAGCTTCATTTCACATTGCAGTGAAATTTCAAAATGGGGATATTATCCTGGAAAGAAAATTCAAATTTAGTGATCAATAGCCGTATTTTTCCTTTGTCTTTTTATTTTTTTAATACCATTATATAATGTAACAAAAAATCATCATTCGCAGACATGTGGGTGTAGACCGAGATACTTTTTTTTCATTTTTTTTTTCCTCCAAAACAAACATCTATAAAGGCAGCACCTTTCTACAAAATTAATGCAATGGAAAATATTTCTGTGTAAACTTTCTCACTAGCTCTTTTGAAAGTGCACTGCTATAAAAATGCAGAGAATCTTTTTCGTGATATTACTTTTTGCTGTATTTGTTACACGGTGAAAAGATTTTCTGTTTCCAGTAAGGTAAGTCTGAAATGTGGCCCAAATCGAAAATCGAACTTAATCTTACCTAATTCACCTAAAGGCCAGGCATCTCAGTGAAAGCCAGTCATGCTGTGATCTTTTATGGGTGATGTAGAGAAACAGAAACCTCCAGCTTATATACCTGAGTTATTTTGAAATTAAATTCATTTCCTTCTTTGGGATTTGCCTGGTTTTGTCCGTTGAACAGAAATGTAAAAGAGAGCATTCTGGGATAAATTTGCACTGTCGTACCAGTACATTCAGCACTGGTGCTGACTTGCAGTGAGTGATATTTGTGATATGGCGACTAAAATGATCGGACACGTAGAACAGGCTGAAGACGGAAATGCTATGTCCTTAATAATATTCAATACATAATGCCTTTCCTTTTTCACAGTGATCCATCATTTCTCAACTAAACATAGAAGAATCAAAGCAATAAAGGAAATGGCAAGGGTATTGATACCCGGAGGGCAGATGATGATTTATGTTTGGGCTATGGAACAAAAGAACCGTCGCTTTGAGAAACAAGACGTGTTTGTTCCTTGGAACAAGGCCTTGTGCTCACGGCATTTCTCAGAATCGAATCAGTCTGGAGATAAGGCTGAGTTTGTGCACGCTGTAAAAACCCGAGACGTAGACCCGGCCCAGCTGGTCATCTCTGATTGCAGCTACCAAACCAGTCTGCAGCCAGAAACCGATCCAAAACATGCCCGCAACACGGACCACTGCTTATCCAGAGCCTGCTGCATGAAAATTTCTGAAGAAGAAAACCGATTTTACACTGCTCTGGGAAGATCTTTCCGCTCATGGTTTTTCTCCAGGTCACTTGATGAATCAGCCCTGAGAAAGCAAACTGACAAAACGAAGCCCCCGAAGAATGTCGGAGAATGGGCCGACAGCACCCTGCCCATTCAGCACTCGCGCCACTGCAGTTTGGATCTGGGTCACCACGGGGCACTGCTAAAAGAACAAAGTTTAGATGACGATGACGTGTTCGTGGAAAGCCTGCCTCTCAAAAAACCACCGTGGTCACCAGCCGTAGATGCACTGAAGGATTTGAGTTTAAATGGAGGACACCAAAGCGTAGCTGGGGGCAAGAGTGAAGAAGCTTCATTTACGAACGGCCCGGTGGAAGACAGGGACTACAGCTGCGGTTGCAATAAAGATGGTGCTGGTAAGTCTAATGCCAGCAAGTTTCTCAAAAGAACTTCAACAGCTGACTCCACTGACTCCGCTCTGGATTCAGCAGTGTCTGTTGGGGACCAAACTGATGCCACGTTGGATGCAAAAGCCTTCATGCGTTATTACCATGTATTTCGGGAAGGGGAGCTGTGCTCCCTGGTAGAGGAGAACGTGCCTGAGCTTCGGATACTTTCTTCCTGCTACGACCATGGGAACTGGTGCATTATTGCAGAGAAAAGAGGAACGTAGCTGGGAAGAGAACAAAGCAGAGTTCAGTGACTGAGGATTTTGAGCTGCTCCTGGTGTTCCTGTGGTTGTGCGGTGTGACCTGGAGTTTGAATCTCATGTAGTCGTGTGCCATTCGTTTCTGAGTCATTATCTCCCTGCCTATTTAACTATCTAATGCAAGGTCTGTATATAGGAATCTAAGTGGTAAACAATATTTATGTTTTGTTAAACTTTTATGAAGTTAAAACTGGAGAGTTTTATACTGCTTTTAGCAAATAATTGTGTTTTTAAATATACTTTTCTATTGAGAAATAAAACCTTTTTATAAGACAAGGATCAGGGCATCTTTTGTGAGAATATATCCCCGCGGTTGGAAGTTCAGGCTGTGTTCTTCAAACGCTGAAAACGTGCGACGTCGCTCCCCGTTCTCGAAGCCCTACAAATAGAGACGCAGGGACGTCGGAAAACCGTACTTGCCTGTACGCTGCTGGAGCGCACGCTGCAGAACGGGGAGCAAGCCTGGTCCCCGCGCTGCGTCGTTTGGGGTAGGGTTGTTCATGGGCAACATCTGTGGACAAAACCAAGCTCTGCATATTCTGTCATTTGAGGTGTGTATTTGGCAGCAAATGACAGAACGGATTTTGAGCAATATTTTGGACTTCTGTTTTAGAAAGAATCTAGCGTGTGTCTCAGGTGCAGGTTAAGTTTTCTACGTTAGCTCCCACAAATACTTCATCTTAATTTCCGCTGCTGTAGTTTTTCATTGGTTACGTGTACAGGGAAGTCGGAGGGATTTGTGAGAGTATCAGTATTATGTAAAGGTTACAAAATATCAAATATTTGAGATACATATATCTTTTTTGATAAGCCCAGGAAGCTAAGATAAAATTAATAAAGTTCCAGTGCATATCTGGTCAGCTGGCATATTTGCTCTCCTCGTTCACTGACATGAGAATATATATTAAACGGTGTCTTAAATAACATAGATAGGAAGAGAATACAAGTCCAGTTTGTGTATAAAATACAAAATTCCTGTCTTCTGCAGTTTAAATGAATCTTTTGAGACCTAAATGATAATAGATTGCTTAAACAACTTTCCCATAAGACATAAGTTTTGCTGAACGTGGTGCCCCATCATCATCCAGTTGTACTAGATCGTAGCAGTTACCCTCATATTGTTCTTTACACCCAAATACTCTCACCCCTTTTGGTGGGAATCTTGCAATGTGAAGCTGTATCTGCTGTGGATGAAATCCAGCTGGCTTTTGAAGATCAGTAGTGATACTGTAATTGTTACCAGCTGAAACAGGGCTGGGCTGGGCTAATTGCCTCGTTAGCACAAAGTTACTCCATTTTTAGGCTTTATTTACAGTCAGTGGTCTTCGTGCAGGGCACAGCTTCAGCTGGTGTTGATTTTGTGACCTTTAATGGAGCTGCACAGATTCACCCCAGAGATCAACCCTTTCGATACAGCGGTTTGAGAGACCCACGTAATTAAGGTGTCTGCCCTATCAGTGAGCAAATAACTTTGATTACAAAGCAACAGGAGTGAAATACCAAACTTCTACAGTCTGTAAGTAGATGGATTTGGGGTTGTTCAGTAGAAAGCCCTGATGGTGCTGAGTAATTTTTGGTGTAGCTGCCCAGGAGAATTCCCACGTGGCAATGTATTATAGATTTATCTATTGGACCGATGCCTGTAGAACAATCATCTTTGTCTTCCTCATAGTCTGGGGTCCCTGGGGTGCAGTCAAGCAGGTTGATGAGATCTGGGGTAAACTGAGAAAGAAAAGGCTTCCGTTCTCTTCACAACAGAGGCTTACCGTCCCTGTAAGAGGCTGGATCTGTGTTTCAGGCTCTAGTAAAAACTTTCTGCTCTAGCAGCTGTATGAAAAGACCCGTCAGCTCAAAGCCACTGAGGTACTTTAAACTGTTTGTGTGTTTCTAGATGATCCTTGCGTTGTTTGATTAGAGATTCTTGCCTGGAGATGCTTTTCAAAATTATTTATTTCTGTATTGGATCATCTCTTGTTTTGAGCTGATGCCGTTAAGTTGCGCCACATACAAATTTGAATTGTATTGTTATAAATTCCTGGGGGAAGGAAAAGGAAGGTTTGGTAAACTGCTTTCTTTTCAAATATTCAGCCTTCTGACTGACCGGGCGTCAGTCAGCTGGGGTCATGAACGTGAGGTCGTGCAGACCTCAATTCTTTATTCCCGTATCCAGTCTCCCATCTGTCTGTGGAGGCTGCCCAGGTCTGTAACAGCTTTATCATTTCATAAGAAGCCAGATGACCTCACTCGGAGCATGGCAAACGTCTCTCTTGATTGGTTTCTCTTTTGATGAGGCTCATCTTAGGCAGAATGTAATTTCCAGAAGAATCCATGTGATCCCAATCTTTAATAGCTTACAGGCATACTTAACGTGCTCAGAGAAGTGGGTATATCATTGAAAAATCTATAGTCTATATAAATAAATAAAACCCAGTTGTCCTTGCATGCTAAGACTCTCAGCAATATCCAGACCGCAAGATCTGACTGTTATAAAGCAAGAGGTAATTATGTCCTTGCGTTTATTGTCTGACAGATGGGCAATATTCTCACCCGTTATGCCAGTAACAAACCTGCTTCTGACTGCAGTGGGCTGGGATTGCTCCTGAGCTGCTCATCCAGCTTTAAGTGGCATGTGGAGAAGTCTTGGTTACACGAGAAAAGATTTCCTGGGGTTTTTTTTTACAGTTTAATTTACTGATACTGTCGTCAGTCTGAACTGGCTGAAGAAAAGCTGCTACCTTATTACTCTGACATCCAAATGGACAACTGCAATAAAAAAGATACAGTTGAACACAGTTATTTTTGAAGGATTAATACAATTGCAATCTTTGATAAATGACATTTTGTCGTTTTTTTTTTTTAATGCATGAAAATATTTATATTGGAAATGAAGAAATATAGGTTTGGGGTTTTTTTGTACTAATGGTGCCTAATTTACTTTCTTCCAGGCTTATGGTGTAGGAATTTTAAAAGCACAGGTGAGGAACGAAACCTATAAATATTCTAGCAGATTTTTTTTCTGGTAGATGTTTATGTACAAGTTACTTATGTGCACGGTTTAAAATGCCGAGTGAAGAGCTGCGGGTGTTCCCACCAGCAGAACGTTGTTACTGAACCTCCTGGGTAGGTTCTGAATAGAAATAATGGCTCTGATCCCGTGTCCTCCCTGCAATGTCGTGTCTCCATCAGATGCATTCATATCCCGGTTGGGCTGCGTTAGTATCGGCATTGTGCTGGATCTGCTGGTCTGCCCGCTGTCTCGCTCAGCACTTTCACAGGGTTTGTGGCTACTTTAGTGCGCCAGGAAAATGAAGTGTGTCAGTGTTAAATATATACAACTGTATATCTGTTTCATGAATTCAGCATTTTTTATTCTTACAGTACATGAACTTTGGCAGCTGCCGTTGAGTTTATCTTCCAATCTTCCGGTTAAAACCATGCTTAGGTACTGCTCGTAGTCAATTCTTTGTCCATACCTGCAACTTATTCTCTAGTATTTGACAGAAAATGAATCCTACTTGGTTAAAATAGTATTTCCTACAGAAATCCTGTGCTTTCAGATTAGTTAATAAATACGTTGGCCACTGGAAACTCTGTGTCTGGGGACGTTCTTAATGAATGTTTAATTTGAGAAGACTCTGTTAGTGCTATTTGCTCCATCAGTTAGACCTCATGGACATGATACAGAGCAGATAAGCACAGTGATTTGCTGTGAAGCCAAGGAGTCTGTCTTTACTTTAGACAGCCATAGTCAACCTAGCTATAAACGTGATTATTTGAACTAGGTAAATAAAGGTGATGAAATGTGTTTTGTGACCATGTCAGTACTATACGTCCCGTTGATGATCAAAAAGCTGGATGGCCAGCAGAATTAATTGCAACAGAGCTACATTTCCTGCTCCTTCTCATCTATTTACAGTCATCTGGGACTAAGCTTCGTGGTATAAGATAACATTGAAGTATTTCTTTGGGATTGTCAACGTTCTTTTTGCACCGATTTAAATCAGAGAAGAAAAAAAAGAATGTAATTAGAACTAGGCAATTGCCTGTTGAGGTTACAGTTATACTGTGTTGAAAGTGTTTTTACAGTTGCAATGATCATTTGTTATGTTTGTACAATTACAGTGATCACTTATTCTACTGATATGTTATAGTAATGACTAAGGAATTAGTAGTAATTAAGCACTATCCAGATGAATATTAATACATGCCCAGTAGCACAGAGTGTGTAACCTAATAGTATTTAGATTATGGGAAAGTAGTATGAGCACAGGCTGGACATAGGGTGGTAAGAAATATAATTTCAGGGGGATATGGAAATGGTCTTCATGAAGAGGGAAGATACAGCGTTGAGAAAGGCTAAGAAAAAAGAGTAAAGATAGGAAGCATCCAGAGAAATGAAGGAGAATGGCGAAGATGGGAAATCACAGCGGAGAAAGCACAGTTGGCACTGCTGGATATTCTTAGGATATGCAGAGGTCCCAGTTTTGGCTGCTCTTACTTTCTGGAGGATGCAGTTGAAATCTGCCAGCTGTCTTACTTCAACAGCTTGCGCAGAGGGAGGAACGCACCTTTTTCCCCCCACTTGGAGCTCAACACCAAGTGTTGAGTGTACAGTTCCTTACACTTCCAAGGCTAGGCATACGCGGAGGAAGATTGGTTAGGGATTACAATTTTTCCTTCCTTTATATCTCCATCACTTTGTGGCAGCACGTTCTGTTTTGATTCCTTTGATTCTTGCCGAGTGCTTCAGTTGGCCCGGGTTGGTTTGACGTTCCTCAGCCATGCCCACAATCTGGGGTTGCATTTGTTTGACCTAGTCACCTCTTCTACCAATCTAGTTGCACTGGTACAAGCTTTGCACGTAGAAAGGGTTGTAGGGACAGATTAAATGAGTATTAAGGCACAAAAAGGTGCATATTTTCAGGAGCTAATGGGTACCAGAGTAAAGAAAGGATTGCTCTGTGACTTCGCCTTAACGCATTAGGTATGTAGATGCTGTAGAAGACTGTACCAGCCATATACCTGCATCTTTGATACTTGGAGAGTTTTCCAAGTTTCACTCGCTGCCTTGAGTGAACTACTAGATATTTGGTTTCCTTCTATAGTTGTAACTATATTTAGCATTCTGCATTCAAACGAATGTGATTGCGCAGCCTCTCTTTACTTGACTAATAGCTGAGGGCTCCACTATTCCTATTTCATTTCTGTTTCTATTTCTAATTTCATTTGGTTTCTTCTTTCTGCGTATTTCCTTCCAAAGAAGGAAGCCCGCTTTTTTTCTATTCAGAGAGATACATCCAAACAACAAATACAGCAGTAGCACCTCAGATAGCCACAAATAGGTATGCATTTCTCATTTTTACCTTTAAATCGCCACTTGTGATGATGCTTCCAGGCTGTTTTCATGCTTCTACCTCTGACAGCTGAAGATGAAAGTGGAAGAAAACCCACCTTAATACCTTAAAGCATCATAGCAAAACGATGACCAATTTAGGGGATTATGGGCACTTTAACTCTCTAATAGTGGAAAACGTAATGGTATCATCTATACATAATTCTCTTTTTCCTCCTTTTTTTTTTTTTCCTCCGCTGTTATTTATTCATCATTGTCTTCACTTGGGTACCTTTTGAGCTCTTTAAGCTATGCCTACATCGTCGCAGAGCTTGGGGTGCTTGAGGGCAGCAGATGCTTCTGTTGCTGTGGTGGCAATTCAGCACCTGCACCGGCTGCTTTTCCCTAGAAAAGATGTCTAGTCCCTAGACTAGATGATCTCTAGAGGTCCCTTCCAACTCTGAAGATTCCGTGATTCCGT
This sequence comes from Chroicocephalus ridibundus, assembly GCF_963924245.1. Lineage (NCBI taxonomy): Eukaryota > Metazoa > Chordata > Aves > Charadriiformes > Laridae > Chroicocephalus > Chroicocephalus ridibundus. The sequence continues at coordinate 73,012,004 of NC_086288.1, forward strand.
GCTCAACAGAGAAAAGTCCTCTTAAATAGAATCCAAATAACCTGATTTAAAAAAAACCCCAAACAACTAACCAGCCTCCCCCAAACTAACAACAACAAAAATAACCCTAGTAGGAGGTGCTGCAGCAGTTGTGATCGTATCCAAACTGAAACGGAAGCACAGGAGAAGCAAGAAAATACGGATGTTATGAGTGGTGCTCCGAGCTTTGAAAAGATTCTTGGATATCAGTTCTCCATCCCCTTTGGCCCTGTTGACTCTGCTTTCATGAGGGGTATGTGTATGGGACAGTGGATGTAGGAACAGTGAGACGGTATTAGGTTGCCCTCTTCTGTTGGTTGATTTTTGCAGAAAATTAACTGCTTGTTGTTGCTGTTTGTACAGCATCTCAAATTCTCTTCCCTGAACGAAGAGAGGTTTGCTCCGCGGCTCTCAGTCATTTGGAACTGTCACGAGTAAAAGAGACAAAGATAAAGAAGGTGGGCGTAAACAAGCAGATCTTCACCCTGTAGCTGAAAATATCACCTCTTACCGATGTGCTAACAAAGAAGTCTGTGTGTGCGCAGTCAGATTGAAAGCTGATGTTTCCTCTTGCATGGGGTAAAAATAAAAGTCATTTGTGGGAGGCTTTTTGGTGAGGCAACATCATGTTCTTTTCCGTGTCTCTCTTCTGGCTCTTTATAGCAGAGGCTCTGCCACGTGTCAGAATTACTGAGAATAAATTGACCCTTGACAGATCCACTTCCTTACCGCAGGACTGACAGGACGGTCAGAGTTAGTTTGGAACATTTGGAATGGGTAAAATAAAGTGTTTCCTGTGAAAGGTGGAATTCGCCACTTGGACAGAACAAATGCTCTAGTGCGGAGAAAGCAGAGCCATTCAATACCAGGTTAAACCTTTCTACTTAAAAAGAGGGAAGACAGACTGTTTTGTGGCTCACGGGCCAAAGCCGCTTTCCAGTGTGTCCGAGAGAACGCCAGAGGTGAGACGGTGATGAAATAAATAGAGAGCAAGTCACACAGCCATCTCTAGGCTGCCTTAAATTGGTGTTTTAGTCAATGATGGAGCCTGGCGGAGGTCGTTGGCGGCACTGAGCAGCAGCGGCTTCCGTCAGCATCAGCAACGGTCAAGAGCAGCCACTGCCTCTTGGGACCTGGCCCTCTCCATTGTATGAAGGCTGGCCGTTCCGTCGTTGACCACTGGACCATTTAAAAAGGTTACTCTAACTCCTGTTTTAAATAACGAACAGACACGTATACATGTATATACGTTTTTGTTTGGTTTTCTTTTTTTTTTTTTTTTTTTTCCTTCTGCATGTATTAAAGCTTTTACTTACATTACAATACAATGGTAACTCGAGCTTGGCGCAATTTCTGGAAGGTAAACAAACCACTTGATAATGAGGAAGAAAGGACTAAGCTGTCGGTAGGAATGAGCTGCCAGCCAGGGCATGTTTGGAAGGAGGTGGTGGGGAAGGAAGGGAAGGGTGCCAGGAGAACCGCATTGTGAGAGGAAAAGAAAACTGCTCAAACCTGCAAAGTCTGACCTGATTTTGGGAGTAATTACATCAAAATCTGATTCAAAGTCATCCCTTGACTTCCCTCATCTTTGTATCGGTTGTTCTCAGAAATGCCTCTTTACCCTGGGATTTTCCTTTCTTTGATTCAGAGGAGAAACAAAGCGCCCTGGGCGGTTTATTTTATGCTTAAATATCCAGTGGACCACTCAGTTGAATAGTGCAACAAAGCTTTGACCGCAGTTGCCCGGGAGTGTTTCCATAGTCCCTTGAGGAGTGAGCCACGGGCAGACCCAACCCCCTTCTCTTTCCAGCCTTTACCTGAGATTCACGGGAAAATAAAAATAAAAATCCGAGCGTGAAGAGCAGACTGGGGCTGTGACAGGTCCTCACCTGCTCCTTAAGCTGGACATTCAAAGCACCAAAAGCTTGCATCTGCATTCTTGGCTACCATGAAAAATCCCAAAGCCTCAGCCAGGTGATGCACCAAATTACGGAGTAAAAGGAAACTTTTCACATTTACCTGTGCAAAAAATATGATTCGGTACCTGAATTTGCTTTGAGTTACACCCACTGACTTTGCCAGTGTTTGGATCAAGCTCCTAAATGGGAATTTTGGCACAGGGAGTGCATACCTGCTATCGGGATGCGGACTTTTTTTGGGCCAGCGCAGGGAAATGTCTGTGCGCAGGCCTGCGTGTCCCAAGATTCACCTCTGCCTTTCGCATAAAAGACTTTACAGGAAACATGAAGTGATTTAGTGCTGTGCAAAGAAGCCTTTCAAATGGGAGCTGAATTTGTAATTGACATCTCTATGAAATATTAAACAAACCATTAGTGTTTCTGAGCAGGTTGCCCACATGAGCCCTTCAGCCTGTGCTGGATCATGTCTCAGCGGCAACATATTAGGCTCTGGCTTATTGAGAGTAAAGAAGCATAAATGAGAACTCACTGGAGACGGAGTATCGAAAACCATGTTTAAGTGGATAAATACCAAAGAGAGATTTAATACAGCGTCTACATAAACAGTTTCAACGTTCTGACGTTGAAGGTTGAAATAAAGAAAAAGTCTTGTGCAGCGACAGCCACTCGATGATAATAAATATGGAGACTTCAGGGATGATGGCATGGAAATGGACCATTGGCAGATAAAGCAGAAGCAGGAAAAGTTTGTATCTTTGTGCGCTTGGGTCAGAAGGGTTGTTGCCTATATGGAACAGGCTATAGGATGCCTGTGTGAAATTATGGAATGGAAGGAGGGTTGAACAAGGGGGAGATGAATGCACATTCCCAAACTTCTGAACTTGACCCACTGGATGTCACTGGAGAGATGCCCCTCTCGGTGAATGGTGCAGGTCTGAGACACTCATGGTCCCCCCCTCACACAGGAGTGACCTGTGAATGACAATGATGTTCAACCATTGGCGTGGCCCATATCTGAGCTGCATCCTTGTTGAGGGGTGTTTGGTAGGGTGAGCTTCTCCGAGATGTTAGTTCACTAAAGGCCACGTTGGTTACATTGAGTCGACAGTATGAAAATTATTGCTGCAGCCTCTAATATCTGTAGACCCGTGTTCTTTCTTAAATGCCGGAGGTTCATAGAGAAAGGTAACGTACTCAAGGATCAGTTGACTAGATGATCTGAAAGGTCCCTTCCAACCTAGGCGGTTCTATGATTCCATAAATACCAGCGCAAGACCTGGGGCTGTGTTTCAGCTGGTTTGATCCCTGCACTTCGTATGTACCAAAGCTGGCTGTTCCTGGGTTGGTTGGGTGTGTGCGGAGAAAGACGTGAAGTGACATTTTCCTGCTGAGGCCAAGGTCATTGCTAACGACGTCATAACGGTCTCCTGCGTTCGTGTGCCAGCTTCCCCTCAGAACAAGTGCAGAGGTTTGAAGGAATAAGCCGGAAGGATTCAGAAATGGAAGAGAGACAGAGAAAGAGGATGGAAAAGCAGTAACTAGGATTATTCCTAACACTGCTGCAGAATGGCACAATTAAGAAAGACATATTAAAGTAGTTAAAAATATTAAGGAAATGGAACAAAAAATAGGAACATGAAATATAAAGCAGTGTTTTTCTCACATAAACTGGCCAAGAGTCTATACAAGGGACCACAGGAAGTTTCTCAACTTTTTTTTTTTTTTGTTTTTAATTGAGAACTAAAAGCTCAACAAATAAATGTAGTTTCACTGAAGTCTAGACTAAAGACACTACGCTGCCTGAGGGGATTAAGTGGATAATCAAAAACATTTTGTGGTTTCTGCTGTTCCCAGAGACCAAAAGCAGGGAGAGAGGAAAATGAGAGATGGTAAATGAGCCAAACTGAAAAAAACCCAAAACCCTGCAAAAAAAAGATGATTTTCCCATATCCTGCTAGAGGCCGACTGAAAGTAGCTAAGTGTTATGAAAGACAATACAAACACAGGATCTACAGCTGTGATCTAAAGTCTATTCCTTTGTAGCAATATAAATAGTCAGAGTTTAATGGTCATTTAAGCGACTATTAGATTTTTAACATTTGACTCAGTACGACTCTTTGAATTTATTAAAATTGCATATGACAAATTGGAATGAGAACACAGAGACTAACGGATTCTATAACGTAATGTGATTATTTAATTATTTTGGTAGGCAAAATTAGAAGTAAGACCTAGATCTCTGCATGGTTGGAGTGCAGGAGCTTTTATGGGGTCATTAGTCTGGGATTTTATGGATTGGGTAGCACTGCCTTAAACAGGCTTGGCTTGTGAATAGCTTCTCAGGACCTACTTATATATTAAAGTGACTATTCAGATCAAGTTGTGTAATTTTTTTCGCGTTGCTTCCCTCTAGATCATCGTTGTCAAACCCAACATTCAGATCTCCGGGATTTGGGTGTGAGTGGCACTGCTGGTGGTATCAAGTTTTATTCTCAGCTGCTTACTATACGATCTAGTCTTCATCAAAAATTACGTATCAGATTACCTCTAGACACCCCCATCCCACCCTGTCGAGAGAGAGGAGCAAGGCAGAGGAATGTGGATTTTCAGAGTCAGGATCTGACAGTTTAGACAACTTATTTTTGCAGACTGAGGTACTGGGAAGGAACGGACGTGCTGCCCTGGGGGAGTGAATACAAAAGCTTCTCACTACCAGGGAATTGTGTTTAGAGATTTTTGTCTGCAAGAGAATCCCCTCTGTTTAATTCTTCTCCAGCTGGACCTTGTGAAGTGCTTTCTCAGCAAGGCTTGTAAAGCACAGCATCGCACCAGTACCATCGCGTCTATTAGTCACAAGCACATACGGGTGATGGTACCTACATCAGGCTGTGGGAACTCTGCAGCCAGCTAAGCTATGTTTGGCATTTGTCTCGCATTGCAAAATCCCTTCACAGATGCTGAACATCAGGCGACTACTGAGACAAGCGTCTCAAGCATCTACAAATCCTCATGACAGAGCAAAATGTTCTTCGTATTCTTTAGTCAGACAAAGTGATACCATATGATGAACTTCTCCAAGGCCAATAAAAATTTAGGAAAAAATTTACTTTTCAGTTCTTAGATATTTATGCATAAGTCATTAATAAGGGGATCAGTGATTCTGGTTCAGTAGAAACAATGACTCCAGAAGACTGTCAGTTTTCAGAAGAAATTTATGTATTTATTTACTTAATTAATTTATTAACACTTTAGGGGCTCCCAGGGCTATGCGTTTGCCCGATGTGAAGAAGGGATGAACTGTGATCTAATGCCAGACTCCTTCATTAACTAAAGAATCTGTGTATATTTAAAATGAATTGTTGTTGGTTGTCCTGGCTGTGATTATACTGGATATTTGTATACACTAACAAAATAGAGATTAAAATGCAGGCGATCTGGTAATATTATTGTTTTCTACAATAATGTTAATGTGTACTAAGTCGATTTAAATACTGCCTAAAACGTTCCACCGAGAAGAATGAGAGACAAAAAAGCTTCAGTTTTCCGCTAGGTGTCAGTCGATCTATTTCTTTGGCCAAATAGGATCTATGCAGAAAATCGAGAGCAAAATGCAGATGCAGAGCTGCTCTAAAAATAGTTATTTTCTGTGATTGCCAACCAGAAGTATTTTGGAAGAATGAGACCAAATGGATGACTTTTGTATTTTAATTGTGCCTCCATGTTTTCTTGTTTGCTTTACGTTTTCCCTTTAACAGCAGTCAAGAAAAACTTCAAGCCTGATACAGCTGATCCATGAACAAGCAATTCCGGGGAAAGCAGAAAGCGGGAAGCAAGGGAGGGGACAGGGTGGCCTTGCCTACGGAGACACCACTTGGTTATTTCATGTCAGTCCTGAGCCAGCAGCAGCAGGATTTGACCCTTCCAAGGGGAGAGTGCCCCAGATACCTCTCCTTGCAATGGAAAGCAGAATCCAGCACTTTCCAAGGAAGCTCCAAAGCATTGAGCCTTTGAACTGCTATGGCATTAATAAAACCCAGCACCTTTCATGGTGCAAGGCATGGAAAGGACTTTGGGAAAGATCTTGAGAGTGCAAGAAGAGTGCAGAAACATAAACTGGGAAATCATAGAATAGAATCATCTAGGTTGGAAGAGACCTTTAAGATCATCGAGTCCAACCATCAACCTAACACTGCCAAAATCTCCACTAAACGATGTTGCTAAGCACCATGTCTACCCATCTTTTAAACACCTCCAGGGATGGTGACTCAACCACTTCCCTGGGCAGCCTGTTCCAATGCCTGACAACCCTTTCAGTGAAGAAATGTTTCCTAATATCCAATCTAAACCTCCCCTGGCGCAACTTGAGGCTGTTTCCTCTTGTCCTATTGCCTGTTACTTGGGAGAAAAGACCTACACCCACCTGGCTACAGCCTCCTTTCAGGCAGTTGTAGATTGATTGTCATTGTTGTTCATGATTGTCAGAGGGAGGAGAGAAGAAAAGCAGGTGCGGAGGGAGGAGTGTGTCAATATGGATTTGAAAAGGGCAGCCAGACATAACTCTCCCTAGTGGTAGCCTTGGCCCCGTGTCACTGGCCATAATGGCAATTGAAGGTGATTACTCCTTGCATCAGACTCGGCCAGACCAGAGCTGCCGTGGGGAGGGCAGCAGCCGAAGGGGCTATGGGAAAGGAAAGAAAAATGATGGGAAAAATGATGGTACACAGCACAACCCGCCGATTGGACAAAGTGAGCCAGAGGATGCTACAGAAAGCACAAGAGGAAAGAAAGCAAACAGAGCATTTTCAGCCTGGCTTCGTAAAAACTGAACAGCCCGTCTCTTGTGTGAGTCTGTCCCAGATACACCACTTCCAGCAACGTTTCACATGTGCAGCTGCTCTGAACAGGTCATTCTTACACGGGCTACAGCTTCTGACCTTGCCTACTGTGCCAGGTGGATGCATTAGCATATGTTAATCAAGACTGTTAATCCCTGGGGCTCTGTAAAACCATTGCTCTGGGAGCTGCAGGGTCCTTCTCCACCCCAGCTCAGTAAAGACTGGCAGGGTACCTATGGGAACAAGGATCTGAGGAAATCCGATCAAGGCCCATGATGCAAAAGTCAGAGGTACCTATCAAAAGAGAGCAGCATTTTGGTGATAACAGTTCAGTTCACCAGGAAAATGGTTAAAGACTAATTGTGCTCCGGCAAGATGAAGCCCTTGCTGGAGGAACTGGTGAGCAAAGCCCATGAAGGTGGCAGGGAGAGGGACTGGCTGCCTAAAGAGCTGTTTGTTTGGCCTTTTGCTTTTGGTCTGCAGCTGCTTGGCTGTGTGATCTGGCCAAGCAGAGACCCAAAAGGAACCACCAGTGTGGTATTTTATCCTACAGCCTGTATTTTCTACACGGGCATCAGCGTCAGTCTTGTCTTTGTGATCCCTGGCTCTGCTCCTCAGAGAGAGAACTTTTTTGCTTGCTGCTAACAACTTTTTCTGTAATCCACAGAGGTCTCTTGCCCCAGCAGGATCCAGGTGGCAGAAAACCCCTTCTTTGACATGCTCTTCAATTCTGCTCTTCATTTACTGGTGTACTATTTGCCAGGTTACTACTCTTGTGTGCTGGGATGACTCTCTCCACCTCCGTGCAGCTCTCCCATTCCCCTGGCTGTTGGGTCTCTCCCAGTGGTCATTACAGTGATGGGAATGTTATTAAAATAATCTGGTAGAGGAATTATAAAGACAGATTTTAACACAACCCCTTCCCCAATCTAAAGGTCAGGTTATGATATTTGTTATTGCTCTTCTTTGCTGTTTAAGTGTTGGTTTGGGGGGCTGGCCATGTACGGTGGAGAAAGAACAGAATGTTTTTGTGGGTCTGTTTGTGCAGCTTTGCAAGATGCAGAGAACGGACAGAGTCCTGCGGGCTTCTTGGTTGCTCTTCTTCCCTCTGCAATATCCAGAGCCATATCTCATTTTAGGAAACAAAAGATGGATGTGCCAGAGGAGGGACAGTCATCGCTCCATGTTCTTGCCTGTCAGTGGTGGGGCTGGCGGAGGGGTCGGGCACAGCACGACCTGGAGCCGGAGGTCCTGGAAGCAGTGGCAAGGCTTTGCAAGAGGACCTGGAAGCCAGGAGTTCAGTGGCTGTGTGCTGTGCTTCAGCAACTCCCTTCACCCATCTTCACCCCGGGGAGACCTTATCGCGGCCTTCCAGTACTTAAAAGGGGTTTGTAAGAAAGATGGGGACAAACTTTTTAGCAGGGCCCGTTGCGATAGGACAAGGGATAATGGCTTTAAACTAAAAGAGGGTAGATTCAGACTAGGTAGAAGGAAGAAATGCTTTACAGTGAGGGTGGTGAGACACTGGCCCAGGTTGCCCAGAGAGGTGGTAGTTGCCCCATTCCTGGAAGCATTCCAGGTCAGGTTGGACGGGGCTCTGAGCAACCTGATCTAGTTGAAGATGTCCCTGCTCATTGCAGGGGGTTGGACTAGATGACCTTGAAAAGTCCCTTCCAACCCAAACTCTTCTATGATTCTATCTTCGTTCAGCTCAGCTTCCCTGCTTGTAAAATGAGAATAAAAGCAGCGTCTATCTTCATAGAGTGCTTTCAACCCCCGACACCAGGAGCCTTATAGTGTAACTTCAGGCAGTTGATAAAAAATGCTAAAATTGTCTCTTTTTGCCCATGGTGAGTTTCCCCACTGGATCAGACATGGGAAGATTCTTCCCAGAAACATGCTGATTTGGAAGGTGTTTTTCTTTGGTTGCCAAGGAACACGTTCAGGTACGGTTGTTAATAGCATACCTGCGCTAGCAATTTTTAAAGCCATTTATCTTGCAGACACTGTGCTTTGGAGGTCACCAGGAGCTGGCTTCTGCCATCCTTCCACCAAGATGTGAGTCTCTGAATAGCTCAACTGCAAGCCAATAGGAGATTTATTTTTTTTTTTTCCTGGCAAGGTAAATGTGGGAGGGAGGTTTGGGACCTTCATGTCACATGTGTCTTGGGGAGACTCTTCTGTATGAGCTGGAGGCTCTAGTTCAGCACTACCTTCCCCTGTGTCCCTCAGTTATTTAGCTGTTGTTTAGCTCTTGTATGCCTCTTCTTCAAGTCTTAGACTTTTCTTCCTTTAGTCCGATGTGTTTCAAATCAAGCCCATTCAAATTTTTCAGCCGAAAGGTTCTTAGAGCTTATTTCTGTAGGGGTATCGGTTTGTGACAGTGCTGGAGGAAGGAGCTCTCAGGATGAGCCAGGAGTGCCCATGGCGGGCGGGGGGGGGGGACACTTGACCTATAACAAACCTACAGGAACCGAAACCCAACAAAATGAGCTGATGGTGTTAAAATTGCGATTCTGCTCGAGGCTGATGTCTTCAGTGCTGGGATGGGTGCTGCTCTTACGCTGCGCTCTCTCCCTGCTGTCCTCAAACATCCACGATTTCGTGCTCGGCTGTGTTTTCTTCCCAGTTGACAGAAACCTTGGCTGTGAAGTGTGGGAATAAAACTTGGGATCCGCCGCAGTCAAGTTTTGTTTCGCTGTTGAAATTCTCACCTCTTGTAAAACCATTCCAAAAAAAAAAAAATGTTTTTATTTATGATGTTCTATTTATTTGCTATTTCTGTGACACGTACTTCAGAAATTTAAGAACCCTCCTTTGTTTTCCTGTGTGTTTCCAGCTCGTTCCCAAGAAACGGTGTGGCTGCATACTTGTGTGAGATGATGGAGGCGCGAGGGAAGCGCTGGCTCCCAGTGCCGGCCCCCACTTTAACAGATGGGAGCCGCGGCTTTCCGTGTGCGTCCGCGGAGCCATGTAAGTAAAAAAAGTTCCCTATAGAGGACTTCAGGGCAACCGCTTTCTCCTGCCGAGATGCCGAAATGGAAGCGCTTTGCTGGCTGCTTTCCTTTGAGGCTGGTGCTCTCTTGTCGTACGGCGCAGCTTTCTAATAGCTGACTCCCAGTGAGCCTCCGAAATGCTGAGCGGCTGAAAACCCATCGTGTGTCTCTCACTGTAGGGAATATTGGCCGCTGGACAGAATTACCCATCCTTAATTACTCTGTCTGTGCAGACACTGATCTGCCTGGAGCCATAGTCAGATATAAAGAGGCTCTGAAATAAATCTATAGACTGAGTTCTATATTTATGTGAAGCCCTGACAATTGAGAAGGCCCGCCAGCACAAGTTATTAATGCCACCATATTTTTATCATGTGGATATGGCTGCGTAGTTAGCGATAGTCAGGGTTTCTGGACGCGGCATTGCAGCCGCACAAACAAGGAGTTGTTTCAGCTAGCCGGTTGCGTTTGGGAGCGAATTTCATACTTGCAATTCTGTGGTGAAAGGAACTCCCTCTACTTGAGGAGAAGGAGAAAGAAGCAGCTTTTCTCAGGTTCTTTTTGGAACAACTGCACTGATTTGGAGACTGTAATTCCCCGAGGAAGCCGTGTCTTGGCTATAAATGCCCTCTGAGCCAGCTCAGCAGGTTTATCTGGACTGGGATTAATTTATAGGTGTTGCGTTTGACTCTCCCAGGGGGCATAGTTCTTATTCTCTGTGGAGCACTGATGAGGAAAAATGAGCAAGGGAGAGTCTGGGATATCTTTTAATGACCAGCTTCCCCCAGTGCTATTCTGTACACCTCGGTGAGCCTCCCACCTCTCCCAGAGCGAACGGCCAGAGGACAGTCGGCCTCTGGAGGCAAAGCGTGTGTCTCCAGGGAGAGCAGAAGATGAAATAACAGCTAATAAAGTTCCTTTGTCAGTGTATGTGCCTGGTTTTAAATAATAAATCTTTTTAGAAGTTAAGTCTAGAGTGAAGCTGCCCATGATCGCCAACCCCACCGTCCGTGCCATTGCAAAGTGGAAGGGGGCACCTGGTAGTGGTGGATCTGCTTTTAGCTGGAGCCAGGCGTCTGCCCAACTTATAGAATAGAAACCTCTATGTTTCCTACATTGGAAGAGAGCAGGACAGTAGGGCAAAACATGGAATTGGCATGTGTAGATACCAGTCTGATTAAAGAAAGTTAGAAATATCGCTGTGAGCGGCAGAAAACAAGTTAAACTTAATGTAAGGTTGGCTCTTGCAGAGTATTTCCCCAGAGGAGAGCAGCTGGCGCAGAATATCCTCTCCTGTGTTTCCCCTCTCATTTTAAAGGTGACAGGATTGAATCCTAAGATGCTGCGGTATTAGAACATGTGAGAAGGGTGTTACATTTAGCCATTGAAAAAGCCTGATGAGGGGATTGGTATTGACGCTGTTCTTCTGAGGCCACTGTTTTTGGCCTTGCGGAAATTGATAGGTGACTACAAAAACCACAGGATGAGTCAATTCGGAAAAGGGTGCCACATCCACACGTGTTCTTGTTTGCTAAGAAAGAAAGTAGGTACTTTGCCCCCATCATAGCAGCATTACGGGAAATACGACAGTCAAAAAGCTGACTCGGAAAGCCAAATTCATTTTTACCAGGCCCATAAATACCATAGTTTGGGTTCAAAGGGACCTTAAAGATCATCTAGTTCCAACCCCCTGCCCTGGGCAGGGACACCTCCCACTAGGCCAGGCTGCTCAAAGCCCCATCCAGCCTGGCCTTGAACACCTCCAGGGATGGGGCAGCCACAACTTCCCTGGGCAACCTGTTCCAGTGTCTCACCACCCTCACAGTAAAGAATTTCTTCCTGATATCCAATCCAAATCTCCCCTCTTTCAGTTTAAAACTGTTACCCCTCATCCTATCACTCCACTCCCTGATCCAGAGTCCCTCCCCAGCTTTCCTTTAGGCCCCCTTTAGGTACTGGAAGGGGCTATAAGGTCTCCCCGGAGCCTTCTCTTCTCCTGGCTGAACCACCCCAACTGTCTCAGCCTGTCCTCACAGCAGAGGTGCTCCAGCCCTCTGATCATCTTTGTGGCCCTCCACTGGACCCGCTCCAACAGGTCCATGTCCTTGTGTTGAGAACTCCAGCGCTGCACATCACATAATATAAATATTATAACGTAATAACCTTTTGATGATCCTGAGCTTGTGGGTGCCTTGTTTAGTAACTTAATTCTGTACTTGAAAATAGCTAGCAAGGCTTATTCATCTTTTCTGATCAAGTTCTGATCAAATTCTCCTCTTGTCCCAGCTGGGGAAACTTCTGGACCATCGTTCCTCTTGCATAGACGTCGCTCCTCATGCATTTTAGGGGAAAGGCTGGTTGTTCAGAACTTGAGCTCTCCAAGAGGGTGATGACAGGCCCCTCACCTCCAAGCGCTGCTAAACATGACGCAATCTATAGGCAAAATAGACCACCTCACCGGAGCTGTGCATGCGTCTGAAAGGTTTTGCATGAGGTCAGGGCGGGCAAAGGGAGAAGGAAATGAGATAGCGAGGACCGAGCCTGACCTGGCTGCAGTGCTGGCTCTGGCAGGATGGAGCAACCATCGCGACTAGACAAAACACACAAGAAGGGGAGGACTGCCCCAAAAAGAGAGCTTGCAGGCTGTAACGGGAGGTTTGCAGAACAGAAAGGAGGGGTGCCATGGCCGGGAATGGTTTCAGGAGCTCTTGCTGCTCGTCCATGGCTGGCTGCTCCTGCAACGTTCTACAGAGAGCAACTGGAACACCTTAGCCGTGACTGGGAAGCATTTGCGGGGATTTTTGGTGCTTTTGTGAAATGAATTGTAAGCTGAAGGACGTTTAAGGTAAAGAAGGAAAACAGTATTTTTAGTGGTGAGCCCTAAGGAGCAGCACCCTAGGAAACATTTCCTTACAAAGAGTGTCTTGCAGGCTCTTCTGTTTCATGGCTTGAAACAACTGCAGTAAATATGTATTTTTTTTATCCCATTTTTATGACCCCCTGGAGCATGATAATGGGTATGAAACAGTAATCTGATTTGTTTAAAAATATTAATCCAATTTTTTTGGTTAACGATACAAATCCGGGCACAACAGATAACAAGAACTTACAGGGTCTTATCTCTTTAAGGAGATAGCTAAATGTGATGCCATTCATCACGGTGATAGGTAGTTCCTCAGGCACAAATATGCACATATTGCAGTCCGTGCATGATGGCGACCAGATCCAGCTCTGCTTTCTGTCTGCTCTCCTGCGGGCCGCGATCGGCAAAGAGCGAAGAGCAAGGGCAAAGCAACGCTCTTGACAAATCCTTGGCAAGTGGTTGGGTCGCTCTCCTATGCGCTCCGCCAGCAGATTTTAAACAAAGTCTGGGAACCCGTGTCAGCCACAGAGGGCCAGTGCAGACTGCAAATAAGGCTGCTTTCTTGCAATCAGTCCAGCGTTTTGTTTGAAGTTGGATTTTCCCATCTTTTGGTTAGGCTAAAGCCGATGGCTAGGCAAAAGTGGTCCCAGGGTTCGATGGGTTGAGAAGAGCCGGGGCGAGCAGAGGGCATCTGCAGCAGCCCGAGGGATGCGCGGTGCTTGTGCTGAGTCACGGTCCTATGGCAAAGCCACCTCTGTGTCACCCAGCGCTGACTTCTCAGTAACTTCTTTAAGGTAAGTATGAGGGTGGTGAGATACTGGCACAGGCTGCCCAGAGAGGTGGTGGAGGCCCCATCCCTGGAGACATTCAAGGCCAGGCTGGATGAGGCTCTGAGCAACCTGATCGAGTTGAAGATGTCCCTGCTCACTGCAGAGGGGTTGGACTAGATGGCCTTTAAAGGTCCCTTCCAACCCAGCACATTTTATGATTCTATGAAATATCCTGAAGAGAGGTGGTAGATGCCCCGTCCCATCTGTAGTTTCATCAAGATGGGACTACTATAAATGGATGCCACCAGAGAAATGTGGAAATACTTTAAAAGTCATCCTCATAATCTTTTAAATTACTGTGTTTTCTTTCTTTTCCAGTTATCTAAGCATTCTTTGAACCAGGTTTATCAGCTCTGATATGTCAGAACTTGTTACTGTGGTTAGCCTACAACATTGCGGTTGATTTTTCGAATATTCTAGTTGCATCTCTAGGTCCAAAATTGTTTATGCTCTAGATCCCCATCATGAAATGGGGTTACTAGCACATCTGTTTCATCTCTCATCTATCAAAAGTTGTTTGATTTAGAAATTCTTTGGAGTTGTGTATAGGCAAGCAGCACCTCAAAGGTAAACTTTTTCTCAGCCTGGCCTCTAGGTGGTTTTGTTTCAGCTTTTTGCAAAACTCGCACTTCCAATTTATGATTACTGGAGCAGAAAAATCATATTTTTTTTTCCCCTTGAAATTCTGGGGAAGTCTAACTAGGGAAACTGAGGCACAGAGGGCACGAGGTGGGAAACCAGACTGAGGGACAGGCTTAAGTCATGCAAAGAGCCTGGGCCGAGTTCCCATTTATGCCAAAGGTTTGGGATTATTCATTCATGTCAGAGGCTGGGGCAAAACCTGGCAGGGCGGTGGGGACAGAGCAGGTGGGGAACTGAGTCCTGCACAACCCGGGATACACTCTTGCCCCAACTACGGCTTCTGGGTCCGGTCCCTGTCAGAATTAGGCAGAAGACGAGGGCAGAGCAGAGCGAGCTTGTTTGTTTAGACACACAATGTTTGCCTTTATTTCCCTCTATCTTTTCTAAGGGCCGTGACGGCGCTTCCTTCCTAGTTCATTTGTGCAGCTGCCTGAAAGGGATATGTCTAAATAGGGGTCAGAGCGACTGCAGGGCAGTTTGCTTGTTTGTTAAACAATATGGGAAGAAAACAGAGGCCATGAAGAATACTTCCCTCCCCTCTGTGCCCCGGGGAACATTCTTTATAAAATTTGGCAGCAGCTCTTTCAGCAGAAACCAGCAAACCACTGCAGAGAGCGGCCGGCCCTGGAAACTTTTTTAGCCATTTAACAAGAGAGGAAGAGGAGGCACAGGAAAGAAGTTTTAAAAAAGAAAAAAAAAGAAAAAAAAGTTGTATAAAGTGTCATAGAAAATCTCTAACTCAGTTAAGACAGAGTGTTTAAAGAGTAAAAAAATATATGTGGTAGTTTTCAAGGAATTAAAAAAGAAAAGCGTGTTGGGCTCGCCTTTCTGCACAGGGCACTGTCAACGGGAGCACGGTAAGTATCACGTCGTGTCCCCAATGGTGCTGCTGAGCCATTTAACGGAATGCTCTCTCTCTCTCTCCCTGACAGTGACCGTTATGAGACCGTTCAGAAAAACAGCGCCAGAAACTTCCTGCAGGGTCTTGTGAAAAAAATACGTCCAGAGGTAAGCCCAGGTGGCTAGGGCAGAACTTGAAGCAGGAGAAAAAATAACAGGAACTTCTGTAAATATATTTGTCTCCAAGCTCTGCAAAAAAAAAACCCCACCTCTGAAGCCTAGCAGTGAATTCCAAATGTTACTGGTATACTGAAAATAATTACTGCTGTAACAGAGCTGATGGTGCCAGAAATTGGCTTGTTTCGCCTCCATTCCTCAGACAACTTGGTGCAATTTTGAACCGGTGATTCTGGGCTCTGTTTCTAGCAGTGAGCTTGGGGATATGGGTCTATCCAAGCCTAAAATTTTAGCCACTTAAACCCCTCCAAGGTCTGCCAGTTGCTTAGGTTTTTTGTTTGTTTGTTTTTTTGTTTTTTTTTTTTTTATCAGATACATGCCTAACAGTCTGTTATCCATGACTGGCCTGCTAAAAACTCTGTGCTCCTCGGCGGCGGGGCCTCTGAGCTCCAGCACTGCTCCTGACGGGTCACTCATTCCCTCATCCATCTTGCCTTCTCCAGTAGGATGCTCGGGGCACAGCCTTTCCTCCTTCCCCAGTCCAGTAAGTCTGATGAATTGAACCTAGTTGGATAACTATTCTGCCTAATCTTGTTTGCAACCAGCGTCACAAGAGGAGTGGTTTACCTACAAGGTTATGTGCTATTTTTATTATACAGAAGCATTTATTCTTGTTGTAGTCTGGAAAGGGGAAGAAAGCAAATGTGAAAGTATTTTTTTTTTTTTTTTTAGGCTATGGTTCAGGCATTAGCTAGAAAATCTCTACCTTTCTCCTTGCTCAAGGTCATTCTTAAAAGGCCTCCAAACACAATTTAATGTGTTTTCGGAGGCCTCCAAAGCCAAATCAGGGAGGTTGCAGACCAAGTGCTGTGCTGTGTTAGTGCTGCTGAGTGCACTGTTACGCTCCTGGACTTCACGAGTGGTTACGACCTCTTCTAGACATGGTTTGTTTCCACTTTAATAGAATACTTGCCCCACGTTATTATGAATACGGGCTTCTATGCTGCATGTACCATTTGATCCAAGGAGGAGCAGGGTGTGGAGATGGGGTGTCCTTGAGGGAAGAGAATCACTGTTAGTTCTCACCGCGTGAGACCCGGCATCCTCTGATTTCTGAGGATTTACAGGAGGCAGCACCAGAATTTCGCAGTTTCGGTATTCTCTATGTGCTTCTCCCAGTCTTAGATACCGGAGCATAGTGTCGATGTAGAGGGAGGTCAGGTGCTGTTTTCCAGACACATTACCTTAATGGACCTTCCTTTTTTTTCTTAAGAAGGTCTAGCAAGGCTTTCACAACTGCTTTTCTATGCATCACAAAGCAATTTTCGTTGTTACCTGCTGGTGAATGAAATTGTTCATGGGTAGTAAAGTCTTACCATTTTCTTGCTTTTACTTAAGTACTGACTTTTAGTGTATTTCTAGCTTTGTAGCCAAGTCACTGAGGTGGGATATTCAAAATCAACTTGGATTATTATTTGTATTATCCTTACTGAATGCTTTATTACTTGTTGTATGCTTTAGAAGCCCCAGTTGATAAATACTGTAGGTGACAAGGGCTTCAATAAGCATTTTTATCCTGTGGGCAGTGGTAGTAAGGACTGGACATTTTAGAAATGTTAAGGGCAAAGATTAAAAAATTCCCTAAGGCCTTTTTATGGTCCAACAACAACAACAAAAAAAGGCATTCCTATAGGCCAAGGAAAAGCCCCATGTGTGCTCTTCAGACGTGCTGCTGTGGTGCTGGCGGGTATTTAGAGAAATGAAAAGAGTATAGACTGC
Source organism: Chroicocephalus ridibundus (assembly GCF_963924245.1). Lineage (NCBI taxonomy): Eukaryota > Metazoa > Chordata > Aves > Charadriiformes > Laridae > Chroicocephalus > Chroicocephalus ridibundus. Next base: position 73,028,903 of record NC_086288.1, read on the forward strand.
TGGGGCCCAAATGAGGGAGTTAAAACAAATATTTGAACATTTGAAAAGGAACCAAAATAGGGGTAAAAGTAGGGGTAAAAAAAAGTGGCCTATAGGAACTGCGCTAACCATACCGTCAGTGTTTCTATGAACTTGAATTATAGCCTAGCTGAAGATTCCATGTTTAACCAGCTCCCAACAATGCCTTGACCAAAATTTGTTTTCTTTTAACTGTTTTTGAAACAAAGGAGAATTCTTACCAGATGACCTGTTGGTTTTGAATAGGTATTTCAGGCTGCTATGACACTAAACACGTCAGAAGTGTTTGGCCAACTGGGTCCTCTTCTTCCTTTTAGAAGAACCCTTTGTCTCTTACCCACACCTTGCACACCACCTTAGTCTGGGCTCTGTGATGAACGTGATCTACTTCTGCTACTAGCTGGCTTATTTAAAAAAAAAAAAAAAAGACAGTTCTCTAAAATGACACTCAAGTGATTTAATTGAGCCCACTCTTTCTTGAAATTCCCATTTCATTTGCTGGCAGTCTTCCAGCTTCTCTAATAAATGAGGCACAAACCCCCGCAAACCAGAGCCATCCCCACTGTACTGTCCCGCCTTTGTGCTTTTAACAGGCTTATCGCATCATATCATGGAAAACGCTATTTCGTTTCGCTCCCTGGAACACACACGTAAGTGCACTGGCACTTTTAACACTCTGTCTTTTGAATGTTTGATTTTTGGAATAGTAATATTCTTTACTTCACTGAGAATTCTGTTCCTAAGGGGCTTTTCTGGTTTTAGTGTTATAAAGCCTTAAGAACTGTCTGCGTGGGTCAGGAGCAGGTGTGACGGCAAGAACCACCACATCACCCTTTTATTACTTGAGCTAATGAAGGGACTAGTAGAAGGCTGGTACCTGGAGAAGTATACAAACACACTCCTTCTAGGAGCAAAAGAAAAAAAAATTGAGCCTGTGGAAAAATGGATTTGATTCCCAGTATGACAGGGAAATCGTGCGTATCAGTTCTAGATCTTTCTGCGGTTTGAGTAAATGTTAGAAAAGCAGAAGACTCTCCCAGTTGTCTGGTAACCTCCCCGTGCTGATCTTCACGCTCTTGGCCCATAGCGGGGAGGCAGGCACAGCATCTTCCCATTTAAATGAATGTCCACTTCGACAAAACATAAGCAAACTGCACTCCACGACCCCCAGTGTAATTCTTAGAGAAAGACTCGCTCATTAGCAACTTCCAAAATAATTGAGTTACTTAATTGTAACTTTATTTTTGGCACCATATTGTTTCTTACTCAGCAAGGCAGCATTACCTGACACTTACAGGTGAAAACTGGTGGCCTTTAAGTCCTGTAATAGTGTCAAATAATGAAAAGAGGATCTTTTTTAGGTTTCCATGATGCTTTATGGAAGCTAGTGCAGAAATGATTCCAGGGTTTGATCCTATGCAGTTTTAAATGACTGACCCTCTCGCGACTTCTCAGGGAGAGATTGTCCCACAGCCTCAAAGACCTCTTGCTGAGTGGAAAAATGCCTTTTCCTTTCCTTCTGCCTCAAGTTTTCCATTAACGAATTTTTATCCCGACTTGTACGCCCACTCAGCTAGTTTGAACTCTTCTCCTGTGTTTTTATGACCTTCCAGTGCTAGTAGACATTTACTGCAGCCCTCTTGTCTACTGGACAGATTACGTGTACTGAATCTTCCTGTATAAATGTACCCCTTCCAGTGCCTTAATCTCTTTTGATGGAATTTTTTTTTTTCTTCTTTGAATTCTTTCCCATCCTTCTCTGCTCTTTACTGTCCCTGGACGCAGCTTGGAAATTCATTTGTTGCGAGCATTCTGGACGCCTCAGGCAGTACAGGAAAATATAATAGGATGGTGCAGAGGGGAGGGCAAAGTGAGCAAGCCTCAAGTGTCTGGGATAGCGCTCAGTGGGAAAGAAGCATGGATGCAAAAGTTGCATGTTAGCAGCAGTAATAAGAACAGCACTTCTTCACCTCCGGTGCTATGGTAGTCATCCTATTAGACGCTGATACCTTTCCTTGCTAGTGAAATAAAATAGCTCTGGGTCGACAGATGAGAAATAGCTGAAAGTAGTTTTTCCGAAATGGTATAATGGGTGCAGTCAATGGCTGTATTGACAAGTTACGTTATAACATAGGCAAAGGAATTAGCATTTTGTCTTTATAAATTTAATGCATTCGTCTATTAAGGCAGTATCTTTATGTCATTCCTTATGATTGTAGGACCCTGCTTCCGGCACTTAGCAGAAGATCTGTGTATAACATTTAATTTTCGTATGTCTTAAGTGGAAATACCTATCTTTTATTATGTAGCCCAAGCCATGGATGTTGTTTTCATACCAACTTCCTCCTGTCGCAGACTACTGTGGATACGCATGAAGTCCTGCTCTTTTCCAGGTCTTGTACCAGGCTGCAGAGGTACCGTCTTGCATCGTTTCAGGCTCATTTTCCCAGACTGTCCGTGTGTGTTCATGACATTGCCTTCTGGCCTTTACAACGAAGGCCACTGATTATTTACAGCTTCATAAATTGCTAATTGTGGAGTGCATTACTTGAGGCATGACAGCAAAATGTTCCTTTTTCCATTTGTTGGAAAGCTGGCTGGACCCGTGCTGCACGGGGGATGCTGTGGAGGCAGTTGGCCATACCAGCACCCTGCCAGAACTGAAGGGGGGACCCAGTTTGTGCTCCTCTGCGGCAACCAAGGCTTAAAGCAAGAGGGCGTCCGAGCAAGAACCAGCGCCGCCGTGACGCCTGACAAGAAACACCGACATGGAAACTCGAATTCTGTTGTCCAGCTGCAGCATGGACACCCGCAGATGAACGTGCCGAGAAAACAAACATTCAGGAGCTTGAGGCTCTTCTGAAGAGTCAAAATTGACTCATGTTTTAGAAATATTTAGGAAAACGCTGATTTGAAAGTAACCTAAATGCACTTTAAACAAAATGCAGAGTAAATACTTGAAGTGCCTGAAGAGTCTGTCATGTATTAGTGTGCTTAAAAATACAAACAAAACCATAATTAGAGAAAAATAAATTAGCTCTAACCCTGCTTGTTCCAAGGGCTCAAACCTGTTGTTTACTTTTTAAATTGTACAGTTGTTTTATTTTTAGTATTGACTCGGGAAGAAAAAAAGATGGTGTAAGAGCCAAACAAATGACAGTCCCTTATCAGAAAGTCTCTCTCTAAAAGACTCTGGTGTGTGAGAACTAGTACCGCGACAGCAAGAGGTTTGCTTTTGCCAGGCTGTGTAGCACCATCCCTCCCTGCTCCCGGGGGAACACAGCGGGAAGCCATCGTGACCAGGACTCGGGGATGCTCAGGCGGAGAAAGAATACGAGGATGTTGGTAACCGAAAGGCAGCAGGCCTCCTTCCAGCTACTCTGTCAGACAAGCCTCACAAATCAAAATCCTCTTTCAGATGCCCAAATTATATTTCTGTTGGCCAAGACTTTAAAAACTTCTTGAAGTTGCTTGAATTAACAGCTGTCTTTGGCTTCATTTTTCACCTTAGTCAGTTGTTTGTATATCCTCCTGGCCTTCTCTTTGGCTTCATTTCACTACTGCGTGTGCTTTAACTTTCTCCAATTACTTTCCCACTTGCATTTTTTAAAGCAAACCTGTGACTCCACAACTCATCACGCTCTCGTTCTCCCCACAGAAAATAGGAAAGCGGTGAATTATTTTCCAGCATTGCATACAGCTGCCTATCTGGTAGGAGTTTGCTTCGCTCCCTGTTAAATTCAAGAATACCTTTCCACAGGACAGCAGCAAAAACAGAGGTTTGTTCTTACTTTTAAGAGAATTTCTGTATTTCTGTCCAGCTGTCTGCCATCATGAAGGCCTGTCTTCCAAAAATTTTGAAATTGCTTTGGTACCTGCCTTTAAAAATGCTAAAAATACCGGCCTGGGAGAGGGCAGGGGCGGCTACACAGTTGGTAGTAGTATGTGAAGAACTGGTGGTAAGAAAAAAGCTTCCACAGGTGTGGAAGGAAGAATGCAGAAGAAAAGAAAAACCATTATGCTTCTCCAATTTTAAACATTTAATAGTGCACTTATTGAGTATATTCTGTACAGACATCTATAGCAAGTTAAACATTTTCCTTTCTCTCATGTAGATCATAGTCATGTAAAGCACATTTACAATAGAAAACATACTTGAGGTACAAAAACCCAAAAAGAATATCTGAGGTATAAATACAGGTATATTTTAAATAATCTTTATCATGCTTTATCTATGTTCGACAGTACACTGTGGGCAAGTATACATGTTTACAATAGAATGGTATGTACAACATACAATTTTACAAATTCAAAAGTGTTTGATGTAGAATATACAAGGTTTTCCTACTCATGAGGAACATTGTTACTGGAAGTACTACATTATTTGCCATAATAAAAAAAATCTTCATCAAAAAGCTTAAAATAATACTGACAATGGTAACAAAGTCTCAGTCAAAATTCCATCTTGCAACTCATTCATACCCTAGCCACAAAATACATTTATCACTTAATACTGCACCTCGAAAGCAAATCTTTACCTTTACAGTAAAACCTACAGAAAGACACCTTTCCAGAGGACCTCAAGACTTCCTACAGTTCATACACGTTGATTCTCAAGGAGGGGAAAACGTCCCATAGGGTTTAAAATCCAACAAAACCCAAGACGAAACCTCACCCTCCTCTCTGCCCCCAAATATCACCCCTCCAAATTGCTCACATCCAGGTTCTGTTCATGTGAACATGCAGCTTTCGGGAAAACTGGCAAAGGAGGGAGAGAAAGGGAGAGAGCTCGTGCGACTCCTCCAAGCCACCTCACCCAACCTGCTGCTGCAAGAGTCCTGCCACCTCCCGGCACCGCAACTCCAGTGTTGACTTTTTCCTCTTGAGCCGTTAGAATACAGTAAAATATATAAAAAAGCTCAGTAAAACACTTGTAGTTAACACAGGTAGGAGTAAAAGCAACATATATTTTTTGGCAAATTAACAATTGACATTACTGGCTCTCTTCACCGTTGCATAAACACTTCATTTCTAAGTTGCTATGTTGCTCAAAAATATATTTACTTAAAATTGCTATAGAATTGTTAATCACTCCTAAAAGATCACCTGGCTAAGGAGCGAACAGTAATTGGAGCAAGCCTCTTGTAACATCTGCTTAGGGTTTTTAACAAGCTTAGAGCTGAGGAAAATGCAGAACTGGCACACGGGAAGGATGGCTACTCCTGGTCCACAGGGGAGTCCCATTCTAGGTTGAACTGTATCCAGCATACTAAAATCCATTCTGGTTGCCTATCAGTGTACCAGACACATTTCAAGTTCGACTTCTGCTATCCTTTCAACCATTAACACACTCATTCACACTTTAATCTCTGTGCAAACCTTTCTCTGCTTATCTCAGTGAGAACACATTGAAGAGTACCAACTATTCCAGTGGATACACCAGTTCCTCAATGCACTACAAATAAAATGACATGGGTATGTACATAAAGCTAAGTATTTCACATGGGAATGATGAGCCTTCACCATATTTCATAATATATTTTGCATTTAAAGAATTTTGCTTCTCAGAAGCAATTCAAACCATCTAATAGTACAATACTACTTTTTTTTTTTTTTTTTTTTTTTGCACAGTCCTCCAATGTATTCCAGTCGAGGCCTACACTATAGACCTTACACAGACAGGAAGCAGCTTTAAAGTGTATGGTATGGCCACAGTCCTATAGTAATGCTCGCGGTCAAGTTCTCATGCTGTCATCCCTTCACGACATGACTTGCAGATGGTACACTGGTCCAGTCTGCAGCGCACGAGCCTCAGTTTTGGATAATGTCTACGTTGCTGAGGTCTGGAGCGCATGGCTGTTCCTCTTCAGTAGTCACCTGGATTTTACTTCTTTGCTCTCAAGACTCTGGTGACTGAAAGAGTCTCGTATCTTAACGACTTCCGATGCACACAAGTGTCCAAAAGACTTGGTGTACCAGTCTGGCATGTGGCCCCTGATGCATGGAGAAAAAAGTAATGATGAAGTAGGTACCGGTAACTTCGTGTACGTTTTCTTAGAATCAAATACATATCTAGCTGGTCAAACGTGCGAGTAGGAAATCTCCTTATTACCACTTATTGCTCAGCTCAGCATTACTAATACACAGACTTGCTCAAAACCTAGTTTGCTGCAGTGAGGAAAAGTTATGAGAATTTTTGTGAGAACTTGGTCCTCTTTACTAACTTAATATTAAAATTAACATGTCCTTGCATCCAAATACATCTGTCAGAGGAAGGGGCGGGATTATATACCAATAGCTATGGTGGAGCCCGTACTGGAGGCTTCCAATGCAACAAACCACACCTGCCGGTAGGTGTGCACTGTGGACAATTTTCATTGACATCTCAGAGACCCGTGTGCAAGCCTTTGAGAAGTACGTACAACTGGCCCAGCTAAAGCCTGTTGAACTGTCTAAATTTTGTGCTGACTACATGGAAACTATACAAGAAAAGTTACCACCCCAAGAGGACAAAGTGGAAATTCATACCTTAAATCAATTCTGCACATGTAGGTAAGTTTGGATTTTCCTGACCCGCAGGGCTCAATCAGATACCTAGACAGGAGCACATTGACTCTAACGCCTGCCACTGGAGCACGGTCATGGTCCACGGAGGTTGCTAAAAGCACGCAAGCTCCTTTAGGGAAGTTTGTCCTCCATGTTCTAAGAACAAAGAAGAAAAAAAAAATAGTCTTATCTTTGACAAAAAGTAATTCAAACATCTAATAAGACTTCAAGTAATACACAAGGAGATATTTACCTATATAACTTACATTCTATAGAAATTGTAGGCAAGGTTGCCATATGTGTAGGATATAAACACCATCGCGTATAGAAGTCTTACCTTAAGACTACGAAGTCCCTGGCCGGGTGAGGTGCCATGCTGTTCTGGACATACTGGTATATATCTGTCTGGCTATCCAAAGGTTCGATTACTTTTGAATCTATAAGATCTTCATCCCAAAGATGCTGCTCTTTAAGTAAACGATTTAGAACGTCCTCTGGCGTAGCTGGGATTTCAATGGTAGTTTTCCATAACCGGAGTGGGGGACCTTCGCACACCTGGGGAAAACCAGCACAGAGTCCTCAGTTTTACTCCTCACACTTTCTTTTCCTTTTCCTTTCCGTTTTAGTGTTGCTAAATACAGCAAATGAAATACATACACGTATATATGTATATATTGTACTAAGCTTGTAGCTCAGGTTAGGGTTGTTTTCCTAACAGCTAAAGGCATCTGCGTGCTGACTTCCAAGTTACTTTTAAGCTACAGTTATCTCCTCCAGTATGGGCCACTGTTAAATTGTGATGCCACAGAAAAATATCCTAGTTTTCCAAGTTTATTTTTAAAATATTTTAAAATCTCGTTGAAACACTTCTCCCCGTGCTAGCTCCGAGCCGTGCAAGATTGGAGCCGAGAAACTCCTTTCCTACTGCCTGCATAGTGACAGTGCTTGGAGGCTTCACTCAGCCTGTCAAGGCTTTGCACACCTAAGTGAAGGCGTGTAAATGCAGCACGGCGAACATTCCTGGGCTGGATAAACAGAAGAACACAAATCAGTGCATGTAAGCTGACTGCTGCTGAAAGACATGTTGCTTTTAGACGTGTGCAACCATGTCAAAAGACTAAGGTGGTTTTTTTTCTTAAATCTGCAAAGTAAAGTTGTGCACTGAACCTTCTGTAATATCCCATGTCAAAAACCTGCTTATATTAGAGAAGACAAGCTAAAAACCAGAGCCGTGGTGTGAGTGACGGGGTACATACCTTCTTGTAGGCCAGGTCTGCTTGCTCCGTGGTGGAGCAGCTGACCCAGCCTTTAAACTTCTCCTTCATCTCTTTGAGCAGGTCGTCCACGCAGTCCTGGAGGTAGCAGTGGTAGTCGGAGGGCTCGGTGGTGCTGCTGCCGCCCCGGAGCTCTTCCAGGCTGAGGGGACGCAGGTCCTGCTCCGTGTACGAGTTCCGGCCCCTGCTCATTTCTTCGGGTATCTGAGGGGCGACAAAAAGGTGAAATCGTCCTCTTGCAGCTCTCCCCCCGCCAAATCAGAGAGTATTAGTCTAGCAGCTTGACAGCCACAGAAAGATGGGTACAGTAGTTTTGTAATGTTTCAGGTCTTATGAAACACTTATGTTTCAGGTCAAGCACTCCATGTGAAGAAATGCCAAAATTAAGTTCGTAACTTTCATTTAACTCAAGTTAGTCTCTCATTTATGGGGTGTCTTATTTTTTCCGTGAAGCATCCCTCTTTGCTACACAAGTCAATACAGCACAGTTTATCCCGCAGACTGAACGAAGGAGGGGTCAGTTGTCAGCCGCAAGAACAGAGACAGGCATCTCTTCAGCTGTGGGCTCTGAAAAGATTCGATGACAGTGAGGAAAACCAGGACTCAAGACTTGCCTGGTTCTCCATCCCGGGCCCTAGAGGGAGTGTGCTTTAGTTCCTACAGACCCTTCAACCTACGGTCTGACGCTGTCATGTTCCAGGATGCTTTTGTGGCCTAGTCTTGCTAACTCTTGGGTATTTAAGTATAAAACAAGCACTGAAATTCCTGGAAATAGCTTCTTGCTTTGTAATTAGAGATGAAGTTCACTGATACTCATGGCTGTGCCGTAAAAGCTTGAAAACGTATTTCACATGCAGCTTGGATGTAACAAAAATGTCCCAAACCCCACAACTGCCTCACGGCTTTTGAGCGCCAGTGCCAATAAAGCAACTCTCTTTTCTTCTGGCACCACTTCTAATTCACATATTCACCCAGATCAGGATGCAAAGTGTTTTAAAAAGCTATTTATCATGTATTAAACTTCACTCTGAAATAAAGAAACATTCCTAGCTTTCCATTATACAGCACATCTAAGACATGTTGGCCAATATTCAGCCCATCAGTTTTGCAAGCAGGTGTTTTACCTGGAAGAGCTTCTTGCATTCAGCGATCATATGAGCTAGTCCTTGGGTTGCAGCCAGATTTTCATTTAGGTCTTTCTGATCGGGTTTTCCCAGGCTTGGTTTTCTTTGCATCACCCTTCAGCGGGAAAAGAGCACACACGCACACAAATCCAGTTATTTAATGCAGAGGAAGAGAGATGCTCGGTAAGAAAACAGTAGGATTCCCAAATCTGCTGGTGATTTAGAGCAGTGCTGCCTGGGACCAAATCTTGGCATGGTGTTACCAACTTTTCTCGCTACTCTCTGTAAACTTTTTCTTTGGAATCCCCCCCTGTTTCTTCCTTCTTATGAACTTGCTTATATTTTAAACAAGTCTCTAACAAAAGGTAGGATCCCATAACTGTTCTACACCAGGTGCCCTTGGAGGTGTCCGAGGTGATCACAACTGGTAGGGTCAAAGCTAGACATGCCCATTGCACATCACCGTTAGCTGTGGTACGGGACCAGCAGCAATGAGCCCAGCTCCCCAGACACCTACCTTGGGGAAGAATTCTCTCTTTTTAGAGTGTTTAAGTGGAAGAGGGAAGGTGCTAAGCAGACGGCCAGGTTTGTTGGTGTCATCTGGTTCTCCTTCACTGCAGCTGTGACATCACTCAGGAAATAGAGAAGAATCTGGAGGACCTCCCTGTTCTCATCGGGTAAAAGCATAATGGCAGCCTTGATAGCCTGGAGACGCTGATCCTTTGGCACATCTGCATAATATTAGTAATTCTCTCATCAGCCCATTGATTTTCCACACACACAGCATGAATACATCCCAAAGCAAACTCTGGCTTCAAATATTTGACTCGAGTTTGAAGTGATTTCCTTCAGGATGCATACCATTCGTAGGAAACATGAAGGAACTTTTTTTTAACCCACTAGTTTAACTACCCTCAGCTATTTCCTGCCTCCCAAGAAATGCAAGCAAGAAGAAGTTGTGCCTAGGCCAGAGTTAATTTTAGATTTAATTTCAACAGCTACATGCTCCCGCAGATGCGCTAAAATGACAGAAGCCTGGAGTCGGGCAGTGAACAAGCAAACAGTCCAGCCAATTTAGAAATTCTTTGGCTTTCAAAGAAATTCAAAACATGAACGCATTTTAGAATAGGTGAATTAATTAAATAAATTGGCTGGCAAACCTTTTTGATGATGTCATAAAATATCCAGAAAGCGCTTTACCAAACACAGAGGGTTGCTTTATTGAGCAGATCATTCAAAGTCATGCGGTGGAAAAAGAAAGTCAACGCTGTGAAGCCCCATACCATTAAACAGCTCCTTGGTTACTAACAACAAACAGCCATTGGAAAAATTTGACGTGTGTGTCTTTACATAAGGCCCTCTCCTCCAAACTTGAAGGGAACGAAAAATGAAATAACCCAGACCAGATCTGCTTCTTATAAAGGGATTTCCAACGAGCCATCTCTCAAGACAACATCAGAGTCAGAGTCCTGGAGCACTTATATCATCATTAGCACCACACCACCCTCGCTGCGTGCCTCATAACACACGTGGTGCTAACCAGATATTTAACTGGTATTTGCTTTGGGCTTCAGCAACTTCGTAAGGCTAGCAGGTGAGTTTGGAAAGCAATTTTAAGCAAAAATCCACTGTTTTTCACACTCTCAAAGCACATTTAAGCCACGTGCGGACAATTCCAGTGCGCAGCCTGGTGCGTAACACCAAAGCAAAGGGAAATTTTGTCCTTTGCAGGGAAGCAAAATACACAGCTGCTTTAAGGCTCTTTGCTTTACACAGAGATAATACTTCCCAACCATGTCTGGGGATTCCTCAGACCTACCGCCTGTGAAAGGAAAGGAACAGATACTTCTGCAATGCTCTGTCAAACTTCTTCTGGCACTAAACCCACAAAGAGTTGCTGTTTAATATGCACAGAAGTTGACAATCTGATTAACGTTCTCCATAAACCTTCTTGGGAACCCAAACAGACACACAAAAAATGCGTGCACCGAAATAACGGTATGTGTGTTTATATTTTAAACTGTCACCTCCACCTACGGAACTCTGAAGGAAGTTCCTGTAACCTTTTTGTAACCAACATCATAAGGAAAGCACAAAATACAGCAAGGGCTCAAAGGTGGCGTTTTTGCAGTAAGTTCCGTTGTAGCCGTGCTACCATGGGAAGAATACATGGGGAGAAAGCTGGGGTGGTGTTAGGGAGAGAAACCACAGGATCAGCAAGGTGCCCAGAGCGCATCCATCAGTTTGGACCCCCAGGAATATTTCAAAAACCTTTAGAGTTCTGGTCAGCAAACATTGATTCAACTTTGGCCACTGAGAGCATTTCCAATGAAACAACGTTGAAGAAAACTTTTAGAAGACAGTGTGTTGTTTGGAAAGATCCAGCACAAAATTACCATTTACAGAGAACTCAATTTATATAGCTCACAAAACGTCTCCCTTGCTGGAGCTGAACCTGCCATCTCAGAAAGATTAATTATTTCTTTACACGTGCATTGATAAACTCTATTTTTGATGTGATTTATTCTAAGTACTTTCTGCTTATGGTACCTACCAGTAAACTAGCTACAAGTCAGTAACAGAAAAGCTTTCAACTTAAACATTGTTTTCAAAAGTTGTGGTGAAGGATAGAAGAATATGAATTATAAGAAAACAGAAATATTTTGGCAGCCTTGCTCTTCCAAAAAAATCTCAGTAATTCAGTGGATTTCAATCCCCTCGAAAGCCCCAAACTCTGTTTGTGTAGTGTTTGCACGGCTCCTCTACCCAGCCACACCAGACGTGGCTTATTTTCAAACCGTAATATCTAGTATGCTGAGAGAAAAGAGGAGACCTTATAGCAAGTGATGGAAGATTTATATTTGTTCCCATACTACAGGGAAAGGTGAAATGAAAAGAACCTGTACTATAAATTGTTAGACAACTGGAATACCAAAAATCAGTTCCTTAGGAGGCAGCCTGAACTGTAAGGGCTGCTGAAGAAAGGCAAAGACCAACCCATGCCACACGTGTAGTGCCCAGAGGAGGAGCATTAGAAAGTTCCACCCTTGTTACACAAACGACCATTTGCCGCCTAGCTGTAGATATCTCAGTACTTACATTGGTATATCTGTAAGAAGGTCTCGGAGAGTTTGTTGGTCATGAGAGGCTCAGGGAGATCGCGGAAGAATTGCTTTAACATGTCTGCTACATCGTAAGCGGACTGGCCTTCGTAGTTGACGCTGTCTGCTGAACTCTCGTTCATTTGACGCAAAGCCTGAATTCTTGATTTGACTCCAGATTTCCTAAACAGTCCAACCTAAATACATATGGAAAAGTAAATACGTTTAACAATGAGTCCAGAAAATTTGAAATGTAACTATGCTCTTTAGCTTCTCGTGTATGGGTTCTAATTTCATGGAAAGCTTTCCATGCATTAATTATATATTTTGTCCTGTTTCGAGTCTACTTTTTCAGTCTGGCCCAGGAACGAGAAAAACTAGTGGAAGGCTGAGTTTTGGGTGCTGCAGGCGTGTGGGAGGAGAGTACAGCAAACCCCACCTGATCCAGGCAGTGGTTGCGGAGGTAGCGCATGGCTTGCTGAATGCTCTGCGGAAGAGGCTGCCCCGTGCGCTGGACGTTGACTTGCAGCGGTACTCCAAACACGTTTCGGTCTTTATAGTCTGGCACCTTTATCCTCTTCATAAACTTTGGTACAGCCCTATTTAAGGCAAAAGGAATGAAAAAAATTAAATTAAACCTCTGTTGACCATTTATCTTATGTATTTGCAAGTAATTCAGAAAGTCAGTGAAAATAAGTGAAGCATTTTAGTAATATGAAAAGTAGTGACAGTATAAATTACCTAATCCCTTCAGGGCTGGGAAGGAGGAGAGGACAGAAAACAGAGTTTCTCTAAGAGAAAGGCTTGACATTCGGGGCAGTATGCTGCCTGCAAGTAGTAATGTGGTGCTACTCCATCAATATTAGTAGGACAAAAGCTACAGGGTAAAACTGCAGGGGCCAGATTGAATTGCAAAAGAGTCAAAATAAATCCTGCGGTCAGTGACCCCTTATAACACTGCTTCTTTAGGTTTTGGAAAAGATGGGCATTTGAACAATGAGCTTTTGTATGTCAACTACTTGTTCTGCAAAGTCTTCAAACTGGGTCCACCACCCACCAGTGTGCATAACAGCAGGAAACTGATGTAATACATTTGAGTTTGTCAGCTAAAAACTTCAGCTCTATAAACAAACCCTTTGAGGGACCCCCCTCCTTGTCAGCCAGTGACTGTTGTTGCCCCCACCTCCTACTCCAGTTTGAATGAGAGGCCTTTCCATCTGCTTATGACTCCAAGGAAAAAGTTACTAAATACAAAAGAATGATTTACCCCCAGGTCCCCAAGAGTATTGGTTTCATGAAGGGGGAAAAAAAAAAAAAGCCATTAAAATGTGAAAATATTGAGATCATTTTCCTAAACAAGGAGAAAAGCTCATGTCCAGTGCAGCAACTAATAGGACACAGTAGCACTGGGAAACAGGGAGACCTATTTAACATTTCAATATACAGTGCAGCTATACAAACAGTGCAGTAGATTTACAGCTGACTAATCCGTTACAGAGTAAAACAGAACCAATTTGTATTGCCATACAGTTAAGTTTAGGACATTATTGATATATGTATGAATAATACTCGCTTTGTCAAAAAACATGCCAATGGAATGTGAAAAAACACATTGCGATCTCCACCGAGAATCTGAAGCATGCAGGGATAACTGGTCAATACTTATTTCTGTCTTTCAGAACAAACAACTTCTGTATTTAGAAAGGCTGACATAATAACAGCCTTTGAACAGGAGGTACTTTGATGCTGAAGCTAAATACTCTCCATGACTCCTGGGGAAGGGAGGAGGCTGGCCTGTGGTAGGGAGAAGAAAAATTTTACTGCGTCTTTTGCATCCTGAAGGTTACACAGGCCGCACTGCAGATACAATAATAAAAGAGCTTTCTATTTCATTCTTCCGACAAAAACCATTCAACTGGGTTACAAACACCTGGCCACAGCAGAAATTGCTGCCTACAAAAATCTCCCGCGGCCCTCTCCATCTTTCCTTTTTATCCCCCTCGTCTTTTTTTGCAAGTTAACTGGATTTACAGTGGTGGATTTATTGTGCTTTAAGGAGGTTTTGGCTAATGAGACACTAGAACTAAAAGGAATTTACATTACTTAATGACATCATTATATAGAGAAACTAAATAAATATTTAAGAATAACTGCAGAAAAGCAAGCCTCTTAAGATCTACTGAGGTTTGCACCCCTGCTCACTAACTGCCTCGATAAACAACCAGTCCTTCTTTAGCTACGGATAGCGGACACCTTCCTGCGCAGAAAGCTCGCCCGTACTTCATTGCTTTTATTTCCTCACATGCCCCCTATAAACACGCTTCTCAAGCCTAATAAGATTACGCTTACGTAAAGGGTTAGTGATTTTCAGCCCTGTCTTAGGAAACCACAAATCACTGTCAGCACAGGCCAGAGGAAGAAATGCAAATATGGAAAAAGAGGGACGGAGAGATTCATTGCATCTTTCCGAAAGTCGCTTAGGACGAGCGCAACTGTCGTGCTCGTACAGCTGGCCGGTCTACACGTGGCACGGTGCCCTTACCAGCTGAAACCGTGCTTGTTGGAAGGCGTGTACTTCTCCAGGAGAGCGGTCAGCTTCAGGAGGGAGTACTTCTGCAGCAGGTTCATCTGGGCCACCGACTGGCAGTTGATCTGCAGCGACGCCGAGCTGAGGCTGGGCCGGTGGGAGCTCTGGAAGCTGTGCCACCTCAGCCTGTGCCTGTGGAGAAAACAGGGGACAGAGCACGGACCCGTCACTGAAACATCTCTGCAAGACACACGCAGGAATTACCAAAAAAAACCTACTGCTGAGCGCCCTGCCCTTGGCAGCCACTGTCTTTGGAGATTTCACACGCAGCACGTAGAGGTGCTTCAGATGGGAATGTGCATGCTGGGCTGACCCACAGCTCAGTGTTAGCTACATGGTTTCGCCCTATCAGATATCCTCCACCACCCTTTTCCATAGGATCACAGAATGGTTTGCGTTGGAAGGGACCTTAAAGATCACCTACTGCCAACCCCCTGCCCTGGGCAGGGACACCTCCCACCAGACCAGGCTGCTCAAAGCCCCATCCAGCCTGGCCTTGAACACCTCCAGGGATGGGGCAGCCACAACTTCCCCGGGCAACCTGTTCCAGTGCCTCACCACCCTCACAGTAAAGAATTTCTTCCTAATATCTCATCTAAATCTCCCCTTTTTCAGTTTAAAACTGTTACCCCTCATCCTATCACTCCACTCCCTGATCAAGAGTCCCTCCCCAGCTTTCCTTTAGGCCCCCTTCAGGTACTGGAAGGCCGCTATAAGGTCTCCTTGAAGCCTTCTCGTCTCCAGGCTGAACAACCCCAACTCCCTCAGCCTGTCCTCACAGCAGAGGTGCTCCAGCCCTCTGATCATCTTTGTGGCCCTCCGCTGGACCCGCTCCAACAGGTCCATGTCCTTCTTGTGCCCTTTCAGTATTAAGGCAGTGCGAGTCAAAAAAACCTCCATTTAGAAAAAAGGGCCCAAATTTTTAAGACACGTCAAACGGGAACTAAGCATGTCTAAAAGTCCCACTAAGTTTCTACAATCAGCTGTAGGCGACTAAATGACAGCAGAAACCAGGCCCTAAATGATCTGCACTGCTTTTAAAGGAAAACTGGAAACAAAGCTAGAAGGAATTCAACTCCTTGCTCTACTCACACTACAAAAATACAGTCATCCATCCCATGGTAAAACTCCCAACAGAAACTGGGAGGCCACTGGAGCTCCCCCACTGCCCCACTGTGCTACAGTGATCAAGGGAAAGTAAACAAACCCCATTTTCCTCACAGATTTAATGCCCTAGCACACTCTTAAGAAACAGCCTGCTACTGAGAAGTGCAATTTTTTTGAAACGGTCTAAAAGTCAAGGCTTTTACTACACACTGACACAAACCAGACCATACTTACACTACTTCTCCTAGCCAACTTAAAAAGTGAATAATCCTACTTGAGGTCCCTCTCCCTCCCACACGCCAGTTCAGTTTGAAGAATCACCATCCCCCAAAACTGCCTTAACATGGCTCCTGACGCTGACTTGCTGAGAGGGCTGTTTTTCAATGACAACTGAGGCTGAACATACAAACATACAGCTACCAAGTGTGGGAATCGCTTGTCTAGAAGTCATGCACACATAATTTCTTCTCCTATAATTGTTTTGGGAGGTGATGGGAACAGCACGTGCGTGCTTGAACGGCCACAACTTCTGTTGCACCTTAACTGAGTGTGGTGCAGCTACTATCATAGAATGGTTTGGGCTGGAAGGGACCTTAAACACCATCTAGTTCCAACCCCCTGCCCTGGGCAGGGACACCTCCCACCAGACCAGGTTGCTCCAAGCCCTGTCCAACCGGGCCTTGAACCCCTCCAGGGATTAGGCAGCCACAGCTTCTCTGGGCAACCTGTTCCGGTGCCTCACCCCCCTCACAGTAAAGAATTTCTTCCTGATTTCCAATCTAAATCTCCCCTCTTTTAGTTCGAAGCCATTACCCCTCATCCTATCACTTGTAAAAGGGCATACTATAGATCCACTCGCGCCGGACCTCACTGGGGCTGCCCCAAGTCCCAGTGCTCATGATCTCACCTGCTGGACCGCGTCAGCGATGCGCCCACCCCAGAGTCCCTCCTGTCCTGCATCCCCGAGGGCTCTTCTGTTTCGTTCAGCGAATTCCCTGTACTGTCAAGGTCACTCGGTGTTGTTCGATCGTTATCTACATCGAGGTGGATCTGCTTTGGAGAGGAAGGACACGGGGAGATGGAGTCGAGTGCCGAGTCAGAGTCTCCTTCATCCGAGAACTTCTCTGACCACTGGTTTACTATTCTCTGCATCCCTTTGACATGGTACAGGATGTCGTCTAGTTCTGGGAATATGTCTTCATTTTCGAGGTCGGCCAGGTCGCTCGTACTGGAATACAGGATCGAGCCTGGCACGTTGTCGTAAATACTCAGGCGGCTGCTCACTGAGCTGGAGGAGTTGCGCCTTTTCCCCATGCCCAGCTCTTTGGAGCTGTCGCTGCTGTTTTCCCTCCGGAGGGCAAGATGGCCATGCCCATGGAAACTCCCTGTCCTCCAGTTCACAGAGGCGTTGCTTTCTGTCGGGGAGAAGTTGCCGTTGGAGAGTGCTTTGGGAAAAGTGCCGGGCTTATGATCTTCAGGGATAAAAAACACTGTGTCTTCTGCAAAGCTTCCCCGGTTCTTGAAGTTCTGCTCCATCACGTCGCTGAATGTTGACTGATTGAAGGGGTCAAAGCCTTCCAGGTACATGCCCACCCTTTTATTGTACGCACTGAGGCTGCGCGTTCGTGTGACGGGACTGGGCGTGCTGACGGCACTGCTCGTCTCAGACTGACTACTGCTGCTGCTGGTCTGAGTGGAATTGGAGACGCTCCTCTTTCGTACCATGGGGAGGCTGATGTGATTGCCATTGAGGGCAGAAATCTCCACGCAGTTAAGCTGTTTCAGTTTATCTTCATCCATGCCCTCCTGTAGGATGGGCCCGCTAATAATAAGGCCAAGCTTTGAAGGGGCTTTGCTCTTGCCATGGTGAGAGCTCTTGATTTTCAGGCTCTCCATTCTCTTGAGCAGGCTCTTTGTTTTGGACTTGGCATTCTTCTCATTTGCTTTCGTGTTGAAGCTGAAGCTATTCAGCTCCCTGGGCGAGGGCAGGCTGCTGAATGAGTCATCATTTGCTATGAAATTGCTCGATGAACAAACGCTCACGACCGAGTTTGTCCTGGTGGTGGATGCCTCGCTCTGCAGGGTTGGCTGGTGGCTGCTGGTGCTGCTGATGCTCAGAATGGAAGCCACCTCCTGGCGTTCGCTGAGGTCTGTGAGCACACTCTCATGGCTCGCCGCGTTAGTGAGGTGAGGAGCTTCTGGGGAGGGGGTATTCAAGTCCGGTTTTGGAGGGAACACGTCAAACTCTTCAAGCCTCGACCACCTCTTGCTGTCCCTCTGAAAAGTCCATTTGCCACTTATTGCACAAGGTTCATCTTCGTCCGAATCTTCGCTCTGCAAGGAAGAAGAACCCTGAAAGTACTGCTTGCAAACCGACAGAAAGGCAAAGGCGGTTGCATTTAAATACAATGCCCACTAAACTGCTTTAAGCATGACCTTGTTCTCACTGAATTTAAAGTGAAAACAGTCTTTTACTTCAGGGAGAGGAAGATTAGGCCATAAAGCCCATCACAGGAAAAGATAACATGGGACAGGCAATATATTTTAACAGTTCTTAAACACAAAAGATATACACTTTGTAAAAAGAAACAAACAACACAATCTGCTTTAAATTGCTCTTTTCTAAAAACCCTAGTATCCGTAGACTTTTAATTAATTGGTCACAGTGGACAGACCTCAGATCAATGGAAATTCCTGGCATGCATAAAATTTTAAACTGGAGTCAGCCGGGGGTTGGGGTCCCCCTGGACTCTCTCCAAAGTTACACTCTGTTGATAGTGGCTGTGTGTTTATACTCCTCTTTGCAATTACGAGATGTTTCTCATATGTTTGGAACTGTAGCGGCTTCATTCCTTACCCATTGGGGAAGTCTGAAGGCTCTCCTCGCTGTGACTAATGAGACAGCAAAAGAAACTCTTGCACTGCAAGAGTGTGATGCCTCCAGGCTCTTACCTGGTCCACTCTTCCTCCCACAGGCTAGCAGCTAACATTTTAAGAATGTCCTGTGAAGTTTCTACTTCAGTCTCGCTCCAGGCAAACTTTAACACTCGTAGATAGCGAGCAGCAAGAGCTCACTGACAGTATAGCACGTAAGTAAATTGTAAATAACATCTCCACTGATGACGTTTGATGTATGAGCAATGCCCGAGGGCGCAATTACACCTACATCGCTTACGCCTGCAATCTTTTCATCTAAATACTGAGAGGGAATGATCCCGGGACTGACATATTTGGTCTTCCAAATATCTGGAAAATTTCACGTTGGAAGAATAAAACCAATGAAGATATTTTAATACGACACCATGAAGCCACAAAATAACCCTTGGTCTTCAGAGTAGGAAACACTAATTGCCACCCAGCTCCATGAGTGTCACTTCATTTGTTTAGATTGCTTTAATTTAAAAACAAACACACATGCATGCCCCAAACTGTAACTATTTGTGTGCCAGCATTACAAACATTTACATTCTGAAAAACAAGTAAATTAGTCATATTTCAGGTATTTTATTTATGCATACTTTAGCTCCTGATCCTCTCCTATTTTTTTAAATAGCACATTTCATCAGGTCAGCAAAATAAGCGAAACACCGTATTTATTTTCTATAACCAAATACACACAGGACACAGAACACGCGTCATTTTCTTTGTTTCCCAGCTACTGCAAACTACTTTTGTCCAGGACTCAGATGAAAACCTAAGAGGACTGGCTTGCTTATTTAAAGTTTTCAGGAGGAGAAAAGTCATCTGAAACTGCCAATGGATAATAATGATGGTTTGGTGGTGAACGTGGTGTGACTGGGAAAAAAGGAGCAGTAAAGTGATCTTAATTTGCAAAGAGGTCAATGAAAACGTAAGGAAACATATGCTTCTGTCAGCACAATTTTTCCCTGGTGTTAAAAAGCTTTAAAGGCTAAGTATTGATCCTAATGAAGTCAACAACAAAAGAGAATGGGATCCAAGTCCATCTGCCAGAACATGGGTGGTGAATGAAAATCAGGAAGGACTGAAACAAACGGTAACATCCAGACTCCGGAAGACCTGGAAGATCTGGGGTTTGGACTCAAAGTCAGGTCTGGTCTGACCTCTAATAGCAATACTCATCATTCCAGCGTTAACAAGGTTCAGGAACAAGGAGGAGGAATCTTCTGGTGGTCATAAACGGCAATCCAGCTGTCTACCCCTACTTAAAGAGTTCCTACATGTGCTGCCTCAGAGCGTTATCTTCTGGAGCTTGGATGCTGTTTCCAACATACCACAAACAGATAGGGAAAGAGGGGATTAATTCCTGGTAAACAACCTCAGAGCATTTGTATGCATTCTTGCTAAGGGTAGGGCAGCATCGTATTGCCTTAGCTCACTCGTCTTTATCTGCAGTTGTCATATCCCAGGGGACCGTATCAACTACTGATCCCTCCTAGGACACACACAGAGTTTTAAGAGAGCTATTGAATGGTACCTCACTAGCAAAACCCAGCAACTCGGCTTTCTGTCGGTGCTACCTTACTGAAGTTACAGTAGGCACTCTCTTATTTCTCACCACGCTCCACAGGGATCCTGAAGATTCAGGAAACAGTTTTAATTCCCGCTGAGCTCCCTAGAAACATGCCAACTTTCTAAAAAGGTAGCCAACGTATTCTGTGAATATTTTGCTTTAATTTTGAGCTACGTAACTAAAAACCAAGGAAACAACGTGCCCAACCCTACAAAGGGTTGGCCCTTTCCTTTGCAGGCCAAGTCTAACTGATCCTGTCTACATCAGAATAAAATAATACAATTCTAACGTGATGGCAAAGAACCAGAACTGTGAATGAAGATGACGTCAAAGATGATGTTCTAACTTTCACCATGGCTGGTCAGGATCTCCTTCACCAAGCCTACTTTTTACTATCCTGCCCGAGGGCAGGTAATATGCTCCAACAGGGACAACCTCACTGGCAGGCAGGGAAGCCCAGTGCCTTTCAGACTGGGAGCAACATGCCGGGGAAGAGTCAGCTAGACGAATAGCCTTTACCTGCAGCCAAGCCCCGCAGTTTCCACCCAGTGAGAACACAAAATGAAACGTAAGTGGAGTTTTGACTGCGTGTCCTTGCCAGGTTCTACTCAGGTGTTGTCCTAGACTGCAACTAAGCAATCCGCTAGATTTTCAATTTTATTAACGTACAATGCCGTAACGGAAGATGTGAAATGAACTTACCCTTTTCCTGTGGGGACTAATTTCTAGCTTCATCACCGCACATTTGTTTAAAGTATTTAAGCGCCTGCAAAGCAAAGGAAACCATATTAAGAGAAGACTCTTAATTTAGCCTGTTTTGACACAGGCTACTCCGGTTCAAAAGCTTTTGTGAAGGATGTCCCCAAAGTGCTTTGCATACAAATAGCCACAAGCAGAGTTTCAATTAGAGCCCTAATTATACTTAACCATTAACCCATTACATTCGGCTGTATTCTAACTTCAGAGGGAGGGACGGATGGATGACTATTTGTCACAATTACCTGAATCAAAGAGAAGTGAATGGAAACTTAGACTTAGTTGAGCAGTGCATTAATCCAATGAATTGTAATAACTAGATTTGTTTAAATAGCAGACATCCGAACCCCGAGACAATGAATCTCAATAGACTGAAATAAGGGAGAAGGCTTCTTATTTGACGCTGTGTACATGTGCACACGTGAAACAGCATGCTGCTTTAAAATGGTACTTTATAAGCTAAAATCTCCCAGAGGAAAACTTATTAACTTATTTTCCACTTATTATTAGGTGCCTATTTTGTTTATGAACAACGATTATCTTCAATACAGTCCTGGGACAAGACAACTCACCAGTTTTAAAAAAAAAACAACAACAACAACAAAAAAAGAACACAACCTGATTTTTCCTTCCTAAACTGAAAGTTTCTTTTATACATAAGAATATTGTTCTGAAGGACTAAAATTTAAACAAAAAAATAAATTGCTGCAGCAACAACAGTTAACGAGCCTTCTTGCGAAACATGTCAGCAGTCTGGATGCATATCTTGAAGTTCTGCATGAATGTATATACGCATCCCTCTACGCCCTGGTGAGTTTATGATCCCGCAAGTATCCCTAAACCAAAAAAAAATTCTCTTCCCCCTCTCCCCCAGAAGCTCGGTGTGCAAACGGCTTAAAGCAGAGCAAAACTCGGCGTTACTAAACACAGCTCCGTGGCAGTTTAAGAAGAAATAAGTGCTGTGGTCTTCTCCTGCCCTTTTTCCAGCCCTCGCCTCCCCAGAAACTGCTCCAGGGACACGGCTCAGCCAAAACCTGCGCTGGTAAAGCCTGGTTAGAGGAACGTCGGTGCCACGGCAAGGCCAAGGGCAGGCACAGGCTGGGGGCGATGCAGAAGGCGGAAAAGCTGAAGCAGCGGCTTCATGGAAGGGATGGTTTGGTCGCTTGTGTTAACACTTCCGCTTGCGAGGCTGCACTGCGGGCGGGATGGGGAGTCTCACCCCGCTGAAAACTCATTTTTTCAATACTTTGTTGGGTTGAATTTCTCCCGGCTCGTTTCCCCAAGCTGTGTGAAGGGTTGTGTGTGCAGGCGGATGGGGGCAGAGGAGCCGAGCCGCCCCTTCCCTTCTAGCCCAACCGCAGCCCAAATTCAACAGGCGCAAAACTGAGCTTTAAAAAGCCTAATTGATCCTGATTCGTTCTGAAGGAAGTTGTCTAATTTTCACACAATTCGGCTGAGCAAAGTGTAAAGAAGAGGCTGCATCAGCAGCTTTGAAAAACTGAAAAACAAAAAAAGAAATGCTGACTTGTCCTGTTGCTTCGGATGAGTCTTTTCAGATTCATAAAACTTGTAACTTGAATCTAGAAAATGTGTGCACAGGAAGAATTACTAGTTTCCTCTCTTTCCTCTCTCCTTTTATGCACAGGATTGGTTGCAGATGGTATTTACACAGGGCTTGATCCTGAGGCCATCAAAGAAAATGGAAAAGCTCCTACTGGTGCTTTTGCTGCAGTTGTGAAGTTAAAAAAAAAAAAAAAAAAAAAGGCAGTTTGATCTATAATTAGACCCAGCCACAACACAGCAGAAAAGAGGAGAAACAGGAAGAATTGCCATGGGTCAGATAGTAGGGCAGTGGCAGGTTAGGAAAGTTATCCAGATCTCTCTATTTTCATCTTTGCTCTGACTTTAAAGGGCAGAAGGCTCAGTCCTCCTGGCTGCAGCGGATGGGTACGTGCACCAGTCCAGCGAATTTCAGAGGAATTGTGTTTTATTTGCAGCACGAGTGAAGGGCGAGTGTCCCATCTACGCGCTACACAACAAAAAACGGGTATTTTGGTTTTTAAGGGGCCACACAGCAGCAGAAAGGCGCCTCCCGCTCTCTGCTATAAAAACATTCTCCTCTCAAACCCCTGGACCTCAAGACCAGGGAATATTAAACTGGTTTCAGTTCTATATTGTGTAATAATTTACAAATTTCACAGCGTGGCAACCTTTGACTTATGCAGAGAGAAGTTATCACCGAATGCCTGTATCAGGCTTTATCTAGCTCCAGCCTGTCTGACCACTAATAAAGACCATCTCTGATTTCACAAAGATTACATCCCCAGACTTTTCTCCTACTCAACTTAAAACCTTGAAATAGGTGGAAAAGGGTAGAGCAAAGACCTGTGTTTCCACAGAGGGTGTTTTAAGGAAAAAAATCCCCTGGCACACACCTCACAAAAATGAGTATGAAGGCAAGATAAGGTAACCCCCAATGAGCGAGGTTAAATACAATAGCAGCGAGGCAAATAAAGGCTCTGTTACATATCTGACATGATTTCACCACAAAACCAGTTTCCCTTTTAAAACCTAAACGCTCTGCAGCAATTGCCTCAGGTCTGCAACTTTCATTATATACATCACACATCCTGCTTTAACTTCTGCTCGAGTTCAGCAGCGCCCGGTTCCTTGAGCCATAGGACACCAAAAACACTGTACAATATGCAAAATGGCCTTCCAAACACATCACTGAGGCTGCAAAGCTAAGCTTGCAAAGTTGGGGCTTTGCCAGGATGAGACTGGAAGGGGTTTTGAGCAACCTGGTCTAGTGGGAGATGTCCCTGCCCATGGCAGGGGGGTGGAACTAGATGATCTTTAAGGTCCCTTCCAACCTAAACCATTCTACGATTCTATGAGTCTATACAACTTTTATTAACCTTCACTTCAATACTTTGCAATACTTTTCAAGCACATAAGCACGCTTTCATTTTCTACAGATCTTCTCATCAAATCTATCCTTGCTAATGAACTGCAATTTTCTCTTCTGGCTCTGGACCTTCTTCTGTGGCAATTCCATTCCCAGGTATAAATTCAACTTATCATTTCCCTACCGACAGTCAGCAGGTCTGCTTCATTCTTTAGCTCTGTCTTATTCTGCCCAAACCTGTCTCAGGGACACCTTCGTGAGGACAAGATGGGAGATGGTGGGATGGGGTAGGATTGCTGCCGACAGCACTTACAGCCACTTTGACTCTCTGGCTATCGCAGTCTTCATTTCTACAATGCCTCCTACCCCCGCCACGTTCTGGATGACAAGATAATATTCTTTCCCATCATTTAGATAAATGCCTTTGAGTCAGCCCTGTCTCTATACATCTTCACATCCAGATGGTATCTTACTCCTGTGGAGCATTACATCTCCAAGACGTCACTCTTCCTCACCCTCTATGTATTCCTAGCTAGGGTATCGTCCTTCTTCACCCCAGCTCTGCAAAACCCTTCTTTCTAAGGGTGGCCAATGCAACAGGACCCTCCCCTCACCCCCAGCCCCTGAGTCACAGAATGGTCAGGGTTGGAAGGGACCTTTCAAGATCATCTAGTCCAACCTCCCTGCCAAAGCAGGGTCACCTAGAGCAGCTTGTATGGGATCACATTCAGGTGGGTTTTGAGTATCTCCACGGAAAGAGACTCCACAGCCTCTCTGGGCAGTCTGTTCCAGTGCTCTGCCACCCTCAAAGTAAAGAAATTTTTCCTCACGTTCAGATGGAATTTCCCATGTTGCCGTTTGTGCCTGTTGCCCCTTGTCCTGTCCCTGGGCACCACTGAAAAGAGTCTGGCCCCATCCTCTTGACACCTACCCTTTAGATATTGATAAGCATTGATGAGATCCCCCCTCAGTCTTCTCTTCTCCAGGCTAAATGGACCCAGGTCTCTCAGCCTTTCCTCATAAGAGAGGTGCTCCGGTCCCTTGATGACCTTTGGAGCCCTCCACTGGACTCTCCAGTAGTTCCTTGTCTTTCTTGAATTGGGGAGCCCAGAATTGGACACAGTACTCCACATGTGGCCTCACCAGGGCACACTAGAGGGGGAGGATGACGTCCCACCACCTGCTGGCCACAGTCTTTTTAATGCACCCCAGGAGACCATTGGCCTTCTTGGCGAAAAGGGCACATTGCTGGCTCATGGTCAACTTGTTATCCACCAGGACTCTCTCTCTGCAGAGATGCTTTCCAGCTGCTCTCCTAACCTGTATGGGTGCATGGGGTTTTTCCTTCCCAGGTGCAGGATCCTACACTTGCCAGAGTTGAGACTGGCCTGTAACAGCCCTGAGCGGCAATTACATGGGGAGCCTGAACCTGCCGCACCCACAACAGGAGGCACCGGAGCTTCTCTCAGGAATGAGCAAACAATGCATTTTTCCTAGTCTTCTCCTCAGAAATGGCCAAACTAGTTTAGCCTGAGCTTCTTTTAAGAAAGGCAGCCCAAACAAGGCATTTGCTATCAAAAACTGCAGTGCAAACAGCTAACTTCAGCTAATTTATAAATTAAAATATGGGCTTATAATATGAAGTCTTTGTTAATCTAAATACCGGTCAGTTTTACGTTGGCTATAGCCCCAGGTAATTCATTCTGCCCTCATTAACAGGAGAAAATTCTCACCCTATGCATCCAAGAAGAGTGGTAGCAATGCAGAATATTAGACTTACTCATTTTAAACTACAATTTTCAATCAGAGTAACTGTATGATCTAGCTTTAAACTTTAAAGTATTTTCTTAACGGATTTAAATTCTTAATTCCTTCTTAGAGGGCAAATTCCAACTCCATTATACCTGTAACTAATTGATGATACAAGGGCTTTCTTGTCTCACCGCAGTGGACAGCCTCTCCGCTGGCTCCTGGGCTTTATCCGCAGGTTCCAACCTGCAAAGGAGGCCAGGTCTCTACAAACCAAATTCTATGAGCCGTGAATGCTGCTCATGCCAATCCACTACAATCGATTTCTTGGACGAGAAGGCCTAATGGTAAAAGATTTAAGCAACCTCTTGCGTAGATAGCGTGGCAGATTTCTAGCTATGTGTAAGGAGATTAAATGGGATTTCCATCGTGGTTTGCTATGTATTTCGTACTTAGCAACAACCTTTTGGATAAGCATGTTTCAGTACTTAGTTTCACCAGCGCATTACGCAGCCAGTTATCCTCTGGGGATAAATTCCCAGTCATTAATCTACATAAAGCCTTATGAAACCAAGGCCAGCGGTACTTTGCGCAGTCACTACGTGAAGCATCCTAGCAAATGAGAGTCGTCGCTCTTACACTTTTAACCCTACACTGCATGATAAGATCACTAAATGACATTTCTTAGCCATCAACCTTCTACTGTTACCAAGTGACATATGCTATCTCTGTAATTCAAGTCTCAACCCACTTTTCACTTAAAATTTTTCAGGAAAATCCTTAATGGGGCGGCTATTGATACCTTTTCCATTTAGAAAGGAATCTGGCAAAACATTTACTAGTAAGCTCTTTAAAGATACATTAGTTTAGTTTTCCTGCTCCCATTAGTCAGATTATTAAACGATAAATTACAATACTGTTCAGATGTAAAATATCATTTTAAATGCCTCAGTCTTAAAAAAAGATCCCTGTCACTGCGATTTCTACAGTCTTTTTAAAAATAATTTCTTCACATGCAGTAATTAGAAGGTAATTAGAACGGCTGGCAGAACACTGGTTATTATACACAAAAGCAGATTCTCAGTGTTACCATCCACTGCATACAGTGTTTATTTAGCTCTGTGCTGAAAATGTAAGTAATTCCAAAAGTATTCTGATTTTCAGTCAAGAAACAGTGATAGACTTAAGGTTGTGAAGCAGCTTTAAGTCTTTTACTGAGTAAAACCCTTTACTGTTTACACACTGACCATGGCATGAGTCAAAATAAACCCAGGCTTCAGGCAGAAATGCAGCATTCCAAACAATGTGCCTTCTCCGTGTTTTTAATGAGCTTTAGAAAATTAAACAAGGAGATGTGGAAAAAAAGTAGAATATCTAAAGGTGGAAATGTGATAACGTACTGCTTTTGTCTAACACATATGGTAAAGGGCCGAATTCAGACATCCGAGATGATTAACTGAGTTACTTCAGTTTTATTCTGAGGTGGGAGCTGAATGCTTCTGGAGGAACATTTGCTTCAGTTTTAAAGTTATCTTCTAAAAGATAACTCTGGTATATACACCACAGGCTTCAGAATGATATAGTTCAACCTTTAAAATCTTTGTCTCAAATTACAGTAAGACCCATGGATTCTTATGCATATTACACTGAAAACGATTTGAAGACGAAAGCGAAGCGGTTATTTTACAATTAGCAGACTTCTGAAAAACTTCCTAGTTTCACGAAATATCTATATACCCACTTCATTCTGGTGTGCTTACCTTTTCTGGAAGGCTTACAATATAAGCATCCGTTCTTAGGATACAGATGTTTTTACTGTCCTCCAGGTTCAGAGAAAGCGCTCACTGCTTTTATCGATCACACTAGCAGCAAATCTCAAAGAGACCTGGAGGGCGCACACCCTTACTCGCACCAGCGAGAAACAGTCTGCTACCTTTTTTTCCCCCCATATAAATAAATAATCCCAGGGTAAAAAGTATTCTCGCAGGCGAGCGCTAGGTCCAAAATATGCTGGCTTGACTGCATCTTGTTTTCCTGGCAAGGGAAGGCCATGCTTCTGGGAACCGTTCTCATTGCTGTACTTTCTGCTCGATGACTTCACAAGTTCCAGAGCACACAAATAAGCACACCGGTGCATCCCATTTTAATATTGAATGGCAGAGGTGCCCTACACTCGAGCAGGGCAGATCTTGAGTGTGATCTTAATGTTAATGAGATTTTCCCCCTCCCAATGATGGGACAACAAATGTGTTTTCGTAGTTTGAAAATCTTGTAAATATTTCTGAAGAACTTCACATTCCAGTCCCTCTCTTTCCCTTCCAAGTATGGCAGTGATGGCATGAGAACACTATAAACTTAAAGCCTTTCTTATAAGGGTTTTGTAATTCATTAGAGTTACTGACATTTAGAGTTGCAGACATCATGCATGCAGTATCCAAACCCATTCATTTTGCAGACAATTTGGAAAGCTGCCATAATGGAGGACAGAGGCAGAAAACTGCACTCGTTTCTGGGTCATAGGATATATGAAAAGTTCAGGCATTTTTTTGCCATTTAAGATTGTGGACGCACACTAGAGGAGGAAACCGATGGATGGGTCAGTGTCAGATGGGGCCACGGTAACTTCCCTAATGACAAAACTGGTAATGCTGAGGCTGTAGTTCTGTAAAAACACACTGCTGCACACCGGCAGGTCTTGCTCCTTCTTTTTCTCTCCCCATCCCTCCTCCTGCCCTGGCAGCTGGCTGTGGGGTCCTGCCCCATCCTTCACACCTATTCTGAACTTCATTATGCCTTTCCACGGGCTGATTTAATTTATTAACCCAGCGAGGAACTATCCGGACTCTTTTTGCGGGGTGGGTTGAACTGGTTTGTGGAAGGAGCTCCTAAACAACAAAGATAGGTACCGGGAGCCATGCCTGAGGGTCTGCCAGCCTTTGCAGTGGTGGTAGACTCTTCGCTTCGCTCCCATTACCCCTTACAGCCATACCCACGTTCACTATGGTGACCACGGTGCACACAGGGTGATGTGCTGAGGTCAGCATGAGAGTTCGGGAATTAGTAAGGAAAGCAAATTAAGAATAATAATAAAAAATATGCCTAGGAAATACTCATCACAAAGAGTCCCGCCACTTTGCTTCCAACTTTGTTTTAAATAAGATCCCCAAACATGACTTAGCCCAACATATTATTCTAATGAAAACTGCATACTGATGGTGGGTAATAAAAAGGTCTCATGCAAATAGTTATTTAACGGTACCTAATTCCGTTGAGGTTATGCTTTCCCCAGGTCATACTTTCCATGACACAGGAAAACTTTTGTTTCAAAATGCAGTGTGATTTTTTTTTTCACCTACCTGCATAAGGCCTCGATAGCATCTCTGTCCAGAAAGTCATGCTCTCGCTTCACTAGGGCGATGTCAATCGGGAAAAGGAGATCTGTAGGAATAGAGACAGCTGAGGAATCAAAACGACTCTTATTCCCATAGGTGAGCTATTTCAAAACAACCATCTGCTTCGAGTTGAGCTCAGCAAGATGCCAGTGATTGGCACTTCTTGGGTAAACACACGTTCCCATCTCAAATGCCAGAAATGCTTCCTTTTCCTGTACAAGCTTTTGATAACTGAAAGTTCATATGCAAAATGGGGGTAAAATGAGCAAAGCAGAGATGAAACAACGGGGGAAGGAAAGAGGCAAATGTGAACTCCCTATCCGACGTCAGAGGCTGAAACTGATTCAGGCTAGCTTTATTTTAAATAAATAGACATTCTCCATCAAAGTACTAATATCTCACATTAAAGAAGAAAGGTCAGTAAACCCCAAATCTCTGGAAAAGAATGAAAAACAGAATCTCCTTGGCTGTTAATCAGGCTATTTAAAAGTTTGACACTGTTGCAACATTAATGAGATATGGAGTGAAATGAAAGCAAGCCAAGCTGCGTGGAGCCCATGCTGCCTCCTTTCCTTAGGAGATTATTTAGATAAACAATTGGGAGAGTGAGGGGGAGGAAACAATGTTGGCAGAGAGCTGAAAATTTACTACAGCTCTGCAGCAGCAACCACATATATATTATTTACTGTCCTCCACAGATTCCTGACTGTCATACAGGTCCTGCTCCGGCATTCCTTGCGCAGCCACAACTCCCACCAAAGCCACTGGGTGTTCAGGGCACACAGCAATACAAGAACACACTCCAAATGCACTGTTGCACTTGCATACATCATCCCTGGTCCAAGGGATTGTCTATAAAATATTTTAATCTCCAGAGACTAGGAAAGAGTGAGCCAAAATGATGAAAAGAATAGGACTGGTGTAAATTTGTGGAAAGGTAATTAATAGTCTGGCTTTTTTTTTTTTTTTTTAATACCAATGGATAAACTCTCAAATTAACTATTTGTCAAAAAAATTATGACACATTCTGTGAAATGCAAGAAATTCTCGCTTTTCTACAGAAAACTGCAGTTTTAGCAAAGCAACTGACAAAGGCTCACTGATTAATCTCCATTTTAAATGCGCACTGCGTGCAACCACTCCGTATCAGCGACTTCTCAGAACTCTTGTACTAGACCCAACTGATCCAAAGGTTCACTATTTTACGCCCAAGGTGCAAGTTAAAGGGTTTGGCACAGTCAAGTGGTATTTTTCAGCAGTAAGCTAATGTAAGTTTTTCCTCCGAGAAAGTCAGAACCTTAGAGTGCCCACAAGAGAACACATGGGAGAACTTAAGTGAGAGAGGTGACTTGGAAGAAGCTCATAGCCTGCACAACTCCTTTTTTTTTTTTTTTTTTAATGCTTAATTTATGCTGCTGCTGTTTTCGTTGTTGCTGCTGCTGCCAGGGGGGCTTGCAAAGGACAATGGTATATTGTTTTCATATAAGGACAGCTGTCCTTTCAATGGGTATGGCTGGCCTTGCTCTCACCTCTGCGGTCCTTTTGATGCTAGGTAGGACATGGTCCTACATTAGAAACTTTATAGAAGTTTAGGGTCTTTAGGTAGGACAATGGTAACCATCAGGTAGGACATGTTTTCTGACTGCAAGTAATTTCTTAGGAGATTTACAGCTCAGCATAACACGAAACCCACAAGCCCACGTATTCAGATGGGAGTCTTGTCCCCCCTTTTAACAAAGAGTGGAAGTACAGTCCCAGCTCTGTCTGCATCCCAAGAAAACCTTGGCATCTCCATTGGCACAAAAAAAAAAAAAAGGGGAAGAGAAATAATAAAAGGAAATTTAATTTCTGAACAGGCAAAGAAAAAGTTTCGCCAAGTGCTGCTTTTGAAAGCGCTATTATCATCTCATATTGCCAATGCAGCTGCAAATCAAAGCTCAACGAGATCATTTTTCAAGAAGGTCAGCTCAGCATTTGCTGTAATTTCCAACAGTTATTCACTGTAAATAATGGGCTTTCTATGCTCATTCTTGCAAGCAGCAGCTGGAGTTTGTTTTATAGAAGAGAAGAGGCAGATAAGAGCGCATAATAATTTCATGACAATGCAAGTAATTTTTAGTGGCGGTGGTGGGAAATTCTGAATGATAATACACCTATATAAAAAGGACCTCTAGGATGTCGCCCTTTAAAACAAACTTCCGTATGTTACTCTGCATCAGAGTGTAAGAACTGCATGCCAAAACTGCAAGTTCCTAGTAGGTTAGAGAGACAGGGTTATCAAGCCTTGGAACAGGCTGCCCGGGGAAGTGGCAGAATCACCATCCCTGGAGGTATTTAAAAGACGGGCAGACATGGTGCTGAGGGACATGGTTCAGTGGCGGACTTGGCAGTGTTAGGCTGGGTGGTTGGACTTGATGATCTTAAAGGTCCCTTCCAACCTAGATGATTCTATGATAGCTTCGCTTGAGCAAAACCTTTGTAAAAGCGGACACTCAGTGAATCCATCCCACAGAAGGACAAATAAAGCGAGTGCAGGAGTCAGCCGTCCCTTCGAGGAGCTGCACATCTGTGCAACGATGGCTTCCATGTTCTTTTTTCCCTTCATAGTGAGCCTGTGTCTTACACCAACTCAAACTGTTCGGAAAAACCACGCAGGACTTGGGAATCACGAGGCGTGCAGATGCATCCATGCTCACACAGAATTCCCTACCTCTGCTCCGTTAGCAGAGCTGGCTGTTGGAGCTGGACACAGCTTCTGTGTTTCTCTAAGACTGGGCTCGTAGCAGCGGATGATTACATTTACAAAAATACGATTCTTTTATGTTTTAACTACAGGGAATGTACCATGGGGATAACATATGATTTGTGCTATGAGGATATTTGGAAGATTCAGACTAAAACAGAAACCTGGAACAAATTTAAATACCCGGTGTATTTCAGAGCCTCATTGGGTTGGGTACATCCATGCATGTAGTAGGTAGCAGAAAGCAGCCCAGTCCCTAAAAGTCATCTTATGTGCTGGCACTTCAGTTGTGCCCCTGAACCTTATTTATCAGTGAATATTACATCTTATTGTCCCAAAATTGCCAGGGGACAATCGACTTGCAAGCTCATGTGCCTTACCTTCATAGAGCTGCGCGTACTGCGGGAAGCCGGCAGCCCGCAGCCAGTCACAAGCTTCCTTGGCCTCGATTTCTGGAAGAGGACAGAAACAAGATACCCTCCGATTAGTGATCTGCAAAGCAAAAGCTTCCTCTCCACCACTGCTACTACTCCAGTTACAAAATAAGCATGGAGATATTCAGCAACTTTGAAGTGAGACAGAGGTTTGCTTATCCCAGTTTGCTTTTCTTCTCATGATCAAACATATTTTAGATTCCGGAAGGTCACCGGCATTCATCCGCGATTTACCAACAGCTCATCATTTTAATAGTTAAAGAGAAACAAGCACAGATGAAAACTGCAGGAGTTACGGATTATTCCGTACAGGTTTTGTTAACACTAGAGAAACTACCACCGCAACCAACTTGAGTGGCATTTGGTCAACAAGTCTTATGATCCTCTTGGCACAACTATTTTGTCTTGACAGAAATTCCCAGCAGAGCTTGTAATACTGTGCGCTTTAACATCTCGTAGACAGTACTGACAGACCCAAGCCCAAGAACAACCGACACACTGTACTGCATCTCACTCAAGCGCGTATTTACTACCCAACAAGGGCCTGGTTTCACTGGAGGTCTTCATGGCATTTATGAGTTACGTGGTATATTACAGGAAATTCAGCTAACTTTCCCTCACACAACCCAAAACAGCATCCCGCAAAATTAAATTCTTCACATACATATACCTGACACAGAAAGAAAGGAAACATTCTGAGCATGGGTTATATTGGTCTGTGAATAAATTATACATAAATTCATTTATTACCTAATGCAACCATAAATAAAGAAACTGTTATCTTATTAGCTCAAACTAGGAATAAAAGGTATTTAGGGTATTCTCCAAGTGTTCAGGAAACAGATTCGGTTAATTTTGTTCTAAACATTCACAAAAGTGCTACTGGGAATTTAGCTCCCTGCATAGAACTGATCAAACAGACAGTGAGCAATCAGAAACTCTTAAAGTTCATCTGGCTTTGATTATATTCACTCTTCTTGATGGACCAGAAAAGAAAAGCTTCATTATGTCCAACTCAGTAGGCAATTTTGCCACCTACTTGGAAAGGATACTATTGCTACCTGCTGCAGAAACCATGCGCAAAGGGTTTTTGCTCAGAATTGCTCCGAATACACATTACTGCATAAGGGCAGCGAAGAGCCAGGCATAACACAAGTAAAATAACTCAAGATTTTGGCACGTTATGAAATATTCCCACTGAGATACAGGTACACAGCTAAAACTGGAAGAACCGGCAAGCACGTTTTGGCATCTCCAAAATGACAGCAATCCCCCTCTAATTTTCCAAGTAGTTACAACAGGGTTAAAATATTTGTGCTTTGCCAGACTTCTTTGCTGAGATACATACCCAAACCAAGGGGTTAAGGTGAGCCAAAGCACAGCATTCCAGATAAATAAACAGCTAAAAATCCACTCTCCCCAAAGTCAGGACAAGCAGGCATTTGTGTAACTTGTGTTTGCTTCACCTTTGGGTTATGGGACCACATGAGAACAAGCACGTACTGACATATTGACTTAGCTACTCATTAAGAAAAAGCATTCTTCAATCCCAATTGCAAGCGATTGTGAAGCTTTGCTTAAAGTAGTATTTTAATTTCGGTATCCTAAGGAAATACACGGGAAAGCTAATAAAGAAGGAAAAAAAAGAATCTAAGATATATTTAAAACTTGTACTGCTAAAGCAAGAACAAACAACGTAATGTTACTGTCGCAGAAGCAATGAAAATACTAATGTAAAAAAATTTGCAATTAATTTTTAAGAGTACTTGAAATAAAATTAACTATCTTACAGGTCACATCCTGCAGAACTCTCTGGATTGAATGAGAATTTTACTTGATTTAAAACTTTTAAAAAAAAAGGATCCCTGATAACCAGTATTTACCTTAAAATGCAGGTAGATGCTTGTAGCGTAATTGAAAAAAGTGTCAGATTCCTTACTACTACAGTGGCCCTTAAATGTGTTTAAATATTTGTTCACAGATCCTTTACGGAGCACCCCAGGTGTAAAATATTTCTAGAGCTAGAAAATTAAGAATATGCATTTATCAGACTTTTTTTTTTAAAGGTTCTCTATAGAAGCTTTGTGTATCTTTTCTGCAAATACGTACGCAAGTTATGTGGAAGTCATATTTTCTGGGCACCCAGGCGTCAGGAGCTTTTGGGATTTTCACAGCATATTTGCTTTCAAAATACCTTTGAGAATCCTCCAAGAAGCCTATCTAGGCAACAGAACAACTGAGTTATTCCTGGTCGGCCACAAAAATTGCAGAGAATAATAAAAGACCGGTACACCTGTCCATGGACTGGGCTCGGCAAACACCTGGGGCTGGGCACCACATAGCACCAAGGGTTTAAAACCAGTATTTTCCCCATTCCCATCTCAAACATTTTGGGAAAGCCATAGCTCCAGGCTCTGGTTCCTCTTGCAAGTCCTAGGAAGTGCGAGGGGTTTGGAGAAGGGGCCAAGGAGTCCCCTTGTGGCCAGGGCTCTCTCTGTGTCACCTCCATCCACCCAACGCCTGCGTCAGAAAGGGATGTGGCAGGGATACGGGTGGCAGAGCAGAGGCAGGACCTAAAAAAGCAGCTCCTTTCGTTCAACTCCAGTTGGCCAAACCCAGGATTGCTCCTGGGCTGTACCGATGCGCTGTGACCAGCTGAAGGGGAAGGTTGTTTCCAGTCCAGTTTCCCCATCTCAACCCTGCTGGTTACCGAGGAGCCAGTGTAAGAACAAAACTCTGTATGTATGTGAAATTCAGGCAGATCAAAACACAGCCGGAGGGAGAATCCAGCCCGGGCTGCGCTGAATAGGCTGCACAGAAAGCTGAGTACACAGAACAAGCTTCCTCACATAAGAGACACAAACTTAAGCAGCTGAAAGTTTCTATAGGTAAAAAGTTCATTACCACAACTTAACTGGAAACTGCCTTTGAGAATAAAATACATTAGTTAAACCTGAGATTCTGGCCAAATAATTTAAACTACGCTAGAGGAGAAAGCTCATTCCCACGCTTTCCAAATACCAGCTCTTCTTTCAGCTCAGCAGCATCAGCCCTGGGACTCTTGGTTTGCCAGCCGCCACGGTTTCATACCCAGGTGGACATGGGAACACGTGCAAGTCTTTGTCATCTGGATCTATGGCAACTGGGATAACGAGGGACAAAAGAGAGAAGAGCAGAGCTTCCAAAATCAGATTTTCCCACTACTTCTAAGACGTTTTAGAAGGGACGGAGCACCCAGAAGCCTTCGTTCAGTCTCCCAGGGGACCTGGGTTACAGATCGTTACCTGAGCCACCAACTCACTGCCGAGCACAGCATCTGCTTGGCTGGGGCCAGCCGAGAGCCACAGGGAAGAGAGGGAGCTGGCAGAAGAACTCTACACCGCTTTCCAACCCATGTCAGGGAAACCCCACTTCAGTCCTAATTAATCTGCCATGATATGCAAAGCAATTTCCCGCCACGAGCATCTTTCCGACGAAGACCCCGGCAGCTGAGCTGACAGAAGCTGCTGCGGGCAAGGGACTGGTCTTACTCCCTCCTCCCCGCTCCATCCCTGTGGTGCCGCTTCCTTTTTTTGAACCAAACATCCTCGCCAGCTAAAACCTTTACAATAAACTACAATTCAGCACACATTCCAGGCAAGAAATGTATGTGCAGCTTTTCAGATGTGCGTCCCGCGCCCTCCCCCAGCAGCAGGAGGTTCTTGTACGCAAGAAAGAAATCACGCTATTATTTCTAAATGTCCTGATACACAAGAAATTCTCTTAGAAAGTAAAAAAAAAAAAAAAAAAACCAAAACAAAAAAAGCCCAAAAAGGATTACAATGAAGTCTTTATTCTTGGTGTCGTGTAAGCAAACAGCAGGCAAATGTGTTAAAGAGGAAACAGGAAATTTTTATTGGAAGCAGCTTTATTTGTTAGTCCGTTTCACAAAGCAGGCCTCCACGCTCAAATCAAGGGTAGGAGTTCCTTTTGTGTATGGTTGGGAACCATTAGTCCTTATTTACCCACTTCCTGGGGGGTTAGGACGACCCAATTCTTCCCCAAACTGGTAAGTGAAAAGTAGAAACTTCTAACTTCCTTTTTGTTTAACTTTGGTTAATCTTGGTTCCTGGCCCTGCAAGTTTGCAGGTTTAAAACGTCATAGCGAAAATATCTCAATTCACACCTTGTTTGATCCTGCAACTGCAGGAGGGAGAACTCTAAGATGTCTATAGTCTTTCATTGGAGGATGTCTTCCTTCCTCTAGAAAATAAAACCCGCAGAGTTTGATGTTGCAGTTATGCCCTTTGAGAAAAAAAATAATCATAGCAGTCTAGCTAGGATCAGTAAGAGCTATTAAAAAGTTAGAAGGGTTTCTGTTTTCCTTTTCCTCTTCTTCCTTGCTTTTTGCTGCCATGCGACCATACAACTTAAGCACCCCTTCCCTCAGCGTCTTCAGGACAAGGTGCCAAGCAGATGTATCTTTGTACAGTCATGTGTTGGCTCCATTTTCACCTAAGTGCTAAACATCATACGAACAGTTCTTCCAAGCAGATGGTTTCCTCCTGCCTCAACTCAGCCACCTTTATAGCCATATTAGCACCTCCACACACCAGCTCCACTCATCTCACCTTTTGGCTCTGTTAAGAGATCAGATTGTAAAAATCTGTAGCGGGACTGGTCAAATCAATGCTGTTAAAATCACATTTCAGCAAAAATGGGCTTCGTTGCCGAAGGTCCACTCCAATGCCATACGTAATAACCATTTTGTTTAGGGTTCTTTTTGGTCTTAATTTTTGACCAGGTGATTTTAGTTTAGAAATTCACTATTTCCTTTTCTCAGAAGAAAGAAAGAAAAAAAAAAAAAAAAGAAGTAAAAATTGAATACAAAACAACCTTCCCGAATTAGCTTACAGGAGAGAGTCTCTCCCATGGGATGCAGAGTCTGATTTCTCACCATGGCAGCTGCAGACGAACCCGACTGCTCCTTACTGCAATGCATAAAACTACCTGCCTGTTTTCTAAGGCACGGATGGAGCAACACAGACAATTCTTTCCCATCCAGGACCGATGCTCCAGTTTAATGGCTGCAAAAGGGCTTGCAATGCTCAGAAATTTGTCCTCTTTTTTTCTGCCTGTATCAGAAATTGCCTGTTGCCATATGCGTCCCTCTGAAATTTCTGCCGCTTGGCAAAATTTGTGTTCAACTGCAAAACACTGTCCTGAGCTATTAAGAAGCTTGAGATCATTTAGGATCATATTTTTTAAGACCAGCTGTGGTATATATGAGAAATATTCTTCTCTGGATAGAATTCCACTGCCGAAGTACAAGCAATCATTTTTCCAAGTGCTTGAATTACATCCCTGACATGTGAACTGTGGTCCCAACGCTAGACGTGATCCCGCTCTTCCAGCCCCTCCGTCTCTAGATACATGAACACGGATGTGAAATCTGAGACAATCTAGGGAAAGAAAAAAAAACCTGCACTATGGCAGCTGTCTACAAATGAGCAGGCCAGGCACCAAAAATGATAAATCAGTTCTGGGCAATGTCATATGCCTGCAGCCCTTTAAAGTTGGGGCAGTGTGACTTCCTAAGAGTTAGCCTGCTATGCGTCCGTGGCCTCAGATGGTTTTCCCTTTGAAGATATGTGGCTGCAGCTTGAAAATAATTAAATTCCTTTTCATAAGTCTGGTTTTTCTCAAACCTATATAGTAAAATATTCCTTAGGCAGTATCATTATCTTAGCGCTCCACACCTTTCAAGAAAGCAGCACGTAGCAAGAAAAAAACCGTAATTAATGAAGAACAGCATTTTATAAGGATAATGCCCTTAAAACAAACACAGGAACTTGGTGAGTTTGTCAATAAACATTCAACCACTAAAAGCTTGAGAATTCTGAAAATCCCATTAAAAGCTCTTGCCAAATTTCTAACACGGTTGGAATCTCTTTTTATTCTAAGAGAACAATCCAATCTTACACCGCTATCCTAAAATACCAGTTTGACACGTTCAGCCCACGAAGGATTCATTTCTGGATGAACCAGTGAGTCCGAGAGAATAACAGGCCTGACTTTTGAACTGATGGTGAGCTTGCAGGTTTTGAAGTGAAAGCCAAACACCTTCCTGAGAGGGTCCCTTTTCTCCTGTCACCTTTAAAGCGTAACGTACATTTTGCAACAGCAGCTGCCCATTGTGATGTGCTCCTGTATCTCACTGTGCTTCTAACTACCTTCCACAGTCAAACGATACACGTTATGATCTCCATGTAATGCTGCGTGCCTCAGCAGTCAATTCAAGCAGATACGGATGCACGCACAATTTGAAAAAAAATATTTCTAACCAAGAACTCTCTGGGGGGCAAAAAAGACAAGTTCTTGAAAGAAACCATATATGACACCAAATATATATACTGTTTTCTAGTCATAAAAACCCTAGAAAGAGGTGGTGGTGCAGAATGGTACTCAAACATTTCTCAACTATGTGATGACGACCGAAGAAACACTCTCCTTGTGTTCCTGCTGGCTTTGGGTTAAACATGGGGATGGTTTTTTCAAGTTCTGGAGCCTTGCAGCAAGACAGTAACTATGCTGCTGGTGTTATGTATAAACCACAGGACACTGGGAGAAGAAGCAGAGTATGTTTGGAATTTGTGTGGGAACAGATGAAGAAGTAAGGAAACAGATGTTTAAGATCATATATTGATATTTTCTCTGAAGAAAATCAGGAAGCTTGAACACCATTTTTTTTTTTCCAGCAGAGCTTTTGGAAAGAGCAAATGGCTTACTTCCACTGATGGGGTTATAAGTTGGATTATCTCCTTAATCATGAAAGCCAAATTAAAATAATTATATATATTTCTATATATATATCTCCGACTGGTTTGCAAAACATCCACATAGGTGTATGTTGGCTGTATGTAATTTCCCTCCCTACTAACTGTACCAGGTTACACAATACAGCAGCTTTAATTGCTCACCAATCCTCTTGGCAAGCACAGGAAACACAATACCGCTTTTGTGAATCAAAATCTAATTACCTTGAATGTCCTTTTCATAGTCTTCAGCACATTGAAATCACTTCAAAAGTTTTTCAGCTCAAAAGTTAGCATGAAAGACAGCATTTGATGAAAACACTTAAAATGTTCAGTGACTGAGCCAACACTTGCTGAAATCAATGGGAGCCTCCATGAATTTCAGAGGAATAAAGCCCATCCCAACATGGATCCCATGAGTCTCTAAAATCCAACATGACTTTTTTAGGAATAAGGGTGATCAGTTTCACAGTTCTCCTCATTATTTTTACCCCCAAAAATATTTAAAATGAGACTTATGCTTTCTCTAAGGCCAGTCATGCTGTGAGCCCCATCCCAAGCGCGGGGAGCATCCCTGGGGTTCATCAGAGCTCAAGGAAGGGCAGTGCCTGATGGCAGAGGGGCAGAGATGGCACAACCACCATGCCCAAGAGCATGGAGGTCCTCCCCTCCATTGAGAGGACCTGGAGCAACTGTTACACTCAGAAAAGCATCAAAGCAGCATAATTTCAGGATTTAATACAGGAATAAAGGATATTCCCAACATCTCTGTCAAGCACTTTCCCTATACATTCCATAACAGATTGCAGTTATTGCTTATTTTCACACTATTACGTATGTTTCTAATTGCCCAAAGTCAGCTGCGTTGCTTCCCAATTTGCTGAAGACTGTGGGAAAGCATGTTCTTGGACATAAAAGAACCATCACAACTTCTGGTTCACATTGTAAATCGTAATTTATTCCTAAATAGTTTTGGCATTTTGAGCATATACAGGAGGATTAAGAAAGAAATTTAGAAAACAACGCAATATAAAGTTAAAAACTAACTTTGTTTAAACAGAAAACCAAAGCTTCATATGGCAATTTTCCTGCCAAAGAACGGTTCTTTTTATAGATTAAAGATGGTCTTCTCCCATTTGTTTTTAAGAAGGTTCACAGATGAAGAGGAACAAGATGTCAAGCAACTTGAGAAAACCTTAAGAAATAATTGGGCACGTGGATTATTTATCTGGCCTGATTAACACAGGGTGGTCTTGGAGGAGGATTATTTGGAGCAGAGAAAGCAGTTAGTCAAATCCTCTGAAGGAGGTCATGTTGACAGATTCCAGAGTGAGAAACGAATCCTCCTCCAAAGACTGAGAAACAGAAGATGGCTTTAACCTTCTCTTCTCTCAGAAATGACTTGGTTAGAATGACCTTTGGGAACATACTGAAGGGCAAACATTAACCATTGCTACTCCCAAGCTCAGCCTAATATTCTTTCATTGCACCCTGCCTGCCAGCTAGTAAACTTGCACACTGTATGCAAAGCTCAAATCAAAGGCTCATTGAGCTCCAGAAGGAGGCCAAGGTGAATAGATCCAGCATGACAGATACTTTGTCTAAAAATGCCCAAAGTCTGGGCTACCTGTTCAGATCTAAGAAATAATAATGGTGTAAGAGCCGATATGAACTGTCTCAACAGTTTACACAGAGGAAAGCAGATTTTATACAGACAGTTACTTCTTCTAGCTCGTTAAGCCTGAACCTCAAAACCATCTGCACACGTAAGAAGAACCATATGGAAGCACTACCTTTGCATCGTAACCATTTAGTGCTTGCCTCACTGATGACCCAGTCCCCAGACTGCACCCCGTGTGGATGATACAACACGAGATACAAAATACCAGTGGCAGTGAAACAGCCCGGCATAAAGCTGGTGGTCTCCCAGCCTGTTGTCCCTACATCAAAACTAAGGATGCAAACGTGGATTTTCCCAAAGCAAATATTACTATGAACTTCTTCTCTCCAGATATTTCAG
Source organism: Chroicocephalus ridibundus (assembly GCF_963924245.1). NCBI lineage: Eukaryota > Metazoa > Chordata > Aves > Charadriiformes > Laridae > Chroicocephalus > Chroicocephalus ridibundus. The sequence goes on from NC_086288.1 coordinate 73,069,948, forward strand.
ACAGTTGTATTCTGTCTGTGATCCTGCACACTTGCAAATGCTTTTCTCGGTACCTGACCTAATGGTCACACCTTTCAACTTTACCTTTGGGGATAAGGGAATGGTCTAGATACAGCAGAGCCATGGCAATGGTCCAGGCACTGCAAAGCCAACGCAACACTGCAAAAGAAAGCAGAGAGACTATGTATGGAAAGAAGAAGGGAAGTTAAAATGGTTCATGAAGCTTTACTCTGGAAAGTTTCCTGTATCTTATAACGCACAGGAAATCTGTTACCAGAGGCACATCAGAGACATGTCTCTGCTACCAGAGGCAGAGGGAAGGGTGGTCAGCAGAGCATCCAGTTTTGTGGATCCACAGGGTCGCAGAAAGACCACCCCCAAAACGCAAGAATGTAGGGGGGTGTACTTTTCTTAATCCCAAATTTTCAGCAAATGGCAAGAATAGGTTGGGGAAGGTCAAACCGTGTCCACCGCTGGCTTCAGCGGATGTCTTTCATGCATCTCCCCAGGAGGCGTTCTTTGCACAGACCGAGATGAGCATTTGAGTGGACACTTTTAGATAAATATAAAATAAATATATTTAAGACCAAGCCTAAGGAATTCTGCACCATTTTGGGCTTTAAAAAAAAAATGTCCCTGCCATAAGTGGGTCATCATATTGTGTCTTCATTAGAAGAGAGATCGGGTAATATTTTACCTGATCCAGTCTCATCTAACACAGTCCTTCTCAAGGGAAACAAATCCTGGTCAATATTTGAAAGAACATTCATGCTAACAAATAACAATGCTTAGCATGCTCTTCTAAAGACAACGAAATACTTCAGAAAGATGTGTAGTATTACCTGTGACTTTCAGGTAATGAAACTCAGTGAATTAAGTCATTCTTGACTTCATTTTACTTCTACCAGTTATGTCAATGGTATAGTATACCAAGAGGCCTGTGGCAGAATAAGTGCCCAGTGAAAAGAACCAGAAAGCTCCAATCACAGCCCAGTCCTGCGCCCCTTTCATGAGACATGCTCATCCTTGTTGTAAGACAGACCTCTTTTTTTTTTTTTTCCTCCTTAAAACAGGAGAAGGGGGGGAAATAGAACAGAAAATGAAAAGGAAAAAAGAAAAAAACTTGGAAAAAACTTCGGAAACCAAAAAACACGCAAGACAATCTTGATACCTGCACCAATCAGAATTACTGATGGCATAGGTACAAGCAAGAAATATGCCTGGAATTGCTGAAATTAACAAAATTACTGGCTATCTACACTCATCACTAGAGAGGATATAGTGCTTTGTAGTTCATTGACCCAGGGAAATACCAAGGATGAAACTGTAAGCAGAACAATATAATACCCAATGAAGATATATAAATTTTATAGGGGCATCATCTCTTTACTCAGTGGAGATCAAACCAGCAAGTTTTCTGTGAACTGCAGATCACTTGATTGCTGTATTTCTATAATATGCACAGGAAGGAAGGGGAAACATCTGAAGTTATTTTTATTTCCCCAAGTCTTCTGGCTATACTGTATGAATGCGAGGGTGGGTCTGGCATTGTCTGAAATGTGTCAGGGTCCTTTTGCATAGCCTCATTTCCTTCTTCCTGTTGCTAGGAAGGATAGTTAAGCATGAAAAGCTCTTGTTTACAGTACAGGACCATCCTGTTAAGCACATGAGTTCTCTTCCTCCATCTCCTTTTAACCAGCCAAGGGTGCAGTTGTGTTTATGCTGAAGCCATCAGCAAAACTCCAATCAGAGGGGAACTGGAAGAGAAGTTTGAATCTCTAAAGAAGCCCAAACATAACATACTGTGGTATTCTCACCAGCAAAAAACTTTATCATGCAAACTGCATCTCTAAATATTTGCAGAACTCATAAATTCACATGGCTCAAACAAACCATTGCCTAGAATGTAATGAATTAGAAGAACCAGGAAAGTAAAACCAAGTCACCTCTCATCTCCTTCTAGGAATCCAAATATAAACATTCGAGATTAGTACAGAAGAACAACGGCAGTACCTTTTTCCTGCCCCCACCAGAGGCAAAATACAAGGGGTACTTGTGAGTTTCCACGACCAGCATCAGTCTTTCTCTCTGGCCCAGCAAGGGCAGCTGCAGAACTGGCTGGGAAGACCCTGGCTGAAGAATTAAAAATCCTGGACTGAATCTATACAACTGAGATTCAAAACCCAAATAAAACCATGACAAGATACATCCCTCCTTTTAACTACCACTTAGAAATTAAATTTAACAATAGCTCCCTGGTGTTTAAAACAATGTATCCGCACTTCCTTTTGATAAAAAAACCTCTCAATTAACAAACCAAGTTATTTTAAAAGAAGAAAAAGAGATCAGGAAGTCCCAGAGGTTACAAAAAGTAGCTCCAAATGCTTTGATTCCTATGAACTTGCAGATGAAAGGGATCTTCTTAAAACAATACCTACGTATACTGTTGCATATACATATATTCCATACTCGGAGAATCTCAGCCCTAATCAGGATCCCACAGGCAAACTGAAGGAGCAACCCAAAACCATTTGCTAGGGAGACATGGATCCCACTTCCTGGCCACCTCAGCCTTTCTCTTTTTTGTTGTTTCTACCGGGAGACGGGGATCAGGATGCCTACAGGACATCAATAAGGATACCTGGAAGACGAGATAGCAGGCTACAGCTGCGGAATCAACAGCAGCGCCTAATACCAACTGTGCGCGCTGTCGGCCAGCAGTAGCCTGGTTGCCAGACGGATGCTGAGTCCATCTGGCACCGAACTGTTGATAGATTCATACTCTGAGGCTCGTATGAAACCTGCTTATCTATTAATCTTCCTGAAGTTCACTACAAAAAGCCTTAAAACTTAACCTGACTCAGAGCATTTTTACTGATTTGCTGCTGGGGATTTCTCAGTCAGGGCAGGGCAATTCAAACAGATCACACTAACTCCTGTAAAAAAAAAAATAAAAGCATCTATAATTGATGTCTAAAATAAAATTACATTCCCCACTCTTTCAATTCACATGGTTAAGTACTATGACACATCAGGCAGAACCTTCTGGCTTAGTTAAATACTTCGTTTAAATGTAGTTATTTCTTCCAGTGAAAGAGAATTTTCCCAAAGAGAATGGGGGGGATGGTGGGGGGGGAATTGTTGTGCGAAAAGTGCCCTTGACTGGCAATAGTGCTCATTAGGCTAATGACAACACACCGCTCAACAACTTCACAGTTATGGTGGAAGAAAGTCATGGGTGGGTGTTTGTAGGAACGCGGAGGGTGAGAGGGGAGGTGAGACTGCCCGGCTGGAGAAGAGCATCGCTCTTCTGTTCTTCGGGAGAAGGGGGCGGCGGGGGGGTCGATCCCGGCTGGCAGGAGGTGCCGCTCCTCCACCGGGATCAAAGCCGCCGGGGTGACACCAGGGCTCGCCACCGCCGCACAGAGCGGGGGAGCCACCGGGCTAATTACGGAGAACTTCAAAAGAAACTCTACGTCTCCCGGCTCGCAAGGACTCCCGTAAAAAAAAAAAAAAAAAAAAAAAAGGAAAAAAAGGAAAAAAGGAAAAAAAAGGAACAAAAAGGAAAAAAAAGGAAAAAAGGAAAAAAAAGGAAAAAAGGAAAAAAAAGGAAAAAAAAAACCGAAACTCCAAAAGAGAGATGGCCAGGGTGCCCTGAAAAAAAGGCAAAAAAAGAAAAAAAAAAACCGAAACGCCAAGAAAAGAGATGGCCAGGGTGCCATGCACAGAAGTAGACCGCATCCTGCGCGCCGCTCCGCGCCCCCTCCGCGCTTTCTCTCCCGCGGGTATTAACCCTTTCGGCGCTCCCCCGCCGGCAAAAGCCCCCCAAGGCTCTCACCTGGGGCTCTGCACCCCCGCCAATACGGACGGGGGCGAAAGACCCGCGGCTGGGGACGCACCGCACACCGCGCACCGCACCGCACCGCGGGACGCGCAGCCGCCACCGCCTTCTTCCCCCCCTCCACGGGTCAGAGCCCGAGCTTACGTGTGAGGATCATGGTGCCTCCGCGGGGCTGCCTTCCTCCCTGCCTTCCTCCTCGGAACTGGCCCCCGGCGCGGAGGAGCGGCCCGGCCCGGCCCAGCCCCCGCCCCCCGCCCCGCTCCGCCCGGCCCCCGCCCCGCTCTGCCCGCCCCGCTCCGCGCCGCTCCGCAACCCCCTGAGGCGCGGAGCGTTTCTGGGGGGGGGGGGGGGGGGGATGCTGAGCCGAAGGGAGCCGCGCAGGGTGGGCGGGGGCGGGGGGGGGGAGATGCCGGTGCGAAAAAGGGTGGCGAAAAGCGCTGTGAAACGGTTCAAATGCCCGCACATCATCAAAGGCTGGAGCTGGATGGAAACCAACAAGCGGTGTCCCTGTGGGGACCACAGCACCGCCACAGGCATGGCTTGGGGACAGGGAAGCAAAACCTGGCTTCATAGCTCTGCGCCTGGGAGTCACTCCCTACGCCGTTTTCTCCCCTGTTTATTTCTGCCCTGTATATTCCCCGCTTACTGCAGGGGGGCTGGACTAGATGACCTTTAAAGGTCCCAACGCATTCTATGATTCTATGATTCTATTTCGTGGGGATTGTTCGAACGCTTATTTCTCGGTTGACGCTCGCATTCCAGGCTTTAAAAATGGCACAAAAAATCCCAGCTGCCAAACTATCAGCAGGTAAAAAGAGTACTGCGAAATTTTGAAAATATCTGGGTCCCATCACAGATTATGATTGGTGCGTTTGCTTCCAAGCCAACATCATATATTTTATACTTGCTGGTGTTTTTCTAAGATTCAGTTGTCGTTTCTGCTCTGTGTTCTGTCAGATATAGAGTATATATGGTGTGGTGCCTGAGCAGGCAATTTGCTGAAGAATAAACATCTCCCCCTTCTATAGGCTGCAAACTGTGGCCAGTTGGCTATTATAGTGTTGTTTCTGGAAACCCCTACACAGCTCTAGGTCATTAATTTACTTTAATAGCCCAGAAGAGGCTGGAACTGCGCTATATCTTCGAGCTTGACTTTACATATGTTACCTGCTTAATCAATTACCTCTTCGTATCCAAACGCTCCAGGTCTTTTTGGCACAGCCACATTTACCTGCATTTTTGAATGCTTCTTGTAAGGCACCCACATATATGTTTACAAGGTGGGTCAGGCCCCTAAAATGCGAATTCTTAACTCTAACAGAAGGAAGACAGACATATGCTACGCCCCAGCTGTTGAACAGACAAGGTAACCCCGGTCTAACTGGCTTTCTGTCTGTATTGTCTAGACTTTTTTTTTGCACTTGATAGACTAGGATGCGACAGAATAGTCATGACAGGAGATGGAGAACGCTGGTTACGCACCGTGTGTGATTTTCAGAGTCCGAATTCTAGAAAAGAGAGAAATTGTTTCTCCAATAAGCATCCTCAAAAGGAAGGGGGAAAAAAAAAATCCAGAGCACGTAGAAAAGCATGCTGGTACTAAGGCGTTTCCATCACAGTGATAATGCTGGAACCAGAAGACCACCGCGAGTCAAGTTAATACCTTGTAAAAAGCAGGGTTTATTCCTGTAAACACGCACTGCCTGGGCTGTTTCCTGGACCAAGCCTGCATCTCTGTATGGGAAGCTTTTGTATAGGACCCACAGGAAGATTTTGAAGAGGGAGAGAACGGACTTTTACTCTGCAGAAAAAAGTGGGAAGGGTTTGGAGGACCTGGCAGTGTGAAAGGGAGCTGAAAAAAGCTAGGAACGAGAGGAGGAGACGTGTGTGGCAGTGAAGTAAAATACGAAGTGAAAAGGTTGTGTGATAGATGCAAACCAAGAATTTGAAGTCAGAGAGTTTTGTCTGAGGCTTCTGAAAGAGGTGACGAGATCAGTGAATACTCAACAAATGTGGCCCAGACACGGAAGATGGGAAGCTCTCGGTAGTTACATCAAGGGTTATCAGTCCCACCTCTACCACTTTGTAAAATAGCGAATGAATGATGATGCTGATGATAAAACACCATGTTTGTGCTTTAGTTCAGCTTTCCTATTCTGCTGGCAAAGCTAATCGGCTCCCACAGCAAAGGAGGAATCTCCATCCTCATTTAGTCTTTGTGGATTCCCTCAGCAATGTCCGAACCAGTGACTTTTGTGATGGAGCAGCCTGTCTGCTGGGATCATCGCTTTAATAGATGCCGGAGGATTATCACTGACCTGGATTAGATTCTTGCTGGCAATCTGAAAGAGAAAGGCTTTGATTCTAAGTTTCTTATCAACCCTAGAAGACACGCAGTCTCTCTGGCTTGCATTTTAACTTGGAATTCTATAGGGCTACTTAAGCGGGCATGTTCTTGGAGCTGAAAAGCAAGGCACCGGGTGTCGCGTTCGCTGTAAAACGTGCTCAGAGGAGCATTCCACCTGAGGCATGGGTGTTCAGCAGGCCGCAACCCCCCTCATCGCTCACCCGCCTTTAAAGAGCGTTGTGAAATCGGTGGAGCCTTTAATATTTTTATTTCTTTATCTCTCTGGCTATTCAAAGAGCAGTGAGCTGCCTGCCAGCGACGCGGCGCGGCAGGATTTTAGGAGCAGCCTGCCTAAGAGGATTGTTTCTGTGGAGTACTGTTATCCTTAATGCAATCAATGAGCTCTCGCTGGATGGTGAAGTAATTGTAAAGGACTGCCCGACAGGCACAATTATTCACTTTAAAAGGTGAATTCTCCTTCTGTTGTCACTGCATAAGGGAGTGATTCGCAGGACTGGCATCTAATAATAAGGACTTGATTGTCCTCTGTTTTCCCTCCCAGGCCCAAATGCCTTCATGGTTAACTGTGCCCTTCCCATCCTTTTTCCTCGAAATAGTGCAGCACACAGAGAAGTCCCGGTTCGTAATTAGTCAACTGACCTGCTGGTACAAACCCAGGATTGTCAGACACACGATTGCAATGCTAAATGCCAGTATTAATATCCTCTTCGCCACCGCATGATAGATGATAGAGCCGTTTCGGCCCGAGTTTCCAGGCCTCTGGCTCTAGGCTCGGATTCCTTCTCCGCTGGGATATTTGTCTTCAGCATTTCCACAGTCCAAAGGACCTTCATGTTCCAACCATTGTCAGCGAAATAATTAAGTTTGCGTTTTCTAGCACTTGACTTTACTGAGAAGTAATTATTTTAAGGAGTCTGTAATTGTTCGGGCCTCTTGACAAGGAGTGTTTGCACTATCACTTCTCAGAGATAAGCGGCATTAACAGCCCATTGCTTTCAGGGAAGGAAAACTATTGTTTCACCTACTGGAGAATCACAGAATGAAGGAAAGCATCTTTCCAAAGTACTTTTTAACGAAATACATAGTAAAGTCATTATATTGCATAAACACAGGCACTGATCTACTGCTTGTAATTGACGGGCTCTCTGCTCCAGAAGTCTTCCTTTAGAAATAAGCAGTATTAAGAATACTACTTGTATTCAATCCCAGGCAACATGTAGGTTGTTTTTTTTTTATTTTTCTTTCTTTTAACAGTAAATAATAAAGAAATCTAACTTTGCCTTATTCTTTGTGGTGCATATAACTGACTATTTTAAAAAGAGGGATAAGCGAGCTCTATACTTTTGTCTGCTTTTGAATGCCCTCAAACACCATGAGTTCAACAGTTCAGACTGAAAATGAAATGACCAGGTTCACACTGTACTTAAAGAAAGCTCTATTATATGGAAGCACAAAAGGAAGAGAAATAAAAACTGATTATATAAGTTGAGAAAGAGACAATTTGTTAAAATATAAATACAGATAAACTGAAATAGGAGGAGGAGAGAAAATAAATATTTTCATTCCATATTAAACAGAAGGTAAACTCCTTAGCTTACATGGGATACCATTGGTTTATAGGAATTGGTGGAGATGTAGAGTATCTTTTCCATATTGTGTTTAAGATGCTGTCACTGGTGGTGATTTATTTTTTGAAGGCTGCGGGATTTTCTACTGTTAATGGCTTTGCCTTCCCTTCAATTAAAAGCTATACTTTTACATTAAAAAAAGTGATTCAACTTTGGAAAAATAACCAATTGAATTTAACTTTCAAGAAAGTAGGGAAAGCGGATTTGGGTAAACTAACCCTTATTTAGAAGAAGTGCTAGAGGAGGGTAGTCAGACTTTCTAACCTGTGATGAAGGCTCAGAGATGATCCAGAGTAAATATATAGCTCGTGGCATGCAGAAAAATCCTCCTTCCTTTTACTCCAGAAATTCAGAATAACTGCTCATTTACTGATAAAGACTTCAAATAGATATTACAGAATGATCGAAAGATGAACACTTTGGTGACGGTGTATAATGGAGCAGGGTATATATCTCAGCATTGTGCTCCTTGGGAAAGAAGAGGTTTTTTTCAGACCAACGCTCTTGTTTTCATTCTGTGTTCATGTGGCCGCAGCCACAGGATATACATTACTAGATCAACCAGCTCTTCCCTCCTCTATTTTAAGCAAATGGATTTTACCTTCCACCTTTAAAACCACCAATTTCCAAGGCATTCTAATGGTAAGATGCTTTTTTTTCTAAAAATCTCACTCTGTCTTCATGCATGACCTCCAGTCTGATGAAGGAAAAAAGGTCAGCTTTCACAGAGGGACAACAGTAACCTTCATGAAGACAAGATGTAAGATGCAAGTTGCCCACTAAAGGAGATGAAAACTGAAAGACTGGTGCCTTAAACATGTCAAAACAGTGGTTAAAAATTGGTTTGTGAAGCAGCTGTGTTGTTACAATATACATGAGATGCCAGACTTTTCAGCACGATACCCTGGGACAGACCATGTCAGCCATGCGCTGCCCGGCTGGGGTTAACAGGAGTAGAGGGGAAAGAGAGAAAGTTTTCTTTATTTTTATTATTATAGTAACTAAAAAAATTATGAACAATGAAAAATTTCCTTTCAAGAACAAAGTCTTTCTTACTTCTATCTTGTGTGATCCAAGGCTTTTTAGTTAAACGAACTCTATATTCATTAAACTTATTTCCTCTGGAGGAAATAGGCACATGCATCCACCTGGACCAGTTGACCCACTATGTGAAAGACTGCTGCTGTTTTAGCCTTGGGGAATCTCCAGGACTCAGGAAATAATTTTAAACCCATGACTCAATAAAGCACGATAACTATGGCAACTAGAACACATACGCTGTGATGGCTAATTTCACCTCACCATTCATCGGGGGAGGTACTGCCTTGATACTATAGCCTGGAGAGGAGCTATTGTTAATGTAATGTGAAGGTACAGGGACAGGGAAGGAGGAAAACACATGTTAATAAGGCCAGTGAACAAAGCCAGGCCAGATTCATAATCCTTGTCGGTCCTGTTCTTGACAGAGCACTAGACTGACACTCGAAATATCTGCAGTCTTGTCCTGTTTAGACTTATTGGGCAGCCTTGGTCTATCTGTTTCCTTTCTCATACTTCATTTTTACCTAGATAAAACAGGGAGAATAATACGTGCCTCTTCTGAAAGCCCTTGACATGGACTGCAGAAAGTGCCGTATGAGATGATTACGCTGATACTGTGCCTAGTAAAAAACCTCTTGCAGGCTGCCAGTTTGATTGCGTCTTTTATTGTCCAAGCCCATGCTCTTGCTTATTGTAACTGAAAAACAGCTCACAGCAGCAATTACTTTGCGTTTTACTGGGAGGTGAGGTAGATGTCTACATGCAGACAGTTACTTAAGGGCACCTTAAGTAACTTGCTGGAGTGTCAACACCCATAATGATGTCTGAGGAAAGACGAGAGAAGTGGAGGGGGAAGCTAGCTGTCTTGCCAGCAAGAACAAACTGAGTCGGAGAAGATTTATTAGGTGTATATTACCCAGATAAATGTGATCCTGACTTGAATGAGAGCCAGCAATAGCAAGGGGAGAGGGTCAGGCAGAAAGAAGTGGCTGTTTGGCCTTCGTCAACAGATTCGAGACCTGACGGGGATTAGGAGGAGTAACAGAATTGTTGGGGTGTTCATTCGTCACTCTAAAATTTAGGATTATGGATTCTAAATGGATGGCCGGTTTAGCTGAAAAATGCTTCCTCCTCCTCCTCCCCCATGCTACATTTCTCTTTTTATGCCAGCACGTTGCAGAGAGTGAGAGTACTGTGTGGTATTATTTGTGGACATGATACCATACATAGAAGTGACTGACAGGTTAATAGGAGCTTGCATGTTTTAAAAACAAAGACACATATTCTGTTACATGACCACAAGAAAAAGAAACATGGAAAGCGGTTAGTTTGCTTTCATATTTCAACACTGTCACATTATGAAGGGCTACCTTTTTTCACTCTGCTTGTTTCTGAGGTTTTATTTTTGCCTTCATATCAGTTTACAAAGAGACACGGTAAATGAGTTTGCTCTTGAGAGAGCAAATCTCTTAAATCTAACCTTAGCCCAGAGCAGTTTTTAAATATCTAAATGTTGAATTAAAAAAATAAAAAAGAAAAAAGAGAGATTCTTTTACTATTCCTTATTACTGGGATAATATGAAAGAGCATTATTTTTACTAAAAAAAAATATAAAAAAATCAAGGTCCTCATATTCTGAAATGCCTTTTTTTTTTCATCAGACTTCAAAATGCAAGGAGAGGTAGCAGTGACTGGAGAATGCTTTTACTCTTTGTCCAGTACACCTGACAAACTGAGTCTACCTGGCTGTTATATTAAACTTTATAACAGTTCTGTCACTCAAGCAACAGAGCAAACTCTTCACTCACTTTCTAGTATTTTAAATCGAAAATGCAATGAAGCAGATTCTCTACTGGTGTAGATGGTGATTTTTGAAGCCTTTGGCTGCACAGTGATGTTCAAGAGCTAAGAAGCTGCCCGTGTTAACTCTGTTAAATACAATTTATTCTAGTGTAATGCAGATTTACCTTCCAGATAACAGGCTTACTTGTTCTACGTCAAACAATTCATATTTTTATACAACGCTATTAGTGTAGCAACAAATGCATCCTGAAGAACACCTTTCTTCCATCACCACCAAGTGTCCAGCTTTCCTGGGAATGTGATGTTCCCTGTGGGGATCTGACAAGTTGCATACACGGGACAGGTACAGCTCTGATGTTTTTAAAACCTTTTTGCTGTTGGATTCTTTGGGTCTTTTGTTTCTGATGGTTTTGCTGAAGACTTATTAACATATATGGTGGGTGGTACAAAACAATGAGCTTTAAATAGATGCGGAATCTAATTATTTCTTCATGGACCCCAGTTAAATGTATGAACAACATTATTTATAGGATGTGGTGCCAAGAAGGGTATGTATCATTTCTTGTCTTGTGCTTCTAAAATGAGAAGGATCTGTTCTGGGAAAAGCAACATGGGGGGGGGGGGGGTGGGGGAAGGGGAGCCTGATCGAGTTAACCTGCTTTTTTGTTTGATCACAACTTCAGAGAGTTCCAGGCAGCCAGGGACATACCTGTGCTAGGATCAATGGGGCAAGTGATTAACAGCGATAGGACGCCCTGCACCTTTCATGCTCAAACCAGAGCCTTCTCCTCTTTGAAACAAGAGCCTTGACATCACTCAGTAGAATTCTATTTCTCATGAGCAGCGTTAGAGTACAGAAATAGCGTCGTTTTTCTTTGTTGGGGAATCTTTATTTTTTTCAGATACAGAAAGTCTATTAAACCTCAAGATTAACAGTGTTCCTGGCATCTGATTTTTAGTCAGGAAGTATAAACAATGACTTGAAAGGTGTATATGAAGAACTTCCCATCTGATTTACCAGTACCTCTTTAGAATCTGTCATGCATGTCATATTGACCTTACAAACTTAATTACCTAAGCTCTAAGAAACCACATGCTTGCCTCTCAGCTCCTTAATGTAAATCAGTGACAGCACTAAGAAAAAGCCCTAACATGAAACATCCTGAAACGTAACAAAAACTTAGATTCTAACAGGTCAGAATATGGAATTTCTCAGCTGATGACGAGAATCGAACTCTTTGGAAATAAAAGCCACATCCCACTTGGCCTAGGGTGCAAGAATCCCACGTGTCAAAAAATTATGAGCCAGATACCCCGAAATCATAGATTGCCTTGAAAGCAGTAAGTTTTAAACATAACATTTTAGAAACTTTCTGGGTTTATGTCAAAGACAAGACTTTTATGTGGTTGCCAATACGCAAAAACTGAGTTAAAGCCAAAAACTGGTGCTCACCTCTATGTTAGACAGGTATCTGAAGAGTTTGGCAGCTTATCTCCTATTGCGATTTCTGTTGCATTTCAGAAAGTTAGCTGACTTCATCATGAGATTTGGGCCAGGTGGGAAACTTCCTGGCGAGCGTACAGAATGAGACAGAGGACAAGTCGTCCTTAGCCTGGCCTCTGAAGGAGCTACCTACTGCCCGCCAAGGCAAGCTTTTACCTAACCTAGATTCTTGGGTGCTCCATCTGTTTCCAAGGGGCAGAATAGCTTCCTGCATTACCTTTTGATAACACCTTTTTCTTTCCCTAAGCCATGTAAGGAGCTCTGCACCTGGAATAAGAGTTTCTCGTCTTTATGTCTGTAGCACCTGTGCCGGGTATTTCTTTCACCTGCTGCCAGTTTCTTCACCTCTTTTCTTCCATTTCCTTTCCTTCTATTTCTCTCCTCCTCTTCTTTTCCCTCCTCATAGCTGCTACCAAAAGCGATTGTGAGTGGTAGAAGTGCCCTCCTTAGCTCTTTTCCTCATCTCCTGTTCCTTCAATGCAAGTGAAAAGCAGGCAGAACATTTAACGGTGTCCCCCAATGAGGGAAAAGGGAAAAGCATGCAAACTGAAAGAAAAATTTATCTAGTTCCCAGCAGAAATTGTGAATCTAGAACGCAAAATGAGAGACAGGATCACTGCTAGACTGAGTGAACTGTGCCCAAGTGAACCGTACCTGCAATTGTACAGCTAATGCAAATCTAGCAATTAATTTAATGGTTCCATGGAGTCAGGGGATACCCAGTGCTCAGAACCCTTGTGTATGAACAAACGTAGTAAATGAAACAGGAAAGAGAATGCTCTCCAAGTATCCTGCCGAAATTCTGCTATAATGGCTTTATATAGCAGTTAGTTTTGTTAGAGTGGAAATCAACAGAGCATCCACAGTATAAAGTAAAAAAAAAAATGGAGAGCTACCCACTGTTTTATAGCTGTTCTATAACATAAAGCAGAGCAAAATGGAAAGCTCAGACAATTAAGATGGGTTGGGCTACTTGTCTTGAAATAGTATTTCTCATCCTGCACGGTCTCCTTCCTTGATTAGAAAGGGCTTTGTTTATTTCAGGGTAAAAAGGAATTTAAACCTCGTTCCTACAAATTCATGTCTAGAGCTCTATTTGGGTTGAAGGGGATACTGACATTTGAGCGCATAAATGCTTGCAGCATCGTGGCCTTAGTTTTTAGATGTTGGATTTTCAGGCTCTGTCACAGACCATTTTTGTGATCTCAACCACACTTCATTTGAAACTCGTATTCCATTAAGAGCAGCTTCTCTAGAATGAAAAGCTGATGCTTTATCCTCTGGCCACTTGCACCTACTATTTCTGATCTGGCTGATAATGCGAGAAATCAAAGTACAAATTCTCAGAACAGCAAGGCTTTTCATAATGGGCTCTCTGCATGAAAAGTCCATGTGTCAGCTAAGAAAATGAATTTCTAATAATACTTGGCACTGAATGAGTGGCTTGTCTCAAAGGCGTGCACCAAGCACTGTTTATCTGATCTCTGTAACACTGAAATAGGTTTCACCTATTTGAATGATCTTTGTCTTAGCCATCTTTATATCAAGAAGCTTATACTGGATATGATAACCTCAAAAGCAACACGGGGATTTCTTTTCTTTTAATAAGGGAATAAAAAACACACTAGGGCTATTTACATTGGTGTGCTCAATAGTGTTTATCTGTTGGAGAGGGAAATAAATTCTCTGTGCCTGTCTAAAATTCTGGAGAAGTTAATGCGACTTTTTTAAGTGAGGCAAATATTATGCAGCTTTCTCTATGCACGAGTTTAACATAACTTTTAAAGATGTTACCTGTGAGTGTGATATCCTTTTCATTCTATACGTAATTACTCAGTATCATTTTCAGAACACGCTACTATGCAAACCCCATGCAGTGCCACAAACTTGTGAATGCGGCTCTGCAATTTGCAGTGTTAGCAAATCACTGCTCTTAGATTTCTTTGTAGTAGTTTGACATAGGCTGTGTACGCATATACAGTAAAAACCCAAATATACTCTCTAAGATCAATTTAGAAACGAATACCTCTTTTTTGCTTTAGATTTGAAACAGTAATCTGAAAGAATAAATGCATGCATTAAAAGGCTAATTAGTTATTCTTGGTTCATATAGCAGCAGTTTTAAAAGACAAGCATTCCTTCGCAGGCTAAAGATGAATCAAAGCCCTCCGATTCCTGTAAAAATATGTGTCTCTACAGTCATAGTTTGTTCTGGATCAATTCCAGCGCATTGTGACGATGGGAGCTAGAAAGGAAAACTCAAGAGGGTATTTTTAATCACTTTTACCTCTGTTAACAATGCGATGCTATTTCCATTGTTCCTGTTACAAAAATAAGTAGCTGACATGTTCCCCAGAATTGATGATTGTGTTTTAGTCCAACAGATCAGCCGTCAAGACGTTGCAGCCTATCAGGAAAGGGAGTGGAAAGGAGCAGACAGAGAAACCTCAAAGGAAAGGACAAGACACTGCGTCTTTTGTCCTTTGTTCCGAGATGGAAATAAACTGTCTCCACTTTTGATAAGCTCTTCTTTTGATCTTTGTTTGCAATAATTAGGGTTAGACACTAAGCTATTTTATGAATCCTTTTAGGTTTAGCCCCCTCTAAGTTAATATGAATATGAGTTATTTGTCCTCCGCAAACAACCACATTAATTAGCTTTTTATGATTTAATTGTATTTATGGAGATTTTGCCTAGTATGCAAGTGAACTAGATATTGACAGATTTGGGGAAGATGAAAAGTATTTTTTCTGTAGATTTAATTTCACTTCACATTTTACAAATATGTGAAAACGTAAAAATACATATAAAATATATAAAGTTCTATTTTCTATCTGTCTGTATTATATAAATATCTTTCTATCTATCTATCTGTCTGCCTGTCTGTCTGTCTATCTATCTATCTTTTTGGAGGGAGTCAATTTAGGAGTACTTGTCACACTGTGCTCCCGTATACTTTACATGGTTTGGAAAATCTGCCCCCTACATAAGGCTATAGATTGGTGCCCCTCACTCGTGAGCTAAGTGTGATGTCAGATACCTCTGGCTGCAGAGAGAAGCAGGGTTGTTACTCTAATTCATGCTGAAGGACAAATTGGTTCCAGTCGCTAAAGGCAACCCCGGGAAATAAGAATTTGGGATTCAGCTGGACTATGTTAGAAGTATAACCGGAGCGTTAACCTGCTTCTAGTGCAAGCCTAAGAAGAAATTCAGGTGTTAGCTTAAGAAGAAATGTGTTTTTCTTTGTTTGCGAAGCCAGAATTTGTGCTAAACAAACAAAAAAACCCCACCCACAACCCCAAAAGAACTCCACAAGAAGGTACATCAAATTAATTGCAATTATCTAAGAAGTAAAAACATTGTAAAACTAGGCAGTTTTCACAGATATGACCAGGAGCCAGGGTACTACAGAGTAAACCAAATGTAATATTCAAAGAATGCAGGCAGCAAATGTGTTCATGTATAAACATATTTGTGGTATATAGTAAGTTGTAATTCAGAAAATGGTCCAGAATTAAAAAGTGCATGTACATTTTTACATCACTGCTAATCCATAGATTTTAAGGATCATTGCAACAACCTAAACTACAAATCTTGCTCAGGATCCCTGCTTGAAGTTGTATCTCTGGCATTTTATAATGCCTCCCTTAGGAATGCACCTTGATTTTAACATTTCAAGGGACAAACAACTTCAAAGTTTAGAACGTGACAGATTACTTCAGAGTTTAAAATGTGTGCCTCAATCCAAATTGTGATTCTGTTAGAATCAGTATCTAGTCTTTCAATCTCTTTCTGCCTTTGTCTGCCAGCCCTTGTTCTTCTTCAGTGTCCCGAGGATCACGCTCCAGCTGTAGGATTGCAATACGAACTACAGGATGCAAAGCCATAACATGCCTCCTACTGTTAAGGACAAAAAAAAAAATAATTATCTGTGCTTTGCTGAAACACATCATTGTAATAGCGTACAGTTTCATGCTTGCAGATTTAAAAAATGTCATCGTTTTTTAGTAACTTCCTGAAGCATGTAGAGATATAGTAATTTACTGGAAAATACAGAACGCTCCTTAAGGGATCTAAATTGCTGAATCTTTGTATCTCCAGTGGAATATAGTCTACTCTTATCAGCTGAATAAGTGATACAGTCTAAACAAAGGGTAATAATGTTCAACTGGAATTCCAGGAAAGGAAGCTTAATGCGAACTTCCTGATTTAATCTTACAAAAATAGAAAGGTTGATAGGATAAATGAATCATTCAGAAGAGCAGATTTCGCTTCAGTTAATTAAAACAGGCCATAAAAATGTCAAAGTCACCCTTTGTAACATTTAACTGCAAAACTCGCATACAAAACTACGGAGAGTATCATTTTCATGCGTGAGACTGAGAAGAATCTCTTCAGTGAAACAACTCCATTTTCTGAAAATTTCTTCTCATTTTCCAGCCTGGAAGTCGTGGTGACAGATACATGGACATTTCTCATACAGTTTCCTGTATCTTCTGCTTTTGGTGAGCCAGGAAAAGTCTTCACAGAAGTAAATTTGGAACTTCTGCTTCTGGAAGATATCAGCAAGTCAGAGATGCATGGAAATTAAAGCAAAACAAATGAACTATTTTGAGCCCTAAGAAAGGGTTTTGTTAGGTTCAATTTGAGTTCATTTTGACTTCCTGACAATGGTAGTCACTCAAGTGTGGAATAAACTCACAAAGAAAGCGGAAAGAAGACTTTTTGGACAAGATACCTGGTAAGTCGCTAGGAAATGAGCAAAAGAGATGGTCCTGCATTGCTGGAAGAATGGGAATGACTGTGTTGTAGGCCTTCTCCATCTCTAACTTCTGCAAATTTGTCACCCTTCAACACTTTAAAATACAGCCAATATGAAAAGCGTCTAAAATGCAAGTTAAGCAAGTGACAAGTGGCAATTACAACTTTCTTCTTTCCCCCTACCAAACCAGCAGGAAAACGTGTAAAAAATGTGTGTATACTACCATAACCCTCGTCGGAACAAGGAGCAGGATATCCATGGGACTGCCAGAGGCCATCCATATATCAGGAGAACGTGCTATCCATTTCCCGAGGTCTTGCATATCCTCTAGCCACGATCAATCCTTGCGTTGGGTGGAAGGTGTTTATTTCACGCTTGGGCAGGAACATATCATCTTAGAAATAGCTTTTTTTTTATTTTCAGCAGCCCAATAATTTTCATTTTTTAAACTCTTCCAGGATGGAGCTCTGTTTAATGGCAAGCTGGTAGAGAGGAATCTTTTTGTTCTCTTAGGCAGAGCCTTGGCAGAGCTGTTGACATTTTTTTCCCTGATCAGGGTTCAATCCCAGGTTTTTGGTTTGTATGTTTGTTTGTTTGTTTGTTTGCTACCAGTTTTTATTGCCTTCCAACTTGTTACTTTCCTTTATTTTGTTTGTGGGGTTGTGGGTTTTTCAGCTCGTCCTTACAAGCATATGAAGTTGCTCAGAATGGGAGATCAGAGACTTCATGTGATAGGGCTGCTGTGCGCTTTTATGACTGAGATGAGGGCTGCCAGAAGAAAACAAGGAGAGGCAGACCTGGTGAAACATCACATCTGTGCATGTAAAAGGTCTTCTGAAACACGCTAAGGGTGGATATGGATGACTGATAGCATCTGCAGTTGGAAGAGGAGCAGCTCCAAGTTAATCCTGAATTCTATTTTATTAGCTAAGACTGACCTCTTTTTTATTCATTCCTGATCCCTTGGACAATTCAAGGACAGGACTAACCAAGTTTATTATAACCACAGTGGGTTTTTTTGATGCCAAGAAGTGAAGAATAATGTAAGGAGTCACTTTTACAGATAAAAATACATGGGAAGAAGAAGGAAAAGGTGAAAGAGTGGCACAAAGGAATCCTAAACCACGTGGACCTTCTTCCCTTGCCTGGAGACTGATTCCATAGTGAAACTTAGAGATTATCTCCCACTAGAGATTTAAAAAGGGATAATCCTGAATAATGCTGGAAACCAGGTCAGTGTTTTGTGACGGTGGGAAATAAATATCAAAAAAAGTGAGTTCATGCCGGTCAGCAAACAATGCAATCTCCTCACTCCCAGTTGTGCCTGAGATATGTGGGTGTTTCAGACAGCTGTGAGTGATGAGGCACCCATCTGTGATGAGCTAAGGATGGGATGCGAGCCTTGGAGTCAAAATGGAATTGCCTACTTTTGACCAAAATGTACTTTACGGGCGGGTGTGCTTCCACTGCCAACTATCTGTTTTGTTTTGGCACTAGAAATAACGGTCTTGGATACCTCCCTTTGGAGGGTTAGCTGCAATTACAGATATGTTTCAGAAGATTCTTCCATTTCATAGAAAAAAATGGATGAAAATTAGAAGGAACATGCTCATCATTTGCCAGACTTGCAAGATATATTTTTCCTACATACTTAGTGGTTTGGGTAATTATTTTCTTAATGAGGAGACTTGTCAAAACACATTATGGTGACTGATTTCACATCACCACTGTTTTTCCTAGCACTTTCTGATTACTGATTATATGATACAGGAAAACATTCATTTTTAATTACTGCCAGTAATTTCTTAGAGATCAGTAACAGCCAAACTGCTACAGCCTACCTAAGTATTTTACAGATACTTAGAAAACCAAAGATACAGATACAAGAAAGCCAAAAACCAAATAGCTTTTTTGGCTTAAGAGTTATAGTTGAGTTCAGAAAATGGAGTAGTTCTGTGTTTGATTGTACATTAGGAACTTAAAGGCCAAAGATGATGAAAAAGGCCATGTCTGTCTGTGCTTTTGCTGGACTAGGGAGTCTACAATACGGTTTGCAGAAACTGTGATACCTTGTGTACTTGTTTGCATTACTGTGATACCTTTCAGCTGAGGTTCACATAGCACGCTGCAATCAATGTCATCAGTAATTTTAATATATTTAGTAATTTTAATGCATAATGTCTCATTTTACAGTTAGAGAGACTGAAGCACACGTAAGGGTATTTCTGAACTGTCTGAGAAAGTTGTGAACAAACCCTGTGAGTCTTTTCCCCTTTCCTGGGCTTTACCTTTAGGCACCACTCACAGGATCACATAATCCTCCCGGACTGAGCCAGCTTGTGCCTCGCTTTTGCACCATTGTAGTAAGCGGAAAAAGCTCAACTAATCCCAGCACAAGACCCAAAATTGCTGGAAGTGTCTGTCCTCAGCATGTATCTGACTACTTCTACCACACTTCCAGGTCTACCAGGGCCCAGGAAAGGGAACATCTCCTTTATCTCAGAGAAGGGAGCTCACCCGGCTGACTGCACATCGCTCCTAACGCAAGTCAGTGTCTTGAGGGTGCCATTAAATATAATGGTTATATCTAGGATGCCATGAAAGAAATGAAGTTCTGTGTTGTTTTAGTGAAGGAAGAGAAAATACAGATTGCATTTGATGTATGGGCTTGTATTCAGGTACACATCCCACGTAGTTTACTTTTACCTTATCACTAATATTCATAGTCTGCTTGTCTAGGAATAACCTAGACTGTTCTGTTAAGTGAAGCCCTTGGTGTAAGGCATTATCTTCCCAGTGTAGCTATACCATTCTGTACTGCTTTACCAAAGTAATTTCAAGCATCCAAGGATATATATTTCTTGGTCATTTTAATACAACAGTTATCTGCAGCTCGCATTCTCTGCTAACAGATGTTTTGTTACTAGTGTCCAACATTATGCAATAAGACAGCAAGTCCCCAGAACTCCCTGTCAAGAACACAGAGTACTCTAAGATAGATCACTTTCATATTTTCTGGCATTCAGTGATGGGTAAATCTCCAAATGGTTTGTAGGTCCATTTAGTTTAAACTGAATATCCAGAGCTCAGATTCCTAGAGCTCAGTTTTCTCAGACTACAAAACCAGACTGGTTATCTAATGGGGGTAATGGTACTGGTAAGGGAAATGAGAGAGAAAAAAACTTTCTCATATTTTCTAGAACTGTCCCAGTTCAGCTTGAAATCAACAGAAAATTTCCTGTCTTTTTCCTTTTCTTTTTTCTTTTTTCCCTTCACCCAGTTTTTCATCTTCTGTATTTGCTGCTATTTACATATTCAGGATGAAGTTCTGTCTCAGCTACTTTCACGTGACCTTTTTGAGCTGCATCTTTCTTCTATACGTATATGCGTACTCCAGTGCCAAGGACTTGTTTGGAAATAAAATAAGGATTGTCTGAGACATACAGACTTCAAATTTACCTTCATCATAGTACTTCTCAGGAAGACAACTGAACAGAATGGGCTTCGTTTGAGGTCTGGCTGAAGAGGTCTTTAAAGTGACAGAAACCTTCCTGTTTCCACCACTCTAAAGTGGTGGGAAGAGCACAGGCTGCAAAAGTAGATTTTTTAGTGGTATTAAATGTTAGGAAAATGGGAATAGTTCCATATTGCAGGAGTGCAAAACAATTTGATGTGTTTTGACTGATTTTATCTCCTTTGCACACACTGTATAGTACATTTTCTTGAATGATTGATAATAGATAAATCAGTTCTTCACAAGTTTCTGAATGTATAATTGACATTTTGACACTTTCACAGAAAAAAATTTCCTTACTGAGGCAATTACATTTGAGA
Organism: Chroicocephalus ridibundus; assembly: GCF_963924245.1. Lineage (NCBI taxonomy): Eukaryota > Metazoa > Chordata > Aves > Charadriiformes > Laridae > Chroicocephalus > Chroicocephalus ridibundus. The sequence goes on from NC_086288.1 coordinate 73,090,730, forward strand.
TGCTGTGTGCACACTTTTTTTTGTTCTAATGGAATATAATTAAACATAATTAAATTACAATTTCCTCATAATTTTGCAATGGTAACATTTTAAAGCCTGTGTCATTTGCTTTTTGCAGCTGTTATTTTGTTCAAGGAGTCAGCGTATGACTTGACTTTTTTGTAAGATTTCCAAGTAGAGCCGCTTTTACTTCCTTTAACCTTACAGTATTTGTCAGGGCTGGGCCAGCGAATAAAGGAGTGAAGAGACTGCATAAGTTTTAGTCAAAAAGCAAATAATTGAAATTGTACTAAAAGGCATCAAGCACCATGGGGTAACAAATGAAAGTAGCCGTTTACTACATTTCCAAAATATAAATACGGTGATCAGGGCTGATACTGCAGAAACTCTGTAGGGTGGAAGAAAGGGTAAAAAATGATGGAGACAAGAGAGGGCGTTTTCGATGACAGATTAAAGGGCATGAGGAAGCACGCTGAAAGCGTTTCCTGTAGCACAAGCGGAGGAAAAGGCTTCCTATCACACTTGCATTTTCTGTGGAGACTCTGTCTGAGGGTCCCCCAGGAGAGCAGTCACGCATGTTGCCCGCACAACACTTTCTTGGGACAGCCACCTGCCCCCAGCACACATAGGAGCACCCGGAAGAAAAGGCCAGTGGGGAGGTTACGAGGGTTGTGTGTTTTCTCCTCTCATTGCTACGCGTACTGTCAACACCCATGAAACACACCGTAGGGTGAGTTCAGGCAAACCAGAGTTTCTTTGCTAACCCTTTGCCTTCAAATTATGGAGGGAACAACAAGCTCTGCCTCCCTCGCCTCCACGATCTACCATGGACTTCAGATCCTGGCTTTCAATTTTCTCCAAACTCAAGTGCCCTCCCCTCCAGGCGCTGCCTCCCATGTTTGCTCTCCCCATCGAGCCCTCTCGCAGCCCAATTGCTGGAAAAATCTTCTCTCTTTCTGGACTTCTCCTTTGTCAGAGGGAAAGCGGCTTATATCATACCCTGCTTTGTTTTCCAAGCAGATTTTGTTGACAGCCTGCAATTCCCCCGGAGCCCTTGCGGGAGCCTGTAACATTGCGCGGGGTCTTATGAGCCATGCCACTGGCCGAGAGGTCCAGGTACTACTTCAGCCAGAAGACTTGCGTGGAAAGGAGGGAGAGGTATTGCACAGCAGACTGATTTACTGGTCCTGGACCTTGGATTCGTACCTCCAGCCTTCGCTCTCCACCCTCCCAAAACTTGGACTGCAGGAGGAATGCCTTTCTCCCTTACTGTGTACATCCTCAGGGTTATATTTGAAGCCATGCGATTTCCATGAAGTCATTTCATGGCACCTAGCTAAATACTTTTAAAAAAGTTGCCTCCTGTGTAAGGAGAGAACAAAATTAAGGACTCTCTGTTGGGGCTGGTGCACAGCTGGGTTTGCGTGGGAGCTGGTGCATGAAAATGGATGCAAATATGTCTTTTCTCCAACTGGATTTAGTATCATAGGACATAAACGTAGCGGAGTGGGAAAAGGCAGAATATAATACCTGTTCAGGGTAATGTGCTGGGTTCAACCCCTGAACTGTCTATTACACCCAAAGCCCAAACGCAATTTGGAATAAAAGGGAGATTTTTTTCAGTGCAAGGAAAGGTCATCAAACCCTTGTCAGAGGCCAAGAGATGGCCACAAGTTAGGAACTGGACAGTAACAGGTCAGGGAAGGAGAAGAAATCTCCTGTGGCCATTTCTGTTGCTGAATCACACTGATTCTTCTGAGGGCTACAGCAAAATGCACATGGGCTTACTAATAATTGTAATTTATCCTTATAAAGTCCGGAAGTGCGAGATGTAGTTATATTCCTTATTATACCCCACTGGCTTGGGGGAGGGTCTAGCTCATATGTTTTTCTCACCTCAGAAAGAGAGACCTGAACACATTTGCTGACAGAAAAGCTTGACCGTAATATTACTCTGTGGCATATGGTCAGTTTTACTATTTTTGTAAGAGCAAACAGAAACGTTTAGCAGGAACAGACAAAGAAAGTATCTCTCCGGAATAAAGATCCCAGAAAAGCAAAGAAGGAAACTGTTTTAACGAAAAACCTGAGATGGGAAATGCTTCAGCACGTATCCCTTTTCCACAGCTCTGTTCTCTTTTCTTACAAAACAGACAGGTGCTGCAAAAAATGGACTAAAAATGAGTTACTGAAGAGTTGTGCCAGCCCATTCCTTGCTGATCTATCAGTAAGTGCTTTAAAGGAAGCAAAGCCTGATTCTCCTAGGTTTACATCCAAACGATTCCAGAAAAGCCAAGGACTCCCTCCTTTTATACATTGGCAAAAATAAGTAGGCCATGAGTATTTTCTCTGATGAGCTTTAGCCATGAACGGCTATAATTTAGAGAGGCCGAAAACAGTATATTTGCAAACACATATGCAAGTTGTCAATATACCCTCTGGAAAATCTGCTACAGCTGGCTGATATTCTTACAATATTATTAAATGTGGGGTTATTATTTCACCATGTTTAGGTCACTTTTGGATGCAACATACAGGAGAGGGAAGCATTGGCCATATTATATTAAGCAATGAACTTTCCATATGTTGGAAATAGCGTCATGAAAAGAAACTGCCCAGAGAAAGAAAACTTGGTATTTATGAGAGGGAGTGCTCAGTACATCACCAATGATCCCATCCAGCAGAGATTCTCAGACTCTGCCTGTTACCATGCTGTCTGATCTCAAAAAGGGAGAGGGATGTTATTTCTCTTAAAGAAATAAAAAATAAAAATAGTTAGGCTATCCATCAACTAAACCCAAGACAAGTGTTTGGTTCTCACTGTTGAAATGGGATATTACTATTCCCGGGGGGATTAATAAGCCTAGCTGGAGGAGTCTGGCCCTTCGGGAGGTCAATAGAGGAATGCTTATGATTAATGTTTTGGTCCGTGGTCTATCTCTATGCTAAGTTAATAAAGCTACATCGTCTTTTACTACCCCTTATTAACACAACATTAAATTTCTATTAACATTGATGTTGCAGACTGGCCTTGGCTCTGTGAAGTAAAATAATACTTTATGGAAAAGATTTTACTGTACAAATAAGCAGATTTAACATCCCAGTTCATTCCCAGCTCTCAGATGTCAGCATTGCCTGTAATTAGCTGTGAGCTGGAATGCGTGTTGCCATGCAATAACCACACCAAGCATCTTCCTTCACATCTTGATTTCCCATTTCAAATATCCCCGTCGAGTTTAGAAAATGACTTGTGGAAGGAAAAGAGAGCAAACGAGAGGAGACTGAGAACCAGCTTTTAAGGTGAACCTAGTGTAGAACCAGCCTGTTAAATAAATACTTTTTTTAAATTTACTTGGCTTCACAAAAAATACAAAACACCGTAGGAAAGCATTGCTTAAACAAAGAGATGCCTCGAATAAAGTAATCTCAGGTATTCAGCAGTTAAAAATATATTTCAAGGGACGGTTTCTATTCTGAAATTCAAAACTCTCAAAATGAATGACTAGAGATTACAGTGACATATTTCCAGGTGCTTTGATTTTTTATAATGAAGATTAAGGGTCTGTGAAAGGTGAATGCTTGCAAGCTCTGCACAGTCGGGTTTTCTCACCCAACAGGTCTGGGATGGCTATATAAGCCTCCCCAGAAAACCCAGTCCTCATCAGTCACTATCATGAAGCTGCTAGAGCAGATTCTCCTATTTAAAGCAAATTTAGTTTTCAGGCTGCCGTCATTCTCCTGACTTCCACAGAGGCGTTCCATCTTTGCACTGAAGCTTCAGAGCAGACCCAGCCTCCCTTGGGCATTTTGATACCAGCAACAAAAACCTCAGCTACCGCTATCGGTGACCATGAGAGACCTGTTGATTATTTCCCAGTTTTATTCTCCCACTTGCCAACAGCCTACACAAATAAATACAGCTGTTGCCTATAGAAAAATGTAGACAACATCGTGACGTGGGCTTTCCTTACTTCCTGACTGTATTTTCCAAATGGTCAAAAATACATGCCAAATAGGCAAAAGATATTCCATGAACTTCAGCTAGTCCAGAAAGCATCTCTCTGGTTCCCACCATACTTTGCTATGCAACTGGACACGCTCACTGAATTCTGGAGGTTTTAATTGCAGTGACACTGGATATTCCAAACACTAGCACTCCTGCCAGATGCAACACTTACTTTTTAAAATAATTAAGGCAGCAACACTAATAGCCATCGCATTTAATCATGTGGGAGCTGTAGGAAAAGAGCGTTCCGTAAAGACGTCTTCTTTTCCTCAAACACTGTTCACTTTGAGGTATCTCTGCAAGGCCTATGAGTTCTTCCAAACTTTCAGTGAGAGATTTAAAGTAAAGGGGAAAGGGGACAGGAGGCAGATATATTCTCTGAACTCACTCTTGTATTGTACCAATCCGCTTCTCGGATTGCTAAAAACGTATGTATTTATGAAAGAGAAATAAATTCAAAAGAAAAACGTTAATATCTCATCCTTGATACAGTGAGTTCTTTTAAATGAATTGGGGCCCCATCCCTGGAGGTGTTCAAGGCCAGGCTGGATGGGGCTTTGAGCAGCCTGGTCTGGTGGGAGGTGTCCCTGCCCATGGCAGGGGGGTGGAACTGGGTGATCTTTAAGGGCCCTTGCAACCTGAACCATTCTATAATTCTATGATTCTAAATATACTCCTATAAGTATCCTATAATACATACCATTTAGGGGAAAAAAGGTAACCAGAAAGCTGGATGAGATGAGATGAGATGAGATGAGATGACATGACATGACATGACATGACATGACATGACATGACATGACAAACACGGTGATGTTTGTGATACACCACTTAACAGAGGGAGTGCTAAATACTACAGCAACCATTGACAGCCTCCAATAAAAATGGCAATAATGTTCAAAATGTGTTGGAAAAGACATGTGTTTTCCAAACCCAGTTAGGAATCGCAGGCCAAGCATCCAGCAACTTTCTCAGGAAAATCGGTCACTGGAGGGGCTGCTGCTTTTGCAATCACAATAAACTTCCCAACACACAGGCGGGAGTGACGAGACTCGGGATGTAAAGGTGCGGCTGTGAATCGTCCCCCAGCCTTCGGACGGAGCGTTGCTAATCTCTCCGGAATATCATGTTAAAGCAATACTTTGTGTTTCCACGTGGATCGCTCAGCCTGACAGCGGTGGTTAGTCCCCAAGTAGCAATGGAGCTGGGTGAGCTCCGCGTTGTGGGGTTGGAGCCAGGCCAGCGTTTCTCCTCATGCTTCTCAGAGAATGAGTCAACACACCTGCTCCAAAAATCTGGATGGAGTCAGCAGCCAACGATGTCATCTTTGGCACAGGCACCAGAACTCCATCTGAATTATGTTCTTTAATTCAGGTTTTAACGCTTTTAATACAAGACGCTATTGGAATTTTTCATGACCGGGAGTTTTTCTTTTCCTAAAAGATGTGCAATAAGAAAGTAAAACCACTGTTTGCTTTAGCTAAAACTTTAATCTTTCTTGTGAAAACTATGATAAATGTTACTTTTAAAATACAAATAAATCCTTTTGTTTTTTTGGCAAGAAATGGTCTTTTCTTTTTTTTTTTTAAATTAGCAGTATTTTCTCAACAATAGTAAGACCGCATTCTGCAAACATGTATTCCTGTGAGTAATTCAATATAGTTAAGGAAGTAACTCATGTGAATAATGGCTTGCAGGGCTAGGCCCGTGCCTTTTTGCATGCTTTCTTAATATACACAAAGCAGAAAGAGAATTTTAACTGAGTTAAAGAAGAATTAAAAAGTCCACAAAATCGTGACGGTTTTCTGAACTTAAAATGAAGTGGCTGCCAATCGTTACAGAAGGATAATGATGCAGAGCATGGTGCAGGAACACCAGCTAAGTTAGAGTACAGGTAACGTAAACCCCACTGCAAACAATTTTGTTGGGGCGTGTAGGAACGGGCAGTGTTATGTACGTGCAAAGAAACACAGCCCATTCCACAGCTAAGATCTAGCTATTACCAGCAGAGAGTTCCGTTTGCAGGGTGGTTTGGAAATGCCGAGCTCCCTGTTCCTCCACAGACAACCATGAACAGAAGCAGCCACTAAACTTTGCTTTGTTTATCGGCACACGGTTGCCAAGTTTTTCCAACTTTCTCCTCGTGCAGTAGGAGAGGTTGCCAAATAAACTCTGCCCAATGCCTGAAGGAAGCTGCTCAAGTAACCTCTACATCTTCCCACTGTTGTATCCTCCCACTTAATTGGTCACACTGGGAACTAGACCAATATGCTGATGGAGCTCTCCATGTTTCAAAGCCAGTAGAGAATTTGGAGCCCTTCATGAATGTTACCTATTATCTAATGTTACAAAACAGAATTAATTAAAAACCAGAGCAAATGGATATCACAAGTGCAGAAAGAAATCCCTACTTATCCAAAATAATACAATGCTGCTCCTTTAAAAATAAAAGTCCAACTTCGCTTTAGATTTGTAGACAAAACACAGCTTCTACGGGGTTTCCTCAGATGCAGTATTGGCCACGTTATTTCCTAAGAAACATTTAACCAGAGTGATAAAGACATCTAATTCTCTAAGACTACCACCCATCTGAAGTGTTAACATACCAAAAGCAGAAAACTGCACTGTGAAAGATCCAAAGTACACTACCGGTTAGCCTTGAGTTCGGTATACTAGGAGGAATATGGAGTCCCTGGCACTCTAGAGATGTTTCTAGCTAGAATCATATTTAAATATATAGCATGTCAGCATAGATGGCTCTCTCCAGATAAGCTGAAACTGTAGTCACTACAGTAGCTGTGACTCGTGCAGGCAGTCCAGCAAGCGTTAATACGAGCTGTGTAGTAATGCAGCATCCGAGGAGAGCTGAAAATCTCTGAAGAGACGTCCTGTTCAGAGGGAGGCCAAAGATATTTTCTTTCCTTACTAGGCAGACACAGCCTAAGGGGAAGGGAAAGTGCGGAAGGGAGAAAAAATCTAGATAGGAGACTGAAAAAAGGTAGAAATTGGAGGGGGGAGGGAGAGAAAGAGCGAGGGAAAGTAAAAGAGAGCAGCGTGCAGAGCACCAGGAGGCTTGGCTTCTATTTCTGTCTCACCCCTGGAATAATGCATGACTTTGAGAGAGCAACGTCATTGCATTATTTCTCTTTTCCATTGTCTTGCCCAGTGTTAACTCTTTGGAACTGGAACCCTTTCTTAATGTTTGTAAATAACCTGCTAAAATGGGCTAGCATTTTCACTGGGGGCCACAACAAGGAGGAGGAGGCAAATGTAGAGAGAGGAGGTACATCTAAGAGTATGAGTCAAATACTATATTCTCAAATATAGAGAATAATGGGTATGCAAAATGAATGTAAGCTGTGAGCTTAATATCCTACCGGTTAAAACAAAGTTGTAAACCCCCTAATGACTGTGTCAAGATTTTTTCATTGTGTCTTGCTTAAAACCTTGTTTTCCCAACAGTAAAGATTCTCCAAGACCTTGCCCTCTCATTGGTTCTTTACTGTGCACCAGACCCACATTGCTCCTTGCAGAATAGTTCACGTACTGTCAGGAAGCCTTTCATCCAAGTGCTGACCCTAAATCTAAGGATATCCCTGAACGAATGTGCATCGTATAAACAAACAGACAAGTCAGAGTTATCACGTGAACCTCAGAGTGGAAAATCTTCATCAGTGCTGCACCCAAACTGGCCAAGGAAGAGGCCCAGGATTCCTTATTCAGCCCAGTGTGCTTGTTTAGCCAAATTCCTGGTTTACGTCTTCTGACCCTCTAGGGAGAGAACTCTGAAGAAATAGTACGCACGTAGACTACAATACAGCAGGAGAGAAGGAAGGGATAGCACGTAAGGCAGGACCAGTTTCAGCAACTACATTTTCAAAGGGATATTTTATTTTCTTGTTTAATCTGGTCAGACTTGACACCAACACTGAGGTACCTCCCTATCAGCACAAGCAAGACTTGTCCTTGCTTTAACAAATGCGTTTGGGCTACATTAATTGTTAGTAAATGGCAGTAGGTGTTTTCAGAGAACTATGTATTGTATGTCTGCTGCCACATCCCCACGCTCCCTCTCCTCCTCTGTTTACCTCAGTTCTCTCCCAGAGCTCCTCATAACCCTCTAGGGAACAGACGGCACCTACTCTGGCCCGTTCTCAGCCTTGTGTGTGCTGACTGGCCGCATGCTAAGGCAAGAGGGCAGGATGATGCTTTAGTCACGCAACAGCGTTTTCCTTTGTGGGTGCTAGTCTGAGTTTCCTTCACCTAAAAACTGTTTTTCACAAGGCTCAAGAGCCTCCTCTAATATCTCAGAAATATCTGCCCCATAATCAAATTCAATTACAGTTGGAGGAATGGGTACAGATAGACGGCTGAAGGGTGAATATTGTCGCATAAGCACCATTTCTTTAGAAAGCTGTGTCGAAAAAGTATACTCTTAATATTTCCATTGGCAACCACAACCTTCTGTCCGAATGACAGGTTGATTGAATCTTAATGCTGCTGTTGCTGCTATGACATACTGGATAATTCATACTCATTTCTGTATTTGGCCAGACTAACTAGTTTCATTTGAGCGTATTTTGTATAAATAGCATGTAGAAAAAGCTTGAAAACATTTCATGATTGCTATTATTGGTTGAAAGGAATGTATTTAGTATTAAAATCCATGTAATTGAGAGAAAACCTTTTAAAATTTTATCTCAGACTTTTAAGCCACATAATAAACTAATAAATAAATTGAACGTAAATCCCAACCACCTGTCTTTTCTTTATTTAACACAGATTAGCAGCTGGCTTGGGCTTTTGTCAAGACTGTGGGAATGAGTTAACATGTTTAAGACAAGCATTTCCACGGCTGACTTGCAGTGCAAGTTGTCTTCCATAATTCAACAGCCGCATCAACAAAACGAAGGCTAGCAAAACAGCAGTAGAAAATGCATTCCTCTCAAACTGCCGGAGCAAGGAGTCTTCAGGTCAAGGGTCCTAAGCGAAATGTGGGCCAACTTAACAGCGCTTCCAAGTGAATCATTTCACGAGCCACCTGCATGTTCATCACTGAAGAGAAAATCAAGGGTTTCTGTGAAAAAGCAAGCCTCACATACATTTTTTTTCTTGTTTCACAAAGAACTGTATCATCATGTATCAATAGGAGTTAAATCAGAAAGAAAAAAATGTTAAAACCCCCCCCCAAAAATGAGTGGGGTTGCTTAGAAATTTCAAGCTTTCCTCCACAGCTTCGAAGTTCAGTCACCTGCTCAGGTATCAAACCCTCCCTTTCCTTAAGTGTTTCTCAGTCATTTTAAGGCTTGCTGGTTTTGGCCAGGACACAACATGACTTTGGCATCTAGGAGTAGCACGGGGATCTCATGCGTTGTGCACCGTCAGCAGCAGCTGACGCTAGCTGGGAGATTGGGTGAGGGTTATAGGAGATTATGCATGATTAGAATCAGGAAAAAGTACTCTTATACTGGGGCAAACTGGAGCGCAGAAAAGTTGACTCTGCTGCCAAGAGGCTTATGGAAATGTCAATGGGGCTATGAAAAAGACCTGAAATAGCCCAAAATAGCCAATGTGTTGTTAATTTGTGGTGTGTTCATCGCATATGAAGATGAACCAGGACTGACGCCAAATCTATGTTTTATTTTGCTTTCAGTAGATTTCAGTTCCTTCAAAGAAAAAAAGAAACGTTTTACTCCCTTCCTCAGTCTGATTTTTTTAGTTCTGGGACTTTCAGATTTTACTCGTAGTTGAGTATACTATATAGGAGCCCAGCTTTTGCTAGAAAAAAATGCTCAAAACAAAGAATCAGTAAGCTGTATTTATTTCTCATGTAAAGAAGCAGTCTTACAGTCCTTACTCAGTTGTGCCCCAATGCCGAGACCCTTCCTCCTCCACCCAGTTGCCCAATGCCTGCACGCTAATCCCAACTTGCTCTTTACCAGGGTAACTGCCCTTTTCAGTCTTGAGGGTTTCAGTCTTCCAGTCCTTACTGGACTTGGTAGCAAATCTACACCGAGTATCAAGAACAGCAGGGCTGGGACCAGGAAGGGTTTTGTATGGTTAAGACCGTCAGATTGGGTGCTCTTTTCTTTTCCCACTGTCTGTACCCCAATATTCAACATCAAAAGCTCACGGGGCTAGTCAATAGATCAGCAGGAGAAGCAGATGGACAATATTTCTAACATTCAGGCTTTAAGCAGCACATGATTTCAGCACGTCCAAATTCTGCAGCTTTGACTCATTTTCTGCGCTTCCCCTCTGTTTTTGTAATGCATAATTGTCATGAAAAAATTCCCTCGGAAACTAACACGATGCAGAGCTCATTGCTGAATGAGTGGTCTATTAATTAGACATCTTCAGAAAAAAGGCTGTTCCATGCTCAACAGATTAAACTGAGCCCTTGAGATATTTGAAGTTTGTTCTGTCACTATCAGATAAACACAACAGAACATGCCGACCTGCAGAGGTTCATGACTAAACTGTTTGCAAGGTTAAAAAGAAAGGGAGAGGAAAAGCCTTGTTAATCTTCTCCATTCCTAATTTTAATAAAAAGTAAATATTTTTGTAAAAACATTTCAAAGGCTTCCACTTTCAGCTACGTGGCAGGTCGAGATTAGGGAAAACCCAAGCACCTCCTAAGGTTAAACACACTATTTGTCTCTGTCTTTCAAACTACATCTGTGAGTATATTTTGCAGATAAGTTTAGATAGGGTAAAGCTCAAACTCCTTTCCTTTGACTTTTTACCTAGAAATACACAGCCAGGGATGCAGTAAGTTCAGAGCAATATTTTCCTCTCATTACAGATATTCTACTCAGTTCTTAGAACTAATAAAAAATTTTATTACATGAAGGGTACAACGATTTGAAGCTCCTATTCCATTACGGATAGAGCACTTTACAAGTAAAAGAAAATTTCTGGAAAATGGCATTTTAGACAACTGGAAAGCTTTAAACGTGCTATTAGACATGCTTTGTTTACCACGTTCAATCATTCAGATTATTAACTCATTTATTAGCCTCATGGAAGAGTGGGATAGCTTAATTGACTTCTGGTAGATAATTTGCCTAGTGTACTTTTGTTTCGAGGTAGGCAAACTACTATGATGATTTGCATTATATTATGGAAATTCATTTTTTTTTAGCTTTGATTTGGAACATTGAATTGGGGTGGGGGAAAAAAACATTTGTACAAAGACCAAAGAAAACTGTTTTCACTTCATTGAGTCTTGTGCTTGGAAGGTCCCCCTAATTTGGATGTGGTGGCAATGGAATTAAACTTAATTTTCATTAATAACATTACAGTTATCCATCAGGCAGGAAAATTCTATAACACAACATAGCAAAAATAGTATTTACAACTGTTACAGAGCAATCACTTCCAGCCAACACAGGACAAACTCCCTGCAACTCCTCTCTCAGGCCTGATTTTTAACATATTCAGACTCATTTTGTATTTTAAAATCTCAGCCTGGGAATAGACTGTGTAAACATTTGTATCTGTCTTGAGTAGTAGGCACAGATCTCAGCTGCTGTGAACTGTCAAAGTGCCAGCATAGTCCAAGAAAACACATTTATTTATAATGATTGACTTTCTGGGCCAATCGCATCCTGGGCTGCATCAAAAGAAGCGTGGCCAGCAGATCCAGAGAGGTGATTCTCCCCCTCTACTCTGCTCTCATGAGACCCCACCTGGAGTACTGTGTCCAGCTCTGGAGCCCTCAGCACAAGGACATGGACCTGTTGGAGCAGGTCCAGAGGAGGCCACAAAGATGATCAAAGGGCGTGAGCACCTCTGCTGTGAGGCCAGGCTGAGAGGGTTGGGGTTGTTCAGCCTGGAGAAGAGAAGATTCCAGGGAGACCTAAGAGCCCCTTCCAGTACCTGAAGGGCCTACAGGAAAGCTGGGGAGGGGCTGTTTGCAAGGGCATGTAGCGATAGGACGAGGGGCAATGGCTTTAAACTAGAGCAGGGCAGGTTTAGATTAGACATTGGGAAGAAGTTCTTTACAATGAGGGTGGTGAGACACTGGCACAGGTTGCCCAGAGAGGTGGTGGAGGAGACATGGAGACATTCAAGGCCAGGCTGGATGAGGTTCTGAGCAACCTGATCTAGTTGACGATGTCCCTGCTTACTGCAGGGGGGTTGGACTAGATGGCCTTTAAAGGTCCCTTCCAACCCAACACATTCTATGATTCCATGATTCTAAATCTCTTTGATTTCCTTCACTGGCGAGAGAGACTGAAGTTCAGGTGAGGATGGACCGGCAGGTGGGCAGATAGACAGATTTTCCTTATGGCAATACCAAGAGATTTGCTGGCAGGGGGGAGGATTAAAGCAAGGGCTTCTTCCGTGGAGAGTCACGGGACTGGTGCGCATCTGCCTCCTCTTGCTGTGCGTCCCGAAAGCCACCCAGCCAGGGACACTCCCAGCACAGTTACCCTAAAACCACATCAAAGTGGGGGTTATACCGCAAAAAGGAAAACAGCAGAAGCTACCAAAGGCAGTGTTTCCCTGTGGTGGGAAGGGTAGGAATGTCTCATCCCGCCTCCCAGCTAGAGGAAGCCCAGCAGCAGCAGCTCTCCCTTCTTTTTTGCAAGGCACAGCCCGCTCGGGGACCTCGGGAGAGGATCTGTCCATAAAAACCCAGGAATGCGGGTAGCAGATGTCGGGGAGCCGAGGGGCCTACAGATGGCTCGCACATGGTTTTCACTTCCATGCCCCGGTGCCGTATCGTGGCTGTCTAGCCACTGCCTTGTCTCCGCAAATTCAAAGGGTAGGGGGTTAAAACGAGAAACAAAGAAGGAAATATGGCACTCTACAGGTGCAAACCCTACAGCAAGGGCAAGATTTGAGGGATTTCCACAGAAATCATGGCAGTTAGTTCAGGCAGGACATATATGCTTCCACAGAGACCATTTTCTGCAAGGCTTTTGACTGGTCCTGCAACCAATCCATGGCTTGAGAAAGTGACTCCTTCCCTTGAACATTCACCCAGTGAAATGCTCCTACTGACAGTATCTCAGCCTGGAGTTTCTTTGTGAAGAAAGCCTTTGATCGCTACTAGCTTCTGACTGAGACAGTTATGTCTTACTTCCAACCTTTGCGTAAATCTTTTTTCTTCCCTACTGTACCTCCAAAGGTATCTTTCTTTTTGCTTCGTGCTCATAGAAATGTCAGACAGGCTCAGAAGAGCAGTTAATCCCCACTGTAGGAGGAAGCAGACTCTGTGGTCTGTTTTTAGGAAAGCTGAATTTAGGAACAGCTTTTTTTCTGAAGCAGTCGGTAAAATGTTGTGTTCAGTTACCTACAGATACTGTATGGGCTTCTCAAGTCATAGGATGTAGTTAGTTCTATCCTGCCACAGTGTGGTCAGGAAAGATGCCTTTTCCTTTCATCCAGAAGTTTAAAATTAAAAGCTATTTGTCACCAACATGACAGCTGTGTTTCTTTCTGAATGGAAAATAAAAGTTGAGTGTGCATTTTTTAAAACTTCATATAAATCTATATGAACTCCTGGCAGGGAAAATAATCTTGTGTGTATGTCAGCATTCCACAGCAGGGTTTTAACAAAGATCACATGTTGCACATTGGAAAGCCAAAGCACAGAAACATTGCAGTTAAAACCAAAACCCCTGCATATCTGAGTAACACAGCCTAAAAAACTATTAATCTGAACAGCTGTCCTGTGCATGATAGGCAATAAAGGACAAGTTCACTCAAACAAAGCATAAAAAAGAAAACCTGCTACGAGAATATGCTTAACTAAACAGAATTTCATCCATTTTTTGCACAGCATACAGTGTTCTTTGATCACAGTAAACAGAGTCTTCCGTGACTTTTCCATTCTTGCTTTCTTGAGGTCTGACTGTAGGAAGAGTTTAATACAGTTCAATCCTAATGCTCAACTTCAGAATTAATTAGTTACAGAAAATGGGAAATGAAAAGCAAAATTAACTGTTGTAATTTTTCTATGCAGAATTTTAGCCTAGTCATTACTTGATTCATATTCACAGAATACACTTTCCAGAGAATATAATCATGTGATATGCTCCTGTATCTTAACAGTGAGAAATTATATTGTTGATTCATGATCCTAAGGAAATTATTTTTGCAAAGATTGGACTATGCACTAGTGTGATGCACAGAGAGAACAGTAATTAAAACATGCTTATTTTGTTTTTCTTATCAGTTGTGAAATTTATTGAGAGCTTTGGTATTTGAATTTCCGTATTTGTTGACAGGAGAAGGAAAGCAGGGGCAGTGACTCTGCGTGTTTGTTCAAAATGCCCTCCAAATAGCCTTCTACCCTGTTTTGATGGGCTTTGGCAGTAATTCAATTTACCGATCCATACCCTTCAGCCAATTAGTGCCTGTTGTAGCAATAGGCAGATGTTGTAGCGTGCATACAACTGTTAGGACGGGATCTGACAGAGTGGATATTAAGAAAGAGCAAGTTCACAGCTATTATCTAAAAATAATTAATTCCATATTCCAGGTTTTCTTTACCACACATTTGCCCATAAAACACAAAAAGCTGAAAATGGTCAATATACTTATTCTCTGCCCTGCTCAGGATAAGAGATACAAGTCTGTTCATACACTGGATGGTCTGGCAAAACAAGTGACCCACATACTAGGATCTGGCACATTTATCCCTTGCAGCAGCAAATTTCAAGTTAGTCAAAAGCTCTTGGCTTCAATTTCACTGCTTTTAGGAGATCATTTATAGTTTGTGACTTCGCTGGTGCAATGCTGTATGAAAGTATAAGATTACAAAGCCTAATTTTAAAAAATGCAGTTATGTAAGGAGATGGTTAAATTCTGAAAGCTTTACTCATTGCTTAGCCTTGATTAATTAGGAGAGAGTTCTTACTGAATAAAATCTGTGTAAGGATTTGGGGATTTAGGTTCTGAGTATTTTCTCCCAAATTTCTCTGAATATCTTTTATTCATGTTTGGATACTTAGTGAACATCTGTGTTTGGAGGTTTGTTTTGGTCAAAAGAGGAGGATTTTTTTTTAAAGCGCAGTTAAACGTAAGTAGTTTAGAGATAAATAACATTCCTGCTCGGTTAAAATACTCTTCTATTGCTTCTGTACGTGACTTGGCCCAGGGCTGATTATTATTCTCCCTGCATCACAGAAGTGTGTAGCAGATATTTTATGGCTGCTTAGAACTGGCAAAAAAGGCAAAGGGTGGGGAAGAAAAGACAAAAACATCTTGTGGTGACTCGGCCCTTGAGGGTTTGTCTGGAGAATGAAGGAGACTTGGAAGTCCTTTGAGGGGATCCACACACTATGTTCATATGAAGAAACCCTTTGCTGGTTAATTATTTAGTTAGAGCTGCACTTAAGCCAAGAATAAAAGTAATGCCACTCAAAGGAGCAGAGGCTTTATAAACAGCTACCTTTGGGATGAAACTTGCTTTAAACGGATCGGGAGAAGGGGAATAAGCAAGTGAGTAGATGACCAAGCTCTGCTTAGAATTACACGTTAGATTTGCCTGGTTTTGAGCTACAAATCAAACCTACAGGTTGCTATTGCCTGACGCCCATTTTTGAAGGAAAAATAGTCAGCCTCAACCTAAGGTAGGAAAATCATGTCAGTCCCACATGGAATTCCATTGGTTAGTGAAATGGTATTATCATGCCAAGTAGGACGTCCATACTATAGCACGCTGTTCTGGGCACTGGTGAAGAAAAAAAAAAAAAGGGGGCAAATAATCAGTCAGAAGCCAGAGGAAGTACGTGCTCCTTACATACAGCCCCCAACAGCCAAATAAAATGGAGTGGCTACAGCTGCTCCAGATCCCTTGTAAGCCCAAGTCATAGCCCCTCTGACATTACTGATTTGAGAAAAAGAATAACCAGCTGTGTGTCAGTCCTCCACATCTCAAGAGAGGTATTTGATTGATTTTGTACAGGCGTGCATAATGGGAATGCAACCCAGCAGTCCTTGTCTGCACCCGTCTCCACCATTGAGATGAAGGTGGCCTCACTGTGTCTCGGTTTACTCACTTGTTCTCTCTCAGACACCTGAAGGGGCTGGGACCCACAGCTTTCAGGCTCAACACCAGTGAGCTTAGGCTTTCCCACTGCATGACTTACGTGATGATGAACCTGGCATAAAACACCTAAAAGCTTGCTGGCCCTGAAATATTGTCACCTATCTGTGCTCTGCTCAGTGGGTTAGGAGTTCAAAGAAATGCAGCTGAGAAGCAGTGCAGAGGTGTGAGCAACGGTGTCCTGAGCTGCTATATCCACGTGGTGTGGTGCAAGAAGCTGTATCTATGTCTTAATGATCTTGGATAAATACCATAACTGCTGGGCTACTGACTAAAAGCACTCAGGGGTAATACCATTGCCCTCTCTTCTGTTTTCTTAGAATCATAGAATGATAGAGTACTTTGGGCTGGAAGGGACCATTAAAGGTCACCTAGTCCAACCCCCTGCAATGAGCAGGGACAGCTTCTACTAGATCAGGTTGCTCAGAGCCCCGTCCAACCTGACCTCGAACGTTTCCAGGGATGAGGCATCTACCACCTCTCTGGGCAACCTGCTCCAGTGTCACCACCCTCAGCATAAAACGTGTCTTCCTTCTATCTAGTCTAAATCTACCCTCTTATAGTTCAAAGCCATTAACCCACCCTTGTCCTATCTCAACAGGCCCTGATAAAAAGTTTGTCCCTGTCTTTCCAATAGGCCCCCTGTAAGTACTGAAAGGCCGCTATAAGGTCTCCCCGGAGGCTTCTCGTCTCCAGGCTGAACAACCCAAACTCCCTCAGCCTGTCCTCACAGCAGAGGGGCTCCAGCCCTCGGATCATTTTTGTGGCCTCCTCTGGACTCACTCCAACAGGTCCATGTATTTCCTGCGCCGAGGGCTCCAATTTTCTTGTGATCGATGATTAAAATGAAGCTTTCGTTAGCATGGTTAGAAATGTCTACAACAGAAACAAAACTGTTTCCTGATTCCAAGTAAGAAAAGTCTTTCTGTTTTAGCAGAAACCAGACATTTCTCCCCAGACTGTTACTCCATTTTATTCAAAATCCATCCTCCTGCTGCTTTGCTTTGGTGGTTAAAAATCATACAAGTCTGCAAGGCTGTGGGAAACCCTGACAAACGTGGTGCGGGATGATTTTAGGCCAGGCATGAGAAGAGCAGTGCGAGGAGAAAGATTTCACAATGGTGTATGCCACTGTTTAGGAAGACTTAGCAGTTATTTGGGGGTAGAAAATAATACCGCAATGGATACAGGATGAGTTCCACATCGGTGTCACTCCCCTACTTGGAAGCAATGAATTTGAGAAATTTTGATTATCATATCTTTTCTGCCCCTCTGAGTCAGAACTTAATTTCTAGCCAAAGCATGCAGCTGACATTCCCATCTGAAATCAATTTATACTCCTAAATGTTAGCTAGTAACCAGTGAGCAAAACCAAATGCTGACATTTCATAGTTTCAGGTAGTTCAGAACTCAGTGTAGCAGCACAGATGAAAACAGGATAATTGTTTAATTAAACTTCTCCTATTAAAAAAAACCACAAACAACAACAAAAAGGAAAAGCTTAAACATTTGTTATTCACCTCTTGCGGAAATAGATGGGCAACAGCTGAAGTTAGACTTTGCTAATAAAAAACTTGGTTCTGTTTTTATCCAACTTATTAAGTCTTAAAGGATAAAGGGACACGCTCTGCAAACTAAATGCAACTGAACAAGGGAATCCCTTTTCCTGAAATCTGCAGTGCGACGCAGTGGCTTGGTTGTATCTTTTAGCCAAAAATATCTTGATATTTGGCTAATACCTGTTCATGAGGCAACAGGATTATGAACACATATTCAAAATGCACACAAAACCAGAGACTGTCGTTAATGAGTCTTTTATACTTCAGCCTCTGGAATAAATCCTGTTTCTTAGATTCAGGCTTTTCTTCACTGAGCTTTAAAGTGGGATATATTCTCTTTGAGTGAGATCCTAAGTCATCATCTTCATAGTCATTTTCTTTTTTCATGCCTGACTATTACTTCCTAGCCACACAGCAAGAACAGAAAATTTTGGGAAAAAAATTCTATCCTAGCTTCAAAGTATTCAACTATGGCTTTGAGGGCTACAAACCTGGCCAGAATTTTTTTTTTTCTTTTTTTTTTCCCAAACTTGGAGCTCAACTACATTTGCCTAAGATCTCTTCAGAGCGGGGAAACAAAGCAGCCATTCATGCCCCAGAAACCCTTTTGTCCAGGTCCCAGGAAGAGACAGACAAACCATAGAAACAAATGATGGAGGCAGGATTTGGGCTTGCGTGACAGCAGTAAAATAATCAAATTTTAGCAGGAAAACAGAAGCCTGCAGAAGAGAAATGGTTTGTACCAGTCTTAACAGTAATTAGTGGAAGCTCCTTACTACTCCCTTCTCCTGGATCTTCTGTGCCCACCTACAACGGGGAGGCAGCAGTTGTACAGAAGTTGCATTTGGCCACCAAAACCGAAGCCAGTGTTGCCAGGATGGGGCACACAAACACAAGAGGCTGTCTTTGGGCCTTTTGCTCCCTGGCATGGAAGGCAGCTCACAGCTTTCTCCAGACAGGACTTACTACCGCTTCCAGTCAGCCGACTGTTTATTAGCTGGATCTGCGGCACAGAAAACGCCTGTGGCACGTTCAGCTGCAGGAGCAGAGAAGAATAAACTGCTTCAGAGGGAGCCTCTGGGGTCTCGGTGGAGGGGCTGATAAACAAATCCCAGTTCCATTCAGCAGCGTGGGGTGCACACATACTTTGTGCATGCCTCGGGCTATGGGATGCATTGTTAATAATCACTTCAAAGTCCTCGATGGGCATTTAAAGTTGCTCTCTGTTTGCAGCCCTTTCTTTGGTCTTTTGGACACTTTTGAAGTTGTGGCCAGTGGCATGCCAGTGCTGCCAGCAGTACAAACTGCACTATTGTTGCGTGCTCAAATACTCCAGGCCTCCTGTCCTGGCATATCAAGTGTGTTTGTGTGTGCCTGTTTATTAAAATTGAAGAGCCTTGTACTATTTGGTGCGCAAGGGAAGAACTTTGGCAATATTTTCTCTAATGTAAGCACAGGATGCTTGTGTAGCACACAGTTGATTAACAGCCATTTTTGGGGGGTGGGGATTGGGATGCTGAGTATTTTATTTTGTATTTACTTACATCATCCTTTTCACTTGGCAAATTATCTTAACAATGGCTTATGTGGAGTCTCAAAGGGAAAGGAGTTATTTGGTTTGTTTATTTGATTAAGAACATTTTAAACCATAGATCATATCAAAAAAATCCTAGGCCCATATGACGGGGCTCATGATAGCTGCCTGGAAGCAGGTCACATATATTGCCTTACATCACAAAATCTGTCATGAAGATCTTTGCAGCAGAGCTACCAACATGTACTTTGAATGTTTTAACTGCAAGGCAACGTATCTGGGGATCAGCTCATAGCATAGATTTTATCTTGTGTAATGAATGTGCTAAGTACTGGATATATATGGACAACATGAAGAATGTAGAGGATGACATGGGGTACAGGAGATCCCGATCCTCC
The DNA here is from genome assembly GCF_963924245.1 of Chroicocephalus ridibundus. NCBI lineage: Eukaryota > Metazoa > Chordata > Aves > Charadriiformes > Laridae > Chroicocephalus > Chroicocephalus ridibundus. The sequence goes on from NC_086288.1 coordinate 73,110,291, forward strand.
ATCGTAACACAAGCTGCTGCCGATCTTTTGGTAGCGGTGAGGCCAGGGATGGGAGGGGATACTTCATTTGGACTTCTGACCACATGTTGTAACATCTCAGCAATGCTCACACCCTGAACTTTTTTTTTTTTACCTGTGTAAAGGCGGATGTGATTTCATGGTCATTTAAAGCTGATATAAATGAGAGCTAGGACCAAAATGTTGCCTCCTTCCTCCGCTTTCCATCCCCACCTATGCACTCCCGTTCCTGCCTTTGTTCTGCCACAACCGTTCACAAGGCCACACAATGACTTGGATCAGGAACTGCCTGAAACTAACCCGACAGCAAACAAACAAACAAACAAAATGAATCGACCCCGCCTCCAAAACCCTGTCACTGATTTTTCAGCTAACTCAGTTTCCTGCTCCATCTCGGCACCTGACAATGCGAACACTCAGAGCAGCACCAAGGCAGGGACGGGAAGGACGCCGCCCTTCTTTTACCACCGTTACTGATCTTCCAGGTCAATGGACTCTGAAGAAGCTCAGCATGTCAAGTCTGGGGTGAGTTATAGGCCATTTCTTCGCTTTCCTGCTCCTCTGGCTAACACTAGCCAAGAAAGCATGTGAATTTGCAACACTGACAGTAAAACCACCCTGGATTATATTTATCAGTTAAAATCTTCTTTAACCACTTCAACACAGCTGTTAGCTGGTAATATACATAGACTTCCGCCACTGTCTTAGACTTTACACTGTTTCAGAAACACATCTATCATTAAAGTTTCCTCGATGGACACAGGGGTGTAAAATCCTCCTTCCCCAAGCTGGAACGGCTCGCATCTCTTCTCTTTTTACTACAAAAACTGTCCCCGTGTCTCCTGCAATTGGACATTAGGATATATTAGGGTGTAATTCAAGAGATTATATCATTCTGCTCCTTTTTTGCTCCCTTAAAGATTCTTGATTACTATTTTTAATTCATTCACGTATCTGTTCCTGACTCCTTAGTTTCTTCTACACCTTCCTATAGAAGTGGTCACTAAACTGTATCATTGTTATCTCATAACCCTGTAATTTTGTAATCTTCTAGGTTTGTCAAAAGAGCCGTGCTCAAATATAGCAGAGAGTAAAACATCTTACATTTCAGAAAGATGCCCACTGTTATGCCATTTATACCAACTGTTGTAGGTCTGATAAAATAAATGTCCGCTGGGCAGGTGAGAGCCAGTTTTATGTAATACATAAACACATGCCTCTTCATTTTACGTCAACATCTTGCAAGATTAAGTAGTCTGATTTCGTACCAGCTGCTTCCACTGGTATCTCCTCTCACCTGCAGATGGGGCCAGGAAGGATCTTGGCTGCGTTTCAGCCAGATGGTGGCTTTTCTTTGCAAAACCATATGTGCACCGATGTGCCACGTTCAGCTGCCAGTTCTGGCCTCATCATAACAGTTCGTTCAGCAGAAATAACGATGTCTAATCTGTAGGAAGCTATTCAGATACCCTGACAGGCTTTTAGAAAGAGGAGACTGAGGAAACACGAGGCAAGACTGGTCATTCTGACTAATGGGCTGAAGCAGTTGGTATTTATTAAAGGAAATGTATTAAAAGAAAAGTCAGAACCTGGTTATGTTAAACAAAACAAAAGCAGCAGAAATAATAGATAGGGGAAAATGACCTGCGAGAGACTGAGTCCGCTGGATTATGCTTTAGCACACGTTTGACAACCTGATGGAATTTTTTGGTAAACTTTAGGGTGAAATATTCTCATTCTTCCTGGCATTATGAGGTACGATTCAACAGACAATAATAGCATGATGGTACAATATAAAAGGAGATATTAAGAAAAGGGTTCTTTTCTTGAGACCAGAAATTATGCAGCACTGCTGAAAATATTTAAGCAAGACAAACACAGTTGTTATAGGAAAAGGTCTTGAAAAGGAAAGCGGGAAGAGTAGGTGGGTCTGAGAATGGGCATTTGGTAAATCAGAGGTGTTACCAGGATTAAAGAAATATTGGACTGGAACTTGTGAGCTCCTGTTCCTTCTGTTTGTGTTAAAATGATCAAGTTCAGTCAATGTGTAGGTGCACAGTTAACGCCTTACTAAGTTTTAGGCACCTCCAAAATCAGAAACAGTGTCTCTGAGTAATGTTGCAAAGAATTTTTTGAGGTTTCATATTTTTCCGCTTTTTCTCCCTACCACATTGGTACAGGAGCATCCTCCATTCTTTAAATAGGGTATTAATCTATACACAATTTGGTATGAACATTGCATGCACGTGTGTGTATTTGATCAGCCTTTGATTGATTATATTACTCAATTTCTTGCTAAAATGCAGAAAGGCTAAAAAAAAAAAAAACCCGACAGCACTATCTGCTGGTGCTTCACAAGCTGGTCAACGGGGCTGGGACGCGTGAGAAGGCAGCTGCTGACTGACACGCAAGTGACGGCAGGGAAGGTGTGCCGGGCAGTGTCAGCAAGACCGGAGGGAAACTGAGCGATGAAACGCAGAAAGACAAGGAAAGGTGATAGCTGATTGCTGGGTAAGCCTAACAGAGCGCTTTATATTGGGGTGGAAATGCCGCAGAAGAAAGCAGAGGGAGCGTCTTTTGGTTTTTCCTGTCCCGCTCATGCAGCATACTACCAGTAGAAGATATTTCAAAACGGGTTAAATGTTCAGCAGCCTGATTTTGGGGAACATTAAGAAGGTCCCTTGGGGTATGTAAAGAAGGTCCCTTAAAACAAAGATGCCTGGAAAGCCATTTATTCTTAGTATAAGGGTTTGTGAAAAAGGAAATTCCGTGTTCCGTGAGTGCCATGTTGATGCAGGGAGGGTCAGATGTGATCACAACGAGGGCGGTGGGAAGGGGACCTGCTTCATGCAGTCTCATCCGAGGAGTGTGCTGTCACTTCTTTCAAATTAAATTAACCTCTACTTAAGCTATGGAAAACAATGTAATGACAGCTAAACACATGGCCAGTATATGCTACGATCAGTCTCAGCTTGCGTTCAGAGAAATATATGAAAAATTTTGGAAAATAATCTGATTTTCTAAACACTAATTTCAGGAAAATCACACACTAATCACCTCTTTTGCCTGTGAGTAAAAAACAAAAAAAAAGAATTACTAGTCAGGGATTATAAAGGGACCCACCAGACAGTGTAGTTAGACCTTTTATAAAATGCAGACCAAAAACTTGCCCAATATCAGGCCTAACTTCCACTAACTTGTTTAGACAGAAGTTATGCACTCCCCTTAAAAGAGATGGTCCATGGCCATAGACAGCTTGGTCACGTTAGTCACTGGGTATTCTGCAGACCCAAGATGAAAATCTGCATTGCATCCAAAAGGGGTTCTTCAGACTCATTTTTTCTTGAATTTGTTTGTTTAACAACTGGGATATCCATGATGCAGGTTTAAACATGGTTCTTACTCTCCTAATCAAAACTGGAGAACATTATACAGCCCGAATGCTTGACTCTTAGTTGAAATATTAAGAGGACGATGGAATAGGCTAAGTTTGATTTTGTGCTGTCCTTTATCACTACATCATGCTCACGGTCCTCTGGATCATGTTCTCGTTTGTATCTTGAATTCATATTTTATATTTTCTCTGATATTCTTATATGTGAGAGAAGAATAAGAAGTCTAGATTATAAATTCAGCATACTTGCTTTTGAATAAGGGAATATTCTCTTTCTTTGTTTCAGATACGAGCATCAGTTGGGACCATACACAGTTCTGTGAAAAAATTCTTGTTCAGTTTCAGCTGAAGTTGCACAGGTGTGCAGACATAGGACATAGCTCTGCCACTAGCTCAAGACTGTGGGTCAGTGGAAAGATGCTCAACGATTTTAGGAAGCCTTTCAACCAGACCTTACATGGTATGAAATTAAAGCTGGGATGTCATTGCATAACCGTTGAGTTTGTGAAGACATTGCAAGTTTTACCACTAAAACCCACAACCATTTGAAGACATAATAAGAAATACAATTTTGCCGAAATCAAGAACCTTCCCTGAGGAACTATTGAAACATTTACATTCAGTGATTCATTAAACATAGCAAAAGAAAAGGTACTAAATTAGAGTTTAGTTTATATGACTCAGAACTCCAGTTCCAAATACCTACATAAACTGGTACCTTGAGCATCCTTTCTGGTCTTTTAGAGCTGTTTGAAAGTGTTTAGTAAGCCATTATATAAAAATCTTGGTTTATTCTTTACATTAGAATCTAAAGTATTGAAAATGATGTAATATATTTGATAGTTTCAATATCAAATGACGATATGGAATATTTACTAAACGTTCGATCCTCAATATGCAGACTTTTTAAACATTTCTGATAATTTCGGACTATTTCAGACTACATCTGTTTTTTATTATATAGTCATAGCCTGTTCTTTATTATATAGTAAAATAGAAAATGGAAATGTTTCCTATGAAATATTGAAACTGTCTGGAGAAACCAGCCCTACTAAGAAAGTGCTTTCATGCAGTATGATCAAGATGCAATTTTTGATTGTCTCTCTTTTACCTTAAATTTCCGTGACCTGATTAGGTACTTTTTTGGAAGAGCTTCAGCCTCTGAGGGCTGTGAATTATTTGACACATGAAAACTACTTTATGTTACAAACATCTTGGGGACTGTGAAGTCAGACCATCCAAAGAGATCGAAGAAAAAATTCCTTTCCAGAAATTAAGTCCACTAAAACATAATTCTTACATGAATATATTTTTATAGAGGAGAGATTGAAAAGCTGGAAGAGTTTTTGTGTTAGAAGACATGAAGCTAACTAAATAAATCAGTCTGTTTTGCTCCCTACGGTTTGGCTTTTGTGCCTAGATCTCCTCCTTGTGTTCAGAAAAAACTGTCCATGAATCAGTCATTACAATCCCAAGTGTATGAAATATTTTTTCTTGTTGAGGAATGTGACATTCTTTGCAAAGTAGGACCAAATGGTGCAAATTCATCTGCTTAATGAGGACTGGCAATCTGAAGTGCGTTTGAGAATGCCCCAAATGCCAGCATATTTTAGAAATATATTTTTGGTGCAATCCGAGGCGTGCTTGCCCTGTTCTGCTGTGCAATATTGGTAACGCGATGGCAACATGATGTGGTCTAGCTTAACGCTATACTTGGAATTTTTTTGGTTTGTTTTCCGCATTCCCTTTCTTCCTTCCTCAGTGAAGCTATTTCCTTCCAAACAGTGTTTAAATCGGTATAGGCTAGCCAGAGCACAGCCTGGGCTGGTTATCAGCAGGCCTCACAACTGGAACGAGTGTCTCTAGATTTCCTTATCCACCTCCCCAGCAGTTACTGTCATCAAAGCAACTGATCCTAGGACACAGATGAATAGCTGCTCTTAGAATAGAAATCTGCAGCAAGGTCAATGGTGTTCAAAACAATCTGACCAACAGCAGGAAATTCCCTCCAAGATTGCTAAATCTTGTTTACAAGAGATGTCTTTCTGCAGGATATACCCTACCCAACGCTGTGCTGGGAATGCCACGTGACATAGCGCATTTTCACGGGTAGTCTCAGAAAGCAGATAGGATGAAGTCCTGGCAAAATTCCCACTTCCTTCAGTGCAACAGGGTTTCAAGCGAAGTGTTTCATTAGAGAAAGGGCAGAAATTTTTGGCGTCTAAAATCAGTGTTGTCAGGTGGTATCTAGGCTGGCACGTGTGCCGAAGTAGAAGATGGCATATAGAGATTCCCTGGCTCAGAATGGGTTGTAGCTACATCACATGGAGAGATGCAAAATAACCAAACTTTCTTGGAATAATATTTCCTAGAGAAGGCTGAGTGAGGACTGGGACACTGGAACAGCCACATCCCACTACCAAATACTCTTGTTAGGAATACCAACAAAATGGTTAATCACTCATCCTTTGGTAGGAAAAAAAATAATCAGTTTTTCACAAGATATGGGACAAACAAACTTGGTGAACGCTTCTGTCAAAGACCTTCAAGAAATACTTGTATTTGGTCATCCCTATTTACAAACAAAAACAAAGGCACAAGCCGACAAATGATTTGGCAGTTTATATATATATCCACTCTGTCCTAGATAATGGCAATAATTTTCTCAGCTGGGAAAAGTAACTGTGGTTAAAGAGACAGTGACTAAAATAATTTTTATATACATTCAGAATGTACAATCATACTTTGTCTTTCAAACCCAATCTATAGTTCTAAGTTCCCACATCTCAAAGTCTCCCACGCATCTCAAAAGTCCTCTACAGCTCCTCAAAAGCTGTTGAAATGCCTAGCTGAAAGTATCAACATGCACATTTTCTTTATAACTATCAACATACACTTTTGCAAGTTGTGAGTGCTTGTCACAATTTTCTCATTGCCTGAACTTTCAAAGTTCTGGCTGTTCACGTCCATTTAATGCAAGTATTAAGACTCTGGACATCAGTGTGACAGGGTGTAGACTAGGTGCCTTAATATCTGAAAGTGTATTAAATGAAACATAATCAAATCCTTCTTTTCCATAACGACCACAGATCCTCAATACTTGGTTTACGTCCTCAGCAAGAACCCGGAGGAGCCGATCCTAAGGGATACGTACTTTGAGGTTCACCAGATCAAGGGGAGAGAAGACCACAGGTAATACACTGGAAAACTGACACTTTTTCATGATCCCTTCTCAAAACATTCACAGAATCACCACATTCATAAGTACATGACTTAGGATCCCCCTCAGATTCTGTTCTTGTTTTTCAGTCCCCTTAAGATCACAAGAAAATAAGGAAATCTCCAAGACAGAAGTGCCCGAGCTGTGGCTTAAGTACCAATACTGGAATGCAAGCTACTTTATAGCAATATCCCAATGCTACCCCAAAAAAGCTGCGCGCCTCTTTTTGCACATCTGGCTCGGCAGTGCGGACCTAGAAACTTTACCAAAGTCATCTCAATGGCATTGACATTTAGGAGGTCTCACACTACCATGAGTGGAGTAGTGGAGTGGAGAGGTGGAGACCTCTTTTTATTTGGAATAGCAAGAGACATAAGCTAATATTTATAGATTACAGACTGCGTCTAACGAAGGTGTCACAAGTTGCCAAAGGTCAGCCAGACTTCACCTTTGCTTTCTCATGTGTGATTGTGTTGCTATCCAAGACAGACTGCTAACCTGTCACGCAGATTAGTAGCATAAATTGAGTGAAAACCGATGGCATCAAAAGCCTCATGAAAATAATATCTTGCTATTTGTTAATCTGCTCTAAGGACAAAATATCCATTAGCACCATCATTTAGATTTAAGTGAGAATGATCAGTTCTGAAAAGAAAAAGTAGATTACAGAAATATTATGGGTTTAAAGTAATACTCATGATATAGCTGGAAAGAAATGACTCATTTTATTGGGTGATATATACTGTTAAATGGGTACTTTCAACACACAGATGAGCAGTTTACTTCCTCTTATACTTTCAGGTTCTGGCTTACTTCTGCTGACAAATTTGAATGCATTGTTTGTGAGCGGCCTTAGATGTGTAGGCTATGTTCAAATTTATTTGTAGGATAAGCTTTGTGTTTGCAAGACACTACCCTAAATTCTGTATTCAGACTCACACAGCCCAGCCCCTTCTGGACTCATTAAGAGACAAGCATGTAAAATTAAGTGCAGTTAAAATCACTGCTCGCAAAATTTAAGTTTGCATGCTTGTAACCTTCAATACTTGTTTCATATGGTGAAGAATAAATCTTGTAAGAGCTACAGTTTTCCATTAAGATGGTCTTTGGCCGTCATTTCCATCTTTGGGAGGAAAACTCAGCTTTATATACACGCGTTGTCTCCGCTATCTAAAGTTAGTATTTGTCAAACAACTGTACAGTTGTTTTTTTTTTTTTAGACAAATAACAAATGCGTGAACAAAGGAAAGCTAAATAAACAAACAAATTTCCTTGAGCATTTTTATAATTGTTTATGCTATTTCTAGTTTGTACTTAGAGCACAGGTTATGCAGCATTTGCTATTGGTCTAAAGCCCTGGTTAACTTTTCTTCTTGCCTTTGTAACTAAATTGGATGACCTAACCTTCATAAATAAGAATGAATAAGGATATCACTCAAACAAGGATAGGGTGGAGAGCACTTTGGGGAGTGATATGGACAAGAGGAAACAGGGAGACCTATTTAAAGTCACTGCTTGTCCTCTTTAGCTGAAGAAATATGTTAGGTTACAAATAGAAACACTAGAATTGAAATTATCTGTTTTCCTTCCTGAGTAGAAAGAAGGGTTTCTTGACATGTTTTACATGAGAGATTTATTTTTCTCAAATTGTTCAGTTTTCTCCTGCATTCTCATAAGTAAATAGAAGTCTTTTTTTTTTGTGAGTACAGCAATCACTCATAAATAAAAACACTGCAAAGCTTGATCACGAAGACCTGGAGAGGACTTGACTCAGGGATTTGCAGTATTTCATCCTCCTATAAGTACTGTTTCACCTATCTGCCAAAGCAGGAGGAAGGAATCAACTGGACTCAAATGGACGTTGGGTCATACCAACATCAGGCACTGAGGCTGTCTTTAATCACACACATGCAGGACTATGCAAAATAAAATACGTGGCATTTTTCATTTCATTTGATCAACTTCCTCAGCTCTGCATGCCAGATGGAAGGAGAGGGAACCATTTAAAGGGCTCCTGTTATTGTCCTCTCAGACAAAATTTTGCTAAGTGCATTACTGCATTAGCCTTTCTCTCCTTTTTTGTCACTGTTCATTATAATTACTGTTTGTCACAATCAGATTAGTGTCTTACAGTTTTGATGGGCTGCTTGGCCATGAGTACGTAGCCACTTTCAGTACTAAGACATTTATCCACAAAGTAGCTTCTAGTACATTTTCTAATGACCTGTCTACTACTGCCTGACAGTCTGTGCTTATGGAATATGGGTAATTTTCTATAATAATGATCTACTGAAAATCTTTTGCAGTAAAATGTACAGAAAAGAGTAATAATGGCGTTGGGTAGGCAGTGTTTTAATTTGATAGCGTAAAGTTTTCCCTATTTGATAAAAAGTAGAAAAAAAGCATTTCTATTAAAGAATATTATGCTTTGAAAACATTTCAGTATTTAAACTGGCCCTCTCAGATTCCAAAAGAAGGAAACCAATGAGATTTTTGCCAAGTAATACTTAGCTCTTCAGATTTGGTCCCAGCTAAATAAGATCTTATGAAATGATGATTTTATTTAGGTTTTCTTAAACTACACAAAGGTTATACCATTCTTTACAATTTCTGTTTCTTTTTCGAAAGCGAGAGCACACCTACTGTTATAATAGCAGATCCAGTCCCTGGGCCTGTTTGCAGCTGGATATAGTTGCAAAAAATAGCAGCTTTTGGTGTTATTTTGAAGGAAAGTTAACTCCAGCACAGCGCTGTCTAATCTTTTTATTTACGACTAGTACAGCGAGATGAGGAGCATCCCATCTCTCAACACTCTAGTTAAACTTGGACACAGCTCATATCGATCAGACCCAGTAACTTCATGTTAAAACGCTTAAATATTTTTAGAAAAAGACGGGTTGAAAACTGAAGTCAGCATATATTAGAAAAACAGTAACGGCAAAAAAAAAAAGCTTTGTTGTTGTCGACCGGGCAAGCTTAACCACACAGTCGATATAACGAAAACAGATGTGCAGACACTACTGAAGGAAGTGGGGCACCTTTGATCTGCTGGCTTCTGCTGCTCGCTCACAAAGGACAGTTGCTTCCATTAATGAGGTTTTTCTAGTTTATTGGGTTCACTGATTTCGTGTGCCCAGAGCAGGAAGGGAAATTGCACTACTTTCCAGGAAACCACTTTGATATCTTGTAAATACAGAGCTATAAAGCACTCAACGTCACTTATGGCCATAAGTGGGACATCTTTGTAAACAGTTGGTATGATTGCTTGATGATATTTAAAGAGTGTGAATGGTGAGAAGGACAGAGGTAATGCGCTGTTAGACGAGCTGATATTTGCTTATCTGTGAGGAATGGACTCAGGTGAGAGAGGAAAGAAATCGTTCTTCCGAATGAGTCAGCATTCTTCAGAATCATTTTTGCAGAAAACTAACGTCTACCAAAGCGAATGTAATGTCTGGCATACTGAGAAATACTTAAACAAATCAGAACAGAGGGCTAAATAAACTAATGATGTCTTATTTGCATAAATCAAGGGGGTCCTATTTACTCCTATTACACTTATCAGTAAAGTGTATTGCAGGTATTTAGCTCACCTATTTATTTATACGATTTGATGAGAGCTGTACTGACCACACACAGTGTCTGACATTCATGGCAGTCCTGATGTGCATACAAATTACATTCTGAAGACAGAGTGCCTAAATCCTGCTAATTTTAAAGTTCAGAATACTAAAGAGGCTTGCAGAGCTTTAAAGGTCCTTCTCTCACGAATGCTATTTACCGTAGCAGCTGTTAAGAATCTGTGAACGGTCATGCCAAAGACAGGTAACATAAGATTCATCCACATTGCTGTTTGTCTAGTTTACTAGCTGTTGCTGAAATACTGGATTATTTAGATTCTTAGTTTTATTGCTATTTCACAAGGCTTTACAGAAAGTAGTAAGTTAAACAGTGAGCTCCTTTCGTTCTCTTCCAGTGAATGTCAATGCTGCATCATTTTTGTTCGACTGGCTTGTGTTCTTGCGTATGCTATTTTGAGCTTCTCTCTTTAATTTCCCATTTTACCCTTAATTTACAAACCTGCTTGCTGAAGACATATGTTTTAGCACAGCATATTCTTTTCCTTTTTTACCTATAGTGACATTTCCATTTACTACAATTTATTTAACGCTACAGTAATATTTAAAACATGCCTCCAGTTCAAACTAAGCTACAAGTGGCAAAGGGGCTATGTAACTCAGAAACCAGACCCCGATTCTGCTGGACATTTAGTATGTTGTCACATAATGGAATTACATTTTGACCATAAAACTTGATTTTGAGCCCTGCTCTATTTTTTTTTTTTTTTTAACGCAAGACTATTTCCCAACCTTTAATTTCTCACACCCGGTGGAGTGTGGGTGCACTCACTTGTGTCTGAGAAATTCAGCTGTAAACCCATCTGCTCACGCTGAGCTGGGGGAAAAAACAGAAATCCCACCTTCACATTCGCCTCCCTATATGTCAAGAGACCAGAGTTTGGTTTGCCTGGCCCCACAGGGAGAGGAGAAAGGTAAGGCTGAAGCACGCTCGCTGCCAGCTGAGTTTATCTGTGACCAGCTGCGGACGTTCGGCACTTCTATTCTCCTCTTGCAAGGAGCCACCCTGCCCAAAATGCTGTGGCTACTGCTGCCGCTATGGTACAGTGCTCATCCTCACCTTGGGCAAAGAGAAGGACGGTTGCTAAAGCTGCATGGGGTTTCACGGCTGTTTGTACCATCACGTTGAATTTAAAGGGACTCCAAAGGAGCAGAGTGTTAGCAAGGCACTGTTAAAAGGGCTCAAGTGTGAGCGAGAAGAATGTTTGAAGCCTTTTACTATCACTCACACCAATATATACATCACATCAAAAATGCTTCTGAAATAATTTGTGCTACTGCCAGTAACTACAGGACGGAGGTGTAGATAAGCATTAAGAGAATTTCCTCTACCCTCACCTGAGACGGTGAGCTCTCTGGGGCAGTGGCTGTGCTCATAGCCTGCCCACCTCCACCAGGAGCTGACTGAGCTGGCATAATTTTTATGGGATGACGTTACTGTATATGCATGTTGCAGGGAAAGCATTAAGAAGTTAGGAAGAAGTTTAGGAAGAAGCTCTTTACAATGAGGGTGGTGAGACACTGGCACAGGTTGCCCAGAGAGGTGGTGGAGGCCCCATCCCTGGAGACATTCAAGGCCAGGCTGGATGAGGCTCTGATCAACCTGATCTAGTTGACGATGTCCCTGCTTACTGCAGGGGGGTTGGACTAGATGGCCTTTAGAGGTCCCTTCCAACCCAACACGTTCTATGATTCTATCATTCTATTTTAAGAAAGGAGATCCTGCAAGAACAGCGTGGCATTTTTGCAAGTAACTTTTCTGGAAAGGGCATTCTTATGTTAGCTTTAGAAGGTCAAAACTGCTGGATGTGCAGGTTTTTCTTCTTTGCCTTTCCTTGGACAGCTGCATGTCAAAGTTGGAATTGTTATTTCTGTTGTACGCATGTAGAGTACTAGAACTGGCAGCAGAAGCACACACGGGGCTTCAGACATGAGAGGACTTTGCGTGTCGATTCTGAATGAGAGACCAGGGAAACTTGCTCATGTATTGTGGGCCTTTTCTAGTGTTATTATCACTATGCTAATGAATATTTGGTGCAATGCCATTAAAATTAATGATGCTTATTTCCTGCTTACCCTGATCCACCAGTTCCAAGCGCTAATTATCCTGTATCCAGAACATAAGTACTTTTATATAACGTACCAGGGCCTTTTAGCACAGCAGATTCATAAATGTTAAACAAATTTAGCACCAGGGGGGTGGTGGTGGTGAGGGAGAGGGGTGTGAATGTTTTCTGGCTATAAGTTAGTTCCAGTATACTGCTTTATTTGTACTGGTCAGAAGCAGTGTTTTGAGGATGACAGAAACAAATTCCTCTGAGATTCGAGTTTTCTGGAGAGGTTGCAAACGCTTCATGAGAAATTTGTTGAAAAGTTTTAAGCAAATGCCAGAGTATGTCTCAGTCAGGCAGAGGAGATTCAGTCTCAGCATAGGAATTTTACTTCCATTTCCTCTTTTTCTAAGAGTTCTCAGTCTTCTGTTGTTCTGGCTTTCTTCAAAAAGCTGCTCGGGGGCACCTCTCTGCTAAAAGTACCGTATCTTTGCCACACCCCAGGAGGAGAGCCTGTTTTGATCTTGCCTTTAATTTAATTATATGTCAGCATTCACACAAGTGGGAAGAAGAGACAAATACACGTGGAGACTTTAGTTCTGTCGCTTAATGTACAGGAGAAGGTGTTCCCATTCCCCAGCTCTCTTGGTGATGTAGAAACATGAAAAGAACTGAAACAAAAGATAAAAAGTCCCCACTTTCTGGGTATAAAATACAGTATGTATTTCAAGAACTGGAATAAATTGGTTTTGGTCCTATGAAACTATTTCTGGTTTTTATATTGTCCTCCTACATTTCTGAATAATATTTCATTATACTTCTCATGCTTTCTAGTAAGCGTTAATGGTAAAAGAGGCAACTGTGCATTCTAACCTCATCTGCTCTGAGAATACAGGAAAATATCAATGGAAATTCTCGTGTATTCCTATACAGAGCCAAACATCTGTGTTGCCCCTCATTTCCACTCCAGCCCTTTTGATCCAGTGTATCGTCACCAGCGAAACAAACATCGACAAACTTATAGAGAAGTATAAGATGTACAGAACAAGAGATTTAGTAATATTTTAAATTTGCCACTGTATTCATAAAAAAAGTAATTACATGAATTTTTAAGCACTAAGAAACTCTGTTATCAAAATACGCTTGTAGTCATCTGTGGGGTTTTTTTTTTTTGCTATGCCCATAGTGGTACTGGAGTTGACAGCTTAACTGTACTGTCTTTAAAACACAGAAAAATTGTAATTTCTAACATTTTAATTTAACTAATTTGTTTAAATACTCTTTTTTTTTTTTTCAGATAATTTTTCCTGCTGGTCTAATTCTGATCCCTTTCTTGCAACACATGGTACAGTATAAAAGATTTGTGCTGTTCAGAAAAAACATTCAGTTTTGCTCATTGCTCTGAATCCGCTGTCCTCAAGCAAAACCTCATCTACAGCACTGTCTCTGCATGGAGAGATGTATTATTTAGGGGGTGCTCAGCACCTGTTCCAGGCACTGCATGAACACATGGTTGGTGTCTATCCTTGTCCTGAACAATTTTGTATCTAATATTGTGAACTGGCTCCTGGCAGAAAACTGAAATGATGGGAATGAAATGGTATGATGCACTGAAGACAAAGGAAGAACTGGAGTGAATGATCTTAAATAAAGGGGGCAGAGAAGAGTTAAATCCCTGTGGAGATTTCCCCAGGTGGTAGATACTGAAACCTCATGTTTGAAATTACATCTTGCTGTGGTAGCTCCAAAAAAATGAAACCAGATGTGCTCATCATTACCCATCAGGCCACCATGGCAAGCTAATTTTGCCAAATAGCCCAAATATACACAAAGCTGTAATGACCTTTAATTCCTAACAGCTTCAGTAGATCTTATTAAAAGCAGTGGTGGGCTCAGGGATCAGAAACTACTGGTTTCAACTTTCAAATGGTCTGTCTGGGGACGCTAACCCCAGTGACATTACAATATAAGATGTCTTATGAGCAAAAGACGTATTATAAATACTACTAATTAAAATATGGAAGAAGAATATGGACTCATGAAAGAAGTAAAGCAAGTTTCTTGGCAAGCATTTTTACTTTTTGCAGTCTGAGAAAAAAAGATAGAGAGGAGATTGTTGCTATTTCTGTTCTTAAACACATAGATCTGATGGGATGATAGTGAGAACAATACAGGAATTCAGACAGTGGGATACTGGGAAAGGAACTAGGTTTTATGGTCACCCATAAATGCTGCCGTGGCAGCTAAGTGCAAGGGTACAAGTTACAAGCTTTTCTATGTAGGCTTGCTGAATTATTTCTGCTTGTCATGGTAGTTGGAAAGATTGAGAAATGTGTACTATCTTTTTATTGATCTTTGAAATCTCATCAAAATACCTATCTTAACATGTTCATATTCTTCTGTTGGACTACATTCTTTCCTTAGTGAAGTTATTGTTTCTTTCACATCAGCAAAATTCCTTGCTCCTAGTAAGACATAAGCTATTTAAATTCTCTGCAATGAAAAAGTATTTCCATTTGAGATCATCTAACTTTATTGCTCCACGTCCAACAGCCTATTACAAGATACTCACAAAACTTCCCAAGCCAAGTTCAAGTTAGCAATATCTACTATTCAATCAACAAATCAACCTGTTTCTTTTCTAACCTCATCTCTCTTTTTTTTTTTTTTTCCATTTTCACTGAGTGTCCATTCTTTCAACTGTTCTGTGTATCTGTCCACTTGAAGAAAAAATCTCCAGAGGATTATACCATAGATATACCCTGCTCAGCTTCAGTAAGGTTAAAATACCATGGAACATAACCACGAATATAGCTCACTGCACTTCTACATTTCTAACAGCTACAGAAGGAGGTTTCTTTTGCAACGATACAATGCGAACATATGTAATATTTTACTATCTCAGGTTGCGGGCCAAACCTTTAAAGCCTGTAGATGACAACATATGCCCAAAAGAAATGGAACAGATTTTACCAAGTACTTTCAAAGAACAGACTCAAATTGAAAAGTGGCTTCAAGTTCTCTTAAAAGCTGCCACGGCTGGGAAATAAGCCAAGGAGTCTGTGTTTCTATAATACTTGTGCTGATGCCAGCGATAAATATTTGTGAAGTCATTTTCCCTCCTGCTTGAAGTATCTGAGTGCTTTGCTTGAGGGTCCTACCAGACCACAGATAATTTTATCTTCCAGTGAACAAAAGACTCACAATCAAATTATGGAAGCTATTACTAGAGTTATGAAAATTCAAAAATAGATATCTGAACTCTTTAAATTAAAATGAAACATATAGCTTTCTCAAATAATGTGCAAGTTATTGTGTGACATTTTATGACATTTATAACGTAGAAGGTTAGAGCTGTTGATCATAATAGTCTTTTTGGCCTTAGAAAAGGACCTGTGGCTATTCCATGCAAAAATCTGAGCTCACAGTCCACCAACAAAGAGCTCTCAGGGGACTCTGGACTGACCCCAAAATTAGACCTAAAGGTAAGGAAGAATCATTAGTAGAGAACCTTAAGAATTCTGACTACAGGGTTGTTTTTGCTTAAGAGTGCTTCCTATCTCATTCACTTCACCCTATTACAGAAATCCAAAAGGCCAATCAACATAGCAAAAGTCATACGTATACCTATGTATGTATGCACTGTACATACTAATATATACTAGATTGAGAAAGTCACGTAGAAACATCATCTTCCTTTTCTTCGTTGATACAACTGTGAAAAAACTTCAAATTCTGGCTACAAGATTGAATGTCAGGATTTTATCAATAGTGTAAGTCTCATTAGGTTCTTAGGTTTCTAAAACATGCGGCGTGCAGAAGAATATGGTCAGCACTTTTGTATTAAAGAGCTGGAATCGTGAATATGTCCATTCAGCAAATTCTTACGGCAGAAAAACAAACAAATTCATCAACATAAATGTCTGATCACAATCCGGTTCCTCCTGGTTCTGCACAATGAGACATTTTTAGGCAGCACCTTCTCATGTCAGGAACAAGATTAGAGTTTTTCAGATTCATTACATGAATCTCTGTCACTGCATCATCGGTTAAAACCAGCGGGAGACAAAATCAGTGTTCTGCTTGACTTACACAACTTGACTGTCCTCAAAATCTCTATCCAAGGTTTCTTTGCCTTTTGAAACCAACCAAACTTTTGTTTTAATCTGATCTCTCTCTCTTCCAGCAAGATCACTTAAAACTTTTGGGGTTTATTTTGGTTTTGTTTTTCCAAATTACTGATTACTCATTAACAATCTAATTGAGAGTAAAGCAAACCTCTCCTTACCAGGCTGCTCAGGAAAGTTGTTTTCGTTTGCATGGAAAGAATTTATGCTTTCTCATCGCTTTAGTACATGGTCGTGTACGGCAGTGCTCCTTGAAGTTCATGTCTGCGTAGGGTTCAACAAAACCTAGAACAGGTTGCCCAGAGAGGTGGTGGAGGCCCCATCCCTGGTGACATTCAAGGCCAGGCTTGATGAGGCTCTGAGCAACCTGATCTAGTTGAAGATGTCCCTGCTCACTGCAGGGGGGTTGGACTAGATGACCTTTAGAGGTCCCTTCCAACCCAACACATTCTGTGATTCTATGATTCTACGAAATATTTGCTGAGCTACTGATCAGCAGGAACATCATGGCAGGTGCCTCTCACATGCTTGAAGCTTTAATTTGCCATCTTTAAATGAAAGTGTTCAGGATGAACAGAAGTCGGCATGGTGAGAGCTAATATATCAAGGCAAACACACCACACCAGGAAGCTGCGTACCTGTCTGAGGGCAAAATAGAGATCACGGAATTTTTCAGAGTTGGAAGGCAAGTGACAGATACGGAGAGAAAACAAAAGATTGAGGCCAGGCTTCTTTCACAGAAGCCTTCTGGGAACACTTCACAGCCGTGTCTCCATCCCCTCAACTCAGAACACTGACCGCAAAGATGTGCAAATGACATTGCAAAGCACGAGCGCAGAGAAGACGAGGCGTTATACGAAAATCATGGCTGGAAGAAAGCTGCTTACTGCCTAGCCTTTCGAAGGGAAACTTTCTATTACATGTTTCAAGGATTCAGCTGCCTTGAAGAATATCAAATTAATGAACCAAGTAAAAGCTAACAGGATCACCTTGTACATTTAATGTTATATAAAGTAGACACCAGACAACACAAATTGGCATTTTTCTCAGTTCTTACGGACCAGAGCCAGCTTGATGCCTTGAGATTTTCTGCCGTGACTGGCAGCAACAGGCAAAGGCACGTGTCAAACCCTTCTTGTCTGTGGCTCGCCAGGGCAGGCCAGTTGTTACTTCAGCTCGGGTGGCAGATACTTTGCTACTGTAGGACGGTTGCCAAAATAGAGCTTCATCATCCAGTAGCAAGAGTAACATGGCAGCAACTCTGAAAGGATGCTGCGAAGTCTGAACATGAGCTTCTCAGGATACTGACAGAGACTAAAAAGCCTTTTGGAGCATCAACAGAGAGAAAGAGACAATTAATCTAAAGCTGAACATAGTCTTGTGTTGGTTTTGTTTTGTCTCCCTGCCAAATGAAGTTGTATTCGTACAGAATGGAGACCTGAAAATTTGAAATTGAAAGCACAAGAGAAAAGCAGAATACAGATTTTCCTTTGTCCCTATGCCTTTTCAACAATTGGCTTTCTATTGAGCTAGTTCCCTTAGAGAAATGCAAACCTCTTATCCCTATTTGCCAGAAACTGCAAAACATAAACCACTCTCATTTATATCAGAGTATAATCCAAAAGCTGCAGTCGTGGATGGGCTCTATTCTATTAGCACATAAGAGAACATGAGAAATTACAGATGCAACTGAAGCCAAATCACGTGAGAGATGGGGAGCGAAGAAATAGGATGATGTCGCAAAATCATACCTTGCAACCCCTACGCACATCTGGTCACAACTTTTCAACATATTACATTGAAAATTCCGTCTCAGGTCTTACTACCTGCTTGTGCTACACTCGTATTTTATTCTGCTGTCCAAGTAACTGGCTAGCTGCTATCCATTTCTTCTTGTGTTCATTCTTTTTTGTATGTTTGATTTACCCCTTGGAAGTAGAATCTGCCTAAACATTCCTCTCCTGTTATTTTTATTAGCTGCCTCTGTATGAGATTAACACAGATACGTGCACATTGAGCACCCTCAGGCAAACACATCCATAACTCCAAAAATAAACCATACTGCTAATTGACCTCGTACAGTCTGGAAATATGGATACCAACGAGCAACCTCTAGTCCAGTGAGATAGTTCCTGCACTGGGAGAATTTGGCCCAATTTTTCTCTCCCCTATTCCTCCACCAAGCGGGAGGTGAGCTGAGCAACACCACTTAGTGGACTGGTAAATTCTCGGCCTGTGCTGGTCTCAGCGACTGCTGCATTTTTTGGGGGGTATGTAATAAACATATTCATATGGCTTCTGAATTTATCTCCTCCCGCTGAGCACTGACAGTGATTGTTTTACAGATTATCATCTCTTCGAAACAGGATTTTCTTTATCTCAGTTTCCTACACAGCGCTAAGGATCCTGCAACGTTTAGTGAACAGTAGTATCAATCGATCAATGCGCTCTGATGTTTCTCTCTCTCTCACCCCCCTCCCAAAACTTAACTGCGTAGCTACACAAAGTGCAAAATGCAAGTTTAGTCAGTTTTTGAAAATCCACTTCATCCTCTTAATGGGATGTGCAGGGCAATGGAAGCTGTTCCGCCAGCATTAATTCTGTTTTCAGTGGGAAAAAGCTGAAGGCCTTTGGAAATGGTTGAACTTCTTGTGAGTGGAATTCTATCGCATATAATTAGCGAACACACAAACCATTTATTGCCACAGAGATACTATACAGCTGTTTGGATCTATATTTTTTTCCTCATACTCTGTTTATCGCCAACATCTTCCTTAAAAGAAGTATTCAGCTAGTTCCTAATGTGTAGGAATATAATATACAATATAACTGGACTCCCTCCTGTGTCTGCTGCAATAGTAGCATTCCCTCCGAGTAATAAATATTCGCTATACAGCAATTAGGTTTAGGCATGATTGTAAATGCAAAGTTCAGGAGGTTGCCGTTAATATTATCTTATGTTCCTGTTTCCTGTTGTCTTCGTAACTTAACATGTTTACTCTTAAATTAGAACATAATTAGCAAATCCTATAGCTCATTTTTTTACAGAAAATAGCAGCAAGGCGAAATGTTTCCTATCATCTGGGGCTGACCTTCCCACAGGCTGCGTATCCTGGAACAGCGCATTGTAATAGGAGAAATCAGCTATTTTGGATCGAGGCCAAACACTAATTTCATTTCTCTGGCTGCCCCCTCCCTCTCCCCCCTCCTTTCCAGCTCTTCTCCCCAGTAACACTCATATATGGGAGTTGGAGTTAAGAAGTTGCAGTTGGTAAACAAAACAAAGGCAAAACTGCTAAGAAGTTAATGAAAACATGAGTAAGTCATAGCATCTGGATCTCATCATCCACCTCTGACGTAAGGAAGATGTCCAGATGTTAGCAGAACTGCAGCAGTTGAAATATTTTGCGAGCAAGGCTCCTTCCCAACAATCAGATGCAAAGCAGTTCAGCATTTTCAGCAGTTTTTAGGAATGTTGCGAATATATATAATGGTCTTTCAGATGCACGAAAGAATATACAGCCCGGGGAGCCGGGTCTGGGAATTGGGAGCCCCCGCCTTTGGGAAGGGCAGGCGGATGTTCAAAGAGCAGGAGAAGATGAGGCCTCCCGGCTGCCTGTCATAAGGAGAGCCTTCTAGCAGAGAGACAACGCTCATCTTGTGGTATCCAGCGTTTCAGACTAGAGTTTAACAGTATCTACAATGATGAATTATGAAACTGGGCCCGGAGAGAGCAGACCATAATTTTCATCTTTCTCACTCGTTTTTAATCCCCGTCTGACAACGTGTACCACATACGAGCCTTGCGTGCTGAAAAGTATATAAATGATGAGGCTGGTTTCCTAACAGGTGGTTGCCAGGTGTATTGTTTTGTTCCTTTCCCTCGTCTCCAAGCTGCCTGACGGAACGGGGATGTTTTTCCCGCCCGGGCGCTCATTCTGCGTTTGCGGAGCCACACGACCGCTCAGTTCCTCTCAGACACGTTTGGCGGGCTGCTCCGGGTGCGCTCCCTCCCTCCTTGGCCCATGCTCCTACAGAATCAGTTTGGAGTCCTCAAGAAAGCAGCAAAGTTATTTCTAAAAGTTGCTAATTGCTGAAGTCTCCTGGGACTGAAATCCTCTTATGCACATCCCAGGCAAAGGACGGGACATGGGGTTGTTGGCTGTTTGCTGCAGTCCCAGAGTTGGCTACGATGACTGTGGAAAAGGAGAATGCTGAAAAAAGGGTGCATTTCCATAATCCCCTCCAGCTGTTGTAACTTGAATGCATGAGGATTTTGTAGCAACCACTTTCACAATATGCTCAGCATACTGTGTACTTCTTATTGTAAACTTGGACAAAATAGTGCCATTGTTGTAGCCTGATTACAGAAATGACGGTGGAGCTCCACGAAATAAATGTTTTAAATTTCACTAATGGAGGAAAATGTGAAAGTCATAAATAAAACTTTCCAATTGTCCAGTCGCCCACCAGCGTAATTTAGCTCTGCTGTATGAAAATATCCATTACAAATAGCCAAGGTGACAGAGTATGTGCGCTTTCTTTTCCCCATGGGTGCTCCAAACTGTGTTGGTATCAGACTTCAAATTAGAAGCACGAGGGTGTTGGAAACAAGACATTCCAGCAGCTGAAAATAAACAACAGCAGAATCTTGCTACAGGCAGCTACGATCTTCTGGCACTTCTCTACATTTTCATATGGAGAGTGAGAAATTAAAAAATAGAACATGGAATAAGAACCTAACGACGCATGTAATTCCAAACTCCATTTTGAATGAGGATTTTGACTGAAGGACTTTGCCTTAAATGAATTCCATTCATTCCACGACAAAACCACCAGTGCTAAAAAAGGCATATAATACTCTATATATCTTATTGGAAATTTAGGGTGGCGATATTTTAAAAAAATAGACAGGCATATGCTGTGTATGAAATGTAGTATTCCTGATTGCATTCGATTATCAGACAATTCTTGTTTACTGCCCAAATTGCTTACACAGCAAGCTTGTTTACTCATTATATGGATAACAACAAAGCTCTTCAGCACTCCCAAAGGGAGGAAACTTTAAGATGATAAAGATATTTAACCATTCAACCGTAACAAATTATTACTACGTTCTGCACTGGATATGCTATACCTGCTTTATTATACAAATAGCTTCTTTTGTTATCAGGCAATTGTTGTTTACTGGTTTCCTGTTTCTTTTCCATAAATTACAGCCTATGTACAAGTACATATCAACTCAATGCCTGATCATTCTCCACCTCATGGCAAGTGGCTATTTTTAATATTTATATAATAGCCTGAGTGAAGCACCAAACCTATAGAAGTTTGTCCCCAGTCGGGGTCAGTAATTGCCTAAACATGCTGATATAGCCCAACAGTGCTATATCTGGAGCTATATATCAAGTAGTCTCGGGTTCTGCAACATATCCATTTTCTAAAACCTTATTTCACCTCCGCACACTGTAAATCTTTCTCCTCTCTCAGAACAAAGCAAACACTTAAAGCAGTAATTTCTCTCCTGCATGAGTATAAATTTTAGGGACAGGTGAAACGTAACGCAAAACACTTTACCTTAACCTGGGGCTTTAAAAATTTCCCAAGAGTGAAAATTCATTTCTTTACTTCCTTTACTTCCTATAGATAGCTATAAATGTGCCTGGAAGTATAAGCAATAGCTGGGAATTGTTTAAGAGTTAGTAAGTCCTATAGTCACAGATTTTGCAATCCATAAAAAGGACGGTTTAAGGCATCGGAGTTAAGGGGAAAGTAAAAGAGAAAACAGCAATTATAAACCCAATGGAAATATAAGGAAGCTGATAACGGAGAACAAAGTAGCCACCAGCAACAGCAGATAGCATGTCACAGATGCGCCCAGTGATCCTAGACAAGTCATGCAAAGATCGATACGGCCAGTAGTAAGAAAAACTTAAATAATGATATAATTGTAGCTAATCATCATAAATTAAAAAAATAAAAGGTCTGCTCAAAGGGGCCTGCAAAGAAACTCTTCATAAGTAGACTCAAAATTAACCCAGCCTTTATTAAAAGCATGAAAACTAGATAAAAGCTGACTGATAGTCTTCTGAAATGAATCTAAATGGAAAAGAATTTTTTGATGGAAGTACTTTCTCTGCAGTCCCAGAGTTCTCTCTGGGGCTACGACTTCAGCAAAAACGTATTACAAGGACATATAGAACCTTTCCAGATGGTTCAAACACGAGCAAAGTCGGCATAATGAGAAGTGCTCTGTAACGGATCTTTGCAAATGAGTCATTTTTCATTTCTTTGGCAATTAACAGAAAACAAACCCCAGAAAAACAAGGGTAGTAAAAGCCCACTTTACATTTAGTGGGCCAAAAGGTTCAAAACTAATTTAATTCTGGGGTAAATGAAATACTGTGATGTTTAGTGAACTTTCACTAATAAAAAAATGACATAATTGAAAAAGATAAATGGTAAGTAGGTAAATAAATAATATAATTTTAAATAGAAAAGTCGAAGGTTTATTCTTAAAACACCAAATCAGTAATGTTTTCCCCCAAACTTTCAATGACTAAGCCACTGCAGCAAAAAACTGGAAGTAATTCACCAAACCTAGACTACCTACACATTCCTTTTTTTATCTATAATACCAGATATTGCAGGAGACAATTTAGCTTTTTCATCATTAAAAAAAAAAAAATTGATTTAAAAGAAGAGTAGTCAGTTGTACTCAGTGTCTGATCGTGTTTTCTATAAAATGCTGGTGAAAATGAGAAAGCCAGGATTGTTCAGTCACGTCATATGATGGACATAACGGGTCTTAGTGCAAAGCAGATGAATGCTACGCTGGGTCATCTACGGTCCATCATGCAGATCATTCAGCCAACAGTGCAGGCACTAGAAGAAATCTGTCTACAGTGTTTTGAGGATATGTGTGTTTGATCCCAGAACGATGCTTGCATACTCTGGGGGAGCTCACTCTGCGCTGCTGCCCTTGTGTGTAAAATCGTGGCCTCAACTGGGAGGTCTCTCCACTGAAAAAGCCAGAACGTGCTTCTCTTCCCAGACGAGGATCTGGCCTGACATCGGTAAGGGGGATAAAGCGGGAATTCCCAAGGAAGTGTTTCTATTTCTCATGAATGTAGTAACAGGAAAAGCTGCAATTTTTGTGTTGCCCATTTAAGGAATATGCCAACTTGAGTCTCATGCTGTCTCTTATTCTTTGCTGTTCATTCCATTGCCCCAAATTGTATCCCATCTCTACTGGGCATTTTTGATGTCCCAGCAATTGAAAATCCTTCCATTGTGTTTGGTGATTTATTTAGTGATTCATTTTCCACATTTTGAGATCACCAGACATGACTATAAACATGTGTCTAGATTTTCTTTGTCTGTGTAAACTAAGAAAGAGGGGAAAAGGCACCGGGTGGAAAACCATGAGCCGTGCTGCCATCAGAAGTAGTTTGACCATGATGTGACTACGCTGAGCTGCAACTCACTGCTCCTCAGGACATGTGTTGTATAAATATATACCGTATTTATACAATATACCATATTTACACAATAATAATATGCCATAATCACAGAATCACAGGATGGTAGGGGTTGGAAGGGACCTCTGGAGACCATCTAGTCCAACCCCCATGGTATAACATTATATATATTATACCAAATTTATACAAGTGTGCTTGGCCGCAGCTGGCTGAGCCACAGGCCGTTCTGCCATGTGATGAGATGGCACGAGGAGTAACTCAACCCTGGTTCAAAAGCAATGTGAGGGTGCTGCTCTGTGGTACTCCATCGTGACCAAGGTAGGACAATACACAGAGGTGACCTGAGACGACATTCCGTATTCATTTGCATCCCTTTACCGTCCCTGCTCAAAATCAAAGCATTTTCAGCAACAGTCTTTTCGTTCCGTGCAATTTTAATGGCATTTTAAATACTTTTGATACTTTTTGTCCAAGACTAACACCACCTCTCTTTTGTGTCGTTAAGACTATGTGATCTAATGGAAAAGACATTTTCCACGATATTTTCCCAGGGTATTTATAGGAGGTAGACAGTACCGCCTGTTTGATGATCATCTCAGATTATATTGCGCGATTGGCTATTTCTGTGTGCAGGCTAGCAGGTTTTTTTAAAGGCAAAACATTTTTTGGATTACTTTTCCTTGAATACGCCACAAAGAATGCATATTTCACATTTTCTTCTTTCTTTTGCAAATATCGTGTGCTTTTTTAAAGGTGTGTCCTGATAACGCAAGCTGCTGATCTAAGTGGATTTCTCATTTCAGTGTCATGACCCTTTTTCAGGCAGTCAGCAGTTTAAACTGCTGATATTCCGGAGAACAAACAGAACAGCAACACAACTTGTTGCTGTTTTGTTTCTCTTCCTGAATCTCTTGTTATTCAAGACGTATTTTCAGAAATACACCCTGATATCTCTACTCCATATTCCACTGCTTATTGGTGGTTCGGCCAGATGATTTTCTGACTTTCTGACTGACAGCAGCCCAAATACACTAGCCGACTGACAAGCCTACACCACCAGCACAGCCTGGAAAATGGAACTGTCACTGCTTTTAAGGGTCCTCTAACATCTAAGCCTTGTATTGATAAAAACTGTGACGGCTCATAACCATCTGCCAAGTAGAATAAAAACATGCCGACCCTTATCAGCGCAGCTAAAGAGGCTAAAGGGTTCACGTTCACTCCTCGTTTCTAAGAATGTGTCAGGGTCTCAAGAAATATAAGTAGCAGTTGTCTATCCCCCAAATATTTGACAATCATATGCAAGGTTAAATATATACGTTTATCAAGGCCTTTTCGTATCCTGATAAAACCTGCATATTTTCGTATGTAGGTCACATACAGAAGGTATAAATTACATGCCATTATACACTTTCCTATGTGAACTGATGAGAGGAAAAGAGTTTTATAGAAGACAGTTGGTAGAAGTTGTCTGACGTGGACACAGGCCAGGGGTACTTGGAGCCTGTTGATGCAAATGCCATTCTGAACTTAACTATAAATTAGAAAGCTTACTTCAAGCATTCACATAAACATCTCTAGCAGGTGGAATGGAAACCAATGCCAGGGTAAACAAGTGTCCAGCTGACCAGGCAACACGCAGATTAAACAAAGGCTGACTTGGCCCCACCATCTTCCCTTTTATAGATTTGTGTAACGTCCTTGCCGTTTTACTCAGAATTTCTTTCCTCTCAGTGCTCCTTCCAGTGGAGTTTCAGCAAGGTCCCAAACATCAGGACCTGTGTTGTGACCACTGCTCCATGCCCTACAGTCTTAAAGCTGCCAAAGAGGTTTGGTTTTCTAATGCGCCTTGGAGAGATGAAATGGACTATCCGCCCAGTTCCGTTTGCCATGGAGGAGAGGTTAATGTCCATCACTTCCACAGCACTGCCATGTTTGTGACTAACTGCTGAGCACTAGAGTGACTGTAATGTCCCCATCTCCTGTGACCATGGGGCCTTACTGTAAAACAGTGGTAAAGCTGAGGTCCTCTGCCCAGGAAACTCACTGTTCTCTGCCACCTATGGGAACAGGCACAGAATTTATCCGGCCACTAACAGGGGGCAGAACAAGGTTTTTACGAGTTGCTCTAATTTAAAGCAGGTTTCTGCCCCTGTGTTTCTTTATAGGCCATGGTCTCTCAGCGCCAGATTACCTGATGTAATCAGTTTCGGAATCAGCACGCCATCACAAATGTCTGTTACGCACTTAGCTGCTCTTATTTCTCCCAAACGCTAGTGCGGGAGAATGATGTAAAACTTCAGTTTACATTAGTAAGCCATGCGGTCTGCCTCTTGGTCATCTCATCCGTGATTTTATCATTATTCCCATTTCTCCTCCCTCCTTCCCTCCCCCCCCTCCCAGGACAACCGCCCCCACTGTAAGTATACAAACAAACCCAAGCGATGCCTCCGGCAGGTCACACCCATGGTGCGTTTCTGCTGCCTTGTCTGAAACCTCCAAACGCCGCAATAATAAAAGTAACAGCCCCAGCGCGGTGAATGAGAAACATTCAATCTAACAGGGAGACAATAACAGAAGAGGAAAATAAAGCGAGCTAAATGATCTCCTCCTCCAGCCCTCTGTTATGGCTTGCCTCGGGTTTTTGAGTCTTTGCAAGTCAAAATAAAACTGTGAACTGCAACCATATAGTTGGTTGGTAATTTATATGTCAGAAGCCTAGCTCTGGCATACCTGACGCTCACTTGGAGCTCACAGCACTGAAATCCTTGCCAGAGGAAATACCAGTAATCGCTCAGTGCACAGCCCAGCTATTCCAACTGACACACTCCTTGGCTGCAAAACACCCCGTAACGCAACTCACTGAAGCACATCACAGCAGTAAAGCTACAGGCTCTGACCTAACAGCAAAATAAAATGCTTCAGCACTCTTCAGGCTGAGGAGTTTGCAGCACCGTAATATCAGACCAAAATTCACCGCTCCTCCTCTCGTAGCTGATGTTTATCTCATCTCGTTAGAGGGGCACATACAGTCCCACCGTAGGCACGGCACCGAAGTATCACGACACAGAAACAAAAAAGCTGGGGAAATACTTAGAGGCGACATCGATACGTTATGCAAATGACACCACTAATGCCATTATTAAGGTCCCTTACGAATCTTAAAATACGCTCACGCAATGTCCTCCTCACCTGCCAATCGCCTGTCTCTCGTGTTTTTCCAGATAACATCCAAGGCTCTCGCGGTGGAGTCCCTGATGTGATCACTGAACGATCTCCTCAGAGGGGCTTTGGCTGGGTGATGCATAATGCAGATCGATCACACATCCAGAGTCGAACGGCTGCAGCCCGGCCCCAGGAAAAAGGGCATTCTTTGCCCCCGGGGATCTGCCTGAATTTCTCGTCGCCAGGCAGGCAGGTTGTTACTTTATATAATTTGTCGTCAGCCTTGTGGAGCTTTTCCTTGAAGAGTCAGGCATTGCAGTTCTCACTGCGGATGCAGGAAAGCTCAGACTGCAGCCAGCCTACTGGAAAGCTGCCAGAATCTTACATCTGGAACAGTTTACAAATGAGCTAACGATACAGTCATTTAGATTTGGGGCTTTATTTGTGGATATCTATAGGATTCTAGCTTCCTGTTTAATCAAATAACTTACCGGGCACATACTTGCGTGCTCATTTATTAGGATAATATTTCCCTGCTTAACTGATATTTCAGGTAATCTTTCATGTTTTGACACGGAAAAGGTAAGAAACAGAAAAGAGATAAAGTAAATTTAAGTATCTGCAGTTCAAGTATTATATTTCCTTACCATATTTTTCTTGCATATCACCCTATCTGTGGCACAGAATAGCGCCTGATTCTGAGTTCCCTGTACTTTATGCCAATGCAGTAATGCAAACTTGAAAGGAAAAGGGGAGAGGAGAAAAAAGGAGAGGGAGTTGGGCCTCCACATCTTTGCCGAATGGAAAGATAAGGTCCCATATGTAAAAAGTTTATGCATGTAACTGAGATTAATAGTCAGAGTAAATGAAGCCATTTGACCTTGCTTATTTTGACCTTTTTAATTGATTACTGTGTCCCATGGCTTCCCTGAGGGAGGGAGGGAAGGAGGGAGGGAGGGAGGAACAAAGGGGCAGCTGAAACTCTCTTTCCCCTTCCTAATATTATGTGTGGTAATGTGTGAAAAGGTGAGAGATCCCAGCCTAAAAACCTAATGCCCTTTGTTATCAGGGAAAGCGAGAACAGTTGAATAAAGTTGTCTTCATGTTAATTCAAGGTGGAGTCCTTCGTTTTTACAGCAACTACAACCGTTAAAGTCAGATACCATTGTATCTGACTTCAGAAGTATTATGTTATCATTAAAACTGATTGATTAACTTCTCACAAGGCTGGCACACACAGATCAAATTACAAAATCGCAAGTTTCAGCCTGTGGATTTCCACTCCCTTTGAATTCCTTCCTAAGAACAAAACAGTTTTTCTTTTCATGCTATACCAGATAATTTATTTCACGCTTTCTTATTTGTTTTAACTTTTTTCCAGTGCCTTCTAAGTTCCCTTCATTTTCTCTAGTCCTCATTTCCTATAGGGCAAATCATGATCTCATTCTGATAACGAAAAGAAATTTACGGGATTTGCAATACTGTAACTGAGAGAAGGATTGGCTCACCACCTATTTAATGCAGATCATAATTCCTTCCCATCTAGGCCTTTGTCTTTTATCTTTATAGAGCATCTGCAAACACTAATGTCCTGTGTATGTCTTTGAAGAAAAGCAACAGCAGCAAGGCATCTCTAGAGTTTGCAATTGCTTCCCTCATTACACCCCTCCTACTTTTTGAGGCCGGATGTAGAAAGAAGCAGCCAACTCTAGAGAAATTTAATATGATTGCACACTCTTGAAATGCGTATTTGTTTTGTTGTTTTGTTTTTTTTTTTTAATTATTATTATTATGGCAAAATTTCCTTGTAGAGCAAGTGACAATGCTTACGTAGGCAAATGCTGACACGATGACTACAGCGTAGTCTATCTACCTATTTTGAAACATGTACAGCCCGTTCAGGTGACATCTGCTGTTGTTTCTATTAGTGACCAGCTCAGAAGAGCACTAGCTCATTTTTAAATGACGATGCAGTAACCAATAGCTAAATCTGGAGCTGAATGTGTATGCTTCCATATTTCAGCTGAGTACCACTGTCAGAGGAGAACAGAAGGCAATGAGAGAGAAGGCAGTCTCAAGCAGATTTCTACTACCAGCAGCTATGTCTACATTACCAACAACGTAA